>NC_138188.1:134779588-135514008 GCF_964194105.1 Spermophilus citellus | reverse complement strand
GTACCAGTTGTTCTGTTGCTGAATAGTAGTCTACAAAAGAATGCCTTCTTTTAAAACAAGGAAAAACACAAAACTCTCCCTCCTATAGTTAAGCTCATATTATAAATACATTACACAACTAAACGTTACATTATGAAAGCATATTTTTCTCCATGTCTTCATTTATATATTAATACGTTATACGTAAATATATGTGTGTTTATATTTCTGTGTCAATGTATGTGTTTTTATGTACAATGTGCTTTTAGGATAAACTAAAAAGATTTTACAAGCTGAGGAAGAAAATACTATTCTATTTAATATTTGCATTAGCACTTTGAGTGAAATAGTAAATTTAATCACAGACAGATTTAAAATGTTATTAGAAAACTGTTTATGATTGAAATGCCAAATCATAAACATCTGTGAGACTGCTGCCCAAGACTATTTCCCTAAGGACCCGCAGCTCCTCTCAACTAACCACCTCATGATTACTGCAGGAGTTTTTAAATCCTCACATAGTCCCCACACTCCAGTCACAGTTTATTCCCTTGGAGATGGGAACCAGACACAGGTTGAACCAATTAGTCTATCCCCAGATTTTGGAACTTTAAATTCGTAGCCAAAGTCAAGTGGACTTTTTACTGCCATTTGAAATAAAAGTCAGTTTGCAGTGAAAGAGAATAGAACCAATGTGTGTAAAGAAGGAAGAAATTAAAAGGATGATTCCTCTTGTCTTAGTATCAACTGCATTTTCTACACTTTATTTGCTTAACCCTTTCTTCAGTTCTATCAAGAAATAAATTCTTCCTTTTCCAAAACTTCAAGCTTCCTCTTCGTCATTGACAAAGCATAATAAAAGAAAGTGATATTCTCTGTTTAGAAACAGTTTCTCTGCTGCTTTGGTCAGTGTAATTCCCTCTTATTCTCTTAATTTCAGTCTCAATGGTTGTTCATCCAGGAAATATCCAACTGCAAAGTGTGAATTAATTTGTTTTTCTAAGTGGTACGCCCTGTCCTCTCCTTATAATTCCTATATCATTCAGCACTGCAATTACTCTTTGTTTTTCTTCATCTACATTAAGTTGGGGACCATATATAATTGTACCCCATTATTTCTCTAACACACATTGCTCCCAGGGACAGAGAAGGGAATAACTAATTGTTGAATGCAAGAAACAATAAAGGAAAGACTAAAAGTTACTTAAATCTACATTGGTTTCCTTCATTTCCTCCAGATAATATTATAATTTATCAATTATAACTTTAACGGAACATATGAAAAATTATGCTCTATATGTGTAATAAGAACTATAATGCATTCTGCTGTCATATATAAATAAAAAGTAAAATAAAAAAAAGAAATAAATGGTATGCTAACTTCCCATTTAGATTTTTTGAATACTATCTTTTAAATAAAGGATGCCATTAAAAATGCTGGTAGCAGCATTTTTTTTTTTTTTTTTTTTTTTTTTTTAGAGAGAGAGAGAGAATTTCAATATTTTGTTAGAGTCTGTAAACAAGTCAGGATGGCGCCTGGCATTTTGCCAGGGGAATGTTAGAGTCTGTAAACAAGTCTGGATGGCACCTGGCAAAATGCCAGAGGGAGTGGTTTGTGAAGTAAGGCCAGGGAGCCATTAAGTGTGGAGATTTCTTATTGGTTGACTGATGTATCTAGTTTATGCTAATTAAGATAAGCTGTGTGGAATGTATAAATACCTCTCCTGTCCTACAATAAACGGCTCCCACCCCTGCTGTATCAATGTACACAAGTTGTTTGTCACTCCCCGGTTATTTTGCTGCAAACGGACTGAGGCAATATTTATTTTTTAGTTTTCGGCAGACTTAACATCTATGTTTGTATGTGGTGCTGAGGATGGAACCCTGGCCGCACACATGCCAGGCGAGAATGCTACTGCTTGAGCCACAACCCCAGCCCAGTAACAGCATTTTTATCATACAATCTTCATAGTTCCTATGCTTTAAATCCCCAAAGCAAATCGCTCCAAATAATAATACCTATTATGTTAAGAATTCAAAATTTCTTGGCCTTAAGTTTTATTTTTTTGACAACAAAAACATAATTTGTGCCTTTAAAGCATCAGGGAACTAAAACAAACAAACAAACAAACACAAAAGTTGAATGATTTGTTTTCCAAGAAGGACAGCATTTTTTTATGACTTAAACAAAATATATCCAGGTCACATGAGACCAGCAGTTGTTCTCAACACCCGGGAGGAACTGCCCTTTCAGCAACAGTTTGTCTTGATAAGAAGCCAAGGAAAACACTTCTACCCCAAAATATTGCTTCAAATATTTCATATTTTTAGAACGTTTTGGGGGGATCATTCAATAGTCTTTACAGTATTATATTGGGATATATTTTATGATGATTCTTGAAAAATGTCTTTTAAACAGTTTAAACAAAGGTTTATAAAATGATGTCTCTCAGTTTATAATCTAAGAAAATGTCCCAAGTTTTGGTGTGTTTTTAAATGCTGCTTTACATACATTTATATACAAAGTAGGTGGATTTTACCCTTCTTTATTTCACTATTAATTACTCAAAAAGTATAATTAGAAATTCATGTTGAGATGAAGAGTAACAGCTTGTTATCATTTTTCAAATGTAATATTCTGTATTAAACAAGCCAGCATATGAGGTAAAATACAGACTATCAAGATTAAGTCATACTAGGCTAAAAAGGAAGGGTCTCACTTTTGTTACCCTGGCACAAGGTTATATATATATATATATATATATATATATATATATATATATATATATATATATATATATATTTCACACACAAGCACACAAGTAATATATATATATATATATATATATTACTTATATTACTTGTCTCCTGCCAATTTCCATAGGGACACTATAAAAATGTTAATTCAGTCTACAAATCACATTAATACGCTTAGGAAATCGAATTGTATATGTCAATGTAGTGTAGGACTATGTGGCCTATTTGCACAGGATGAATTTAAAATATAATGCTAAAGCAATAGTGAAGAGGGCATTTCTTGTGTGTTTATTTAACTTTTTTAATATAATAATGTTTTGCAGATCACTATTGAGCAACTGACAAAGGACAATTATTGTACCTGAGTGAACATTTCTTTCTTTAGAACTTGGAAGAAGAATACTTCTTGGCAAAAGGCCCTGCTTTCCTAACAGGAGATTAGTGGCAAGCTCTAGTCCCTAGTACTGCTGATGAGACATGGCTGCATCCCTCCATTCTCTCCCAAGCCTGTCCAATATTCCATGCCAGGGACCACCTGAGCTTATCTCACTACATCTTCATTCCCATCTATGATAGTCACTGCACAAAGGCCAGAACTCCCAGTTCAATCTGACACAGTGGATTCCAATCTAAGTATGACACTGTAAACCCTCTGGGTATGCCTTCTGGAATTCCAGATCAAATCTCAACAAAATCTCCTACAGAAACAAATTCTCTAAATCTTCCCTTTCCATCTTACTCTAGAGAAAGCAAGGTTTCCCTTACCTTGCTCTTAAATGGTGGCTATTTCTTTTTCTTTTTTTTTTATTTCTGGAACTTTTTTTAATTTTATTTTTTTTATTAGCTACACATGATATTACAATGATCTTGACAATTCATACATTTGAATCATTGGGGTAAAATTTATCATTTTTCTGATTGTACAGATTGCAGAATCACACTGGTCATAGAGTCACCTATATACATACAGGTGGCTATTTCTTGATAATACCTTTTATCTCACCGGTCACAAGGGTTGAAGAGCTGTCCTCCTTAAAATCTCGGGCTTTCAATCTCATGTCATTAAATTGCACTATTTCAACCTTAACCAACCCCCACATTATTCTTTGAATATTATAGATCTTTGGCTAATTGTCATATGTTTCATTGCTATTCCTCCCTTAACTCTGAATGAATTTAAATTCAAAGAATGTTCCTATTAATTTCCGAACTCTCCGTTCCTGATCTTTTTCCTCTCTAATATTCTTTACTCTGTATTAGACAGTCAGTCACATGGTCATTTCTTTGAATCTGTCATTACTAAAAACTGTAAACATTCTACAATATTTATCTCAGATAGTGTACTAACATGCCCAATCTTTTCAGCTCAATCTTGTATATGCCATGCTCCAACTCTAACATTCCTTTTAACCTATCATAACCTCCAATTTTGGATGTCACCAACTTCACACTAGCTATATTTGTCTTCTTTTTCCAAGCTTACATTAGAATGGCATATATATATTATATATATATATATATTCTCAATATTCTTTTCCCCCTCTTCTTTTTATTATTTATGTGGCTATGCTATAGACCTGGTTCAATCCAACTGTTAATATACTACTGATCTTAATTTTTGCTAGTGAACATAGTAGAGAAAAACAAAATCAAATTAAACAAGAAAAAAAAAATCAAAGCATTCACAAGTTGTGAAAAAATGGTGTTAAATATATAGTTACTAACCTTTAATATTTCTGGGAAATCATAGAATATATTCCTAGATTATTCCCACACCTTTTTTGCTAGATAGCCAGGTAACTCTTTTACAGATCCTTCTTTCACAATCCCAATATTCATTACTCTGACACTTAGTCATTAGCCTTTTATATTAATCGAGCTTCTCCAGATGCATTAGTCAGCTTTTCATCATTATTATCAGAATGCCTGACAAGAACAATTTAGAGGAGGGAAGATTTATTTTGACTTATGGTTTCAGAAGATTTAGTCTATGGTTAGCTGTCTCTGAAACAAAATCATCATGGCAGAAAGGAAAAGTGGAGGAAAACTATTCAGTTCTGGCATCTGGAAAGCAGATAAGCAAGAGAAGATATGGGGAAAAGATAAACCCTTCAAGGGCCCACCCCTAGTGACCTACACCCTCTGACTAGGTCCTAACTCCCAGAAGTCCATTCAGATATCAATGGATTAATTCACTGATGCAGTCAGATTGCTCATGATCTAATCACTTCCACCAAACTCCACCTCTGAGCAAATGAGACTTGGGAGAACATTACAGATCCAAATGATAACACCAGAGGAACAGAACCAACAGTGGTACTATTTTTGTATGTTTTGGGGGGACTACATTATTAGAAAAGCTAAAATGTACAAGATCTGAAGTCTTCATGTGGGTCAATATTATAATTTTAGACCTAGTCTGAGGCCTAATAGCAAGAAGAGGGCACTGAGTAATACTATAAATTCCAGTCTAAGCCCAAGCCCAGGGGCAATGTCCCAACTTGAAGACAGTTAGAGTGTAATGATTTGGAAATGAGGTTTCCCCACAAAGTTTCTGTTAATGTGGGGATGTTCAGAGGTAAAACAATTGGATTGTGAGAGCTATAAGCTAGTCAGTCCATCCTAATTTGAGTGGACTAACTGGGTGGTAATTGTAGGAAGATGGGGTATGGCTGCAGGAGGTGGGTCATTGAGGGGTATACTCTGGAAGGGCTGTTCTTCCTCCTACTTCTCTCTGTCTTTCCCTGCCCACCCACCTTCCTACCATGAGCTGAGTAGCTTTCCTATACTGGGCTCTTCTGTCATGATGTGTTTCCCAGTTTGGGTTCAGAGCCATGGAGTGGCCATCAATGGGCTGCAACTTCTGAAACCATGAGCCCCGAATAAACTTTTCCTCCTCTGAATTGTTTTTTCCAAGTATTTTAGCTACAGCAAGGTAAACGCTGATTAAAACAGAGAAAGAGAATTCTTTCTTAACCTTTATTTTATTTAGGACTTCAACAGATGAGATGCACTCCACCCACATTGGGAATAGCAATCTACAAGTTCAAGTATTAATCTCATGCTGAACATTCTCACAGACATATGCAGAAATAGTATTTAAACAAATAAAGGGACGTCATGTGGCCTAGTCAAGTTGTCACAAAATATTAATTAACACATCTTCTTCCTTCTTTACTGAAGACAAAAAAAAAAAAAAATCAGAAGAAAACCTTTGCCACTTCTCCTACAACATCCATCCACTAACCAGTTTTTAGTGCAAAATGCTCTGTCTTTACTCTGTTACATTTTCTATAGTGGGTCATTCTCATTTCCACTTATATGTATATTTATTTCTCTCTTTAAACAATAAAACAGGGCTGGGATTATGGCTCAGTGGTAGAGCACTTGCTTAACATATGCAAGGCTCTGGGTTTGATCCTCAACCCTAAATAAAATGAATAAATAAATTAAAGGTATTGTGTCCAACTACAACTAAAAAAATAAATATTGAAAAAATTAAGAAAACAATAAAACAAAACAAAAACCTTTTAATTACATTCTTCACTTTTGAGGTTCTACCCCATTTAAGACAAAAGTTGTTTTTAATCATGGTCTCCAATTTCTTTCTTTAAAAAAAAAAAAAATATATATATATATATATATATATATATATATATATATATATATATATATATGAGTTGTAGGTGGACATAATAATATTTTTATGTGGTGCTGAGGATCAAACCTAGTGCCTCACGCGTGCTGGGCGAGAGCTCTACCAAGGAGCCACAACCCTAGTCCCTCCAATTTCTTTCCTCATGTTGTTTCCTAAATGTATTCCAATATAAGCTGTTTTCCCCAATACTCCACGGAAAATGCTCTGCAAAGCTAAATCCGGCAGTCAGTTTTCAGTGCTGACCTAGCAGGACCACTTAACACATTTGAGTACTCACTTCTTCCTGAAGTATTTATTCTGCTGCTCTTCCAGTGTACCCCACTAGCCTCACTTTCATTCTATTTCGCTTGTCTCTCCTTGGCCTCCTTTATGGGCACTTTCTCATGTTCCCAAACTTTAAATGTGCAGAAGCTCCAAACTTCATCTTTGAACTTCTCCTTTGTTTTATTTCCACTCATTCCTGGCTTATCTCAACTGATTTCATGATTTTTAAAATAGTTTCCACATGTTGGTAATTCAAATTTCAATGTTTACCTAACCCCCCAACAATACATTCAAAGGTCTACTTGACATCCTACCTGAATGTTTAATAGGCACCTGAAACTATCTTGAGATTTTAGATTTGATATCTCATGCTGACTACTTCTTCCTTCCGTTTTTCTTAATTAATGGAGATTCTATTATCTCAGGTACTTAGGCTACAAAACTTTGGCTCATCCTTGGTTCTTCTATTTCATCTCTCTCTATGCAGATTATATTTCTATCCTTTTCTTCACCCTCCCCTCCAATGGTGGCAGGTCCAACATGCCACCATCTTTTGTCTACATGTGAGCAAAAGTTTCCTAAAATATCTCCTTGTTTCTTATTATTGCCCCTTTCAGAATAGCTTCAATACAACTAACCAAAACACTAATTTTCTAATTCACTTAGAGTAAAAGGCAAAGTTTGATCATCATCTCCAAGGTCCTCTCTGACTCATGCTTATAACAGCTCTCACAGAGCTCCAGCTCTTCTTGTTCCCTCACAGCGGTAGCTCTGACCTCCTTCCCTTGAACTTGAACTTGTGAAACTCTCTTATCTTTCAACCACTAATTTTACAGTTTCTTCATGGAAGACATCCTCCAGATGTCTACAAGGCTAGTTCACTAAATAAATTAGATCTTTATTCAAAAATTTCTGCTCTAAATGTGTCCTCCTTCTCTATTTATTCCCTTAAATAATTTAATACTTGCCTTTCCACAGTCCAATTCTTCTTCTGTACTTAAATTCATGCTAAACACTCATCACCATCTCACATACTGTAGTCCTGTGTTGCTTAATGATGAAGATAAACTCTCAGAAGTGCACTTTAGGTGGTTCTATCATTGTGTAGATATCATACAGTATACTTCAAAAATCTAGATGGTAATGGCCAATCAATTAAGGTGGTCTCTTAATGCTATCAAAAGACACAGAAAACATAAGAAGTGTGAGGCTATTGATAGCATTGTATTGTGCACTGTTTTACTGGAAACCTTTTATAAGTAGCAGTATACTCCAAAATAACAAAAGGTCAAGATAATAAGTGCATAAATCAATAATATAGTCATATTAGCACATCAAGTATTATAAACTATGTATAATTGTGCTATATTTTTATAGGACTGGAAGCTCATAGGCCAAAATGAAATTAAAGTGCAGCACTATGACATTAGGATGACTAAAGTTTCTAGATTAGAGCAATCTTAAACTCTATTATCATTTTGGGGGCATCATTGCTATATATGTGGTCTGTCATTGGCCAAAACATCCGATTTTGCTAAGTGTAACTTTATCAGCATATACTTACTTATTGTGCTTCTTTTCTATCTTCTCCACATGAAACAAAGGCTTTAGGATGGCAGGGATTGTTCATGTTGTGTTGGCTGTGTTTTCTCATCATCTAGAAGCACCATGTAGGCACTCAGTAGCCAGGTGATGAATGATCAGTGAGAGAGAAAATAGCAAATCTTAGATGAGTACCCAACTTTCGTTTGAAACAGCCCCGGTAAAGAAAAGCAAGAGACTCATTTTACTTCATTCAATTTTGCATATATAAGTATATGCTTCATATATTTTAGGAAACTCCTATAGTCCTATAAGCCCACAAATCAGGTTTTTCCAAATATTTATGAATAAAAGAATCACTGCTTGTTAAGAAACTGGATTTTCTTGACTTGTTTTAAAGATCCAGATTCAATAAGTCTCTAAAATACCCATTGAAATTTGCATTTTTAACAAGCACTGCATTGATTTTGATACATTTCTTTAAGAAATCTCTGCAGGTTCAAGGTAATTCAATTAGAGTGACTTATATAGATGCAGAGTAGGAAGAAAAAAAAATCTTCATTATAGACAACATGCTGAGGTAAAGAATATGGGTCTGGTAGAAATTTCTTATTCATTCTTAGGAAAGTTTGAAGTAGAACAGCAATTTGAAAAAAGAATACTAAAAAGACTCACTTTGTATTCATCCTCAGAGGATAGAAAGACTTTGGCCTTTAAAAGTGAAATCTATGCCAAAGCTTCATAGAAAAGCAATTGTTTTTTTTAAACATATATTTATGAGCACTATGGAAAACTTCAGCTCATTGATTAATAAAAACTAAAAGTTGTTTTGTTCCTAATGCCTATGAAGAACTAATACTGGTACTGGTCAGATGTACAGCATTTCATTCTTACAGAAGTTTTCTTATTCTGGATCAATAAAAAACTGAGTCTTCAATAATCTTCATCAAAGTTGTGACACTGCATCCTCATTGCTTCCTGATTTTCCATAGACTTCTGCCGCTAGCAATGATATTTTGTTGTCCTTCATTCTGAGTTAATTATCTAACTCCAGTAGATGGCATTGTAATAGATGTAGTCTCATCAGCATTCAGAACTGTTCCCTAGCAAGAAGAGAAAGAGTAAAAGATTTCTTAATTACACTCTGAGTTTCCACTCATTAATTGACCTTCTTTCAAATAAACATAAATCAACTACTATGGTATACATTGCAGATAAGTTAACAAATGTCTATATACTAGTGTGTCTATCAAGAGAAATTTATCCATTTGAAATAAATTCTGTTTATCCAGAGTATTCAAAGGTTAGCTCCTATTAATGTTACAAAAAAAGTGAAATTATTATTTATTTCTCTGTGTGTGTGTGTTAAGTCAAATAAGTTTGAGTCATTCTCCAAAATTCTAGAGGCAATTTCCTGTTCTCCAAAGATTTCTCTTATCTTAGACTAGATCATTTCAAAACAGGAATAAATGGGACTTAATATAGACTGGAGGGTGTTGTGTAGTACATTATTTCTGTGGTTGAAGCAGCTCTAACAATCTAAATTGACTAGTTTCTAACAGACTATAGCAGAAATGCAAAGTGAAACATAAATATTTATCTTGAATATTCATCTTTTATTACAAGTGTCTTTAGAAACATAAGACCAAAATAGTGTTTTGACACTGAGTATTTTAAGGTACAAAAGTCTCAGTTTATTGACTGAGAATTGAAGTTCTGTCTTTCTTTACACCTTAATTTTCAGTCACACCAAGTTTCATCTTCTCTGAGTATATTGGATGATCAATTTTTATTAGAAAAAAGTAATTATCATTTCTTAGCACATTTTCATTTTCTCCTATTTCTACCTCATTAAAAATACCTAATCTATTTAACTAATTTATCCAATCTCATGAACTCAAATAACAATGAATATTACACCACTTATATCAAAAACATGCAACATATCTATAGAACAATAGGAAATAAATCATCCTATCTTTTTGATGAAAGATTTATTTCCTAAATCTTCCTATCTTTTTGATGAAAGCATACATGAAGAGTAGAGATGGTAAAAGATATTGAATTGGAAAGAAAATTCATCTTTAGTGGAATTTTTAAAATGATTCTCACATTTGTATTCATCCAGATCCCTAAAAACTTGATGATGTATGGTATAGTTTCCATTATCACCAAAAAAAATTGTACAATTGATTTCCTGGGTTGAAAAAATATGTGGAAAAAAATGGCTAGGTAAAATAAATTACAAAAAGTATCCTAGGTACACTTATCCATAACTTGCATTCATAATGTAAGTAATACCCATGAGCATTAAACAAAAACAATAGATATTGCCTCTTCAATATAATTTAAAGTGGAATTATATTTTCTTATCTTATTTTTGTCTTTCTTTTAGTCTTTAATTAATCACATATGCTTTTGGAGATGGAATAACAGAAACTTGTAATAGATAAGATCGCCAGAATAACTCAGAAATGTATTCATCATATATTTTCTATTGGAGCTATATTTTAAGGTGCAAAGAGTAGAAAGAAAAGTTCAGTGACACATACATCTTACCATCTGGACCAGGCCCAATGAATGATAAATATTTAATAAAACATGTATGTATGCTTAAAACAGATGAACAAAAAAAACAGATGAGGTCCCCGTAAGTCTCTTAGATTCCTCATAAAGAGAGAAACAACTTACATGCAGAAAACTGATAACCTACATAATTTATAATTGAATACCAAGAACAACATAAGTCTTAAAAAGCCACCTAAGATTATTTTTATAGTCTTTCCCAAAATATATTTAAAGAATTATAAAACAGGGCTGAGTTTGTGGCTCAGTGGTAGAGCGCTCGCCTAGCACATGTGGGCCTGGGTTCAATCCTCACCACATAAAAATAAATAAATAAAATAAAGGTATTTTGCCCAACTACAACTAAAAAATAAATATTAAAAAAAATTATAAAACAAGCCAGGCACGTGGAACATACCTATAATTCCAGAGACTCTGGAGTTAGAGACAGGAGAATTAGAAATTTGAGGCCATACTAAACAACTTAGAGAGACCCTGTCTCAAACAAAAAATAAAAGGGGCTCAGAATAAAGTTATAGGATACTTGCTTAATAGTCTCAAGGTCCTGTATTTGTTCCCCAGTACAGAAAAAAAAATTGCAAGGCTATTTTTCCATCTATAAGAAAATATCTGCCAGTATAATAGAATAGTTCCTATTTTTTACCAAGTAAATTTTATTCCAAATATTTATTGTAAAAATGAATTTCCCCAAAGTAAAATAAGTAGTGGTTTTTGTTATGAATGGTATATGTCAAAGCTAATGCATGCTTTTAAAATATTATCATAAATGATCTTAAAAGCAAATAGGCTAATAATTTCCACTTACCCATTCATATCCTTGCAAATATATCCTGCCCATATGTACTTAATTTTTTTTTCCTATCTAGTCTTTTTATCTCTATAAATAATTATGGCTTCAATTGGGAGATGAAATAGAATAAGCAAATTTTTCTTTCAAATGTAGATTATTGAACAGTTTTTGAGTTTTAAGTCCACTGCATATCACTGTAATTGATGTTAATAGTGCTACTCACAGTTAACACTTTGCCATCACTTCCATACTTTGAGAGTTTTATCACTCGGCTATAAACATGTACTCCATGTTGAACTGCATGTTGAAGATGTGAGCCTTGGAGAAACTGCTCTAGTGAAATTTAAAAAAAAATCATATTGGAGATTTTTTTCTCCAGTATATCTTTGTAAGATAAAAAATATGTTTGAATAAAACATTTTGTAATTGCAGGAGAAATTTTTTAAATTTTGGCTATGACAATATGACATCAGAAGAAAATGTTATAAATGCAGAAATTACTTTCTGTTTTATATTCTCTGTATCTCTGTACCACTTTAGTATAGAGTATAAAAGTCTATAAAATTTAAAGGTGAGTATATGTAAAATATTTGAGATTTTCAGTTATCTGGTACCTTATCTTTAATTTACCAAAAGAACCTTTCTTACTAATTACATAGTTACTCTCCATGTAAGTATAAATACATACACAGACACACACACGTGCATTTAATATACAGTAATATATACTCATTCAAACATTTAAATACAGTAACCTAGAATAGTTTCATCATTGGTGACAAAAGTTGAATAAAAATTCTTATGGAAAGGATAAAAAAGTTAACTAAAATTTGTAAAATAAATTTGAAGACTGGTAAATGCTTGTTAAGTGTGTGTGTGTGTGTGTGTGTGTTACACATAATATACAACATATTTAAGATGATATGACAGTGTGATTCAACTACATAAATATAAATAATTTAAAGTTATACAAAAGCTTTTATAATGTGTAGACACACTGAAATTACTTTTATTCAGGGACAGTAGTTTGTAATTCATTTTCCTGGGTTAATCTATAAATTAAGATATAAGAAAATCAAACACCCAAAGAACAAAATAGGTAATAATAATGTATGCTCCAAGACAAAGAATAATTTTAGGATACAGCTGGGGTGTTAGTAAAGAGTTTCCTGAATAAACCTGTAAATTATTTGTCCCATTCAAAGACACTCCTAACTTGAAATTTTATGAAACATCGTGTCTAGCAAACCAAACAAGTCCACTTGTTGAATTTGATCCAGTTGCCCACAGTAAATCCTGAAGAGCTATTAAATAGAATCCCATATGGTTTTCTTAAGATATTTTACATTAAAATACTATCCTAAATTCTGTTCTTTGTGGAAGTTTTTGCCACGGATTTCTATCTGAAATTTATTTATAGGGAACAGGATTCATATACTAGTTTAAGCTGAAAATTAACTTTTTATGTAATTTATTGCCAGGAAGTTAAAAAGCTAATGTTAAAAAGTGAGAGATTTAACCAACATACAGACATGGCTTGATAAATAAGAGCAATTTATTGAAGTCTTCATGGTTGGTGGTTCAGAAATTCAATTTAGTTTTTTCACTCAATTCCACCAGATACTGAGACCTGAATAAAATTAACCACACTAAAAGGAAACTGGTAGACAAAAACAGGAATAGCTACTATTTATTGACCAACACAATCAGAAGTTAGGCACTATGATAAGCAATTATATACAATTATATGTTGTACTTATATAGTACTTCAATTTAAATTTTTAAAAATTGTGGCAAAACATGTAGTGTAAATGAACCATCCAAATCATTTTTAAATGTATGGTTCAATAATGTTGAGTACATTTACTTAGTTGTGGGTCCTATCTCCAAAGCTTTTTCCAACTTGCAAAATTGAAACTCTATGCTCACTAAACTCCAAATATCCTCCTTCCCCAGCCTCTGCATTTTACTTTATGTTACTATGAGTTTGACTATTCTAGGTATTTCCTACTAGTGGAATCATATAGTATTTGTCTTTTATGCAGCTAGAAAATGTTCTCAATTTTTACCTTACTTTAATATTAGAATGTCCTTACTTTGAGACTTAATATTAAATATTCCATTATGTAGATATATGCTACATTTTTTGATCCATTCTCCAAAAGTAACACTAGGATTGCTTCAATTTTTATGCTATTGTTATTTCTGTCATAAACTCAAAATTGATGTTGCTTTCAATTCTTTGGGTATATACCTACAAATAGAATTTCTGAATCATATGGCAATTCTATTTTAAATTATTTCCATAATGGTTGCAACATTTCACATTCATATCAATTTAATTTTAAATCCTAAAAGTCTATTATGTTACAATTGAGAAATGGTGGCCTAAAGAAGTTAAGAAATTTCTTAGCTTCCAAATTTGGTAAAATGATTCCAGTACTTAGGAAAGGGCTATGTAAGAATGAGGGATCTGGAGTTTATGGACACCTGAATTCAAATCCCAGGTTGGCTTCTCAGTCAAAGAGCTCTTGGACACATTAGAGATTTTCCTCCAGCCTCAAATTCCTCACCTCTAAATGGGAATATTGAGACTGCATTGAATGAGATTACCCCTGAAAGGTAGTGATGCTTGTCACATAGTAAGCATCCAATAATTAAGTACTTAGCAAACACATTAAGTTCTTTGATTAGTTTAAATAAATGCAAGTGTTTATTCCTATGGATTCTTTCTATAGTTGAACAGTTTAAGTTGTTTTGCTCTGATTCAAGTTATAGTGTTCAATGGTAAAATCATTCCTCAGTTATTCTGTGTCCATTTTGAGCTTCTCTCATGTCAGCCCATAATTACTCAGTAATAGTAACTAAGGAATTATAATTCTTGCAATGTTAAAATTGCTTTGCATACATTGACTAATGGTTCAAGTCATTCTTCCCTGCCATATTTCTAACAATAGCAATCTTATCTCTAAGTGCTTATTTCAATAGACTGTACACAGTCGCTCAGGATTTTATGTTGTACTTTTACTTTGAACAGTACAAGTGACCTTGAGGTTGACACTTTAATTGGTTAAAGTAATGAAAAAGGAGAAAATAAAATGTTCATCTACCTTCCATCTCAGATATAATATCTGTCCAATCTAACTTGAGTCAAAAAAACAGAACTGGAAAATCAAGGTGAGGTAGAAAAACATTTGAGAGTTCTTTATGCTCTTCCCACCTCCTGCCACCAAGATCAAGACCATGTTTAACAGCATTGAATCCACCTTAGGGGAAGAAATACAAAGGATATTTCTAATTAGAGGTTCTTAACAAGGGTAAACTTGTGCTAATCTTCAGACTTTGTTTTAATATATTCACGTAGTTTGAGCATAGTCAGTTTTAAAGATCTTGATCAGTAATTCCATGTATTTGCTGTGAAAACATACAATTTTATGCTAATTTTCAAATTTTCTCATAAACTGGTTAGGAAAATATATATTAATTTGTATATTTGTAGGCCATGAGAACAAAGTATAAAATATGCAAATAGTAAACTCTATAAGAAAAGTATTAGAAAGTGAGCTATGAGCAGTTGCAGCAAGTCGAGTGGTTTTTGCTAATACGTGGAAGGTACTCTTATCTAATTCAACCACCAAAGTGACACCACAGTGAAAAGCGGGATGGGATGCAACCCTTCCTGTTGCTGCCACTCAGGACAGAGCAGAAAGTGTGAGGATAAGCAGAGAGTAACTGATTCTAGTAGAAGCAGACAGAAAGCCTTCAAGAGACAAAGCAGGAAATGTGAGTCCTGCACAAATAAAACATTTCAAGTTATTTTTTGAAGGTAATAAGGAACACAAAAATAAGTGATTAATTCTTTGCAAAATGTACTTGGAGCCTCTTTAAGTTATACACAAATTCTAAACACAGAAAGACTCCTACAGGAAAATAGTAAAAAGACAGATGACCTAACAGAAAGAGAAAAAACATTTAAGCAAACACTTCCCAAAGAAAAGATTTCAGTGGCCAAAGAATACATGGAAAAATGCTCATAACAATGTAAGTCAACAAAGAAACATATATAAAAATCACAATTGAGGTCCAATTATAAAAGCATTAAAATATTTAAGATTAAAAAAGAGACAATGGCAATGTCCAGATGCTGGTAAGGATATGTATCATCAGAATCTCATATATTGTTCTCAGAGATAGAAAATAATACAAGCATTGTTTTTTTATTTTATATCTTGCTAAAAATGATACATTAAAAATTGAGGAAGAACAGATAAACAAAATGTACAGTAGAAGCATGTGTAGAAATAATGTAGGTTAGTATAAAGAAACCTGGTAAATTACATACTATTACATTTATTTAAAAAATTTAATTCAGGGACTGGGGCAGTAGTTCAGTGGTAGACTGCTTGCCTTCCATGCGTGCGGCCTGGGTTCGATCCTCAGCACCACATACAAACAAAGATGTTGTGTCCACCAAAAACTAAAAAATAAACATTAAAATTCTCTCTCTCTCTCTCTCTCTCTCTCTTTAAAAAAAAAATTCCAGAAATATAGTTCAAGTGACAGTCAAAATGCCTTCTTCTAATTCAGAATAAAGGATTTTACTCAAAACAGATATAAATTCGGAGTGTTGAAGATGGCGGCCAAGGGAGTGCAGCACACCAGTACGCTGCGCCACTGTGTGGGAGAAACACGAGGTGAAATGGCTGAAGGCTACCTTGGTGGGAATCCCCAGTGAAATTGAAGTGCTCCAGAATCTAGAAGTCAAAATTCCAGCGCGCGGGATTCGGCTGCAGGGGCTTGGTAGCGGGCGATTTCTCCGCAAGGAGCGAAGCAGTACTTGGTCGGCGGACCACCCCGTGGATGGAGTCTGGGACGCGCCCGAGTTAATTAGCCGCGAGTTACCAGAGAGGGATTACAGCGAAGCGGATTCTACAGGCTCCTGCCAGTGGCACACTAGCCGCGCTGAGTGCTGAATTCCAGCTTTGAAATACAGGAGAGAATCGGTCCAGTTCGTTTCCCGACACCGGTCGGAACACACAGGAGAACTGCAGCCGCCATCATGGAGAGCTGACGCAATCATCCCTGTTTTCTATTGATCTCAGCTCATTCAACTACAGAACAGGTGATTCCAGGCTGGTATTTGCCTGCGTCGCGCAGACAGATGGCTCAGGCTCGGGATTGGAAACTCTGAGGAGAATACTCTTCAGGCCTCACCCCTGGCAAGGCGGGCGCCGGGCTTTGAGCGGCCAGATTCTAGTTCCCCGGGTTGCTTTGGCCCAGGGCGGGAGATCCTTCTTGGCCTGGGGCTACGGAACCCGCGGCGACTGTGTCTTTGACCCTGCCCCTGTCTGAGCGTACACTGAGCTGGGAGAGGTTGGAGCTGCCAGGCCCGGGCGGGGGCCGCCTGGGCCTGAGGCTGGGGTACCTCTGTGGAGCCTGCTCCGAGCAGAGTGTGGCAGGGATCGGAGAGGCTGGGTTCTGGCCCTCGTGGCTGCTTGAGCCCAGGGCCGCGGAGCCTGCGGGGACCGCGAGCTGAGGCCAGCCACAAGTGAAACTTGCGACGAGTGGCAGCGGGACTCTGTCTCCTGGAACAGTTTTGACCCGGAGCTGGAGAGCCCGCGGGAAGTGCGTCTTAGACTCTGCTCCCAGGGGAGCGTACACCGAGCAGGGAGAGTTTGGTGCAGCCAGGCTTGGGCACCTAGCAGGGAGAGTCTGGTGCGGCCAGGCTTGGGCTCCCGGGGCGGCTCTGGCCTGGGATTGGGGAACCCGCGGCGGTTGCCCTGAGGAGCCTGCTCCTAGCAGAAAGTGGCGGGGATCGGAGAGACCGGCTCCTGGCTCCCGAAGCGGCTCTGGCTCAGGGTTGGGGATCCTACAGGGACTGCTTCTTGGTCCGGGTCCTGCTGGGTGCTGCGGGGGCCTGGAGGGCAGAGTGGAGCTGCCTCCTGTGCCCAGAGCAGGCTAAGGGTCCCGCCGGTGTGGTATCGCGACACCCCAACTGCAGCTGGGGCCGAGGAGAGTAGCCGCCCACGCCTGGAACAGGACCAGCGACCCGACGGCAGGGTAGCCAAGTCAACCCACTTGGAGTAGAGGCCGTGAAGAGCTGCCGTCTGACCCTGCAAGGTAGGCAGTCCTGCGTCCCACTGGCAGGACAGGCTCGGCAGCCAGCCAGTGTAGTGGACGAGTAGCATCGAGGCAGTCACGTCACACTGGTTGGAGTGGGGGTTGAACAGAGCCGCCGCCAGCATCCGGAAGGAGCCCAGAGACCCGTTGGAGAGGCAGTTAGGTATCCCCACTGGGAGTGGGGGTTGAGCAGAACTGCAGCCCAGGCCCACAGGGTGGGCAGATCTGAGACCCACCGGCGGAACAGGCTTGGAGGCCGACCAGCATGGTAGACACGTCACATCAATTGGAGTAGGGGTGGAGAAGAGCTGCTGCCCACGTCCGGATCAGGACCAACGATCCGAGGACGTGGTAGGAACATCACCGCAATTGGAGTGGGGGCAGAGTAGAGCAGCCACCCGTGCCCGCAGGGCGGGCAGACCTACGACCAACCAGCGTAGTATATAGATCACCCTGATTAGAGGAGGATCACAGCCACTACCCGCCCTACAAGAGAGATATCCCAAATATACAAGAGCAACAAAAATAAACAGGGGGAAAAACTTCAAAAAAACAACAGTTTCATGAAGCAGAAAGAAACGCAAGCAACATGAAAAGACAAGGAAAGAAAGGACCACAAGCAATGCAGGTCAACTCAACCCTAGAAGAGGTAATAGCTGCAACAGATGGAATGTCAGATAAAGAGTTCAGGATCTACATGCTTCAGATGATCTGGACTCTCAAGGAAGACATGAGACAGCAAAATCAGACAATGAAAGATCACATTGACAAGGAACTACAGAAACAAATCCAGGAAGTAAAAGATCAATTTCACAGGGAGTTAGAAGTAATAAAGAACAAACAAATAGAAATCCTAGAAATGCAGGAAGCAATAAACCAACTTAAAACCTCAATTGACAATACTACCAGCAGAATAGATCACTTAGAAGATAGAACATCAGACAATGAAGACAAAGTATTTCAACTTGAGAAGAACATAGACAGTTCAGCAAGACTGCTAAGAAACCATGAGCAGAACATCCAAGAGATATGGGATAACATTAAAAGGCCAAACTTAAGAGTCATTGGGATACAGGAGGGCACAGAGCTCCAAACCAGAGGAATGAACAATCTATTCAATGAAATAATACGAGAAAACTTCCCAGACTTGAAGAATGAAACAGAATCCCATATCCTAGAAGCCTACAGGACGCCAAAAGTGCAAAATCATAAGAGATCCACACCTAGACACATTATAATGAAGATGCCCAACATACAGAATAAGGAGAGAATTTTAAAAGCTACAAGAGAAAGAAAGCAGATTACATTTAGGGGCAAACCAATCAGGATAACAGCTGATCTCTCAACACAGACTCTGAAAGCTAGAAGATCCTGGAATAACATATTTCAAACACTGAAAGAAAATGGGCTCCAACCAAGAATCGTGTATCCGGCGAAATTAAGCTTCAGGATGGAAGATGAAATTAAAACCTTTCACGATAAACAAAAGTTAAAAGAATTCGCAGCTAGAAAACCATCTCTTCAAAAAATCCTTGGCAAAACATTACAGGAAGAGGAAACTGAAAATAACATTGAAAACCATCAGTGGGAGGTAGGACAGTAAAGGGGGGAAAGTAACCAAAGAGGAAAACTAATCAGGTTTAGTAACATAAATAAACAAATATGACTGGAGGAACAAACCTAATCTCAATAATAACCCTAAATGTTAATGGCTTAAACTCACCAATTAAGAGACACAGGCTAGTCGAATGGATCACAAAACAAGATCCAACAATATGTTGCCTACAGGAGACGCATTTGATAGGAAAAGATATACATAGACTGAAGGTGAAAGGCTGGGAAAAATCATTCCACTCATATGGACTGCGGAAACAAGCAGGAGTGTCCATACTCATATCAAACAAAATAGATTTCAAGCCAAAATTAATCAAAAAGGATAAAGAGGGACACTGCATACTGCTCAAGGGAACCATACACCAACAAGACATAACAATCATAAATATATATGCCCCAAACAATGGTGCACCTACGTTCATCAAGCAAACTCTTCTCAAGTACAACAGTCTAATAGACCACCATACAATAATCATGGGAGACTTCAACACACCTCTCTCACCACTGGACAGATCTTCCAAACAAAAGTTAAATAAGGAAACTATAGAACTCAACAACACAATTAACAACCTAGACTTAATTGACATATATAGAATATACCACCCAACATCAAGTAGTTACACATTTTTCTCAGCAGCACATGGATCCTTCACAAAAATAGATCATATATTATGTCACAGGGCAACTCTTAGACAATATAAAGGAGTAGAAATAATACCATGCATCCTATCTGATCATAATGGAATGAAACTGAAAATCAACGATAAAAGAAGGAAGGAAAAATCATGCACCACGTGGAGAATGAACAATAGGTTACTGAATGACCAATGGGTCATAGAAGACATCAAGGAGGAAATTAAAAAATTCTTAGAGATAAATGAAAACACTGACACAACATATCGGAATCTATGGGACACATTGAAAGCAGTTTTAAGAGGAAAATTCATTGCTTGGAGTTCATTCCTTAAAAAAAGGAAAAACCAACAAATAAATGATCTCATACTTCATCTCAAAATCCTAGAAAAAGAAGAGCAAAATAACAGCAAAAGAAGTAGAAGGCAAGAAATAATTAAAATCAGAGCTGAAATTAATGAAATTGAAACAAAAGAAACAATTGAAAAAATTGACAAAACCAAAAGTTGGTTCTTTGAAAAAATAAATAAAATTGACAGACCCTTAGCCATGCTAACGAAGAGAAGAAGAGAGAGAACCCAAATTACTAGCATACGGGATGAAAAAGGCAATATCACAACAGACACTTCAGAAATACAGAAGATAATCAGAAATTACTTTGAATCCTTATACTCCAATAAAATAGAAGATAGTGAAGGCATCGATAAATTTCTTAAGTCATATGATCTGCCCAGATTGAGTCAGGAAGATATAGACAACCTAAACAGACCAATAACAATAGAGGAAATAGAAGAAACCATCAAAAGACTACCAACTAAGAAAAGCCCAGGACCGGATGAGTATACAGCAGAATTTTACAAAACCTTTAAAGAGGAACTAACACCAATACTTTTCAAGTTATTTCAGGAAATAGAAAAAGAGGGAGAACTTCCAAATACATTCTACGAGGCCAACATCACCCTGATTCCTAAACCAGACAAAGACACTTCAAAGAAAGAAAACTACAGACCAATATCTCTAATGAACCTAGATGCAAAAATCCTCAATAAAATTCTGGCGAATCGGATTCAAAAACATATCAAAAAAATTATACACCATGATCAAGTAGGATTCATCCTTGGGATGCAAGGCTGGTTCAATATACGGAAATCAATAAATGTTATTCACCACATCAATAGACTTAAAAATAAGAACCATATGATCATCTCGATAGATGCAGAAAAGGCATTCGACAAAGTACAGCATCCCTTTATGTTCAAAACTCTAGAAAAATTAGGGATAACAGGATCATTCCTCAACATTGTTAAAGCAATCTATGATAAGCCACAGGCCAGCATCATCCTGAATGGAGAAAAATTGAAGGCATTCCCTCTAAGATCTGGTACAAGACAGGGATGCCCTCTCTCACCACTTCTGTTCAACATAGTCCTCGAAACACTGGCCAGAGCAATTAGACAGACGAAAGAAATTAAAGGCATAAAAATAGGAAAAGAAGAACTTAAATTATCACTATTTGCAGACGATATGATTCTATACCTAACAGACCCAAAAGGGTCTACAAAGAAACTATTAGAGTTAATAAATGAATTCAGCAAAGTGGCGGGATATAAAATCAACACGCATAAATCAAATGCATTCCTGTATATCAGCGACAAATCCTCTGAAACAGAAATGAGGACAACTACTCCTTTCACAATATCCCCCAAAAAAATAAAATACCTGGGAATCAATCTAACAAAAGAGGTGAAAGACCTATACAATGAAAACTACAGAACCCTAAAAAGAGACATAGAAGAAGACCTCAGAAGATGGAAAAATATACCCTGCTCATGGATAGGCAGAACTAACATCATCAAAATGGCGATATTACCAAAAGTTCTCTATAAGTTCAATGCTATCCCAATCAAAATCCCAACAGCATTTCTTGTAGAAATAGATAAAACAATCAGGAAATTCATATGGAATAATAAAAGACCCAGAATAGCAAAAACAATGCTAAGCAGGAAGTGTGAATCAGGAGGTATAGCGATACCAGACTTCAAACTATACTACAGAGCAATAGTAACAAAAACAGCATGGTACTGGTACCAAAACAGGCGAGTGGACCAATGGTACAGAATAGAAGACACAGTAACCAATCCGCAAAACTACAACTATCTTATATTTGATAAAGGGGCTAAAAGCATGCAATGGAGGAAGGATAGCATCTTCAACAAATGGTGCTGGGAAAACTGGAAATCCATTTGCATCAAAATGAAACTGAATCCCTTTCTCTCGCCATGCACAAAAGTTAACTCAAAATGGATCAAGGAGCTCGATATTAAATCAGAGACACGGCGTCTGATAGAAGAAAAAGTCGGCTATGATCTACATACTGTGGGGTCAGGCCCCAAATTCCTCAATAGGACACCCATAGCGCAAGAGTTAACAACCAGAATCAACAAATGGGACTTACTCAAACTAAGAAGTTTTCTCTCAACAAAAGAAACAATAAGAGAAATAAACAGGGAGCCTACATCCTGGGAACAAATCTTTACCCCACACACTTCAGATAGAGCCCTAATATCCAGAGTATACAAAGAACTCAAAAAATTAGATAATAAGATAACAAATAACCCAATCAACAAATGGGCCAAGGACCTGAACAGACACTTCTCAGAGGAGGACATACAATCAATCAACAAGTACATGAAAAACTGCTCAACATCACTAGCAGTCAGAGAAATGCAAATCAAAACCACCCTAAGATACCATCTCACTCCAGTAAGATTGGCAGCCATTAAGAAATCCAAAAACAACAACAAGTGCTGGCGAGGATGCGGGGAAATGGGTACACTTGTTCATTGTTGGTGGGACTGCAAAATGGTGCAGCCAATTTGGAAAGCAGTATGGAGATTTCTTGGAAAGTTGGGAATGGAACCACCATTTGACCCAGCTATTCCCCTCCTCGGTCTATTCCCTAAAGACCTAACAAGAGCATGCTACAGGGACACTGCTATATCGATGTTCATAGCAGCACAATTCACGATAGCAAGATTGTGGAACCAACCTAGAAGCCCTTCAATAGATGAATGGATTAAAAAATGTGGCATTTATACACAATGGAGTATTACTCTGCAATAAGAAATGACAAAATCATAGAATTTGGAGGGAAATGGATGGCATTAGAGCAGATTATGCTAAGTGAAGCTAGCCAATCCTTAAAAAACAAATGTCAAATGTCTTCTTTGATATAAGGGGAGTAACCAAGGACAGGGTAGAGACGAAGAGCTGGAGAAGAAGAATAACATTAAACAGGGATGATAGGCGGGAGGGAAAGTGAGAGTTAAGGGAAATTGCATGGAATTGGAAGGTGAGCCTCAGGGTTATACACAATTACATATAAGAGGAAAGGAGGAGTAGGAGAAAAATTATATAAGTGGAAGAAACGATTTATAGTAGAGGGGATGGAGAGAGAGAAGGGGAGGGGAGGGGAGGGGAGGGGTGAGGGGACAGTGGAGAATGGGATAGACAGCAGAATACATCAGTCACTAGAAAGGCAATTTGTAAATCAATGGAAATGTAACTGATGTGACACAGCAATCTGTATACGGGGTAAAAATGGGAGTTCATAACCCACTTGAATCAATCTGTGAAATATGGTATAATAAGAACTATGTAATGTTTTGAACAACCAACAATAAAATAATTAAAAAAAAAACAGATATAAATTCATTGTGAGCCTTATTCCTCTGATAAAGTAAAATTAATGTCACCAAGTATTACTTGACTCCACCTATTTCCCTGGAATGATTCACATTTTTAAATACTTACTTTACTGGCCTCAGTGAGGAACAGTTGATCCATTCCTCATTTATTAGTCACTTTAAGGACAATTTTTTTGAGTAATCTCCTGAATTATTAGTGTTTTGAAAGTCTGAGAAAACACAAAAAATATATGGTAACATTCACTCAACCTCACAGCTTATACTTTTGCTAAGGAGACAATTATCTGAAGTCATGACTGTTGGATTAATTTCTTAGACTTAAGGTGTTTTTTCCAAAATTTTCTCCAAAGAGAAACTGTAAAAATTAAAGTATATTTCAATATATGGCCAAATATGTAGCTTGCCACCAGTAGATGCCGAAACATCAGACTGTATAAAATCCTTTGTAATTTTTACCTAAACAAACTTACATATATATGTATAATACAAAGTTAATGAAAATAACTAATAATAAAATAGACAAGTTATAATAATCTACTGTAATTAAAATTATGTGACTGTAATCTCTCTCTCTCTCTCTCTCTCTCTCTCAAACAAGCAATGACAATTATTGATACTTTCAAATGAGTTGACTATGGATAATTGAAACCACGGAGAGCAAAATTGGAGTGTGTTAGTCAGCTTTGCATTGCTGTGACAAAAGTATCTGAAAAGAACAACTTAGAGGAGGAAAAGTTTATTTGGGGCTCATATTTTCAGATGTTTAGACTATGATTGGCAGACTCCATTACTCTGGGTCTGAGATGAGGCAGAACATCATGGTGGAGAAAAGCTGAGCAACTCACAGCTGCCAGGAAGCAGGGAGAGAAAGAGAAAAAGCATATAAACTTCAGGAGCGAGAGACAAAAATAATCCCAAGAACATGCCTTCAGTGACCTACTTCCTCCAGCCACATCCCAACTTCCTACAATTGCCACCCAATAATCCATTTAAATTATTAATCCATTAAATTGATTGATCCACTGATTAGGTGATAGCTGTCACAATCTAATCATTTTTATTCTTAGCATTCCTGTATTGTCTCATACATGAGCTTTTCAGGGGATATCTCATATCCAAACCGTAATATGAGAAGAAGAGAGGAATAGTGTAATTAAAAAGCCATCAGTGATATACTTCCCATCAAAGAAGGTTTGGATATTTTCTATATCTTCCTTGAAGACAGGGAAGAGTGTACTAAAATAAAATTTTAAGGAAAGTTCTATGCTTTAATTTTTAGATGGAAAAGAAACCCATAAAATAATATTTTCATATCCTGAAAAGAAAAATTGGGATAAGGAGAAAATTAGTATTTATCTATCATCAATTCCAAACAATGGACTTTATATACACTGTCTCCTTTCCTTATTCACCAAATTTCTAAAGGAAATTTATTATGATCCTCAATATATAGGAAGGATTTGCATCCTTATAAGTTCATCTGGATGGTAAGGCCAAAAGTTGCATCAATTTCTAATTTCTGTTTTTCCTACTACAAGATAAGTTTTACCAACTTCTATATCTTCCATTCTTCCATGTGTATCCAGAAAACACAAATATTAGTGTTGGAAACTGCAAACTGGTAAACTCTTTTTTTTTCTGGGAAGACAATAAAATTAATCTGAGATACCTCTTCATTTCCTGAAAGCAAAAAAAAAAAAAAAAAAAAAAAAAAAAGAAAGAAAAAGAAAGAAAAGGAAATAAACAAAAGAAATAGAAATTGAGATTAATAATGGAAAAATACCCTGCTGGCTGAGCCTTGTGGAATCAGGAGATCATATTCTACCAATTTTTAAAAATTCTCTCTCTCTCTCTCTCTCTCTCTCTCTCTCTCTCTCTGTGTGTGTGTGTGTGTGTGTGTGTGTGTGTGTGTGTTTAGTTGGGAGTGACAAAACTATTCTATATGGTACACTGGGGAATCATACTTAACTGAATAGAGAATCTCACAATCCCACATTTGGCGGTAAACCTGTGTTACCAATTAGCAGTAATTTTAGAAATGCAGACACAGGCTCCCTAAAACCCCAGAATGAACTGCTCATGGGTCCAGAAGATGCAAAACATCATAAGTTTTACAAACTTCTATATCTTCCATTCTTCCAATGTTCATATCCAATGACAATGTCACAAGCAGGGACCACAACTTCTTTTTGGATTCTGTGGTCCAATTGCATTTAGACAAGTTCTCAGATGCATACAGATAAAGCTGAATCACATCAAAGTTTGATGAAAGTGTTCTTGCATTCAATGTTTCATGAAGGTGTGAACCTGAAAAGCTGAGTGGGTAATAATTCACCATTTTTATTCCACTTAGAATAAATGGTTTAGAAGAATCCTTCCTGTATTTACATTGCAAACCCACCAAACTTAAGAAACATGCCCAGAAAACAAGAGGGATGAGAAAATTAGAATAATAGACTATGACTTGGATACAAAGTCAGGGATGGCTCTGTCCTGAGGAGAGGAGAGCTATTGAAACATGATGCGATAGACTCGGTCTTTTCCCAGTGTTTCCCTATAATTTGGATGCTAACCTTTCTTCTAATAGCCTTTTAAGATATTTCAGTTGGAAGAAATACTGATAATATACAAAAATGTCAGTAGGAACAATGTGGCACATAATCCATGCATACTTTGGGGTCAGAACAGGATATAAGGAATTGAGTTAGGGAGCAGGTATACTATCCTTCTATCCTTTTCACCTTCCCTGGGCATCTGTCCTATGCCAGTCCCTTAGTTATAAGAGTTAAAACAATTAAAGATCTTTTAGAAAATAATTGAGGTATTATGATAATCCAAAGTGAATGACATGATAAGAGACTGGAACAGAGATTTTATGAGTAAGGAGTAGAAAATAAATAAGATAAAATGTCTATTCTGCCTGAAAAAATAGTGAGAAGCCTTAGGTCTTTTGAAAAAGGAAATATGTAATATTGCAGTAAAAGTTTCCAGGCAGCAAGAGAGCAATAGCTTATGTGCAGTAGATGGAATCACAGAGATTATTAACAGAGAAGGTAATTAGGAGTGAAAAATTCATCCCAAACACAAGCTGTTGACTTAGCAGATACATTGTTTATGTATTTTTCAAATTCTAGTATGCATCAGCTTAAAAGAATCAACCGTTAGTAGTTAAATCTATGCAAGAATTTTTGTCTATTTGGTCACTACTGAATTCTTCAGTGCTTAGGCAATTATCTGGCACATAGTAGCTATGAAATAAATATGCAAATATTTGTAAATTGAACCTTTAAATTATTAACTAAATATTTATTAAGCACTTGCTATATACTGGGACTGAAACATATACTAGGTATGTTGCCAAATACACTAGATATTTGTCTTTTTGCCCAATATCAAGTTAAAGAAAAGTTGTAGCTATGATTTTTAACAACCTTTCTCAACTGGTTGAAAAATCTGCTAGAATATGACTGTCCAATATGGTAGCCACTAACTATGTGGGGTTATTGAAATTTGAACCATATCTAGTCTAACTTGAGATGAGATATGGTATAAATATAAGATGTATATCAGATTTGGAAGACTTGCTCTGAACAAAAATGATTCAAAAAATAGGTCTTTGAAAATGTTTGCATTGAATGTATGTGAAATTATTTCAAAACTATTGTCTTAAGTACATTATTAAAATGATTCACCTGGGCTGGGAATGTGGCTTAATGGTGAAGTGCTTGCCTTGCATGTATGAGGCACTGGGTTCGATCCTCAGCACCACATTAAAATAAATAAAATAAAGGTATTGTGTCCATCTACAACTAAAAATGTTTTTTAAAAAATTCACCTTTTTCTTTTAAAAAAGTGTGTCACATTAGATTGGGTAGAGATATGTGATGGGAGGGGAGGGGAGGGGAGGGGAGAGGAAGGGGGATAGGAAGGGCAGCAGAATAAAATAGACATTATTGTTGCTGTATGTATATAGGTGACTGTATGACCAATGTGATTCTGCAACCTGTAAAATCAGAAAAATGAGAAAATATATTCTATTTGATTCAAATGTATGAATTGTCAAGATCATTGTACTGTCATGTGTAACTAATAAAAAATAATAAAATTTCACCTTTTTCTTTTTATACTATACATAGTTGCTAAAAATATAAGATCACATAGGTAGCTAACTTTTCATTTCTATTGGACAGTATCCTACTAAATATCAAGGACAGAGCTATTATTTTCAATGTATGGGTTGAAAATCTTCTATACATTTTTCTCACAGATCATATTAATTTAGACACAGACACTAGGGATGAGTCTGATGAACAATTTGAGTGACTTAAATAGATTTTTCAAGTAACAACTGTACACAGTGTTATAGGTAGTAAGCTTTTCTATGCTTGATGATTCATATACAGGTTAAAAAAAAAATCCCCAATCCTCCACAGAGCTTAAGATTCCTTGCTGACTCGAGAGAAAGTAAGCAGCTATCAAAAGCTTCTTCTGCAGACATTTAGATTTGACCTACAGCTCCAGTTTCTAAGTGGAACAAATTCCTTTGTGAAATTTCACTTCTTGGATGCAGGGAAATGGTACAATCACCCCAATGGCTGTATTTGTGAGTGAAGAGCTACGCTGCTAGTCAGAACTTTGTGACCTCCCAGTCATAAACGGGAGTATGTTTCAGTTTAGGACACACTTTCCTGTCAGCCAACTTTGCTGCCAGAAACTCTTACAATACTGTTAGAAATGTGTGAAGTCATGTGAAATGGCAGTATTGTTAAATTTCAACTTGGAAATCCTTTGCATTATGGGACAAGGAAACAAACAGATGAGGAAGCAATTGGGGAGTTAGAGTATGAATACCAGGAGGGATGGTCGGCAGTGTTCTTCTAGGCTGGGAAAGTTATTGCAAAGTATTATTTAGGAAGAACAAGTTGAAGTTTAAGGAGCTGGTAGACACTAAGCATTAGCAAGAGAAGGGGAATCAGAAATCCAACAAACTGAAGCATAAGATGAGAAAGAGCTGGTAGACACATCTTAAAACTTTGTCAGTGCAAAACTTGGGTTCACAGGCAGCCAGCACTCCATCTGAATTTCAGGTAGTGACTACAGATGTGCTTCAGTCATTAACACTATCTGCCAATATTTCCCATTCTCTTCAATTCCTGGCACATAATAGGATTTTACTTCCTGGCACTCTTGTGGTTCAATGGCAACATGTGATTAATTGTATCGAACAAATTGTGTGTAAAAATAAATCCTTTCTGAGCTAGAGCACTTCATTATCAATGAAAGCCTGTAAATGCTATGTGTATTTTGAGATCTATAACAATGTAACACCGAGTTGCATTGATTTCACTACCTTTGACATAATAAGTAGAAACTGACCAGAATTGGACTTTCCAAATAACAACCTTATTATAAGGCTATTTGACATAATAAAAATATATTCAAGAGAAAAAGCTATCTAATGAACCAGACTAAAATTAATCAACACACACACAAGTGTACATACAAACACATCACTTGGGGCTAAAAGTAAAGGCGACTTGGTGATTTAACCTGTAGGCTTACTTTCCACAGCCCACAAAACAGTGGTACCTACTTTCCTGGTAAGTACAGGTGTTGTCTTTTGCGCTGGCGGCTGCCTTCACCATTATGTACATGGAATTCAATATAAGCGTTTTCATCTGAATGACATCTAGAGTCTCAGGCTTTTTCATAAGTTAGGGGGAATGAGGAGACAGGAATTGTGTTTGCGTGGGGAGCAAGAACCATCAAGCTATGGAAGCACAACCACACACACACACACACACATACATACATACACACACACATGAGAACTTGTATTTGTGTCATTGGTTCCCTTAGAGTTGGCAATGCTTATTTTGCATGATTGCCCTTATAGTTGGTGTGATGTATTGATCCTACATATAATTTGTGAAATGCTGGCTTTGCCACCCTTCCATCTGGCAGACATTATACCATTATCAGATTAGATAATGCTCATGTGTTAGTGAGATGCTAGTCCATATCTGAGACAATGTCACATTTCAGAGATTGTGCACACTAAAAGTACTTCCAGAGCTCTCTTTTTCCTCTGGCAAGATGACTTCCAAGGTCCAAGATAGTGGCTGCTCCATCAGCTTTGGTATCTGATTGACTACAATGAAAGATTCCTACCATTAAAAATCAGCAAAGTGTAAATAAAATGAAAGTGTATCATACCTGGTGTTGCTGATCTGGATTATAATCTTGGTCACATTATTTACTAGCTACATTACTGCAGGAAAACAAATTGCTGTCTCTGAATCTTAATCCCCTAATCTTTAAAGTTAGCTTAATGCCAACCAACAGATGGTTATGAAGAGCAAATGAGATGAAGTAAAAGAAACCTATCCTAAAGATAAACTGTTAGTTCACATTATAAGAAGCAGTAGATTTGACATTTTCTTTGAAAACTTCTAAATTCTTTTACTGTAAGACTCTAATATGAGTACTAGCATTGAACAGTGGAAATGTCCAGGCAAGAGTCAAGGACCACCTTAGCTTTTAGTGAGGACAATGCTATCATCAACTGAAACAGAGGTTAAAGAAGGAGGAGGAAGTTTGGGTCCTGCTGTCATCACAGGGAATAATGTGATCTGCACTACCAATTTAGAAAAATGTGGCAGTGCTCCTCTTTCCAACATTTAAAATGAAATTCCCCATCTGAACCTTGGGTATTGGCCTCAGTCTCGTTTCCTTCCCCCAAATTAACTTCACACACATTGAAATAGAGTAGAATACTCTCTCCTAGTCTTAAAAAATCTGCTCATACAATTTCTTAGAATTATCCACCACCCTCTCTGACTGTCAAAGATGTCATAACTTAGTTCCCAGGATTTACTAGATTTTGTGTGATATTTCTTTACCTCTCCCAGGGCTGCCGAGCAAGAATACAGATTCTTGCTCGGTATCTGCTTTGTTTACCACTCCTTTTCTCACCACTAGATTCATATTTTTATACTTATTCTCAACTTTAGGATATCACCCACTGAGCCAACAATCAGTTTGTGTCTGCAGGTATAGGGGTTTTTGGATATTCTTCTTGGTCTGTTTTCCCTGTGGCAGCCTGAGGTACTTCCATCTACAACAGTCTTGCCCACCTGGAAAACAGTCTGTGGTTTATTAATCGTTTCACTTTGTAACTCTGTGAAGTAACATTTTAATTAGCATTTAGATAGAATCTGTATTTGGTCAACAGTAAGAAAGATTTTCAATTTATTTTCCTGGGAATTCTTCATTCATTCATTCATCTAATAAGCAAGTATACTTAGTAGATACCACAGAGTAAAGAAGTTATCTGAGAAGAAATTATATATATGTGTATATATATGTATATATACATACAATTATCCTTCAATTAATTCCGTCTTGTTTAAGAAAAATAAATATGTCTACTAACCATTTTAGTTTTGCTTTATTAAAATGTTTCAATTCCCTTTTGCTTTTACCTTTAAATTAAATGGATTTGGCAACTGCCTTATATGTATGTACTATGTAAAGAGTCAACCTAAAAATAAAAGATCTCAATGATGAACTTTTTACTAGCAATATTTGAAGTAAAAATCCCTCGTAATTTTATCTTATCTTTCTTTGATTTTGTCTAGATAACAAACTAATTTAGAATGTCAATCTAATTTATAATCACATATAAATCTACTCATCTGACTCATTATTTATAATTCTCCACTAGGTATGTAAGTGAATAACTGAGAGAATTTACAAAGCAGAAAAAATAAAAACCACTTGGACCTATTAATTATATTTGCAGCCAAAATTTACATTTTTTCAACTTCGTTGTCCCATGTGGACATATTTTCTGTCCTTACATCCATAGCACAAACACACATCATGCTTACCTAGACATTTTAACTTAATCCAATAGGAAACTATTATTCACAACAGCTTTGTTCGATTTCCATCCTTTTAAACCCACCCTCAGATCTATTTCCCTGCTGTCCTGTTTTCTTTTGGCTCCAACCTGAAGAAAGCCTCTCTCTGTGACTTCAAACATTTCCCAGCATCTGTTGCAGTGGCTAATTTTTCTTCTTATTAATATCAATAGCATGATGCATTCCAGCACTCTGCAGTGTTTAGATAAGATTCTACGGGGGTCCAGCCTTTTCCTGCTAAATCACAAATGTTCAAAAAATAAAGCATGAGGGCAAAAATATATGTCATGCTGACCATTTGTACTAAAGGAGATTAGAGCACACCGCCAAAGCCTGTTTCCTAGAAGTGTTTCTGAAGACTGGAGCCATGCAGAGGGCTTCATTAACTTCTGAACACTTCAAAATGAAAAATGGGCAGGGAGTAGCTTGGAAAGATTGCACAACAAGACAACAAACCAAACACCATACACATTATGATAAGTAAAGGTGGTGTTTGATTCCGAGTATTGATTTCAATTGCCAGCTTAATGAAACAGAGAAAAAAATGGTAGTTTCAAGAGGGGAAAATGAAGTATTATATTTTTATCAGAGGCTGATCACTTGTGCTTGCTTACTCGTGTCTTCTATTTGTGGATTTCTAACACCAAAATGTGCCGCAGTCTTGGCTGGGCACAAGATCACGAGCCACTCACAGCTCTGTAGATTCAAACAGCAATTCTTTATTCCCGAACTCACACCGGCCTCTACACACGTTCTGGGGAAATCCCAGTTCTGCTGCCGCCCAATTCACCTACTCCACAAGGCTTTTTTCCAAATACTTTCTGAATCTCACGAGAACTCAACGGGAACTCAGGCAGCAGGAATGCCCTATTCCCAGCAGCAATAATCTTCAACCTGGAACTTCCCTAAAACCCATATTGTCTTAAACCGGGAACGCCTTAAACCCAAGGAGCGGGATACTTCCTCAAACTGCAGGGTACACCCTAATCCTGGATCCACCCTCGTCCTTGAGCAGGGTCACCTTTCTCAAACACACATGCAATGTCAACAGCGAAATTCCAAGGCAAGTCCATTTAACATGGGGTACGCTGGCAAGGAAATTTCGATGCGTCATTCCTACTTGGCAATGGCCCTCAGCAAAAATGAAACAAGGAAACCTTAGTTTCACAGTTCACCAAACAAAGAAATAATCCTAAATAATTTTGATTTTGAGATTCTATCTTAATATACCATAAGCAATTTAATAATGCTTAATGCTGAATTTCTAATTCAATCTTGAAAGTAATATTATAAGCTATTTGAAGTAATTTTATCAGATGTGTTAGAAAATATTAGCTCAATTAATAATTTTTTACCAACATTTTACCATAGGGAAGCAATATCCCAGCCACAGAGCAAAAAAAAAAAAAATGTTCTAATTCCTTCCTACATTTGCTATAACAAAGAATATTTTTTAAAAAACTCATTAAATGCTATTAGACGAAGGCATTCCAGGGATCTGGGTTTCTATGTCAACAACCAAAATCCAACTCAGTAAAAATAGTTTTCTAGAAAACTATATTCTAGGCTGATCAGCATCTGCCAACTAACCCCTAACTAAGGCTATTCCTCTACTTAAGTTTAACCAAAGAGAAACCACTAACTAACCTCTTATAAGGGACTTTCCACTGGAATGATCCAAATGAGGCTACATCTCTACTTAAATAATTCAAATATTTCATTTGCCTTGTTTCTGCTAGACCCTACAAAAGTCTCCTTCTCATGCCCCACTGCTAGAACCACAAACCCCCTCTGGTCTGGAGCTGTCTGTTCACATAGTTGTTGTTGTTATTATTATTTTTTTTTAATTTCGGTATGCCTTTATTTATCTCTTATCAGTATTAAGTAATATCTGTCCCAGAAATTGCCTAAAATTATTTCTCATGTCCACATTTTGGCTGTGTCTTATACCAAGTGAGTAAATAAAAGACAACATGATCCAAGTAGCAAAACAAAATTAAATAAAATTTAAAACAAAACTAAAATATTCTTAGGACTAATTACATGGAATATATCAGCTAAAATCAAATTTTTACTATTATAACTCAAATCATTAAATTTTGAATTTTAATTCTCTGCTTCAGTTTTTAATTGCAAAGGTTTTGAATGTGCTCGGATAGCTTTGATTACTCTCCCGAGTAGCCACACATCATAGAGACTCTTATTGTATGTCCTCTATAATTCCTAGCACTATATATACCAGAGATTTTATGGCACATAAGCAATGCAATAGGGAGTCATTCAGGATTGACTCAAATTTACTTTTTTATTCTTATTAGTGAAAATTAATGATATCATACTGTTCATATAATTAATTTGACTTAAAAGCTAAATATGTAGCTTTCTTACTTAATAAAGGAAAATTAATTTTTAAATACACTCAAACTAAACCTTAAATAGATTTGCCTCATTACAATGCATGAAAGAAACAATGAGGCTAAAGAGAATTTGAATAAAGCTAAAGTTAATTTGAAGCTATTACCTTTATACTTTTAATACATTAGGTAGATTACAACAATGAAGAAATTCAAATTTACAATTTAGTTGAGTGAAATATTAATGGCACTAACCCTGGAATAGTAAAAATTTCTTTATGGCTACAATTTCTCAAAAAATTCTTTTGTAAAACTGTAACATAAGTACAATCCTAATATTCTGTCTTCTGGTGGAATCCTAGGACAAACAACCTCATATTCTGGAAAGATTGTATTGGTAACTTCGATAAACCTGATCTTTTTCCCTAGAAAATTAAATTCCCTTAATTAAAATGCTAGTGAAAGCTTTTAAATCACTAGCATTTTAATTAAGCTAATATTTTCATTTGAAAAAGTGTGTATATTCATGTATGTGTAAGTATATTTATACATATGTATGTATATGTTCACATACATTATCTATCTGTATCTATCAACAGAGGTAGGTGAGAACAGGGACATAGCAATTACCAGCAGCCATTATGCAACAATTGAAAAACAGCTTTTTGGAAAAAGTATAAACAACAACAAAAATCAAATAATTCAACTTCTGTTGAATTTTAGGGCTATCAATCTGCTCAAAATCATTTAAAATTATTTTGAGCAAAATACTTGAGTGCATTATGATAATTACAATGTGCTTCACAAATGTAGAATCAGACAATTTTGACAGATGCTTCACTTCAACTATTGAGTTACCTCAGTTGCAAGTATTCCCAAAAGAAGAATTATTATTCTGAGGTGCTGCATGCGAGACAGAAGCCCTCTGAACTACCTGAAGGGTTCAAGGTGGATTTAGCACTTCTGGCCTCTGACTGTGTCTACAAAATCATAGTAAAGTGGAAAAGGAAAGCCATTTTCCTGATTAACCACGCAAAAAATAATTTCCTGAAAGTCATGAGCAAGCAGCCACTGAGGCATAAACTGACCAGATTGACTATACTATCCATGTTTTCTCTTTGTATAGAAATAGGAAAGATAGTAATATTGTGAAAGATACCTAACTGCAAACCCTAATTGGCCTGTATTTCCATTCATAATACAATGGTGAAGGAGAATTTTTTTTTTAAATTATTTTATTGTTGGTTGTTCAAAACATTACATAGTTCTTAATATACCATATTTCACAGATTGATTCAAGTGGGTTATGAACTCCCATTTTTACCCCGTATACAGATTGCTGTGTCACATCAGTTACATTTCCATTGATTTACAAATTGCCTTTCTAGTGACTGATGTATTCTGCTGTCTATCCCATTCTCCACTGTCCCCCCTCCCCTCCCCTCCCCTCCCCTCCCCTTCTCTCTCTCCATCCCCTCTACTATAAATCGTTTCTTCCACTTATTTTAAGAGCCCAAACATGTATTGAAAGAAGATGAAGATGAAGGAACACTACACTGTCCTGAATTGAGAATTTTGCAGCCCTAAATACCACATAAAGTCTACAAAAAAAGAAAAGAGGAGGCTGGGTCAATAATAGAGGCCATCAATAAACCAGTAATGCATATGTCATTTCAATACTCGAAAACTCACTTACGCAAGTTAGCCTGACCAAGTGTGAGCAAGAGGAGTCAATACGATCACTTCAAGTTTTTAATATGCTCTATGGAACCAGATGAGGAGTGGAGGTAAAGGGAGATCTACTTTAGGATACTTAATGAATGCTCCCTGAGAGAATGTCTTACATATATATATATATATATATATATATATATATATATATATATATTGCATAACAAATTACAACAAGTTTGGTAGCTTAGTACAACACATATTTATTATCTCACAGTTTCTCTGGATCGGGAAGCTGGAATCAACTTAGTATGGTTCCTCCTCTTTAGAATCTCTCATGATCATCCAGGGCTGGGGTCTCATCTGGAGGCTTGATTAGGGAAAAAAAAACCAACCCTCTGCCAAACCCAGTTATGCAGTTTTTGAGAGAATTCAGTTTTGTTTGGGTTATTAGGCTGAGGGCTTTAGTAGATTTCATTTGTGAAATGCAAATATATAATGCTTCCAAAGTATTATTGTTCAATTAACTAAGTGAATTTAGTTAAACTTGACTCAGTAGCCTCACAGAGCCTCAGTTCTATCCCATGAAACATGAACAGATGAGAAGTGAAGTCTCCTTTCATTTTCAAAATTTGAAACTGTGGTTGAAAGATATTATTTCAACCTTCAGGTCCTGGCCACTTGAATATGCCAGCATAATGGTTTGCTTCATTGAAGCCAGCAAGAGAGAAAAACTGCTAGTAAAACAGAAGTCAGAATCTTTATAACCTAATCAAATAATCAAGATATCCAATAGGTTAAAATGAAATCAGTCAAACAAAAGGTGTAACACAGGTCATGAATACCAGAAGGTAGAGACCTTTTAAGGCCATATTAGATGCTACCACAGAAAATGTCACCTAATCTTGACCATTAGGAAAGTAGGAGAAAGAATACTCCAAGAAATAATGTCAAAGACCTAAAGTAGAAAAGACTTAAGAGTTCAGAGAACAGGAAGGATAACTACAAAAGTATAAATGATGGGGAAAGTGATAAAAGATTAATTTAAAGAGGTTAGGGTGCACTTAGGCCATGCAAATCACAGACTATGGTAATTAGTTTGGTTTTAAGTATAAGGGTTGTCTATTCAGTTTTCAGCAGAAGAATTACATGTTTTTGTTTACTCTTCACACAGGTAAAAGGGCCATTGTATGGAGATGGATAGGAAGTCATGGTAGTGTTGGTAATGAGATGATAAGGAAGGCAACACAATTGTTCTGGAGTGAGATGGCAGTACAGAAAAGATGACATATTAACATCTCTTAACATTCTCTTAGAACCAACATGACTTGAATGTGGCAGGTCAGAAAAAGGGAGAATTTAATGACTGTTCAGTTTCTGGATTAAACAATGTGATCATATATTTAGCTGAGATGGATAAGACTACGGAGTGACAGTGAGAAAACAATTTTCATGGAAAAAAATCATAATTTAAATATTGAACATGTTAAATTTGAAATGTCTATAGGAATTGAAGATGTCAATTTCAGCTGAAAATGAAAGTCCGGAGCTCAGAGAAAAAAAATCATGCTGAATATTTAATTACTAAATTTAATTACATTTAATTACATTAATGAGGTTTGGACATAAACATTCCAGAAGACAATGCATCTTCCATCAATTAGTTGTGAGTCCTTAGGCAAGCTACATTATCACTTTAGGCTTCTGTTTCCTCACTTTCAAATATGCTTATGATTTTTCATTTGTGTAATACAAATATATAATACCCACAGAGTTTTATTCAATTAACTAAGTGAACTTGGTCAAATCATGTAGCATCACAGAGCCTCAGTGGCCTCCATGAAATGTGAACAGAAGAGATCTGAGGTCCCCTTCCATTTTCAAAATTTCAAATGTATGGCTGAAATGTATTATTTAATCAGAATAATACAGAATGATATCCTATTTTAAAAGAACATTTCAAAATGGCTAAGGACTAAAATAATTTCTAATGGTAAAAAGCAATATTTTATTTAACATCTAATTTGTGCACTGAAGTAAAATGAAAGTATCTCTATATACTTTTATGATCATTTTATGGAAATAAATCAGAACTGAAGAGAATAAAATACACAGAAGTTTTATTCCAGCTTCAGCAAAATGTAAATTCAATATTAGCTAGCTAGCGGCCATATATTTTCAAAATTCCCTTAAATTTTTATGCTTACAATAATACACAATCAGAATGCATTTAATACATTTCCCCAAAGAAGGTAAGTGAAAAGAAATCATCCTTTTTTCATATTATAACATGCCAAAAGAATTCCACCCTTCTATTTAGAAACAAAAATTATTGTATTGGCCTAAATTATCCAAATTGGCATTTTTTTTCCTTTAACATTTACCTTTGTTGCTTTCTTTATCAAACCCAGTCTTGATTAGCCCTATTATGATTATAGAATTAATGTGCCTTTTACCAAAATTAACCTTATTGTAAAATAGACAATCATCTTAACAATATTTGCATATCTGTTTAGTATGAGAAGTTGTGAGTTGAAATGTTCATGACTTTTTAAAAAGCAACAAATTCATTATCTAAGCATTATAATTCATATCATAATATATAAACATTAGCAACTGCTTAAGCTATTAAGCAAATATTCTGATTTGAATTTAATTTCTCTTTGTTTCTTTCATTGCAATGTCTCATTTTCCACAGTGTTTCTTCTGTATGTAGATTTTTCCTTGGGCAATTATAGTATAGTTATTTTTAGAAAAGTGATACAAAATTTCCACAGGGGAATTTCATTACTTCCTTTCTCTCAGTAACTCCTTCAGCCATTTTTTTTTTGTCCTTGTTTATACTTTTAGAATAACAAACAAGATGGAATCTAAAAACTTCCTGTTTTCTCCTTTCTTCTCCTCTTTACCCCATAGCAATTTTCTGTATTTGTTTGCTGAAATGCTAAAGATGAATAAAGGTAAGATGAAGGTAAGTTGGAAATGACTTCTCACTCATAATAAAATTGCTATGATTAAAAACCATCATATCCTAGAAAGAGTTAAGAGACACTGATTGTCCACCCATGTTAGCCTCCTGTTTGAACTGTTTATAAAGCTTTATGGTAAGACTTTCCAGGTTTTCTTATTTTTAGCCAAATATACCATAACAAGCAAACAAACATTTATCTCATACTTTTCTCCCAAATTTTAATTGGTATGATGAAAACATAAAAATGGTATAGAAAATATGAGATAAGCCACAAATTTTTAACAATTTTTAGTATGATTTGAGTCTCTTATGGAATGTTCACTCTTGGTTGTGTCTCTACCTTGGAAGTTAGGTTATTAGCAAGAACCACATCACCCCTGACAGAGGGGTAAGTGTAGCTTTGATTTATTGTATTTCAGTTTTGTAAAAAAAAAAAAAAAAAAGATGGCAACTATTTCCCTCTCCATGAGAACTCTCCCTTTGACTATCATAAACTTGAGGGCATATCAATTGGAGGAGCATACTCATGAGGAAATAATGTTTGAATTTTAGAATTTAACACTTCAGTGAGCCTCTAGCTTGGAGGTTTTTATAATTCAATACAGATTTTCAACTTTCAGTTGCTTCATTGCCTTAGCTTTCGATCATGTGCTTCATTTTCACCTCAAATATTGGAACTAAGAGCCAGCGAACTGAATTATTCCCTTTGAATTTGTTCATTAGTGCTCATCCCCAAAGATGAACAGCTCTTAGCATGATCCCTATATTAATCCTTCCAATACCATGTGTGTCATGTTTCCTCTACCTCTTCAGCTCCTGGAGTTTCAACTGAGTTTACTTCCTGTTGTTCCACCTGGACAGCTACAATTTGACTGGTTTCATTTGACACTTCTCCTCCTCCAAAATCTTCAATCTAAAATTTCCCTACCCTTTCTTACATTCCTATTACTATTTCTGTTATTGTATTAAAAATAATAAAAATAACACTTAGTGAACCATTCAGCCAAGATTATAGTGCAGATTTTATAAAGACAAAACATGTACCACTTTTATGAATTAATTCTCTCCAATTTCCTGTTCCCTGTATTTATTAACAAATTTTTCATTTTTAAGTCCATTTTCTGAGGAAATTTGATTATATTAATACCTATTGATTCTCATGTATTAAATATTAGCTATTGAATTTTTCTCTGTGATAGTGCAACATTTAACATTTTCACTATCTCCATCTCAACCACAAGTCCTCCCAAAATAGTTTGAATTCAACTTTTATTAGATAGTATTTCAGTATTTGAAACAGTTTACCTCATAAAAGAATATTTATAGCTAATTATGCAACATGTGAAGCTTTTCATCTCACTTTTTTTTCTCTAAAATTAACTATTATATTATTTTGACATTATCGTTATTTTCAATTTGAACTCAAATGCTCAACAAACTGAATACATTTCCTTTTACTGTCTTCAAATTCATCTTACTCTCGTCTTTAATCCTCTTTTTAAAATCTCTCCAGAGATTTTAACCCTTCTCCCATCTGCACTGATTGTGTCAAGGAATGTTCGATGGCTGTTGTCTTAGGATTTCCATTTGCCATCATGGCTGGATTCCCTCAGTTTCTCTTGTGTAGAATCTTATTTTTCCTAAATACCATGTTACTTTTTCCTATGTTTACTTCTTGGTATTAAAGGGGGAAATCTTCTAGTAGCTTTCTGAAAAAGGGTAAATGTGAATCACAGTTTTAGAGAGCTGGTATGTCTAAAATTATCTTTTTTTCTACCTTTAGTTCATTGCTTAAATTGGCATTTAATTTAATTTTACCTCATAATTTGGGAGTGGTGGTAGCCCTGTAATCCCAGAGGCTCAAGAGACTGAAGTAGGAGAATCAGAAGTTCAAAGCCAGCCTCAGCAAAAATGAGGCACTGAGCAACTCAGTGACCTGTCTCTAAATGAAATATAAAATAGGGCTGGGGATGTGATTCAGGGGTCTAGTGCCCCTGAGTTCAATCCCTGATACCCCCACAAAAAAAGAATTTGGGAGTTACATCCCATTGCCTTCTATTTTCTGACTTTGGCTACTATTTCAGAGTTTGATACCATTCAATTTCTTGATTTTTTTTTGTATGCAAACTATTTTTTCCCAATTTGGGAATATTTAGACCAAATATTTTTCCACATTCTCTTAAAATTTCATAGTGACATGCTTTATGGTTTTTTATTTTCATTATTTTACTAGATAATTAGTGGGACATTTGATTGATATCTCATATTAAACTTGTGGGAACTTCTTGAATTATTCATTTGAAAATTTCCTTTTCCTTCTTTTCTTGGTTCTTCCTTTCTAGAATTCATATTGTTCAAATATTAGGCATCCTTTACCATCTCCTTAATTTTCTTTATATTTTTTTATTTCCTTAGTCTTGTTTCTCATTTTATTTTATGACAGTTTTTCTGTAGTTTATCTCTCTGAAGCCAGAATTAGACAGGCAGTCAATATACATAGGTAAATCGAGTCAGGTCAGATCAGGAGGTCAATTTGAGTGAGTCTGGGAAGTTAGAGACTGCCCCCTGAGGGAATGAAATGACTTTAGAGCCCTTCCTTCACCCTTATCAAGATAACCTACCCCTGTTCCAACCTGTTGCTAAGGTAACCTGTCCCAAGAATTGTCCCTCCCTACAGGGAGTTATAAAAGTTGTTATTTAATGTGTCCTGGGCTGCTCCATCTGGCCCTTCCCCTGTCCATCTGCTTCTCATCTTTCAGCCGTCCCATCTGAACATCTCCTGGGCCAGGTATGAAGGAAGGAGAAAGGTAAGGGGTAGAGAGCAGGAGAACAAAGGAAGTCTAGACCCATAAAAAAAGGCCTAATGCCTCAATTCTTGGGATACCAGGATACTGTATGGCCCCCCTTCTTCCTCCTGGGAAAAGTCTATCTTACCTCCCCCCCCTTTTTTTTAAGAGAGAAAGAGAGGGAGAGAGAATATCTTTTTTGTTGTTGTTGTAGATGGACACAATGCCTTTATTTTTATGTGGTGCTGAGAATCGAACCTGGGTCCCACCTGTGCTAAGTGAGTGCTCTACTGCTGAGCCACAATCCCAGCCCCAACCCCTTTTTAAATAAACCCTACTTTATATGTTTGCTTCATCGTGCTTCTCTAATATTATACTTCAACATATGAGGAAGCAGAACTATCACCGGTAAATGGTGGTATTAGCTCCATAAAGTGACCTATTATTTTCCTCTCATATTTTTACATGCCCAAAGCTATTTTATTTTCTGAAAATTAATTTGCATATTTCTTTTTTTAAAGACAATATTTCTGGTCTAAATATTTCCATTATTCAAGTTTCTTTTTGCATAGTCTCTCTTTTCTGAAATTTGTTTTTCTACTTTAATACTTCATGACAAACTTTCATAACAAATTCTGTTCTTAATTGTCTCAGATTTATTGCCTGCTTATATTTATAAACATATAACCAAAACAACGTGTGGAAATTTCCTTTGTGTTGTATGGGAAAAGAGGCTCATCGGTTTGGGTATTTACTGTAGAGAAACTTTGCAGAACCATTTCTGTACAAAATCTTTCATTTTAATTTTAGATCTTTCAATTTAATTGTTTCTAGAGAAGAATCAAAAACATCCTATCTTTAGATCCCACTCTGTTTTTGTTTTGATTGGGGAACATCAATTGCAAGACAACAGTTATTTTCAATTCATAAACTTTCAATTAAAGCCACAATTTTTAGTGAAACATCTCTGTGCTCAGTTGTGCTTAGCCTCCACCTGACCTATCCCAGAGAATGAATTCCTAGTGTTCTTCTATCTTAACAGGGTTAGTTGCTAGACCTGAAAAGTGGCAGAAGGAACTTAGTGGTCTAACAGCTTTTTGGTCTCCTAATAATCAGGGACACTAGACCAATGATTGTGATTTGGTGGAATCTGTGATACAAACTAATTACTTCTAAGCTTTTTTGTCCAATGATTAGGGTTTTGCTTTCTCAAGACTGCTCTATTTTTGGCCATTCACTCAGATTTCCAGTTCCCATATTTATTTGCTACTTTCTTGGCTTGTCTTGTCATTGAGTTATGGAGTCATGAATATGTCCCTTTACTATTATTTTAATGGAGTTTTGGGAATGAGTAAGACTAAATGAGAAAATTCAACCCTTCGTCTTTACCAGAAACCCAAAGTCACTCAGGCTGGGGATGAAATTTACCTTCTTGACCCTATTTTAAGTTCTTAACCATATGTGTTAACAGCTGCCATCCCAAATCTCAAGCAATTGGCTGCCATTTTAGTGAGACTCATTTTAGCCATTTAAATCTCTTACATCATTGATTTTCTACCATGAATGGATGTCAACTTCATCATATAGAATTCTTCATTCCTCTCCAACTTTCAATCCTGCTCTCTTTTCCTTTCATCTGCAAAATTTTGCTGGAAAATGTCATGAAGCCTCATAATCAAATTTTATTTTAACCTGATAATTACAACTGAGTTTCTCCATATTTTTGTGAACCTCATTTTGCCTATATCAATATGGTCCTGAGACAGTGCCTAATTTTCTTTTCCCTACACCTTTAAACATCTCTGACCATAACCCTATCCTTTCTATCAATAAGTGCAGATTCTGTAGCATAAATCTTTGTGTTCAGCTCTCCACTTTATGCTGTTCTTCAACCTTTACTTTTACTTTGTTATCTACAAAGTACAATCGCCTTTTCCTTTACTCCTTCTAAACCCACATTTTGTGCCAGTGGATTCCTTTTATCCCACTTACTCTAATTCTCTGCTTTATCATTATGTCTCTACTTTGCTGACATGTTTGGATCTACTCTATACCGAAGAGAAAACAAATTATTCTATACTAAAAGCATTTTCTTAATATTTGCTTTCAGTTTATTTACTGCCTTCTGCTTAGCCTTTTTCCTTTTGATTTTAGATTTCTCCCTGGCTTCAAAAATCACTTCAGCAAATGACATCAGAAGTTACATTTCCATTGCCAGTTTTGCTTCTAGGATGCATTATTTACCTGTAACTTTCTGATAGATGGCAGAATGGACATCTAGTGTCCATGAGTCAATATATTCAAGGCAAAATTTGTTACATTTCCTTTCACTTCCCTATCTGGACTCCTCTTAGGACCTCTTTTTTCTTCCCTCCTCTTTCTCCTTCTCCTCCTTTATCTTCTATTAATATCATCACTCTACTTAACAAGAAAAAAAAAAGAAAAATCTCTATCATTTTTCACTCTTCTCTTTTAATTGGTGCTTTTTCCCAAAACCGAACGGTGACTATTGACTCTATCTCTGCAAAATGTCTATCAAAATTATTCTCTTTTTCATTCCCATTATCATTACCTATTTCAGATTCTTCTTACCACTTTCAGACTACTGCACTTGCCCATTTTGACTTTTCTATCTTTATAAGTCATTTTCCATACATTTGACACAGTAATAACTCCAAATCATCATTTAATCATGCTACTTCCATCCATGGATGTCACCATGGAAATAATGTATTAAGGCATTAGGGCAAATCATGCACAGTATCATTTTATCTGCTTTAAGAAATGTTTTGTTGTCATTGTTTGTCACCATCCTCTCAAATATATTACCCTCAATTTTAACACTTGCACATTTTGATAATTCCTAAAATTCTGTTTTGTTTTTGTTTGTTTGTTCTCAACATCAGAGCTGTTTCGACATGCAGTCCCTAACCAAACAGGTGCTCTAGGATTACATTTATGTATAAACATTTGATTACATAGATTTATTAGTGGAAGATCCAGGTACTCTTTAGTTCCACTATTTAACAAATGAAACTGAAAAAATATTTTGAATTTATCAATTTTTTTTCTATTAACACAATCAAGCATTTAGCAGTCTAAAACTAGCATTCATCTGTATTTCTTTTGTAGAAGGAGTTTGCATATTTATTCAACATATCTATACTAAAAGCCAACTCCCCACAGAATATAATGAATTGGCATCCATTCTCTGAAAAGTAGTTTAATAATACAGATCAAGAAACAATAAAAAGCAAATAATAGTAATTTATAGTGAACAAAATCCATGGAAAGATATTACATGAGCTCTTTCACAATGGGTATGTGAACAAACCTCCAATTATATAAAATGTTTAGCCACAGTCAATAATTTTACTTAATCTATAAAATTCTCATTCTTTTACTTCCTATAGTTGAAAAGTAAAACTACATTGGAGCTGAAAATATCAAACATATTTTCACTTTTTATTAAATAAACAGGAAAAGAGTGGCCCTGATATTTAATGAAATTAAGGGAGGTATTTCTGAACTTTACACATGGTTATTATCTACAAGTTGAGCCCCAAAATTTAACACTAGACTTCAAAATACAATAAACATACATTCATGAAAGGAATAACAGCTATTATATCTTATTTTTGCCTCCTAAATAATTGATAATTTTAATTTCATACATAATATTTGATTATTATACTTGTTTTATAACTTACTATAAACATGTATTAATAATTTTATTAATTTCTTTCATAGGATGTTTTCAACACTTTTAAATTTCTTATATTTTAATATTGTTTTTTGAAATATATTTACCATATTTATTTTAATTAAAAATTCACATTATGTATTTGGTGTTTCTGTGTTGTTTTTCTGATAAAAAGTCTGTCTGTCCTGACTGGTTTTGAAAGGATAAAAGAAACTGAAGTTAAAATGTAAAGGGCCAGGTATTGTTAAGTTTCTAAGCTACACTCAAAGCCTGAAATTCCTATAGCTGTTACCACAATTCCCGGGACTGCCCATTAGATAATCCCCCCTGACCACTTAGTTGTTTAACAACTTGGACCCAGTGCATATCAGCACATAGGCACCTCAGGGCCTAAACCAATCAGTTTGAATGTCCACCCCGCTTTAGGACTGACCTATCACCCCCGCCCGACCTGTTCCCGCCAATGAATGTACTAATCATGTTTGAGAGTTGTTGTTTGATTTTCCCGCGCCTCATGATGATTTGTTCTGATGTATGCAAAGCCCCCGCACTCCCCAAAAAGTGTACTTAAGCACTGCTCAACTCCTGCTCCGGGCTCTTGGCCGCTCTCTCTTCTGGAGTGAGCCCGGAGCCCCAGGGCGCTGGATCTTCAATAAACCCCCTTTTGCTGTTGCGTGAGTCGGTCTCTTGGTGGTCTCTTCCTCGGTCTCTTGGTGGTCTCTTCCTCTGTCGTTCACTGATCCCTTACAGTTTAACATTGAAATCTGACTTGAAGTACTAGGTTACACTGAGCCTATTTTTCTTAATTTGAATGAGTTGAAGCTGAAATTCTAAGGCTTTGACAAATATTTTTAAGGCAAATAATAAAGTATTTTCTTAAAATATAACATTCAAAGTGTATTAAAATTAATAATAGTTTAATTCTTCTGACATTTTTCTGACCATGTTAACTTAAAGCCTTCTGTCTCTGTATTTTAAAAAATCAAATGTAATGATTAGTAATTTGATATGTTTTAATAAAATAATTTTAATATTTCTCCCAGAAAATGAGAAACTGTATGCCCCAAATGCAATATTTTAAATTATATGCTTTCAACAGGTCGAAGGAAGACCTCATAAAATTGTCAGTTATTAAGTTAACAAAAATAACTGTTATAGCATAGTTGTTATACTCTTTTTTATACTCTTTTGTTTTGAACATAAAAAAAATAAAAGAGTTCCTAGAATTCCCAATGATGACAAAACTCCTTTCCCAACATTTAATATAAACAAGAGATTTCAAAGCTTACATTTATAAACAACAATAAGAACAAAGCCAAGCAGTGGGGTTATAGTTCAATGGTAGAAGTGCTTGAATAGTATGCCCAAGACCCTAGGTTTGATTGCCAGCACTGAAAAAAATAAAAAAATTTAGCCTATCTAATTTAAATCTATTGATAAACATATAAATTGAAAAAATTGCCTTTCACATTTAAAATAACATTATTTAAGATGCATAAATATCAAAAGACTAATATACTCATAGTTTTTAATAAATTTTGTACAACTGGCCACTCATTTGTGTATGTCTTCATGAGTAAATTCAGATTATGGATATGGGGCAAGAAACAACAGAGCTGACATATCCCCAAAGCATCATATCATGTCAATATATCAAAGCATCAGTGATTTTTTTTAAGATGAGCACATGCAAATATTTTATTCTTCACAAGTGCTTATACTTATGATAAAAATTAAAGAAAAATCAAAATCTACAAGGGGATATGTAGTTTTTTAAAATTATTTTTAGAAATATTTTAAGATTGATTGTGTAAACAAATTTTTTAAATATAATTTTATAAGAATCAAAGTATTCAGGAAAACTGGGGTCAAGGGAGATTCATTTTTAAAAGTGGAAACATAAAAATATACTTGTTTGTTAGTGGGTTAATCTAATAAAAGAAGTGCAATGCTATTTTTAATTATGACTTATAAGAAGAATTGTTTATTACTTACTAAAACTCACAAAGAATCTTATTCAACCTTTTTAAATGATTATTTTTTAAATATTTTTTAGTTGTCAGTGGACCTTTATTTTATTTATATGTGATGCTGAGAATTGAACCCAGTGCCTCACACATGCTAGGCAAGAGCTCTACTATTGAGCCATCACCCCAGCCCAAAAATGATAACTTTATTTTATTTTATTTTATTTTTAAGAGAGAGTGAGAGAGGGGAGAGAGAGAGAGAGAGAGAGAGAGAGAGAGAGAGAGAGAGAGAGAATTTTTAATATTTATTTTTTAGTTCTCGGCGGACACAACATCTTTGTTGGTATGTGGTGCTGAGGATCGAACCTGGGTCGCACACCCGCCAGGCGAGCGCGAGCGCGCCCGCTTGAGCCACATCCCCAGCCCATGATTATTTTAATTAACAGAATTTTATTTACTATTTATAGTCAATCGAAATATGAAATTTCAAAATAGCATGTAGAAGATGAGTACAACTTTTGAATTGTGTGTGTGTTTGCTTGAATAATATTTCTAAATGTGAAAAGTTGAATAATAATACCTCTATTTTAGATGCATTCAATTTTAATATTCTAATTAAAGCATGCAAAATAAAAAGCAAAGCCTTAATACTGATTAGAATTAATTGAATATTTACTATATACTTAGATTATCTGTCTTTAAGTATGAAATGTTCCCACTGAAAATATAGAAGGTTTTATTATACATTTAAATATCACTTAATATTCAAATAAATTCTTTAGGGTTATATAACAACAATGATGAATAAACTAATATTTTATTCATCAAGTATTGTATTTATTAGGTATGCAGTATGTTTTTAGGTTCTGAGAATACAAAGATGAACATTACATAGTTAGCAATAATTGGAGGCTCCAACCTACATTAAACTGTATGTCAAAATGTGAAAATAGGTGATATAATAGACTTATAATAACTTGATGAATGCAATATTAATATTTTTTTTATTTCAAAGAGGTGAGGTTTACTATGTTGCTAGACTGGCCTTAAACTCCTAAGTACAAATAATCTTCCTGCCTCAGTCTCCCGAGTAGCTTGGACCACAGGCATAAGCCACCTACCCAGCTCCAGGACTTATAATAACTAGAATTCATACAATATTCCACATGGACTTCACACACATAAGCTGTAATTTTAACCTAGATCTTCAAATTAAAACATATATGCATGTTTAAATATTTTACCTATATCCTAAATGAGTATTTGGCTACACTTCATTTTATGAATGATAAATTATAGAAGAAAACACACTCTAAAATAAGATAGATGTTGGTAGTTCTTTGTTCCTTTAACACGAACATTTTAATTGTCATATAAAATTATATAATGCCTTTAAATGTCAGAACTAAATATATGCTGTCTTTATTCCTTCCATTTTTAACACTCTTCATTTATTGACTCCATGGTGCAATGAATGTACTTCCACCATAAAACCTGTACTATTTGATCATATTTGTTAATATATGGTGGTTACTTTATACTTATTTTTTCTTAACCTCTAGATTACTCTCTGGAATGTATTATATACTCAAAAGTTGGTTATTAAATTCTTCAATAGATCTAGAACTTCAATCTTATTACATCCAAGAAACTAAAATCATAGTGAGTTTCACTATGTCTAGTTAATCTTCAAATTATATGCTTCATAAAAGAAAACCCAAAAGTTATGTTTATAGAAAGATTTTCAGTGATTCACTATTAAAATTACTGTATTGTATTTAAAAGTTTTATTCTTAGTTTGTTTATTCAACTTGTACTTTAAAAAATTTTTAATTGTTTTACAATTATTTTTAATATGTGAAAACTACATTAGACTATAATTCATTATAATACAGATGTTAGTATATATCAGAAGTCAAATCATGACCAAATAGGTTAACTATAATTGAAACCAAATTTACCCTACAAAGTACCCTTGAACAAAACTATTTTATGAAGAGATTAGATTGTAGCACTGAACACATTTAAGTGGATTCACATGATATACTCTTTATCTAATTGGCAATTGAAAATGCAGTCACAAATATAGGTCCTTGGAGATTATAGTTTTGGAAATCTATGGCAACCTAACTCTTAATTACCTTTGCAGCTAAAAAGGCAATCCAATATAAGTATATATATATATATATATATATATATATATATATATATATATATATTAGGAAAGGTAATTTTATTGACTAAAACTAATGTGTGTCCATGAGGCCAAAAAAAAAAAAATTTTTCTTCAAAGAGTGTTCAGGGAATGGAGAAGAGATTAAATTTAAAAGTACCCTTAAATGGTTCATGGAATGGCATTAATAACAAGTCCAAAGGGACTTATGCTAATCTGTTTTCTTGGTTAAAACTAAGGATTTAATGAAAGTGGTTTCTAGAATGGATGGATAAAACAGAGTTTATTCTAGCAGTGTTGTTTTGTTGTGTAGGACATAGCACTAAAGAGATATTACATAATATTATAGTCAGCTCTCTTGTATTATCAGAATAGATGTTAAGAAACAAATATATTTGCTTACAAAGTCATAGGATTCAATTTTGTCCCAACAAGAACAACAAAAATGATACCAAATAATAGGCTAGTTCATGATGTCCCCTTTCTTTATTCACTCATGGATGGGATTTAGAGGTCATAGGGACTTAGAGATGTACTTTTCTCTAGATCTTGTCACAAAAACAGAGTAAAAATAACTAGAATGAAGGTACCTGGTTACATCTGCTTCAATTCAGCAATCCTACTGAATGTCTCTCTTACTCTCCTATATTTTGTTCCAGAAAAAAAATAGGTTTTCAGAAAAAAAAAAATTCAAACCATAAACCTCAAAGTGAAAATTATTTCTGATTAAATTAGTCCGTTGGAAAATGCATTTCTTATATCAGGCTCAAAATATATTGTAAACAGAGTTCATTTTCAGTGATGTCCCTCATTATGCTGATTGGTAAATAAAGTATACGTAAAGCAGAAAATATTTTGTGATGTCACCAGAAACAAGTTCCTTTGTGGTTCAGTGAAAGAATGTGTATAGAGTCCAAATGAATTGAGTTTGAAAACCAGGTCTGACAATGATGAATGGGTCTATGAGTAATTGCTTAGTGCCTCTAAGCAAGAATTTACTTGTTTTAAAAATGGGAATAGCAGCACATCTGTTATATCTGATTTTCTGAAAATGGCATCAAAATCTCAATACTTTGTAGCTGATCTTCTAGAACACTCTCTTTATCAAAACCTGCACAGCAAGGAAGTAGGATGGTTTAATGAGATATCAAATTTTGACCAAATAAAAGTTTTTTATTTTAAAACTTTTTTGATCCTAAGAGTATTACTGAAGCAGCTTCTTAATATGTACTATTTTGGTTTAAAAAATTTAAATTTAAAAGTAAGCCAATAAAGAATTATGTGCTGCAATTATTTTCTAATGTTTTTGTGCTATACTTATGCCATTCCTAAGAAACAAAAAATATATGCCACTTGTATATATAATAGTAACAACTTACAGGATGGGGCTTTGACTATCTCAATAAAAGTTCTCCTTCTATAATATTTTATTCACTGACTCACTTCACTCCAACTCTTTTTACATTATCATGAAATGCCACTGGAATTGTTATAAATGCAAATTTCAAAGTAGTAAGGCTGATCCATATGAAACTGATGTTTTATATCAAAGGCAAAAAATGTAAGCAATTTTATACGGTTCGATTTTTATATTCAATCAACAATCAGGCCCTAACATTTGATGCAAAATTATTTATAATGGCACCTCAAAGACAACACCAATTAGAGAAAAAAAGTCTGTGAAATAACTTAGTTCTGGAGGAGTAACAAAAAGTCAAAACTCAAAGTAAGACATTTTATAGTAAAAGGGAATGAAGAAAACAGAATCATAAACGTGGTTTGATTATACCTTAGCTAGACATGAAATTCATGGTACTAGCCATCACAGATTGATGAATTTATCTTTGAAGAAGTCTATCTGATAAGATGTACTAAGGAGACAGCCACGACATCTCTATAGCACTGATATACATACATAAAGCTGGAGCTTCACACAAAGCCCACAAACTTGAACTAAAAAATAATGTAATATTTGCCCTAGCATTGTAGCTTCTAAGCTCATTAAAAATAGCAAGATAAAGGTAATACTAATGATTTCTATTTTAATGAATATAAAGAAAATAAATAAATATAAGCATATTAAAGAATTGAATACTTCTATACTCCATTTAGCTTCCCAGTTTCCCCACTTCTGGCATTCACACACACACACACACACACACACACACACACACCCCTGCATTAACACACATTTTTTTTTAAAGAGAGAGAGAGAGAGAGAGAGAGAGAGAGAGAGAGAGAGAGAGAGAGAGAATTTTTAGTATTTATTTTTTAGTTTTCGACAGACACAACATCTTTGTCTGTATGTGGTGCTGAGGATCGAACCCGGGCCGCATGCATGCCAGGCAAGCGCACTACCGCTTGAGCCACATCCCTAGCCCCATTAATACACATTTTTAAAAAAATAGGTGAAGGTACAGATGGATCCAAATTAATTCTAACAGAAAACTTAGAGTAAACCAAGATCCAAATAGCCTAAGTTCAGTAATAAATTTTTTGTTCTTATTTCAATTCAGTGCATCACCTCTCTAAACAAACAAACAAAAAAGGTAATATACTTGTCATAGTTTTATTCTTACAAAATTACTAGTGTATCCCCTTTTTAATCAGTTCATTCCTTCTGTCCTGCCACTGCCAAATTCAGTGATCAAGGATTATACCCATCTGCCCTGGGCAAGGATAATCAGTGCTCCTTCCACAAGCACAGATTCTCATGACAACCAAACAGGAAGGTAAAAAACGAGAAGCTGAAGATTTTAAATTTCTTTTAGTCCTACCACCTGATTCTTGTTTGACCCACTGTCTGGGTCAAACTTTGATCACATTTATTCATGTAGTTTTTCTACAAGTTGGGTATGTGGAATCCTAAACCCTTGTATTTTCCTATGTTACTGAATCACAATCCTAGCAGGACAAGAGACAATTTAAGAAGTCATTTCTTTCCATTTTTAGGTGGTTGGACTCTTCTGCAGATGCTATCAACTCTGGCTACATGAGGACACCTGTCTACCAGAACAAAACTGAGATTACTAATTCATTCCACATGGGTCACCAAACTGATATCAAATAGCAGTAGCTCTTGTTTATTACCAGCTTAGATCAAATTCAAACTGGAGACTCAAAGCTAAAAGGCTTAACCTCTAGCCCCTTAACCCTGGGTCACTCCCAATGTGTCTCTGGGGTATTTTTAATTAATGACAGAGTGAAAAGGATTATAAATTCCAGAATTCCCATATACAATCCCTTATGGATGCCAAATTTACTGACAGCAAAGAAGCCTCCCCATTCATATATGATTATATCGCACAAACCAAATTAAGTGAAAACATGAGGAAGCAATCAATTTGAAAAGTCAGGATAAAGTAGAAATGTTTCAACTCAGGTTTGGTAATTTACCTTATTGAGATTGAAAAAAAAAATGTGCCAGATGATATCTTCACATTAGCATGAGTTAGTGCCAAAAGGTGAAGAAAAGTAGAAAGTTCAGGTAATTATCTAGACCATTAAAACCTAGCCATGGAATATTGAGAGGGAGAAATAGAGAAGAGAAATTCTTAAGCAGCTCAAGTAATGTAGCAATTAGCCACTTTCTAACACCACTAACTATATGGTATAAATGTAGGTAGAGTTATAGTAGAGGGGCAAGCAGAGTTGGGAAATATTAACTTTGCAAATATTCAATATCTTGGTTCTCTAAGGTTAGTTTACAGCAACTAAATGTCCTTTCGAGTCATGTGTTTCTTTTGGTTATTTATATGATGCTTATGGCTTTGTTTTAAACTGGTAAGATCTGGTACTTACCATCAGATATTTGTATAGGACCTAACTAAATAATCTATTTCTGAAGTTCCTCTGGAATTAGGTATCTCAGCTAAAGAATATTAATATTTACTGCACACTAACTGTATAGATAACCCTGTCCCATGCTGGGCTTTTTATGTAAAATTTCATCTTCACAACAACCTTTGTTGATAGCATTACATTTATCATATAGATAATGAAACTGAGGTTTATTTGTATATTAATTATTTGATGTATAAAAAAATTAATCACCTGTTATGGGTTAAATTGTGCCCAGCTCACACACACACAAATACTTTAAGTCTTAACCTTCAGTACCTGTGAATGTGAACTTATTTGGAAATAGAATCATTTCAAGTTTAGTCAGATTAGCCACAATAAGGTTGGCATCATTAGTGTGGATCTTGATCTGATATGTATTCTCACAAGAGTGAAATCTGGACAGAGGCACAGAGACACAAGAAGAACCGCATGAGAAAATGGAGGCAGAGGTCAGAGTGACACATCTACAAACAGAGAAGTTCCAGGGGTTTCCAGCCACCCCCAGAGCTGGGAGAGATCCAGGGAACATATATACTCTGAGAGCTTCAGAAGGAACCAATCCCACCATCATCCTAATTTGGGATTTCTATCCACCACAATGGTGAAAGAATAAATTTCTATTATTTTTAAGCCATCTAGTTTAGGGTACTTAATTATTATATACCTAAGAAACTAATGTATCCTAATGGAAGAGAAAGGAAATTATGAGATGGGGATTAATTTTACATAAATTCACATGATAAAGGTAAGAATCTCCTTTATATTTCTGTAGGTAAACCTAAGTATTCTTAATACTCTGACTTGTACTTTTCTTACGAAAATCAAGGAGGAGGAGGAGGAAGGGGAGGAGGAAAATCCCAGGAAGGGAAACTATCATCTATAGAACGAATGTCTAACCTCTAAGCATGGCAGTGCCTTTCATAAAATATACTCTTAAAATATCAGAAACACTACTCTTAATAATTTGAGATACGAATTATCCCTCTTTTCCAAACTTTTCTTGTCCTGCTTCTATAACAAGTACTTTTCACTCCAGCTAAACTGAATTCCTGTTATTTTGCTTTAGCAGACATTCTGCTTTCCCACTTTCTTTTCTCAAGCTGGACCCATCCTATGATAGAACTTACCTCTTCCCTCTCACTCCCTTCAGCCCACTTAAATGCTACTAGACATTAAGACTATCTAATAAACCATCTCCGGTGCTATTCCTTTGTCAATCATATCAATTGTGGTTCAATTATTCTCCTGTGTGATAGCTCTTTGTGGCTCTCCTGTGGCTGTTTCACTTTGGTGCTTTCCCATATAGTCAGTGTTTATCTTATTTCCCTTACACTATCAGAAATCTGTTGGAGCAGGTGGTGTTCCTCTCCATCTTTTATGCCCTGTCACTACCTCCAACACCCAGTCCAATGCTTCCGTAAAGTTTGCTTCTATAAATATTTGCTGAATTGATTTCAGTTTTGAATTAAACACACAGGATCTCTTGAGTTGAAAAACCACATTGCAGAGGGCATGCTGTAATGCCTAGCATTGCTGCACCAATGGAGCAAGGCGTATGCTGCAAATTCGAAATGGTAGATGCCAGAGAAAGGGTTTTTCACACAAGATTATCTACAACACAAAGCAGCAGAAACAGGCAAATAATACAGATTTTTTTCCAGCTTATTGTACCTATCCAGAGGTAATTTCGTTTGTCTGCTTACTGTATCTTCTAGATTTCAGTATTAGATTCAAAATAAAGCTAATTTGCATTGGCATAGTGACTTAACTCACTGGTGTATTATTACTATGTAAGCAGGTGTACATGGGACTACAAATAAATGCTTGCTGATGGAATCCCATCAGGGCTTCTGATGAGTTTTCATTTTGTTGAACCTTACCCAGGAAATTACTGTGTAAAAAGCTTTGCTATTAGTTCTTTGCCTGAAATATCGTTTAGCTACACCTGGCCATATCCATGGCAATTATACTAACTATACAAAGAGGACATTCCAAAAATCTCATCAGCTTTTTATATTAATTTTCTCAATTTTATCACTGAAAATATGGAAATTAATATAAACAAAGAAGTATACTCAAATGTCCAAAGATACATACTAAAAGAAATTTAATATTAAATAAACATAAAAAGAGGATATCAGAGGCCAATCTTAAAATAGAATCCTCATTTGAATGACCTTTCTAAAATTAGCTCTTGTTTAGTAGTAGCCATAAGAATATTCTTGGTGTCACAGCTTATGAGCATGAGATATGATTTTTTGTCATAATGAGTTATGTGGCATGACCAAACTCACCACATATTCATAGCTGTATGATAATGAATTTTGTTATACTTGTTGAAATGTGTTATGATTTGAATATGAATTGTCCCCCAAAGGCTCATGAGTTCATGGTTTGTTCCCCCATGCACCTATATCCAGAAGTGGGGTTTCTGGAAGGTGACTGGATCCTGACCCTAACAGTGGATTAATCCTTTGATAGCTGAGCGATCTACTGGGAATAGGTGGAGGCTGAGGAAGGTGGACCCTGTGGAAGGGAGTGGGTTCATGAACGTATGCCCTTTGGGACTGTATCTTGTCCTGGACCCCTTCCCTGCTCACTCACTCTCTCTGCTTCTTTGTTTCTATGAGCTGAACTTGCACTGCCATGCCCTTCTTCAATGATGTTTTGCCTCCCCTCAGTCCTAAAGCAACGGAACCAACTAACCATGCACCAAAACCTCTGAAATCTCGAGCCAAAATAAATCTTCCCTCCTCTAAGTCGTTTTTTTCAGGTATTTGTCACTGTGATAAAAGGCTGACTAACAAAATGCTTGAGTAGATTTTGGACTTAGAATATTTCAGTCAACAAATATTCATTTTGTGTCTCCTTTATAGAAGGTTCTCTAGGATAATTTCAATAACAGAGAATGTAAGATGGACTGATTTCAAAATTCATTTCATTTTGAAATGAGAAAATATCCAAAAGAAAGAAGGTAATAAAAAATGTGAGGCAATGTTAGCCAAAAAAGCAAAACACTTGCAATGTACCCTCAGTGCTAACGTCCGTGGTGGAGTGAGATTGCCATAAATGGATAAGGTCAGGGATATACCACAAGTAGAGTAACCATATGCCTTGGTTTTAATGGAAGAATTTGAATGAATTACTATATTCTTGTCATAATAATATGTCCCACTTTCACTCTCAAAAGAATTTTGATCTAAATGATCATTACATGTTCCTTCTACACAGGAGCAAATGGGCAAGTGTGGCCTTGGGGAAAAAAAAAAAGGCAGTATCCGAACAAAACTGAAGTGATTGCTTCTGGAAATCTAAGATACGTAAACAATGTATGCAAAGGAATGAAGATGAAGCATAAAAATCAATATGCTGGGTGAAAGCAGCTTTTGTGCAAAGAGGCCTTGTGTGTATCATAAACTGAAAACAAAGCTTGAATCAGAGTCTTTGCCTTCCAGATTCAGCCTTCTTAGCTTTCTCCTGTGAGTACAATAGAGGTTTTTCTAGGGCATGTTTAAAGAACCATTACTGTGTCCTGAATACAGGGTGGAAAGAGTAATCTCATGGTAAAAAATTCCTCACAATGTTAAGAACCTCCTATTACCAAAGGTAACTCGATTGAAAAACAAGAGCAAAAAGAGCAAAAGACCACCCAGTTAAATCTGAATTCCTTTCATCAGTGAATATTTTTAGTATAAGATTTCCCAAATATTTCATGAGTCATAATGCACACGTGACTTTGTTATGATGTTCCCATTATTACATGGAAACTACTTATACTAAAACAAATATGTTTGAAATTAAAATTTGGGTGTTCTTTATTTTATCTGATGACTGTATTTCTGCCTCATTTCAGCCTTTCAGGACTTCTCCTGATTACCTTTGGGGTTGATAAAACTCCCCAAGCCTTTATTTGGAGCACCAGTTTCCTCTGCTTTCAAAAGTAATTACTGGTTTGGCTTAGATGGCTTAATGATGACTTTTATGATGATTTAGTTATGCTTTCCTGAAATATTATCTTATGTTTAAATTTATTATATACTTTAAATTAAAAATCGAATCTCTAGTTTTAATTTATAATGTAATACCTTAAAATAACAAATGGATACTTAATGATTTCCTCAGATGAGTTCAAACTGATGATTTTATCATCTGCAAATCTAAAATTTAAGGTAAAGTGTTCAACCAGATGGAGTCATGTAATATGCCTTGAACATCTACATTACTGCAATTCCCTTGCACAGTAACCCAATGAGGTGCTCCATTAATATGAGTGGGGAAATAGGATCAGGGAAGTTTGGGATACACTTAAACTCTGAATAGGTAGTTTGTAATAATGGTACAGTCAGCTCTCCTTAGCTGAGGATTCCACATGTGGGCATTCAATGAAGCTCAGAGAGAAAATAATTTTAAAAAATTTGCTTAGGTACCTAACATGTACAGACATTTTCTCTTGTCAGTAACACCTAAACAATACAATATAAAAATCATGTACAGAGGATTTTCACTTTATTCACATAATTAATTTATTCATATATTAATCTAGCAGTGATTTTAAAGTATACAAGGTGGATATGTACAAGTTGTATGCAAATACTGTGGGATTTGAGGATTCTCAGATTTTGGTATCTGTGGGTTTTCCTGAACCCCTTCCCTAATAGTTAATGACAGACATCTGTATTAATGAACTCAGGATTCATGACAGCAAATTTAGCCAATTTATTTACACTATAATACAACTATCTCCCAAATAGCAAAAAAAAAAAAAGTTCCTTGTTATTACTTTATATTCATTCTCAAAATTTCCTGATGTGCAAATTAAAATGGGTTGTTGCTTTCTGATTAACTCCACAAATATTCTTCTCATGTCTCTACTCTTGATTTAAAATAATAATAATAACAGTGACATTGTGTAACGCTTATATGGTAAGACATTACATGTTCAATTTTATTCAGCATTATTAAACTGTCATTGAAAGAGTTTATTCAGCATTCAGGAATTGCTTAAACCATTGGGACCCTGAAAAATGACATAAGTTTACAATTCTCTGACACATGGACATAACCTTTGACAGGTACTACAGGAGAATCACTCTTTCATCTTAATGTTACCTGTTTGATGGACATATTGTACTACAGGAAGGAACAGACTCTGAAGCCTGAAACAGAATAATTGCCAACAATGGAAACTAAAAGTTATTTATATCCCATGAATAAAAATCAGTATTAAAAATATTAAAATGCTGAACAAAGACTGTCAGTATTTTTAGATATTCATAAAAATTATATTTAATGTTGTAGTTAATAGAAAGAAATCCTGTAAATTAAGTAAACAAATAGGAAATAGTAACTCTATAAATTTCTAAAAACAAACTTATAGCCTTGTTTTCAAAGTTTAAATCCAACATCAGTTACCCTCTATCCCTGAAAGTCTATTACACGTCACAGACACCTCTCTGCCTTTCCTCCCTTCTGGCTGCCTGCCTATCTGTAGGGAGTAGGAGATTTTTTTTCACCATTCTGAGCTACTCTTTGATTTCCCCCATTTACTTTGGGAGCATCTCCAAGCCCAAAACAACCCATCCTGAAACTTCTTTTGACTCCAGGGTTTAATTTGAATGATTGGAAAGTACAATGGATTGTTTGGTCAATATGATGCCCAATAATTCATCTCACTTATGAGGTAAATCAATCTCTCTCTCTCTCTCTCTCTCTATATATATATATATATATATATATATATCTTGTTAAATTTTACTGCAATTTAATAATGATAGTACAGATTTGTCACTTCCTTCCTTTTAGGTTGACACATAATAATGCATAAGCTACACAATTGTTATAATACACCAATTATAAGTGTATACAGCAATAGGAAAATAATGTTCTCCCATGTTCACTTCAGAATAAAAATGAGAGAAAAATATCTTTTGGGATGTTTTTTCTTTAGGTAATAAAATTTAAAGTCAAATGTAGAAGTACCATAAAAATTAATGATATTCTCTGATATATTTGTGAGCCACTTCATAGGATGATTCAAATAAATAAAAAGATCATAGAATCAATGGAGAAAGCCAAACATTGATACTCCTTTACTTAGTTATTTTTCTATAGAATTTATAATTTTAAAATTTATAAAGTAAAATACTTCATGTTATACAAAATGAGATATTGAACACAGGGAATATATATATCAATCACAGCAAAATTCTATTGGACACTATAATGGCCCAGTAAACCAACCTTTAGAGGTAGTGGATCCTTAGAACAAAAACTATGTCTAAGATCTGACATTCACAAGTGATGAAGTTCAATTTCTCCTTGCACCAATGAGCTGGCTACCGCTCTTTGTATGAAATAGTTGCAACACTAATTTTTTCATGCTTTTTTTTTCTTCAGTAATTTGTTGATCTCACTTATGAGTTTCCTATTCCTGAAAGTGGTCAATCTCAGCCATGACAAGATGGCCATCCATCATGAAGGCTATTAAGAGAGCTCAGTATTGGTTTTGAGATGGATTAGACATCTCTTAACTTCCTTTCAAATGTCAGTGGTTTATAGCTTCATTATGATTTTCCTCAGTATAATGAATGTTTTTTGTCAAAGTACATTAAAAAGGTGACGATACAGTACAGATTAAGAAATAAATATTTTTTCTGTATGATAGCCTAATAGAGTTTTGTTTCTTATAGTTATGATCTTGAGTTCAATATACCATGAGACATGAATTTGGAATTCTAAAAAGGAACAATTAGCCTCTGTTGTGAGCACTAGCACTGTCAGATAGCTCCATGAGTATGCTAACTTCATTTGGGGACACATCATCTCCATTAAACTCTTTTAGATAGTCATCAAGTCCAGATGGCAGTGGTTCCTGGATCTACATTATACTTAGGCACTGTAGCAAATATAAATCTTGGTCCATGGAGATCCAACATGGCGGCGGGCGGAGAGGCAGCGTTTTCAATACCCCCCCAGTGATGGGCTCATAAAGACGCATAGATAACGCTTAGATGCTACCAAAAGAGAATTTCCTAGCAAAATTCCACTGAAGAGAGACCGGTCGGGAGCTACTAGGATTTTTTTCGAAGCGACAGATTGCCCCATGAGACGCAGAGGTCCAGATCCACCAGCCACAGTCCGTGCGCCACGTCCGCCCGCAGCAAACGTGAATGGGTCCTGCTAGCCTCCAAGAGGCAGCTTGGCAGGAAGAAGTCTTTAGCCAAGCCTTCATGAATTAGCGAGCTGGGAGCTGAAGCCAACCGGGGTCAGACCAGTCCCACCCCTCCCTTCGGACACTCCGGCAAGGAGCCTGGGGCCCGCCATAGCAGAGGGGTGACGTCATCGGAGTTCGGCCGACGGAATTCCTTCCCAGCAGAATCCACTTTAGCAGGTGTGTGACTCCCTCCCCATCCAGAAGGAAACTTCATGGACCTCTCAGGGGTCGTGTCTGTAGGGAAGTAGAGGGGATCCCCGACCCCCAACCCCCCATATCACCAGCAGTGACTCCCAAGGTCTTAGCCGCCAGTTTACCACAGCACTGGGGCTTAAATGGAACGTCTGATGGGGCTGCAAGTGTAACTAGATCTCTGGGGAACCGCTTCTGGTGAACAGGACCTGGCTGGCTGACTGACAGGAGGAAGGGGGGTGAGGGCCGGAGAAGTGAAACGGCTCTGGACTGACAAGTCTGAATGACTCCCAGGAGACGCCTTACAGGGATTGCTATGGGCAGGTAGAGAGCAGAAGCTCCGCTCAGAGGGCACAGCTCCGCCTACTGGAAGAGAAGAAAATGGATCTCTAAGACTTCAATATTTTTTTCTTCTTCTCTCTCTGTTCCTTTCTCCCCTTATCCTTCTCTCTTTCTTTCCTGTTTCAAGTTTTATTGTTCTTTTCATTCTCCTCTAATCTATCTATCTCTCTCTCCTTCTTTCTTTTTAAGAGCACCTTCATTCCCCTACCCCCCAACTTCCATCCCAAGCATTACGTCTTCCATTATGTGTAATTGTCTAAATGCAAATAGGTGAATGTCTCGAGGCTGTCTATAGGGCTCCTAAATACCTAGCTACTACCAACACCCTGATCCAATTGCCTGTTAGTATCCACCTTCAGTAGAGCAATCTTGTAAAGTAGCCAAGACATACTAACCCTCATACCATCATAGCACCTAACCTAAACATATAGTCCTAAGAACAAACAACAAATCACTATATGCATACAGAACCTGGAAGCATTTTATGAATTGAATGAATCAGCTTTAAAGTACAATAAAGCCCAACAGTTCTAGGCATAATCTCCCACCACAAAGGAGAGACGACAGAGATATACAAAGCCGAAACAAATGTATAGGAGAAAGCAGATACAAAGCAGTCAAACAGAGCTGGAAAATAACGTGAACAACATGAAAAAACAATGGAAAAAAGGACTACAAACAATGCAAGACAACTTAAATCTACAGGAGGACCTAGAAGCATCAGAAACATGGACAGGGAAAGAAATCAAGGCATACCTAACTCAGATGGAACAGAATATTAGAGAAGACATGAGACAGCAAGTCCAAGCATTGAAAGTATATTTTGAAAACGAACTAAACAAACAAATTCAAACTGCAAAGAACGAGCTTTACCAGGAGATAGAGATTTTTTTAAAAAAACCAAACAGTAATCCTAGAAATGCAAGAAACCATAAACCAGATTAAAAACTCTAACAAGAATATTACAAATACACTAGATCAAGTAGAAGTCAGAACATCAGATAATGAAGACAAGGTTTATCAACTTGAAAAGAATATAGTCAACACAGAAAAGATGCTTAAATCTCACGAGCAATCTATCCAAGAGATATGGGATCTCATAAAAAAAACAAATTTGAGAGTCATTGGGAGAGAAGAAGGCACAGAGATTCAAACCAAAGGAATGGACAACTTATTAAAGGAAATAATCCTAGAAAACTTCCCAGAGATGAAAGATGGAATGGATTGCCAAATCCTGGAAGCCTACAGGACCCCAAACATCCAAAACCATAATAGACCAACTCCAAGACATATAATTATGAAGATATCTAACATACAGAACAAGGAGAGAATATTAAAAGCTACGAGGGAAAGGAGGCAGATTACATTCAGGGGTAAACCAATTAGGTTAATGACTGATTTTTCATCACAGACTTTGAAAGTGAGAAGATCCTGGAACAATGTATTTCAAACACTGAAAAATAATGGATTCCAACCAAGAATACTGTATCCAGCAAAATTAAGCTTCAGATTTGACAATGAAATTAAAATCTTTCACAATAAACAAAAGCTAAAAGAATTCACAGCCAGAAAACCAGCACTGCAAAGCATTTTGAGCAAAATACTACAAGAAGAGGAATTGAAAAATAGTGCCCAAAACTAACAGTGGGAGGTATCTCAGTAAAGGGGGAGAAAAATAACCAAAGAGGAAAAACTAGCCAAACTAAAATAAATAAATAAATAAACACGACTAGAAGTACAAACCATATTTCAATTGTAACCTTAAATGTTAATGGCTTAAATTCACCAATCAAGAGACATAGGCTAGTAACCTGGATTAAAAAAAAAACAAATCTAACAATATGCTGCCTTCAGGAGACTCATATGATAGGAAAAGACATACACAGGCTGAAGGTGAAAGGTTGGGAAAAATCGTACCACTCACATGGCCCTCGGAAGCAAGCAGGAGTGGCCATACTCATATCGAATAAAATCAACTTCAAACCTAAGTTAATCAAAAGGGATAAAGAAGGACACTATATACTGTTAAAAGGAACCATCCACCATCAAGACATAACAATTATCAATTTGTATGCACCAAACAATGGTGCCGCAACATTCATAAAACAAACTCTCCTCAAGTTCAAGAGTCAAATAGACCACAACACAATAATTATGGGGGACTTCAACACACCGCTCTCGCCATTGGACAGATCCTCTAGACAAAAGCTGAACAAAGAAACTATAAAACTCAATTACGCAATCAATAACCTAGACTTAACCGACATATATAGAATATATCAACCATCATCAAGTGGATACATGTTCTTCTCAGCAGCACATGGATCCTACTCAAAGATAGACCATATATTATGCCATAGGGCGACGCTCAGTGAATATAAAGGTGTGGAGATAATACCATGCACCATATCTGATCATAATGGAATGAAACTGGAAATCAATGATAAAAGAAGGAAGGAAAAATCCTACATCACATGGAAAATGAACAATATGTTACTGAATGATCAATGGGTTACATAAGACATAAAGGAGGAGATAAAAAAAATTCTTAGAGACAAATGACAATACAGACACAATATACCGGAATCTATGGGACACAATGAAGGCAGTTTTAGGAGGGAAATTCATTTCTTGGAGTTCTTTCCTCAAAAAAAGAAAAAACCAACAAATAAATGAACTCATACTACACCTCAAAAACCTAGAAAAGGAAGAGCAAAACAATAGCAAATGTAGTAGAAGACAAGAAATAATTAAAATTACAGCAGAAATCAACGAAATTGAAACAAAAAGAACCATTGAAAAAATTGAAAAAACTAAAAGTTGGTTCTTTGAAAAAATAAATAAGATCGACAGGCCCTTAGCCATGCTAATGAAGAGAAGAAGAGAGAGAACTCAAATTACTAACGTATGGGATGAAAAAGGCAATATCACAACAGACACTACAGAAATACAGAAGATAATTAGAAAGTATTTTGAAACCCTATATTCCAATAAAATAGAAGAAAATGAAGATATCGATAAATTTCTTAAGTCATACGATCTGCCCAGATTGAGTCCGGAAGACACACACAATTTAAACAGACCAATAACAAAAGAAGAAATAGAAGAAGCCATCAAAAGACTACCAACCAAAAAAAGCCCCGGACAGGATGGGTATACAGCGGAGTTCTACAAAACCTTCAAAGAAGAATTAATACCAATACTTTTCAAGCTATTTCAAGAAATAGAAAAAGAAGGAGTTCTTCCAAATTCATTCTATGAGGCCAACATCACCCTGATCCCAAAACCAGACAAAGACACTTCAAAGAAAGAAAACTACAGACCAATATCTCTAATGAACTTGGATGCAAAAATTCTCAATAAAATCCTGGCGAATCGAATACAAAAACACATCAAAAAAATTGTGCATCATGATCAAGTAGGATTCATCCCTGGGATGCAAGTCTGGTTCAATATACGGAAATCAATAAATGTAATCCACCACATAATAGACTTAAAGACAAGAACCATATGATCATCTCGATAGATGCAGAAAAAGCATTCGACAAAGTACAGCATCCCTTTATGTTCAAAACACTAGAAAAACTAGGGATAACAGGAACTTACCTCAACATGGTAAAAGCTATATATGCTAAACCTCAGGCTAGCATCATCCTAAATGGAGAAAAACTGAAAGCATTCCCTCTAAAATCTGGAACAAGACAGGGATGCCCTCTATCACCACTTATAAGTGTTATCACCACAATAAGTGTTGGCGAGGATGTGGGGAAAAAGGTACACGTGTACACTGCTGGTGGGACTGCAAATTGGTGCGGCCAATTTGGAAAGCAGTATGGAGATTCCTGGGAAAGCTGGGAATGGATCCACCATTTAACCCAGCTATCGCCCTTCTCAGACCATTCCCTGAGGATCTTAAAACAGCATACTATAGGGATACTGCCACATCAATGATCATAGCGGCACAATTCACAATAGCTAGACTGTGGAACCAACCTAGATGCCCTTCAATAGATGAATGGATAAAAAAAATGTGGCATCTATACACAATGGAATATTGCGCAACACTAAAAAATGACAAAATCATAGAATTTGCAGGGAAATGGATGGCATTAGAACAGATTATGCTAAGTGAAGCTAGCCAATCCTTAGAAAACAAATGCCAAATGTCTTCTTTGATATAAAGAGAGCAACTAAGAACAGAACAGGGAGGAAGAGCATGAGGAAAAGATTAACATTAAACAGAGACGAGTGGGGAGAGAGAAAGGGAGAGAGAAGGGAAAGCATATGGAAATGGTAGGAGACCCTCAATGTTACACAAAATTACATATAAGAGGTTGTGAGGGGAAGGGGGGGGAAACAAGGGAGAGAATTGAACAACAGCAGATGAGGTAGAGAGGGAAGATGGGAGGGGAGGGGAGGAGGCATAGTAGGGGATAGGAAAGGCAGCAGAATACAACAGTCACTAATATGGCATTATGTAAAAATTGTGAATGTGTAACTGATGTGATTCTGCAATTTGTATTTGGGGTAAAAATGGGAGTTCATAACTCACTTGAATCAAATGTATGAAAGATGATATGTCATGAGCTATGTAATGTTTTGAACAACCAATAAAAAAATAAATAAAAAGAAATGTTAAGAATAAAAAAAAATCTTGGTCTATGAACTCATGCATTTCACTGCAAATATTTGTCTTCATATGTATTCAAAATAAAAACTTACATAAAATTCAATCTCAGCTACGACTAAAACTTTCTTAGACTTACCTATCTACACAGATGACATTATAACATTCTGTGTACCTGCTGATGTCTTCTAATAATTTTGTTGTTTCCTTATTTAAGATATGGATGTTTTTTATAAAGTTGGAAATGCCTATATCTAGATTTCTGCCTCCAAATGCATGTGGTGGTTTCTGAAGACTTACCATCTTGCCAAGACACTCTCACCTATTGTGACATGAACCTCCTCTTCCAGTGGAAGCAACCGAATCACCAACCTCTTCATAGGTTAGCAAAAGTACTTCCTTTTCTGATCAAAATTGCGTTCCCTCCTTTTTCTGTTTTTCATCAAGACTAGCTAGAAAAAAAAAATGTTATGTTTTCTATTTGAGTTTCCCCTGAAAAGTCATATGTGAGAAAATGCAAAAATGTTTAGAAGTGAAACAATTAACTTATGAGAACTGTAACTGAACCAGTGCATTAATCCATTGGATGTATTAATAATTTTAATTGATTGATGAGTAGTAACTAAAGGAAGGTAGGTATGGATGGAGAAATTAGGTCACTATATGGGCATGCCCTTGGAAATTACGTTTTATCTCTGGATCCTGGAGTACTCTCTTTCTCTGTGTCTTAAACTGAGCCATACATTTCTGCAATGATATTCTGCTTAACCTTGGGCCCAGAACTATGGAACTGACCAACCATGAACTGACCCACTGAAACGATGAACCAAAGTAAATTTTTCCTCCTTTAAGTTATTGTTGGGTTTCTTGATCACAGGCATGCAAAGCTGATGTACACAGTAGAAAAAGACCTAAGATAGACTAATATGCCCAGAAATATTTTTTCAACAATGCCACTAGACAATTTTCCTCTAATGAGCTCTTGTTATTTCCCTGTGAGTAATATAATACATCATTCTATCTATTTATATTTCCCCTGGTATTTCTTTCTACAATCTAGGTAACTAAGATGGAGATATCTATGTCAGTGTTTATGTGATAATAAATCAGTATCCAATAGTTAGCTATTGAGATTTGGGGGAGAACAGTGTCTTGATGGTTCCTTTTGTGTAGCATCTAGTACTATTAAACTACTGGAATTGCAGTACTCCCCTAATTTGATGGACATTTCTGATAACAATCTCCTATAGAAGAAGAATGAATACAAGACAAAATGCTAGTCGCTGTCATTTTGTTTTCTTGTATGGGATGTAATGTCTTGATTATACTTATATTCTCCAATTTAACCACTAGCCTCAGCTTCCTCAAAAGATCTTTGCAAGGCACTATATAAAACACAGGTTTTTAAATTGACCAAGTGTTATGGTTTGAATGTGAGATGTCCCCCAAAAGCTCACATGTGAGACAATGCAATAAGGTTCAGAAGAGAAATTATTGGATTGTAATATCAGTGAATTAATCCCCTGATAGGGATAAACTGAAAGTGATAGGGCATGACCACAGGAGGTGAGAATTAGGGAATGACTTTGGGGTATATATTTGTATCTGGCCAGTGGAGATATTTCTCTCTCTCTCTGCCTTCTGATCATAATAGGAGCTGCTGCCTCCGCCACTCTCTTCTATCACAATATTCTGTCTCACCTTCAGCCCCAAGGAATGGAGCTGGCCTTTTATGAACTGAGACTTCCAAAACCATGAACCCCTAAATAAACCTTTTCCCCGCTGTAATTTTTCTGCTCAGATCTTTTAGTCACAGCGTCAAGTCTCTAAAACCTATACATAATATATTTTGAATATTCACAGAATATTTTTCCCTAAGAACAGATCATCAAAAACTTGGCTAAGCTAAATGTCTGGACTCTTTTTTTTCTTTTTAGTTAGAGCTTTATGGTAACACATAATAATGGGGTTCATACTTACAAAATCATAAATGCATTGAATTCAATTTCAGTTCATGATCCCCCAGTTACTCTCTCTCCTCTTCCTCATCTGTTCTCTTTCCTCTATTCTGCCATACTTCCTTTTGTTCATCTATTTGTTTATATTTGAGTGGTTCATTTTACTTAGTGTAAAGGTCGAATTCTCAGTAATATATTTATGTATGCACATGATTTTTTAAGAATTAATTTCACATTACCTCTCCTTTCCCATCCCTCCACCGTGACCCTCAATCTCCTTCTACACTACTGATCTTGCTTATATCTTTATGATATCCTATCCTTTCCCTCTCCTTTATTTTACTCTAGCTTACACATATGAGAGAAAACATTCAACCTTTGAGTTTCTGAATCTGGCTTATTTTATTTAGCAAGAGGTTTTCCATTTCCATCCATTTATCAACAAATGCCACGATTTTATTATTCTTTACACCTTCGTAAAACCCCACTGTGTACATTATACCCCAATTTCTTAATCCGTTCATCGATTGACAGACACCTCAGTTGATTCCATAATTTAGTTATTGTGAATTGTGCTGCCATGAACAATGAGGTGGCTATATCATTACAGTAGACTTACCATAGTTTTTTGGGGGGAGGGAAATACCAAGGAATGGGACACTTGGGTCATATGGTAGTTCCATCTCAGGTTTTGAGAAACTTCCGTACTGCTTTCCAGAATGGTTGTACTATTTGTAATCCCACCAATAACGTACAATTGTATTTTCCCCACATACTCATCAGCATTTATTATCATTAGTATTCTTGATCATTGCCATTATGACTGAAGTATGATGAAATCTTAGTATAGTTACTGCTAAAGTGTTGAACATTTTTTCATATATTTGTTGGTCATTTACATTTCTTCTTTTGAGAAATTTCTGTTTAGTTATTTGTCTATTTATTGATCAAGTTATTTTTAGGGGGGTGTTCAGTGTTTTGAGTTTGTTAATTATATATTCTGTATATTAATACCCTATTGGTGGAATAGTGAGTCAATATTTTCTCCCTTTGTGGAGGCTCTCTTCACACTCTTAATTATTTTCTTTGATGTGCATTATTTTAGTTTGTTGGCATCTCACTTATTGATTCTTAGTTTTATTCTTTGCATTTCAGGGGTCTTGTTAAGGAAGTTGATGCCAGCACCAATAGGATAGAATGTTGACTCTGTTTTCTTCTAGCATTCCCAAGTTAGTTATTCTAATTCCGAAGTCTTTGATCTGTTTCAGTTTGACTTTGTGCAAGGTGAAAGATAGGGGTCTAATTTCATTTTTCTACATGTAGCTCATCCATTTTCTAAGAACTTTTGTTAAAAGGCTGTCTTTTCTCCAAAATATATTTGTGGTACCTTTGTCAAGTATCAAACAATATGTAGGTTTGTCTCTACATCTTCTATTCTGTTCCATTGGTCTTCAGGTCTATTTTGGTGTCAAAACCATGCTTTTTTTTTTTAACTGTAGTTCTAAGGTATAATTTTAGATCAAGTATTGTGATGCCTCCTGTATCACTTTTCTTGCTCAATATTGCTTTAGATATCCTGGGTATCTTACTCTTCCCAGTGAATTTAAGGATTTTTTTTCTAATTCTGTGAAGAATGTCATTGGTATTTTCATGGGGAATGCATTGAATTCGTATATTGCTTTTGGTGGTATGACCATTTTAAAAATATTAATTCTGCCTGTCCAAAAACATGGGATGTCTTTCCATCTTCTAAGGTCTTTGTCAATTTCTTTCTTCAGTGTTCTTTAATTTTCATTGTAGATGATTATGATATCTTTGTCCTTAATTCTGTTTAAGTGGTGAACTACATTTATTTATTTGCACATGTTGATCCAACCTTGCATCCCTGGAATGAAATCCAGTTGATCACAGTGTATTATATTCTTGATGTGTTTTTGAATATAGTTTGCTAATATTTTATTAACAATTTTTGCATCTCCATTCATTAGGGATATTAATATGTAGATTTGATATGTCTTTGTCTGATTTTGGTATCACTGTTTTATTGGCTTTATAGAATGTGTTTGGGAGTGCTCCTTCCCTTTCAATTCCATGGAGTAACTTGAGAAAAACTGGTGAAAGTTCTTCTGTAAAGCTATGGTAGCCCTCAACTGAGAATCCATCTGGTCCTAGGCTTTTGTTTTTTGGGAAGCTTTTAATTGCTGTTTCAATTTCATTGCTTGATATTGGTTTGTTTAGGTTTTTTGATATCTTCATGGTTCACTTTTGGCAGTTCATATGTTTCTAATATCTGTCAATGTCTTCTAGATTTTCTAGTTTATTGGAGTATAAATTTTAAAAGTAATTTCTGATGATCCTTTGGGTTTCTGAAGGGTCTGTGGTGATATGTTCTTTTTTTGTCTCTAATTTTATTGATCTGGTGTTCTCTCTCTCTCTCTCTCTCTCTCTCTCTCTCTCTCTCGTTTAGCTAAAGTTTCATCAATCTTATTTAAAAGAATCAACTTTTTAAATTTGTAAAGATTTATTATTAGATATGCATGACATTACAGTGTATTTTGATATATTATACATACATTGAGTATAATTTATCCTAATTAAGATGAACTTAGGAAAGTTATGTCCAATTCACTCTAGTATCTTTCCTACTTCCATCCCTCCTCCCTTCTCTTCATTCCCTTTTGTCTAATCCAATGAACATCTATGCTTTGTGTTTGTCCCCTGCTTATTGTATATTAGCATCCACATATCAGAGAGAACATTCAGCCTTTGGTTTTGGGAACTGAGTTATTTTATCATTTTTTCCTCCTTCATTTCATTCTGTGTACTCAAATTTATATACCACCTTTAAGTCCTGAAATTCTATCTTCAAGGGCTGAAGTTCTGTTTCTTATAAAATTTAATCTGTTGGTGATGCTTTCAAATGAATTTTTAATTTGATTGACTGTGCCTTTTACTTCTAGGGGTTCCAGTTGGTTTCTTTTTAATATTTTTATTTCATTATTGAAGTGATCTTTCATCTCCTATATTTGCTCTCCTAATGCATTCCTTAGATCTTCTTTTAGTTCACTGAATATTTTAAATCAGAGTTTTTAAATAATCTTTCTCTGAGATTTTGTTCTCTTCGATATCACTGTGATACTTTGTTGGGGGATTGTGAATTTCAGAGAGAGATTTGTTTGCCTGTTTTCTCATTTTTTCAAAGGTTTTGGACTTGGGCATCAATTGAGATGGGTTTCCCTTCATCATTCTGTATGTGTCCATTTATGTATAATTATCATATCTATTCTCAAACTTTTCCCTCTTTTTGATATATGAGTATATGTCAAGGGTTGGGACCTGAGGTCCTCTTTGATTGTTCTTAATAGGACCCTGGTTGTTGGCTTGATATTTTTGTCCCCTCAATTCCTTGAGTTGGAATACAGTTAAGACTCAAGTGGGGCTAGATTGTGTGTAGAGTGAGATTCATTCACTGTGGCTTGGTTGAGATGTGGTTGTTTTTCAGCAGCAGGATCTCTATTCTGTTTTCTTGAAATGTCCCAGTCTCTTTCTAGTCCCTCATTGAGAAAGGGGAATCCGGGAATGTCACTAATGTCAGCAAGAGATGTATAGCCTTAAGATAAATGTCAGGTTTCTACTCTGACATCCATAACACTAATTTCCACCTATGTAGGAATGGTGGGGTCAGCATTTAACAACAGTGCCAATATATATTTTTTTAATGTGAACTAGATTAAGCAGTCTACAGTAGATTTCTGCTATGTTGCCCACTGTATTAATAATCACAATAATTGAATGGGGGTAAGAATTAAATGGTCTATATAATTTATATTTTTGTTAGGATTAGTTTCTTAAATAAGAAAAAATAGGGTAGGAATGCAAGAGAAAGTCTGAAGGCTTGAACAAGTGATCAGAGGAGAGACAGAATATAGGGAGCAGGTGTCAACTATAAAAAAATAGAAAGTTAAAGTAATGAAAAAGAGAAAGAGAGGAGGCGGGAACACGAAACTTGGCTGTTAAAAGGGAAGAGAGTGATGAAGGGGGGATGGAAGGGCTCAGAACTAGGTATGAATGAACCAGCAAATGTAAATCGAAACAACTTGAACCACCACATAATTGTGTCCCATTTAATTCTAACCTAAATTAAGTAATGAACATATGCAGGAGAGAGCTATTAATGTATAAATAAAGTTATATAATAGATAGGCTGGTAGATAGGTAGACATTCAAACCTATCTGTGCAGTAAGAGCATACCTAATCACATCTGCATATTTACATACATACAAAATCATGCCTAATAAAAAAGTTACAATAAATAAAATTTTTGAAAAAAAGTTAAAATTTAAAAAGAGTGAAAAAATGGTAATATGGATAAAAAGAAGAAAAAGAGAAATAAAATGAAAAATATCTTAATGAGATATAGAGTGTTTTTGTTTGTTTGTTTGTTTGTTTTTTGCTATGGTAGTCAGATCTCTTGTCAGGGATGGATTTTCCACTCTCTATATTTACATTTGGTTCTACATTTTGGCCACTGTTCTTGTGTTCCTTACCTAGCTGTCATCCAGGTGTAGTAGCCCTCAACTTCCAATCTTCCAGTATTGGGCAAGGTACACTGAGGAAGGCTGATGAATTGTGTAAAACCTGTAACAGGGATGATGCAGAATTCTAGATTTGATTTCAGTTGCTGGGGTTTGGACTGTGTGGGTTTTGGAACTCTGTTGGTGGGTATTTGAGATTTGGTCCACTCTCCTTATCTCTGCTGGGCTTCTGGATCTACGGGATTTACCAAAATCCACTTTAATGGGATAGGAATTAAGGGGTTAGGAAGTACTGAAACACAGGTTTTATTTTCACCTCTATGGAGGTGAATTATCAGGTATCCACCCTGGGGTGAACATACACTTTGTATGGCCACAGTGAGCATCTTTGCAACACCTCTTACTGGGTGACAATTCTTATGGGATTTTTCTCTCTTGGGATCCAAAGGCAGAGTGACTCAGGTAAAATAATCTTTTGCCCATTTCACTCTCTCAGGTTCAAGAACCCTCCAGGAAATTTTTTGTGGGCTGCGAAGTTCCCAATCCCCACGTGTTTGTTCATAGCTGCAGGAGCTTCGAGGGTACAGCTTTCGGCTTCTGGGAACATCTCTCTTAGTTTCCAGTGTGTTCTATGCAGTGCTCCTGGAGGGCTACCCAAGAGGGACTTCCCATGTCTACAGGATGCTTTCACCCCAGTGGGCCACTTTGGCTTTGTTTTCATGAAGACACCTACCCTACCAACTCTGTGTTCTTTTAAATCATCCTTCCTCTGTTTCCCTAAGTCATTTTTTTTATTTTAATTTCTTTATCCACCAACTATGCATCCCTTTTATCTGCACTCATTGTTCTGCTCTGCTGTTGGCTGGAGCTGATGTGTCTCTGCAGTATTATTTCTTATACTCAAGTTATAGACTTTGTGTAGCTCTGAATATTATGTTTCTACAGTATAGTATTATGTTTCTGTGAGGTTCCTTTTGTTACCTTGCTGAGGAGCAGTCTTTCCACTGGTAAGTCTAGTACTGAGGGGCTGCCGGGCGGTGCTTCCTTCCTCTACTCTGCCAAGGTCTCTGGACTCATTGTTCATAGGCCAAAGTGGACTAGTCATTTATACATGAGGTTGCATCTAGTTTCACGTGGGGAAAAAAGTGAAAAGGAAAAAAAAAAAAGCCTTGTACTACTGAACAGTATTCTAGAAAATATTTATCTGACAGGCAACATCTGTTAATATCCATTTGTATAAAGTCTTATGCCAAATATGATAGGGAATTTTATAATTTTTGAAAATAAAAACTATAAGCTGTGATTTTGAAGTAAAATATGAGTATTAGTGATAGGGTAAATAGTTATTCAGAAGCCTACTGAGAAGCATATAAACAATGAAATTATTCTAAAAGGCTTTTTTTCCCAAAAAATAAACATATTTTTAAAATACACTATTATAAATATTAATAATTTGAACTAGTGTACAATGATCTTCTGGGTTGTGACTAAGGAATCTAGTAGTGAAAACAAATAAATTTTTTATCTTATTGTAGGACAGTGTAATGTAATCGCATTCTCACAGATGACATGCACATTGGTGACTCTTGATAGTATATTTTTTCAGGTAACAATATTTTAAAGGGTTTAATTTCTTTTATGTAAAATTATTGGATATATTTCATTATTGTTAACACATAAAGTGGAAAGAAAAAAAAAGAGAGAGAAACTATAGAGGAAATGGCCCAGTTGAATCTGACCAACTATTTCAATCATTTACTGTTTGGGAAGTAAGTTACTTAAATTCCTTGTTCATTCAAACTGGTTCAAGCCATTCATATGCAGATTAAACAGAGCTACTATATAAATATCCAGTGTGTTTTATATTGAGAAATATATTTTAAGTAGCATGTGTGTAATACTGATATATATTGAATATGTATCATTCATAAAATTTTCTGCTACGCAGATGTATTTATAAGGGGCTGCCCCTGATTGCCATTGTTGGAACACACACAGCACTGTTGGATTCTCAGTTTCAGTACTAGAGATGCACTGGCCACAGTTCTTGTCATCACAGACACATAAGGAACACAGTCAAAAGGAGAGGGTAAGAATAAAAAGTAGACACTATTAGGCTTAAAAATACTACAAAAGACTGACAGGACAAAGAAGCAAGGCATGTTTTAAATAGAAGGGATTATAAAGACACTGGCAGAGCATGGTGTCTGGATCCCCTGTGATGTCACTATTTACTGTAAAAAAACTATCTAACCCTAAATCTTGAAAGGGCCTCCAAAACTATTTTGTCTATCTATTTCTCTAAAAGAAGAAAACTGAGATCAAGATAAATTAGTTAATCTATTCAAAGTCCACAGTAACTCTGGATAGAATCAGGCCTAGGACTCACACAAATTCCAAGGTTCTGTTTTAACTATAGGAAGGAGGGCCTTAACGATATATATCACAGCAAAGAAGTTATCTTGTCCATAAGAGACACTTATGTGCATTAAATGTATGCATTAAATAATTAATTTTCTGGGAACTATTTGTAAAATGAACAAAAAGAGTGTCATCATTTACTGAAAATGGTAGCATTTTGTAGACATAATTTCAGACTCGTGAACACCAAATCACAATTTCTCTTTTCAATCTCATCTCTCCCATTATTCATGATCTCATAACTTCATCTTTTCTTTAAACTGAATTACTTACTTTTTTTTATTCTTGTCTCTTTTTTCCTCACTTACTCAATTAGAAAAACAAGATTCAGATTCTTTTTTTTATTTTTTATTTTTTTTTATTGTTGGTCGTTCAAAACATTACATAGTTCTTAATATATCATATTTCACAGTCAGTCACTAGAATGGCAATATGTAAATCAATGGAAGTGTAACTGATGTGATACAGCAATCTGTATACGGGGTAAAAATGGGAGTTCATAACCCACTTGAATCAAACTGTGAAATATGATATATTAAGATTCAGATTCTTAAGGTGAACATTGTTTCATTTCCCTTTGTTCAAAACCACTTATACTGACACCTTTCAGAGACTATTCCTCTTTTTTAAGACTCCCCTGCGCTCCTTCTTTGTCTTTTATGAGGAAATTTCCTGAGATTGACTCTGTGCTGGGGAACAAAGCCTAGGCAGCTGTGCACACACCCAGCAATGCCAAACAGCTGAAGCTGCTCCTCTCCCTTCTCCAAGGGCGTGTGTGTGTGTGTGTGTGTGTGTGTGTGTGTGTGTGTGTGTTTGCACCAGGATGGCCAGGAGAGTTCTAACAGGCGTCTCCCCTGGAATGCCAGAGCTCTCAACTTATTTCCCAGTGCAAGCATGTCACCAGTCTGCACAAGTCACACCAGCTCCTGCCATGCAGCTCTGAACAGTTCTGAAATATTCCTGTCAGTTACATTCTACGTGCCTCCACCATGACACACGGAACACATCTGGACGCTTCCGAGGTGAGGAAAATTAACGTGATGATGAGGAATTAGAAACAGGCACACGGACTGCCTGGAAGAATACCCTTAAAGAGATCAGAAATCTTTAAAAAAAAAAAAAAAGTAATAATAATGACAACAAAGCTCAATTAATAACCCAGTCAGTCTTCCGCACAGTCCTTGTAAAGAAAATGAGGCTATTTTGTCAAAATAATAATCATGTTTTCCAAAGGCCGTCCTGCTAAAAATATAGCTCCTCCACAGAAGCAGCGCCACGCTCCTTTAAATAGCTCCATTTGGCTTGCATCGCGGCCTGTCCTTAGCTTAACTGAGTAAGAACTGTCTAATATCCTTCTAAATGCAAGTAATTTTTGGACTCAGTCACATTGCAAATTTGACGATCCCTTCAGGATGCGATTATGTAGAACTATTTCACACACTTAAAAAATGGGCAAAGGGGGTTCTGAAGATGTTACATAGCAAATCACTTTTTCTGGCCCTTCTTGGTTTGAAATAGGAGGGTGGTCCATAGGATGCTGAATATAGGTGAGTCACATGCTGAGCTTTGAAAAGGAAAGCATTCTCCTGGGCTGTGAATAGGAGCTCTGCATTCCCCTTTGAGGCTAACCGATACCCTGTGATGAATATCACTCTCTAAATGCAATCGTCCTTTGTTCCCAGCGCAAGCAGGTGTTGTTAAAGTCTTTTGTCCTACCAATGTTCCTGAAACCTGACCTGCCACAATAGAAAGGCCCTGAACAGAACACCTAATTGTGCCAGATTGCACAATTCCATCGTGATACATAATGGGCAGACACAACAGATTTTTATGGTTTAATTTTATGGTGATAATCAGAGTAGATAAATGGATGTCTTTGGAGATACACTTATACATGCACCTATATATAGTTCCCATAACAATGCCAGGCTCAGTAGCAGTAGCTCTTAGGATGTTGTCACAAAATTGCCCTAACATTTGATAAGAATATTATGAATTAGCTGATGTGCCCAAGTTATCCAAAATCCAAAATTACTCAAGTTTAGTCTTTGTCAATACTCGGAGTTATTTCTGAACAATCAAGTTCACCATATCAACAATAGCAGATCCATCTTTTTCACTGTTATCACAACTGTTCTGGAACAACAATGTCAAACAGCTTATTAAGATGGTGGAAGAAGCGCAGTGACACAGCCTGTAATCCCAGTGACTCAGGAGGCTTGGGCAGGAGAATCACAAGTTTGAGGCCAGTCTGGACCACTTATTGAGAACCTATTTCAAAATATAAATAAATGAATAAAAGGGTTGGGGATATAGCTCAGTGGTAGGGCACCTCTGGGTTCGATCCCCAGTACTTGGCAGTGGGATGGCGGGGAGAAGATACCTGCTGGAAAAAAAAAAGGGTTATATTGTATTGGCACATTATAGGTGAAATGGATTGAGAAAATTACTTCAGAAAATGTAGGACAATTAAAGACTTCCAAAGAAATAGGAAAAAAGATACAAACATAGCAATTCAATTTATTGTTGTCTTCCAGAAAATTGCTTTAGCTATTACTCAGCCTAGAATGTTTTTTCTTGAGCTTCACAGTTAATCTGTAGCAGAGAAAGTTTTGACAAGATTTGTCCTCATTGAGAACTTTATGTATGTAACTTTTCAGCCAGAAGCATTGATGATCAAATTATTATTGTACCTTTTAGCACAGATTTATTATCAAGTTATCTATTATAAAACTTTACCTTATTCATCAAATTGTCATAAATTTGTTTTGGTCCTTGATACAGTTTGGCTCTTGAAAGTCTCCCAAAGTCCCATGAGTTAAAGCCTTGATCCTCAGGGTGGCACTATTGGGAGTTACTGGAAACTGTAGGAGGTAGGGCCTAACTGGATCATCAGGGCCTGGACATGAAGAGGAGCCTGGGATCCTGTTCTTCTCCTTTTCTTTTGCTTACTACCTGTGCTTTCGAGCAGTTTGTTCTATCATGCAGTCCTTGCCATTGCCAGCCAGCACCTTCATCAGAGTCCCCAAATAATGGCTCCATTGTATCTTGGACTGAAAATTCCAAAAACGTAAGCCAAAACAAACTATTTATAAATTAATTATCTTGAGTATTGGTTTATTGTGATGGAAGCTGATTGATACAAGAATTAAGTGAGATTTTATATATATAAATGTATGTGTGTGTGTGTGTGTGTGTGTGTACACGCGCGCGCATGCATGCGCTCGCACTTAACACAGTGCCTGGAGCACATAAATGATAAACTGTGCCCATTGAACTATTTTCAGAAATTCTGCTCTACAGTGAGTGTTGGCTATAAAGAACTCATAAAATAAACCTGACTACATTTGATCACTTTCATTCGCATGATTTTTTTTTAATTTTAAAATACTTTGTTTATTAATCAATAAAGAAAATGTTTGATTTACTTTAACAAAGACAAATATAGTAATGACTATTTTAAAAAGCTAAGATAGACTCCTCTCTTGCACAAAAGTCTAAATTGATAGTAAAGAGTGAGAGTGGTTCTGCTGTATGAGGGCATTCAGGAGTCTGGACTCCCCACTGCTATTTGTCCAGAGTGCCACCCACACTGTCTCTATGTCTTTGTTGTAACCACCAGGAAGTGGGAAAAGAACATGGAGGACAAGCAAGCTGTCAGTTTTAATGGACTGCCTGGGAATTTTTTTTACTTCACTTCCCCTTAAATCACATTAGCCAGATTATATAAGTACACCTGAACATAAAAGCTCTTGAAAAATATTGTCATTGCCATGTACCCAGTCAAAAAACTAAGTAAAATCAAATTGCTAAAACAAAAGGACAGGTGAATATTGGAAGACAAATACAAATTTCTTTTAGAAGGTATCTGCATCAGTTTCTATATAACGAACTACCCCACAACTTAGAACAACAAAAACAGTAAACTAGTAGTCCAAAACAATAAACATTTATTTAGCTCATTATTCTATACATTGGCTATTTAGACTGAGCTCTGCTGGGTGGTTTTTGCTGGTCTTGTTATGGCTCATTCATGTGTCTTTTATCAGATGTTATGTTATGTGCAGGGAAAGGAGGGCTGTCAGCTAAGAGCTCCATCTCCTTTGTCCTCCAACAGTCTGGACTTGCCTTTCATCCGAATGACTGTCAAGAATTTAGAGATTCAGACCCTTAACATGAGCATTGTCACTTCTGCTACATTCTGTCAGCCAAAGCAAGTCCCCAGGCCAGTATAGATTCAAAAGGCACAAAAATACATGCCACCCCTTAATGGGAAGAGCTGAATTTAATCGTAGAGAGGAAAAGAATGTGTCCTAATTTTTATCTAGCATGGAAAATAACCAAATTGGAATCGCTACTCATAAATTTTCAATATTATGCATAAGTGAAAGGTTTCTTGCTATAAAGCATATAATTTTAATTATAGACACATCTAGTTACTAAAGGGAGATACATACAAATGTTAGAGCCCTAAATTACACATAGTTATGAACCCAAAGACACACACTTGTATGACATTTAGATCAGATTTGGACCTTCTATAGTATACACCTAAGCCATGTGTTGGAAACCAACTGCTCTCTGTTTTGGTGGCTGTGAACCCTCAGTTATCTGAGAGAAAGAAGAGAAAATCTTGTCATTTGATGGTCATAAATTTCAAGTAAACATTGTAAAATAGAGGTGAGAGAACTGAATAGTTTATGAGAATAGCAGAGCTCTACTTCTGCCTAGGCTTCACAGTTTGGATGATTTTTATATATTCACTTTATATTTTTGAATATTTTTTGTTAGGTCATTTGTAAAACTTTTACTAGAATAACTCTAACATCTCCTTCCATTTTGAATGATGTTTGTAGGTCACCAAAATTAACAAAATGAGACTTGTCTTTTTAAAAGTCTAGAAAATCATGAATGTAAGAATGAGAAGGGAAATAAATGATCAGGATACACAGTGTCAAATGCCAAGAGATATACAATTGTCTGATGCCTATCTAAATTCTGTATGTTAGGAACAAAAGTGTTAAAACCATATATGCAAGCCAGCTACAGAAGTACATTTTTCTTCAGAAAAGCCCGATGTTATTATTGATATGTTGTTGATTTATGTATGAAAAATCTTCCAAACGGTTGTAATTAAAATTCAGTTATTTCTATGGAATGTGATATAAAATATTTTAAGTGAGTTTTTTCACAATAAAAACAATAGTTGAATTATGAACATGACCCCTGTTTTCATATTGGCAGGGTATATAAAACTAGGTAAGAGTTTATGTTTGTTCCTCATGACATGTGACCCTACAAATCAAACACAAATTCATGTTTCTTTTTCAAAACAAACAATAGAATAAAAGGAATTTCTTAATTTTCTTCAACTGTGTTATAAAATCCATAAAGATGAGGGCAAAACATGTGATTTCTTAAAATACATATAACTAAAAAACAACTATAGTTTAGGTGGTGCCTCAAGATTGTAAAGCAAAAGAAACAAAAACAAAAACCTCTAGGTTGACAAGCCAGTGGTTATCAAAGTGTGGTGACAAGACCTTGACCAGCAGCATAAATATTGCTTAGAAATTTGTTTGCAATGTTGAAATGCTAATTATCCAACCATATCTCACACGCCCTCAGTCAGATGTTCTTTGAGAGAATGTGGGTGTTTTCCAAGACCTAAGGTGCTAAGGTTTGAGAAGATTGGACTAACCAACATTACTCAGTCAATGAGGCAATAAATTTTGGAGATATCAATATAGAAAAACCTGCCATCTAATCACTACCATCTTATAAAAAAAAGTTATCTCTAAAGTCTCTGTACACATTATAGTTCTCTGGAAAAATTCATCATGTGACTTTAGTTGATCAGGAAAATGTGAGCCATGTACATGGTAAATAAGTGGAACTTAAGAAACATTTTTTTACTTCATATATTATATTTCATAGAAGTTACAAAGAAAATTCTCAGAAAAAAAAATGCTCTAGGAAGATAACTTAAGTGTCTCAGTGAAAAAGAGACTATGCAAAGAGTTATACTGATTTAAAATCTGGGGGGAAAATATGATTTAACAAGCTCTTTTTAAAAGGAAGTTATAGTTCATAGGAGGTAATGTGATTTTTCCAAGGCCAAACTGTTTTTTTTAAATTTTTATTAGTTATTGATGGACCTTTATTTATTTATTTGTTTATATGTGGTGCTGAGAATCAAATCCAGTGCTTCACACATGCTACACAGGTACTTTACCACTAAGATACAAACCCACCCCCGCCAAACTGATTTTTAGTGACAAAATTTGAAGAGAAATTTAAGTTATAATACTCTTGTATTTTCTTCTTTAAGATCCACTCTTTCCAATGAATTACAGATCTAGAGAAGTATTTTATTTTTAAAATAATATCCAAATTATGTATGAAAAATAAACCTTTATATGCACAGAACAATGGCAAGAGGATGTAATTGGTGCTTACAATATGGAAGAAAAAAATGTAGATTTTCCAAAGACCTTCATTTTTCCTTTTTTTTTTTTCATCAAGAGATATCAACTTTTTCATTTTAAAACTTAAATAAGACATGACACCCTGGAATGTAAAGGCTTTAACTGAAAGCTTTTTTATTTCTTAAAAATCCTTAAGCATAAAGAAATCAAACTCCTTACCTAGGAAAACTCTTTTTATAACATCAAAAAGAGATAAACCCACAAAAGAAAAAGAAAAAAAAAACATTGAAGGAGATTGTCATAGCAACCAGATAAGAACAAACTTGGCATAGAAAGCAACCTGATTATTTCTCCTTTTTAATCAAAATTACATATCATTAAGTTCTGAAGCAAAACAATTGGAAAAATAGAAAAAGAATTTCAAAGTATACTGCATGCACATTAACGTTTGTTAACTCTCTCTGCACCTAAAGTAGGTTCCATTATTTGTTAATACGGGAATCATTTATTTTTCATGGGAGTTTTAGCCTGATCTCTTCCCTCTGCTATATGCATTTAAAAAACCACCAAACATAGGTTATTCTTTTCTTGAAACACATTTAAAATTTTTTTTTTCCTATTTCTTTAAAAACTCAAGCAGCTCATACCAACTCTTAATACTTTTTAAAAAATATTTATTTTTAGTTTTAGGTGGACACAATATCTTTATTTTATTTTTACATGGTGCTGAGAATCAAACCCAGAGACTTATGCCTGCTAGGCGAGCGTGCTACCACTTGAGCCACATCTCCAGCCCCTGTTAATACTTTTAACCTGATTTCCTGAAATAGTCATTATCCACAATTAGTGCCTTATAGTAAATAATAGTCACATAGCTTTCAAAAATGCTCATGTTTATTTGGTTTCTTAGAAATAGTGTGATGTTTCTGAGTCTGATTTTATCCTCCTGGTCTTAGTGAACTCCTTGTAACAAGATACAGAACAGAAATCTGTAGGACACAGACCCCAGGTCAGGGGGCTTGTTTCTGCCTTTTCTGCAGCTTCACGTGGCTGAAGGCGCGAGCTGATGATGTGTAACTGCGGAACAGGGCGACCTCAGCAAAATAAGCTCAGCAAATCTCCATTGAGGCCAGGATGTGTCAACCATATTTTTTGTGCTGGAAGATCGCTGCTGCCCTCTTCAACTTTGCTAAATTGTGAAAGATGTAGGTTATTCTAATGGCCTCTGTGTAGGTACTTACGAATTCTGTGAAACAAAACACAAATGTTGCAAAAACGAACACTGATTTATCTAAGAAAAAAAAATGGATGGAGCTCCAGTGCACAGAAATACTTACAACTCATGACAAATGATTTGCTATGAAGACACACCTCTGACCTCTCTGTTCCCATACCAACAATCAATTGTTCAAGCGAAGTGAAAGAAAATTTCTGGTTTACCTCAATGTCCAAGTTGAAAGCTATTGTTACCAATGGGACATTGCTACCTAAAGGTCTGAACAAGAAATACCAGAGACTGAACAAAATCAAATTTTCATTACCCTACTGCTAAGTGCACACTCAATACCTTCGAATGGGTGTGGAAAGCATCTTCCGCAAAGTAAAATGGTGACCACACAGTGCCAATCAATTATAAAGCTACATCAATGAATCTCACCTTCTAGAGTTTTACATGGAAGTCTGTGCACCCATCATTCTCACTGGAAAGAAGAAATAAGGAAGTAATCTAAGTGACTGCATAAAAATGTAAGAATACTTTAGGACATACCAATACAAATTGTCTTAGGTCAGAGTTTACAGAAGCAGAGATGAAAATGAGATTCTATGAAAGTAACTTGTTCAAGACTTCATGCTTCTTTTACTAGCCGACAGAACAAGTAACAAATATCAATAAGTACATTCATCTGAATAAAAAAAAAAAACATTAGAATTAAAATACATGACCAAAAAAGACCATAAGTGAGATGGAGTAAAATTATTCTGTTATATGCATTGTACAATGCATCAGGAAATTATTAATTTATCAAATAAGCTAACTTGAAATTGCATTAAAAATCTAAAATTGTTTATTTATCTAAACATTTGGGGATGAATATCTTAATATCTGAGATAACCAGTGAAGAGAAATAGGTTGCACAGATACCATGAATTCTGGTTTAGGATGGGAACCCAAGAAATAGGCTGAAACGGGAACTCTAGGCAAGTGATTGAGAAAGAAATTGCAAGTAAACCTGTGAGGAATAAAGAAAGTGTGAATGGTAGGGGGAAAGCAGAGCCAAGGTGTGATGTCAGGAGTGCTCTAACCTCATCTGACCCCACAAGGTACTCCTGAGCACAATGGTGGCAGTGTTATCTTAGCTTTAAGTGAGAAGAACAGCTTTAAGTCATTCAGTGTTTAGTTGCAGCTGTGCTGTGGAGTAGCAAATGTTCCAAGCTCTCAGAGCAATGCAGGCCCCCATTGAGAGGTCAGTACTTTTGAGAAGTGTGCAGCTTCAAGCTATCAGAAACCCCCACCTAGAGTAGATGGGTGTCTGAAATATTTGCCAAGAAAAAGAACTGGGTAAGAAGCAGCAGCATGTAATACAGAGGGGAAAGTGAAATAATAAGAAAACATTTAAGGAATTCAAGAAATGGAAATATATAAGACATGTACACAGATCAACTGGAACACAGAGAAAACAAAATAAGATTTAAACCCAAATGATTAGTATCACATTAAACATGAGTATAGATCAGTTTTTTTCAATTGAAATATAAATAATATAATACTAGGTTAAAATATATAGGTAGTTTACAAGAAACAGGTCTTAAATATGTGTTAAAAATATTAAGAATAAAATGATAAATGGTGAAATAGTAAGCAAATAAAGAAAGATGGTTGAAGCTGTACTGATGTAAAAAAATATAGACTTTATGAGGAGAAAATTATAAAGGGAAAAATGTTTGTGTTGTAATAATGAATGACTTGAATAACCAGAAATATGTAAAAAGTTAATGTCGCCTTGGAATATATAAAGAAACAGTTGGAAGAGAACAGACACTTCTATATTGCTCTCATACTATAGTGAGAAATGTTAACATGCATTCAATATTTGTTAGAGTATATAGACAAAAAATATCAAGAAGGATATATAAATTTGATAATCAAAATTAACTAACCTGCTAGCGTTGACGTATTTAGAATACTATACCCAATTCACAAAGGAACTCAAATTGTTTACAAATTTGCTATAACATTTACTAAAATTGAACATATGTTGACCATAAAAAAAGTAACTACAAGTTCCCCTAATTTAACATAAAATCAAAAACTTCTAAATTATCTTGATATAAAGAAGAAACCAAGCAAAATTCAGGCAGTATTAGCTGAGCTGTCTGGATTAGGATGTTGGAAGTTTTCCACTGACATTGGTCAGAGGACATGATGATACTAAAAGATACCCTGAGGAATCTCCTATATTACAGGCACACTCTTCCTTTTCTCCTTATCTGCACTGTGGAGTGGCAGACCTGTTCCCTCTCTATAGTGAGGATCAATCAGTTTAGTAGCTCAATTACTCTTTTTTTTTTTTTTTTTTTTTGCCTGATGATTCAGAGAATGGAAGAACCCAAAGTGGCCAATGGTAGTGTTAACTTGTTGTCATTAGTACCTTTAAATCAAATCAGATTGAAGAACCAATTCCAGAAACCACAAAACTAATTTGAGAAATTTATCCTTAAAATTCTGGGCTTCTAGGAAATAACAAAGGTCAGAGCAGAAATAAATGAAATAGAGACTAGAAATAAATGGAAAAGGCCAGTGAAACTAACAGTACTGTTTTCCTGAATGAAATAGGCAAAAGCAGCCCAACTTTTGACCAGACTAGACCCATAAAGATGGTAAAGGAGATCACACAATTCAGTCCATGTTGTTGGCAGAAAGTATGCCAGGAAGGATAGTCATTTTCTAAAGTCCAACAGCTAGCCAGTCTCCCTAGGGAAAAAAAATAAATCAATTCAGCTTCTTCCCACCTATAGATAGTAACAAATAAAATCAGAGGGAACACCTGTGAGATGGGTTACTTCAGTAATCTAGCTAGAAGGAACTTGTAGAGGGGTAACTACTAACTGAAGGTTACTGAGACCCCTCACCACCATAGATAAGGAGAATGAATGGAGCTGAGCTGAGGGTTTATCACTCCCAAGACTGCTAACCCCAACACACTGTTCTCTGGAGCCTCCACAGGAACTCATGCAAAGATGGGCCAAAACTCCAGTGACCTGGAGCAGTCAGAGTGGAGGCTTTTGTGCCACAGATCACTCACAGAGAGCTTGTATTCAGTGGCCCCAGAGTTGCAGACAACCACCAAGTACTTAGGGCCACTACAAACATGTCCCAGCAGAGGAGAGCAGACACTCAGCATTCCATAGTTGCCAGCAATAGCCCTGAGCCCTAAGCGATCCATCTCTGCATCCAACACAGATAGCCAGCAGACACAGTATCCTTTGAACACAGAAATTAGAAATTAGCATTAACAAGATTGAGTAAACAGAAACCATTTTAGTACATGGGATTGATTAAAACACTTTGAAAGAGGAATGGGTCACAGAAGAAATTAGAGAAGAAATCAAAAAATTCTTAGAAACAAATTAGAATAGAGATGAAATATGAAAATCTCTGAAAGAGTAAGAAGGTAGTTCTAAGAGGAGAGGTTATAGTTTTAGAGTCACATTTGAACAACAACAAAAAAATGCTAAGAAGATCCTAAATAAATAATCTGATGGTACACCTCAAGATCCTAGAAAAGTCAGAACAATCTAATTCCAAAATCATTAGAAAACAGAAAATAATTATGATCACAATTGAAATTAATCAAATTGAGATTTTAAAAAATCACAAAAGATTAATGCAATGAAGGGTTGCTTCTTAGTCAAACTAACCAAAAGAAAGAAAAGATCCATATAACAAAATTACAGATGAAACATGAGATATTACCACAGACATTTCTGAATTCCAGGGGATCATCAGGAAGTATTCCGGAAACTTATATTTCAATAAACTGGGAAATCTTGAAGATACTGACAAATTTCTATAAAAGAGAATCTATAGATTTTGGAATATAATGTAAACTGGTACAGCTGTTATGGTAAAGACCCTAATGTTTCTTCAAAAGATTAAGATACAAGTCCTATATGACCTAGTATTCATATACCAAAGGAAATAAAATCAATATGTTAAAGAGATATGTACATTCCCATGTTAATTTCAGTATTATTCATATTAGCCAACATATGAAAACAACTTGTGCCCATAAACAGATGAATGCATTATGAAAGCACAGTACGTATTATACACTATGAAAGAGCACTCTGCCATTTGCAACTACCTGGATGAACCTGGAGAACATTACGCTATGCAAAATAAACCAGACACGGGAGAACAAATACTGCATGATCCCACCTATATGTGGAATCTAAAAAAGTTGAACTCAATAACAGACTAGAAGGGTGGATAATAAGAGTCATATGGGTAAAGAAGATGTAGAGATGTTATTCAAAGGCTGTAGACTTGCAGTTTTAAGATAAATCATTTCTGGAGACCTAAAAGGCAGCAGGTGACAATGGTTAATGACATGGATACCTAAAATCACTAAGAGAGTAGATCTTAAGTGTTCTCACAGCAATAAAAAATAAATAAAGGTAACTAGATGAGGTGATGGGTATGTAAGTTACCTTTATTGTGGTAGTAATTTCAAAATGTAAGTCAAACCATCCCATTGTACACTTTCAATATATACAGTTTTTATTTGCCAATTACATCTCACACGTGTCCAGATCTGCATAGTGTACTGGCGTGCTGGAGACCCAAGAGAAGGGCTCTGTTTAGTTCTAGTCTGAGTCCAGGGACCTGATAATGCAGAAAGCAGATGGTGCAGTTCTAGCCTGAAGGCAGCAGGCTCAAGATCCAGGAAGGTCAATATTTCAGTTTGAGGCTAAAGGCAGGAAAATGCTGATGTAGCAGACAGGATGGCAGACAGGATGACTTATCTTACTGGGAACATATTTGTTCAACTCAGTTTTTTCTGATTAAAGAAGGCCCACCCAATATGGAGAGCATTCAGCTTTACTCAGTAGAGCTATTTAATTATCAATTACATCCAAAAGCACCCTCACAGAAATGCCTAGAAGGCTGTCTAACTACATGGTGTGGCACCCCTTGGCGCATTTGACATTATATATAATAAACATTATATATAATTTATAGTATTATATAACTAATTATATATTAATATATATCTATATATGTGTATCTATGTGTATATACAACAAGCCCATTGAGACACAATTCAGATACCATATACTGATGACCACATAGATGTGAAGGCTTTGAATCACACACACGCAAGGCTATGAATAATAAAGGCATAGACATTGTTCTATCCACTTCAGAGAGACAGGGGAGACAAACCTCAAGTGAGATGTAAATAATCCCAGGAAGGGTCTCTGATACAAATTACTACCACTATGAATTTCCTAGTCAGCTCGAATTTTCCAACGCTTTCTACCTATTATTACCAAAGAGATTTCTTAAACAATATCATGTGAATGCTTCGTTGATTTCATTTGGAAGTTTAAAGATAAAGTCAAGGCAAAGTTGCTTCCAAAAATTTCAAAGCCTCAATGACTGGACTGGTGATAATATCTATGAAAGAATATTTCCTGAGGTTTGCTGGAGCAATTTAATTAGAAGTTCTACTGCAATACCCATATGGACATATGCAACAGACAGTGGGTAATTCAGAGTTCAAAAGAAAATTAGAATCAGGTATAAAAATCGGTGGATGTGAAATCTACTCTCTTCATTACTTTTTAAATTATAGGTATATTAAATATATATGTATATGTATGCATGTATATATAAATATATGTATACATATTTAAATATTCAAATATAAATATAATATGCATGATAGATATCTAATATAAATTATATGTAATAAATTATACATAAATATATATCTATATATGAGTATATATTATATGTATAACAAGCTCATTTCGATACAATTCAGATACCATACACTTTACCACTTGAAGTATACAAGTCAATTTTTGGTATACTCACAGAGTTGTACAGTCATCACCATAGTAAATTTTAGAGTATATTTTCACTAGTAATAGAAACCTTGTGTCCATTAGTAACTGCTTCTGCTCTACCTTGTCAAGCCCCCAAGGCATGAAGAACCACTAGTCTAAATTCTGTCTCTATGGATTTGCTGACTGTGGAGGAAAGATACTGTGAAGAGAATGGAGAGCTGCAAGGAGACCCTCCAGAGAATGCCTGGGAATTTAATATGTCCCATAGTTGGGAGTTTGAAATTCTCATGGTAAATCCAAAGAGTAAGAAGTACACTCACTGTTTGGAGATGGAACCACAAATGTGCCATCAGGTTGGGATCATACTGTTTTCCCAGAGTTCATTAGAATAATAGCAGCATAAATGATTCCTATGCTCCAATGTTCCCCAAGAATAAGAGCTAGAATGAGGCTTATAGTCACTTACGTGAACGGATGGACCCCACAACTCCAAGACCTGGAATGGCCCCCTGACCTGTAGAATCGGTTGGAAATAATCAATGGGCATAGATGCATTCTTGTTAGAAGAATTGTAGAAGTTAGTTCAGGGGGAAAAAAAAGGCATGGAGTTCTCAAAGTTCTTTGCCAAGAAAGTACTAAAATTTAAATACCATCCATTCTCCTGACCTTTCTGCCTTTTCTTCTAACAGAGAAAAAACAGCCTGGGGCTTTCAATTCAGCTAAACCCAGAAGAGCCTGCTCTGTGGGACAGGGAGTCAGAGTAAGTAAACAATCTCGGTAAACTCAGGGGAAACTCTCCTGGTAAGTCAGGAGTAGCTGTTAAGACGTCAACACAAGGACAGCACCATTCTCTCACTCCTGCCGCACACTGAATGGACCCACAGGGAAGTGTAGGTCACTGTGAGAGCAGTTCCAGCCCAGTCAAGGCTCTCTACAATAAATTTCACAGATACTATACCATTCTTCCTGAATTTGTCATTAGAAAGTACAGATGTCACAACATCCGTTAGAGGATTTCATATTATTTATCTATAAAATGGTGATAAAACACTCTTCTAGATAATTATGGAAGGCCTGCATGGAGCAATGCACTTAAATGGTTTTGTGCTTCATGAGTAAAAATTATGTTTTTGTGTTACAATGGCCATTATTGTCATCTCTTTACTACTAAAGAAAAAACGTTTTACTGTGCCGGTTAAAAATAGCCTCTTTCATCAGCCAAGTCATCGAGGAATCTGGCTCCATCTTTTACAAACTGTTGCCTGGAGCAAGTTATTTCACTTCTCATAGCATTCCATGATTCCAAAAACAAGGATGAAAATGCCGTGTTCCTCCTAGAGTTATGGTAAAAATGCGGGAACTGGTACAGGACGTGCACTCAGTAAACGTTAACCAGGCATGGAAATATCCCTTAGTGTTCAGCGAGATCACTGGCACTGAAGGCAGGATTGCTACTCCAGGCCTGATAAACCTGGCTGGAGTGACAAGTGCAGAAAGGGCAACTAGCCAAGACCATGTGTAACTAGTGCCCTCTTGGGATCAAAGAAAAGAATCAAATTTGTTTTTTGAAAACTACTGAGGAATTTGGAAAGGGAAGTGATATGAAGAAGTGGGACGACTAAACCCACAAGAGCTATTTTTCATGGACCCCTTTGGAGGAAACAGAATGCTTTGGGGGCCAGTGAGCCAGTCGGATTAAGTTGAAAGTTATTTTTTTGGTCTAAGAAAATAAATCATCTCTGAATAAAGTCTCAATGTGGTTTTCACATGGATGGGGAAGTTGATATGAGTTGTAATAGGAAAAAGAAAACAAATTTTTTAACCACAAAAGAGAGTGTAAAAATCCAAAACTTGCATGAAGAAACCAATAATTTTGTAAATAGTTCATAACGCAGTTTCATTCACATCACTCAACCTAGCAGGATCTATGACATATAAAATTTCCTCTCTCCCTCTTCTTTTTAATCTACTGTTCTTTCCCCTTTGGATCCACCCATATTTTATTCTGAACACACTCACAATTGCATAGGGTACTACTAGGCACATTTTGCTTAAGACCTGATGGGAATTTTCTACTTATTAATAATTTGATATAATGTTCAGGTTATTTTATTATCACTACATAGTTTTAATTCTCCCAGTCTCAGTAAACTCAGTGGTAATATTTTTTTTAAATGTATTTTCTCCTGCTTTGCTCTTTCAGTGTCCATAATTTTGAATTATTTTGTTCTAAATTGTTTTGTATTTTCCCTATAGGAACTGACTGCTGTCTAATGGATTTATGCAGTGTTTATGTAAGGCAAAGAATACCTCCATAGAAACAATGATTCAATGTATATACACTGTAATTTTAGGAATGTAACATGACAAGTTGAAGTGTTTTTTTTTTAATCTGTTTTCTAAAAGCATTCTTGGAATTTAAGGCCTTTTCTCTTTGCAGAATAGTCGTGTTCTGTGGCTTGACTATCCATAAAGCACAGAAACCATTGGAAAATACACATATCTGAATAAGTGTGTGCATATGTGTGTGTATAATGGAAGAAATCATGAAAACTCTTCATTTTAAAAATAAAATGGAAAATAAAAATCATTTTCTCAAAAATGCTTCACAAGAAAGTCTTCATACTGACCATAAAATAAGTAGCATGGATTTAGAAGATAAAGATATACAGAGAAAAAAAAAATCTTTGGGGGCATTGGATTCCTTTTACCCATTTTGAAGAATTGTAAATTTCTTCGATGCTATATTATTAATTAAATAAGGTCATGGAGCCAGCCCGGTGGTCAATAATTATATGCAGTAAGTATATATTTGAGGATCATGAGTCCCATTTGGTGGTCATGGTTAGTAATGTCCAAATTGAATATTAAGTTTTTTTTTACAGTAGCCATTATAACCTTATTTATAAGATGTTGCAAAGTTTCCATTTTTGATAATCAGTGCAGCCTTTAGGACTTGCCATATTCACCCTATCCAACTTCTTCTTTGAAGTCTTAGATTCTTGGTCATAGACAACAAAGACAGCCCCTTGTTACCAACACAATATTCAGGGGCTTCCCCAGCTGCCAGGGTTTCCTTCTGCTGCACAGCATTCCACAACATTGTTCTTCTCTTTGAATTACAAATCACAAAGCGTCTCCTGTGGACAAGCCCAACAAATTCACCTATCACTTCCCTACATTAATGTGACAGTCTCTCACTTGTCCTTCCATTGGATGTTTCTATGTTTATAATTGTAGGTTTTTACTGCAGCCATGGGTGTCCTTTCCTTTTCATAGAGTGGAATCCACTGAGGTAGGGACCAAGCCATCCTTCATTCTAAGTAGTCAGCATGCAATCCTTATGTAATGAGGGACAGCCAACAGGTTAAAATGTATAAGTTTTGAAAAGGTGCTTAAAACTTGGATGATTTTTTTTTTCTGGAAGGAAGCCACAGGACTATGAAGAGAGTCTGAACCTGATAAAAAGTTCACTAACTCTGGAGGAGAAACTGTCAAGGAAAAAAAAAAAAAAAAAAAAAAAAAAAAAACAGGTAACTGATCCTAAGTCTACTGAACTCTTATGAAGTTGTTTCTCCTGCCCCTGGATTCTTCCTGGAGTAGACATTTGGTCTGTTACTGAATTCCTGTTTACCTACATGCTATATTTGAATCTATGTACTACCCCCTAAAATTCATATTAGAACCAAAACTCAAAATGATTATAATTAGAGGTAAGGCCTTAAGGAAGTGATTAAGTCATGAGGATGGAATCCTCAGGAGTAGGATTAGCTGTTTTATCAAAGGGCTAGAGGAAGTTAGTTGGGCTGTATTTGCCCTTCTGCCTTCTACTATGTAAGGACAGAGCATTGTCCCCTTCAGCCATGGTAGCCTACAGCAAGAAGGCCCCCTCAGATACTGAATACTAGTAACTTAGACATGGACAACAGCCTCCAGATCTGTTAAAAAAAATTACATTTCTGTTATTCGAAAATTGCCTAGCCTCAGGCATTTTGTTATAGCATCACAAAAAGACAAAAACATTACTTCTTTTGAACACCACTTTCTACATTCACCTATTATGTGCCTTTCCCAGATTTCAGGCTGTATACCTAATATGTATCTTAGGACTTGTATTTTTTTCTTGTATTATTCTATCCCTGCTTTTGAAAAATCTACACACCTATAAGTATATATTTAACCTCATTTTTTTAAGACAGAAAGGGATCTCAATATTAAATACCTTAAAAAACATTCCTCCCAAACTTGCTATACAGATACAATATTCAAGTTACCATCTAAGGATTTGGGATTGAAATAGTAATTCAACATCTCAATATGAATAAAGGAGATAAAACTAGGAGCAAGTGACATGGTCTAAGATGTAAAGCCAGAAGAGATAAACTACTCATCAATAATCAGGTTTGACTATAAGCCAAAAAGAAATTCATACAGCAGACCTGTAGACTAAATCAGAGCAGGGCCTGTGATGCCAGTAAACACAAGGAAAGATTGCCTTGGGGATCTAATATCTGTGGGTATGTCCATCTGACTGTACCCACCTAACTGTCTATAGAGAACAAGCTGCATTTTGAATCTAATAATGAGTGTGTGTGTCCCTATGACTATATCCACCTTATTGCATGTCTTCATGTGACTGTGTTTTCCTGATTTTTTGAACCATCCCCAGAAGTGGCACTGAATACACAGGTATATCCTTTTTTTTTAATTTTAGAAAATGTATACAATTTATTACAGGAAGAGACAGAAGATCCTGAAGGTGAGGACTATGATTCATCATTTGTTAAGAGGAAGTGGAGGGCTGTGGTTGTGGTAAAGAGCTTGCCTAACACATGTGGGGCACTGAGTTTGATCCTTGGTATGACATATAAAAAGTTAAATAATGGCATTGTGTTCATGTACAACTAAAGACATGTAAAAAAAATAGGAAGTGGAAAGTAAGAGTTAAGAACAAGAGCTTAATTTCTTGTGTGCTGAAGCCAACTCACCCTGGTTATAAGAGCAAATTGTTAAGTACTGAATTTTTTTAGCCCAGTTTTAAAGTAATGCTGAATCTATTATAATGGGAGTATCTAAACCACAGAAACTAGCAAACTCGGCAACACTTTTCTTAGAAAGCCCATTCACTAGCACAGCACTGGCTGAAGTATTGGATCATTTGTGACCCAGCCAAGCTACATAGCTGCTTGAGAAGAAATTCTTCAAGGCATCTGGAAGTCCACTGAGAAACGATGGTAAAACTATTTTCACAGTGCAGTTATTCCTCTAGATCCATGGAGTCTTGGTTTCAGGATCCCCCCCAGATACCAAATTCTGTGGAGTATTTACATATAATCTATGTATACTATCTTATATATCTCAATTCTTTTTTAGAGTTCTTATATAATATAAGGTAAACGATCTATAAATAGTGTTTATATGATTTAGGGAATAATAAGAAACAGCGTTTGTACATATTCAATTCAGGGGCAATTTCTTTGCAAGTATTTTTATCTTCTATTGGTTGTGAAACCCACAGATACAGAGTGTCAAGTGTATTGTTTGGAATATGCCCAAAGCATATGTTTTCTGCTAAGACTCTTCAGTTATACACATATTTCTTAAATTTTCTGCTATTCTTTCAGAATATTCCCCCCCCCCTAGGGAGACAAAGCCTTACCTAATTGATTACATTGAGAATGATAGTGTTTCAAATATGAGCACCATCTTTTTAAAAAATATTTATTTTTTTAGTTATAGGTAGACACACAATACCTTTATTTTATTTTTCTGTGGTACTGATGATTGAACCAAGAGCCTCATGCATGCCCAGCAAATGCTATTTCCCTGAGCCACAACCACATCCCCTATAAGCACCATCTTGAGAGGGCAATTATACCTTCCTAATCTCTCTCAAGTCACAACCTTAACTATCTGTCTACAGAAGATAGTCTTAAATTTCAGCATTGTGAAAATAAAAAGCTCAATATACAATTTAGTTAAATAGCAATGCCTAGGGCTGGGGATGTGGCTCAAGCGGTAGCGCGCTCGCCTGGCATGCGTGCGGCCCGGGTTCGATCCTCAGCACCACATACAAAACAAAGATGTTGTGTCCGCCGAGAACTAAAAAAAAAATAAATATTAAAAAAAAATTCTCTCTCTCTCTCTCTCTCTCTGTCTCTCTCTCTCTCCTCTCTCACTCTCTCTTTAAAAAAAAAAATAGCAATGCCTATAAAATAATGACAGTTGTGTATTACAGGTTAAACAATAAATTCCAATTAAATGTAGTTATATTTGATATGAAAAATACATGGAAGGAAATTTTTGAATCCTATTTCCATGAAGCTTGGGAGACTTAGAAAGCCAACAATATTGAGAGACAGAAGAGTCCAGTTGTGATCTTCACTTGTTACCACATATGTGGCTTGTAGATAAATCATTTGGTCCTTAAGTATTGAGCCATACACACAAGGACTAGAAATCAGACTATCTGTTATGTATACCTACAAGCTTATCTGTGTAATCATTCTGTAAGACAGATATATCAATGATAATAAAGGTATTGCTATGAAAGAGCTTAATGCCAGTAATGTAGTGTCTTTAAAAAAGAAAGAAGTCTGAGGCCCACTCTGTGCATTGGTTTAGAAAGGTCTCTAATGGAAGGAGCAGGGAAAATAATATGACTTTGAAGATTCTTCTCAGTTTTAAAATTGTAAAACTTTAGAACATCCATTCTTTAAATTGTAAACTGGAATAATAGCAGAGTAAGGAGTACTCATTTATGAAATGTTGAGCCAGATATAAATAATTGGAGACTTCCAAATAAATCACATAGTGTGTCAAATGAATTAAGAACAATTAATTTCTCAGCTTTTTCAGGAACCAATCAAACTGCTCAAAATTCCAATGGAAAGATGTTTATATCCTAAGGGAATGTCTTAATTGGTGACGGTTAGTAGCTCTAATTAATTCTGAAATTCATCTTAATCTACTGGTCAAGACACCCACAAGTGTTAAAGAAAAAGCTAATATAGGTAAATTAATAGCCTTACTCCATCACAAAGCCACAGTTGGTGTATTTAGAAAAAAAATATATTTTTAAAAGAGAAACTGCTTTCTTAACCTTTTAGGTAGCTATTTTAAGTTAAATTACAATATAACATAGTGGTTCAAAGCACATTATTGCAATTCTGAAGCTGGACTGTTCAGGTTCAAATCATAGCTCAGCCTCTTGCCATATATGTACTTTGGATAAATGTGCCTTATCTTTCCGTGCCATAGTGTCCTCATAATAGAGATAGCAATGACCACAGCTTCATTATGGTTATGGTCCCAGGAAGATTTAAATGAGTTAATTATGCAAAGCACTTGGGACAACATACTACCTATGCTTTGCTATTGCTTATTATTATAATAGCATGCTGATGCTACCTCCTCTTCTCTTCTGCACTTCCAGAACAACACACACTGGAGAGGAGCTATGCATGAACACACTGTATCTCCTAGCTTAACCTTTTTTCTTTTATCAGAGTAAATTGAAGGACTTAGGCCTTCGGTGTGCAGTACATGTGCACCCAACACTTTACTAAGAGTTTACACTTATAATTTAATTTTCAGAAGTACCTGTAATATCCTTGTTATTCAGAAGAAGAAAGGGAGGCCAGGGTTTTACATAACTTACTCATGGTCAAACATGTAGTATGTGTATAGCTGAAATTTGAACTTGGCTTCTTTTAAAATTATTTCTAGTTATATACAATACCTGACATAGTCACATAAGCATGGAACACAACACTCTCCAATTCAGTTCCAGCGCTATCCATACCCAATCCCCTCCCTACACTCCTCTGATCCCTCTTCAATCCAATTACAGTTTACTTTTTTTTTTAATTAGCGTCCTCTGAATACACCCAATGCTGGACCCACTGTGCCACATCCATGCATGCACATACAAACGTTCTGTCAACATTCTTTCCATTGTTCTTCCCCTTTCCCATCCTTCTTTCTCCTCTAAATCCCCTCATCTACTCTACTAATCTTTCCTCTATTCTGATGAAATTCCCTCTTCCCCTCCCCTTTTTTTCCTTTCTCTCTCTCTTTTTTCTTTTTGTTGATTCTAAAAGTTATGCTGTTCACCTGGAGGAGGCCTGCAGGAACTGGAAGAAGGGCAGTCGTGGTTGGAAAGTGGTAAGGGGAAACTGACTGGAAGGATGGATAATGTTCTGCATGTTGATTGGGATAATGGTTGCATGGCATGTACATTTCTTGAAATTTAACAAATCATACACTTAAGGTTTGTGCACTGCTTTTTCAAGCTACACAGTTAAGAAACATGCATCTCATTGTACATAACTAAGTCCCTCCCAGTCCTTCATGTTCTTTATGCTGCTGTATTGGTGTCATCTCTTTTCTTCTGCAAGATGCCTACTTGTATGTAAACTAAAAGGGAAAGATGATACATGAGCAAGGGGAGAACCATTTTCTGTTTTGTTTTGTCTATTTACTTTTAGTTGGTGAATAAAGTGTTAATAGAAAATATTTTTATGTTTTTATGAAACTAATACCATTAATTTAGGAATGAAAATAATTTTGATCATTTATGAAACATTTTAATTTATTTTGCTTCTTATAACTGAAAAATTCAAAGCTCCCCTAAACACACACACACACACACACACACACACACACATACACACCCAGCAGTAGGGGATGCCTGAGTAGGAAGGTAATAATTCTTCATTTTGTGTTCTACTTACTTATAAAAGAATAATGTTGGGAAGCTCTGCTTTTCAATGTAGTCTTGCTTAAAGTAGAGAAAAGTGGTCATTTTAAAGCCTAGGACTCTTTTTGTTTATTTAGAGAATAGCCATCAAAAAGCAGATGGCCTTGCTACCTTTGAGCAAAGTGTAGCATAAGACTTTATTTTTTATGCATCTGTAAATGTTTATGTATGGTTTAAGAAAAGAAATCTAACAAGAAAAGGATGAGAAGGTGTCTACAATACACCCTTTAAAATATATTTATGAAGCTCTTTCCTCCATGTGCAAGAGCCTGCACTGTCTTTAGAAAAGGATTCTGTTTAATGTGCATCTATATTTTACTGTCTCTGAGATTTAGTGTTTGTGGTTGAGAGACGTGTATGTGTATATTATGTACGTTAGTGTGTGTGTTTATGTGTTCCAAAGGGCTAGAAAGAAAAAAAATGTACAGAACTCAAGTTGCCTGAGATAAATTAGTGAGATCAGAACATACAGGGCTAAATTTAATCCTGGATTATGCCACTAAAAATGCCAGTCAACAGCCACACCCTGTCCCATCTATTCTAAAATTAATAGCTTAGAATTTGGACTATATATTGCTGATAGATATTTTGTACTAGAGATTTTGTAAGTGGAGAAAGTGATTAAAACCAGTTTATGAGTAGCACCTGTAGACTCCCCTTAAGGTTTTAGGGGTGAGATAGATATTTTATACCATACATGTTGAAGAAAGGATCCTCTCTCTGTAGTGGCAGGGTCTTGGCCAGGCTAGGATCTAGGATGTATCTACAAAGTCATTACTTTGAAATGTAGCCCCTGAGCCCAATCTCACTTGATGTGCCATTATCTACACATTTTATAGATCTATTCCTAAATTCTGTAACTTGTGATTATTCATCAAGAGTCACAAATTAGTATAGTGGTGGTGATTGTATGGTGGTGAAATGTGATTTAATGGATGGAATAGTATAGGAAAAGGTAGGACACACCACTTGTGCCACTAAGGAAAATTAAAGAAAATTTATACAGTTTAGAATTAGCAGGGAAATTAGTCCTTAGTAGACCTGGAAATATTTGGAATAACATACATAGCATAAGTTGCCTTGTGGCAAGTCAGAAATAAATGTTCAAAAGTCCATTCCTTCCCAAACATGCTAAAGAAAAATAACCTTTCAAGGAGATGGGAAAGCTAATACTTTGGCTATACCTCTGAACAAATATTTGCAATATTACTGACCCTTTGGATTTTGTACATTTTTTAGCATCAGGTATTTTATTGTACTTTAATTTTTAAATAACAGTCAAGGATACAAATATTCAAAGAGGTTGGTCTGCAGTGAGTTAATTCTTTAGGATTGTTTTGGGTAAGTCACAGTGACCAACTATGAAGAAATGGTGATATATGTGGGATAGTCAAACAGAAATAGGGTTCATGCCATAGTGCTCAAGCTATAAAGTGTCAGCATGGCAACCATTTTATCTTCATGACATGTCATCTGACAAGAAAATCACATCCTTTCAACTTACTGATGTACGAGCATCTGAGCCATGCAAATGTATTTTCCATTTGAACTTTATATTTCTTTATTATTTCATGTGAAATTGGTTTTTCCATCCTCATATAGATTTCATCCAAGGGGAAAAAAGTCTTTATATATTCAATGTCAATTTATATTGTAAAGGAACCAATAAACCTCTAAAAGCCTATTATCTTCATAAGGAAGTTGAGAACCTGTTTGTACAGGGTATTAAAAATCTCTTGTGTGAACTTGCTTATAATCTATTAGGAAGGCAAGAAAAAAGATCAAGAAAAATCATGGTACAGGGTACCATATACTACATATACTTACTTAACTTTAAAATTTTTTTCAAATAAAATTTGTCTTTTCTGCAATATTTAATGAAGCATGCTTGGCATTGAGGATGATTTTTAGAAAGAAGATTTTTAAGAAGAAAAAAATGCATGGTTCTTCCTTAAGGAGTTTCCTAGATAGTGAAGGAGCATTGAGAATTTGAGTTTAAACTGATGGGAAAAAAAGAAATACAGCAGCTCCCACCCCGGCAACCCTTATCCACAGTTTTGCTTTATTTGTTTTCAATTAACCATGATCAACTATGGCTCAAAAATGTTAATATTTGCCTTGACTCTTTAAAGACAAGAAAATCATTTTCATATGACATTTATTTTAGTATATTGTTATAAACGTTCTATGTTATTACTAATTATTGGTGCTAATCCCTTACTGTGCCTGGCATATAAATGGAACTTTATCATAGTTAGATCATATAGTAAAAATCAGAGTCTACACAGGGTTTGAAATTATCTGCATCCTTTTAGGTTCTTTGAATGTATCCCCAAAGATAATCCCCAAAGATAAGGGGAGACTTCCATCTGATGACTAGATGACCTTCAGATTGTGGAGGAATTGTGGAAGATAAGGCTGAAGAGGCAGTTGGAGAAATGCTTAAAGAACATTCATTTGAGAATGGCAAATTTTCCAAGTCACTCTAAATGCCATCTACTTGTTTGCCCATAGATCAATAAATAATTTAAATTTAGCCATCATCTCCTTCAAGAAATTCTGATTCTTTGAAGTAAAACTAATCAGTTCCATTATATGACACATCTGAACCCTACAAATATGTGTCATAGAACATGTCACTGCAGTTTACATTGTTTACATTTTCCTCTTCCCACTCTGGATGGTGAATTCTACACATAGACTATATCTTACTCATATTTTAATTTCTCACATGTATATATGAAAGCTGCTACATAATACATTCTCAGTAAATGCTTCTAAACTTCACTTGTAGTATTCAGTCTGCTTTCCTGTTAGAATGCCTAAGCACATCTTCCTGGACCATTAGTACACTCATGTTTTCTCCTGAGTGGAACTCCATAAGATTTTACTCAAAAGTTATTTTAAATGTTTATAAATTCAAACCAAAAAATAACAGAGATTAAGACACTATTAGATGAGGCTTCAAGAAGGTAATGAAAAATTTAGCACAGGTAGACAAAAAGTAATGATAAATGGGAGGTTGAGGCAGGAGGATGACAAGTTCAAGGCTAACCTCAGCAAAAGTGAGATGCTAAGCAACTCAGTAAGACCCTATATCTAAATAAAATACAAAATAGGGCTGGGGACATGGCTCAATGGTGGAGTGCCTCTGAATTCAATCTGGGTACCAAAATAATGATGATGATGATGATGAAGGAGGAGGAGGAGGAAGAGGAGGAAAAGGCTCTTCTTAGGCAAACAACAGTCTCAGTGGAGAGAGCTCCTGAACCATGTGACAATCAAGAGGATTAGAACAAGAGGATTCTAACCATCATACTTTGTGAAAGTGAGAGGGGATCTACAAATATGCTCTCCCTAGGGAACAATTTTCTCTCCTAGATAAAAGATGGGCACTCATCTGCAACCCCAAAAGCCAAAAATTATAATGCTTTTTCCGAAATAAATTGAATGAACTTTCTGGGTAGAAATAGGGAAGCTTGTAGCAAGTCTTCTTTATCTTGGATTTGGGTATTACTCAATAATAAGGTCTCAACCTTATTAACTCACCTCCAAGTAATTTGACGAGATCTATCCTTATGTGTAGAATGACAATCAATTTTTCTTCTGATCTCATTCTTAAATATAAATAAACCACCAAAATAACCAGAATTTAGTATGTAACATGATTCTAGAATAAGCTGGTATACTTTATGAAGAAATAAACTCATAGGGAAATAAACATCAGACTGCCATCAGATTTCAGATACCCAGTACACTCACTATTCCCTCAAAGACTATGAAGCAATATTTTTGAAGTCATGAGAAATTGTTTTTTTAATCAAAAATCTACCTTGTTATTGGATAGGCAGAATTAACATTGTCAAAATGACCATACTACCAAAAGCACTATACAGATTCAATGCAATCCCAATCAAAATCCCAATGACATTCCTTTATAGAAATAGAAAAGTCAATCATGAAATTCATCTGGAAAAAATAAGAGAACCAGAATAGCCAAAGCAATTCTTAGCAAGAAGAGGAAATCTGGTAGCATCACTATACCAGACCTTAAACTATACTACAGAGCAACAGAAACAAAAACAGCTACCCTAGTCCCACCCAAGATGGAGACATCATCTTCCACAAACTTCTCTACCAACTCTCCTTTACAATCCTACTTGGAAGTCAGACATGCTGGATTTTCTACCTCCCCCACGCTTCAGGAGGGTGGCTGGGAACCTTCCAATGATCCTCCCACTCCCCTCATTAGCTCTTGCATCCTTACTACTTCTACTTTGTATGCATTTTAATTTATATGAGGAATCCGCTACTCAATGCTGCTCACAGTGCATCTGCTACTCTAATTCAGATCATTTTGCCACAGACTCCTTACAAAGGAAATGCAAGCCAAGTACATGATCTGGTCTGGTTTTCAGGTTTTGGAATAAACCTGTAGAAAAATCATGAGAGATTTAACTATGGTTAACTATGATTTTGCAACAGCTGTAGTTAACAAAGGTTAGAGGTAAAACATACTGGAGAAGGTCTAGTGAGGATTGGAACAACTGACTCCTGTATTTCATGGTAAGTAATGAAGAACTGCAGCACACTGTATGAAGCTGCAGAGAGGATTAATGAGGAACTGGGAATAGTGATATAATTATTTGTTAGAGAAGGGAGAGGAAAGAGAAGGACAGTATGTCAACTGAGTTCTTACTAACCATTATAGAAAATTAACATAAAAGCCTAAAATTGATAAATAAGGAAATGGCAGTATTAACATATTATTATTTTAGAATCTTTTTAAGTTGTAGATGGGCACAATACCTTAATTTATTTATGTATGTGGTTCTTGGGATCAAACCCAGGTCCTCAAGCATGCAAGACAAGTGCTCTAACACTGAGTTACAACCCCAGCCCATAAACATATTATTTAGAGGCTCAAATTTGTCTACAGAATGATCAAATATAGAAATGGTTAGCTAGGAGTAGTTCCTTTGGGACAGAATCAGGAAACAGGTTGGAAGGCATTAGAAAATTTATTCCTCTGCCCCATTTTTGTACTGGCTGTATAGTTGATATTATGTGTATTAGTTTGGTGAGATGCCATAACTATACAAGGTAGACCAGTGGACTTAACAAAAATTTACTTTCTCATAGCTTTGGAGGCTGGAAATCAAGATCAAGGTGCTGGTGGGATTAGTTTCTCCTGAGGCCTCTCTCCTTGCAGATGGCTACCATCTAGCCAGGAACTCACAGGGCCTTTTCTCTGTGTGCTCATCCCTAGTGTCTCTTCCAATTCTTATAAAGACATCAATTCCTGTGGTTTGGGGGTCCTACCTTTATATCATTATTTAACCATAATCACCTCTCCTCTGAAGAGCCTATCTCTAAATATAGTCACTCTGGATATTATGGCTTTGACATATGAACTTGGTCTGGGTACAATTCAGTCTGGTGGAGGCACAATAATATGTAAATAGACTTAATTTATGATAAAAAATTAATTTAAAAAAATAAAATGAGTGTGTCTCTGGAGTAAAAGACTGGGTAGATGGTGGAGAAAGGAAACTCTCACTTCATTTTAAGCCCATGTGTATTATTTCTTCTAATTAAGTGTAAAGGGTTTTGTGTATTATATAAATGCATCCTAAGGAGAGAAGGCTCATCAGCATGGAGATCATGTCTCTTAATTGGAATTTTCACAGGCAGCTCACACTCTCATTGCCTTGTCAAGGTAACATAGAGGGTAGTTACATCTAAACTCCATCAATATGTAGCAAAGGTTTTCTTCCTTTGTCCTCTGTCATTAGTTCTTGATTTCTCCCCTTCTCTCTTCTTCAGGGTTCTTACATGGTGGACTTTATTTGGAATTTTAATCTTTTTCAAAACAGCATAAATTTGGAGAGTATCAGAATGCTGACAATTCTCCTGTGTCTTTCACAGATTGTAGTGGTTTGCACAAAGGAGGACTTCACAAATCAGTGAGGGAATGAGGATGAAATAGGGAGGGGAGAAAAAGCTAGTGAAGGAATTTGTCTAGGATATAATCCCATTTCCCAATTTCCTTCATATGTTCCAAGGAAAGCACATAGATAAAACCCGATAAATGACATGGTTAAGCAACTGAGTATTTGGAGAGAACACAAGAGAATATGTTGTAAGGATTATCTACAGAGACAAATAATAACAATGCTAAAGGGTAGAATCCAAAATCAATCAATCAACATTCAGCTGGTACAAATAAATAAGCAAAGGGGAGTTAAAGCAGGGGAGCAAGATCAATGCTAATAAAATGCAAAATGAAATCAGCAATAAACCCTTGGGTCTAGTTAGACCCTAAACAAATCTTATGCACATTTGGCCTGGTCAGGTGATTCTGAGAAAAGAGTGAAGGTTCTATGAGGGGCATAGAGAGATCAAAGGTCTGAACCTTTCAAGCCTGAGGGAATTTCTCTCTTACATCTGATGCCCTATTTATAGTGTAGAAATGTCAACTCCATATTGTTAGGCAAAGCAGATTGTGTATTTATTGCATTTGCATTCAAGTACTAGTGATGTTGATATCAATTTCATTTTAATTCTAAATTTATAGTAGTCAAAGATGAATGCATACTTTATAAGGGGGAGGCTTTATGCCAAATTTAAATATTTATAGTATTTGTCAGTTCAATGCACATTGAAGACATTGATCTGACTTCAAAAGACTAGCACAGAACTGAACTAACTCTTGAGAATATATTTATTTTTAACACAACACAACACATAATATTATGCAGTCATTGTTTAGTCTATTCTGTGGTTACAAACTGTATTAATTTTATTTGAGTCCATGTCAAAATAGTTATTGTAATTTCAAGCTACCAATCAAATGTTCAAAGTCATTTTTTAAAGAGTTTGTCATTTGACAGATATTTATTGAGATCAGTGGTAAGATACCAACCATCTTGCTTCCCTCGCACTGCTCAACTTTTCTGAAATTCAAGAACAGTAAAAAGATATATCAGAAAAATAAAGGAAAATTAAGAAAATTTTAACTTCTTCATCCATACAGTTCAAATGGTACTGTTCTGGATCAAGTTTAAAGATGTTGTAAATGTTTCTCTTTATAATTCTGAAATATTTACAGATTGCAATTTCTCTCTCTTTCTCTCTCTCCATGCGTGTGTTGGAAATTCACTATCTGTGGTTCAAATGAGATAATATAAGTGAACCACGCTAAACAAAACTGAACATAAAAATAACTAGAAAACTAAGTGTCATGTTTATAACTAAATTACCAACGCCAGAAAAGTATTTGCATTCCAAGGCCTTGTATCAAAATTTTTTAAAGCCCTAACAGTTCAAAGGTACAGAATCTTTTGCCTTTCATTTCCAAATTTCCAGGTGCCTGGACTTCCTAAAAATCCACTGTTTAGTTGCTTCTCCCCTTTCCTACAGATGGTGCCCCAAAACCCTGTCTACACTGCAGCGGAGCCTCACTTATCTGGTTTCCTATACAGCCTGGGTCTTTTAAGGGAAGACTTTCTCCCACCCTTGGGGCCTGTGATGTTGGACATTACAACTCTTTGCCAGTTTCCCTGCCTAGGGTCAGCTGAGGTCCTCCAAACATGAGATAGCATGTGCCTGAGCAGCTGTGTCTGGAGAAACTATAACCATCAGCTCTACTCTAGACCAAAACATCCCTCTGCATCTGGCTCTTCAGTCTTTCCTCTTGATTTCTAGTCTTCAGCCTAGAGTCATCCATTTGTGTTGTCTAAGTATTTTTATTTCAAAATACATACTGTCTATTCTTGAAATGCTTATTCATCTAGATTCAATAATTTAAATCTGATAGATGGGCAGTCAGGATCTTAATACATTTCTCCCCAGAAAGCAATTATTTTTCCTAAGAAAATGGGTTTTTTTCACTCCACCACTACACACACACACACACACACACACACACACACACACACACACATTAGCTTCACATACAGAATGCTCCATGCTCCATGAGTGGCATTCTTGATTATGGTTTGGTATAAAGTATACCCCAAAGACTCATGTGTTGAAGGCTTGGTCCCCAATGAAGCAGTATTCGGGGGTAGAGGGCTGGAGCTCTTGGGCAGTTATTGGATCATGAAAGTTCTGATCTTACCAATGGATTAGTCCATTGGTGATTACTCATTTGAAGGAATTGTTTGGAGGTGCTAGAAACTATAGGATGTACGCCCTAGTTGGAGGAAGTGAGTCACCAGGGGCATACCCCAGAAGGGTATGTCTTGCCCCTAACTTCTTTTTCTCTTTCTTTTCTGCCTCCTGGCTGCTGTGAGGTGAGTTGCGTTCCTCCCTTTTGCCCTTCTGTCTTGATGATATGCTTCAACTCAGGCTCAAAACAATGGAGCCAGCTGACTACAACCTCTGAAACAAGAGTCAAAATAGATCTTTCCTTCTTTAAGTTGTCCTTCCCAGGTATTGTGACTCAGCACTAAAATTAAAAGTATAAAAAAACAAATTTATAAATATTAAATTGGTTACAGATATCACCTTTAATAAGAATTAACCAGTCATATAAATTCATTCTTCAAATGTCAATAAAAAAGTAGAATTTTTAATTCTCAGGGAAACCGAATAACTTTCATCAAGTTATACATTCAGTGTCATAATTTTTTTCTACCCACTCCCTTGGTTCAGATAAACAAATGTTATTGAAGATCCACTTTTAGAAACTCCTTCAATTTGATTCAGAAATGGTATTTGTTCATTCTTTATTTTCTCATACTACTCTTGTGGTATTTGTGGTATATTAAAGACTGCCATGAATCCTCTTCTATTCCTTCTACTGAGAGATGGAATCTAATTTCACTCCCCTTGAATTTGGAATGACTATAATTTTTTGCTGGAGCAACAAAACGTGGGAACCGTTTTCTTCTGAGATGCCCCAGCTTTGGTCATCAGAAACCTCTGTCCACTCCCCCTGTCCAACTCTCTCTGAAGGAAGTCAACCACCATGTAAAAAGCTTTCTTCCATGAGACTTGCATATTTTGAAAATGTCTGAACCACCTACATGTAGGTTAGGATAAAGACGGAATGATCCCCAGCCAGACTCAGTTTTCAGCTTTTTAGTTAAATTCAGGACTAACTTCTCAATTATCTTATTATCCTATCAGCAATCTGATGTGCCCCGAGAAGTCCCAGTTTATGTATTTTTCCTGGCATAATCAACAATGTCTGGTTTCACTCTGAATGTGCCCTGATTTGAATGTTAATTGTATATTGTATGTGTTGACAACATTATAGAGTAGACTGATCCTTTCATTCTCCAACTTCTTCATTTGACTTCCATTCTTCTGGTTTGGTTTTGTTTTATTTTTTTTTTTCCTGTCACGGCTTTTCAAGTCTCATTTTCTGGACCCTCCTCTTCACAACCTCCTAAGGAATGAGTTTGTTCTGAGTATTTTGTTTTCTCTCCCATTTCACTCATTATAATATTTAATTAATTTCACTGAAAATGAAATAATAATCAAGTATTTTAGACAATGATTTATCACATAGGGAGAAGTGTCTCTATGATGAGTATGAAGTATGCTCACTTTGTAAATTAGACTAAGACAAAGACACGTTTTAAAATCTACCCAAAGGTTTCCGAAAGTATCAAAAATTATTTTATTTCTTTTCTGTTTTTCCTCTTGGCTCATCTTGCAATCTCTACTCATAAAAATAAAATATTTTCAACATCATTATTATTGTGGTAAAAATTGTTTTAAAAAATACTGTTCAATTAAATGGAAATATAAGATCTAGCCTTAAATTGACCAATCCTCCAACCATCTAAGAGTCTGATTATCAACAATAAATCCCCCCAAGTTCCTTCTGTGTAATAAAGCATAAGCAGAAAGCAGAAAGGAAGAAGAAAAGCATTATATGAGTATATGTAAATTGCAGATTAATGTGTGCAATGTTACATAAAATCTGTAACTTCATTCTCTCTATACAGAGCCTTTCATATAATGAATAGAAAACTGGTTGAGCATTGATTGCTTCAATCATAAAACGAGTACTTTTGTTCTTGTGTTTATTTTACTAGTGAAAGGCTAAGGGAGCCTGTAAGAAAGAGCATGTTGGAAAGCAAGCCTTGAATATAAATGGAAATTACAACATTCCCATAAATTGTAACATATCATTATCTTGCCCATTCTTTAAAGATAGAAAAACAAGGCTAATAATCATCCAGTTACATATAGAATAGAATAGCTTTGGTTTTTTATTAGATTACTACATTCACTCATTTATAAATCAAGATGTTTGGAGCTGGGGTAGCCCTCTCTGACCTTTCAGATGCCCTAATGTGAAGGAAGATTGATTCTCATTATTGGGCAACTCCACTGCCATTGGATTGCTTCACTCTACATATTTTGCATTGCTGTTTCTCTGTATTTGGATAATATAAGTCTTGCTTCATTTCTTTACTGTCTTGAATCAGGTTTTACTGTGCAGATGCCAAATGACTTTCTCCCTTTCTAATTGAATGGTAAATTGGAAGATGAAGTTCAATGTTCATTCTTTCCATAAATGTCTTCAGTCACATATCAGAATATCATATGGATTAGGATGCTTCTTAACTCACAACTGTGGTCCATTAGTGCCAGGACTGAAATCTTTTTATATACATTAAATCATTCTCCTTCAGTAGTACGTGATGTTTAGCTGATCTGTCAAAGTATTTCTTTTATCACATTCTCACTGTCTATTTTTGTACAAGACCTCATTGTTGAGCTGCATTTTATTGATGCAAAGAAGCCTTATATGCAATTTCCATCCCATTAACTGTTCCAAGGAGATAATCCACATTCTAATGTGCTGAACAGGAAACCACAGCCAGTTCCGAGTTGCTGTCTGATCTTTTGTTCAGTTGTCTTTTGACCCTCTCTGATATTTTAGCCATTTTTCTTATTGGGATTTTTATTATTTGCCTAAGGAGATACTAGACGAGTTATAACTTGTTTTAATGGAAATATAGCTCCTGTGTTTCAAATTATTTGTTTAAAAAAAAGTACTTTCAGACAGGATTCTATAGCTAATACAAATATTGTGAATGTGAAATATTTGTGCTTCTTATCAAACTTGTTGTAGATGATGACTTTATAGATGTTAACAAAAAAGAAAAACATGTTGTTTAATATTTAAAGGCTAAGCTTTAAAATCAGAGAGTCCTAGGTCAATAACTTAGCCTTTCAAAGATATGTGTAGAACTGTGAGGGAAAATTTCTTATTCGTTGTCATCTTTCAGCTTATACCTACATTAGAGAGTGGTTACAAGAGAAATTCAGCCAAGATTTGTAAGCCTAAAAGCTGGACACACTGTAGAACTATCTGGTGACATTGTATTTATTATCAGTAACTAAAAACCCAGAATATGGAAGCTTTGTAGTGTCCTTCAGAAGTTCAGTGTGGATAGCATTTTAATTGCTATGAATATGATTCTTCATCATTGTCCTTCTTACTGGACCAGTTTCTAGAGTGGTATTGATTCATCCTGTAATGAATAGCATTGCTAACATGAGGATCTGGGCCACCCAGACTGTGACTTTGCAATGGTCTTTGTCCAAATGGGGCCTCCTTGGTTTCTACTACAATCCTCTCCATATGTATTTCTGCTCATATTTCTAAGGAAGAACCACTTTCATACATATGGAGCCAACATTTTATGTTGTTCAAAGTAAATTTCCAATTTTATATCATCCCATACTGTCTTAAATATCTAACATACTAAATTATTCAATTGTTTTTGTTTTTTTCTCTTAAAAATAGAACTAAGAACTTCAAATTGCCTAATATGGTGTATCTCATCCAGGCAGTACAAAGATCCATTTCAATTGCCACCATGAAATATCTGAATTCATTTGCACATAACTTTTATTTTTTTAACATAAAGTAAATTATAGGTCAAATGAGTCCACTCAGAGTAAATATGTTTTACAGTTTTAGATCTCAAATCACCTACCAAATATTAGTTTAGCAATTGCAAATACATTCAAGGTATGCTTAAGAATTGGTTCTTTCTTTGTATTGCTGCCAACGTTTCAGTTTGTAGTTCATGACATCACTAACACCTAAAACCGTGTGGCACATATGGAGCCAGGATGTGGCTAGAAAGAACAGAAGCAAAATAAACCAATTACAAAGGCAGTCTGAGTTCCATTTACATTCAAAAAATTAAATCCTTTACTAACACACTTCTGAAATCACTTAGTGACCTTGCAGAGCAAAAGCTCTCAAAGGGGAATATGAATGACAAGCAAAGAGGAAACATAAAAGAAAAAGAATGAGAAAATTTCCAGAGAAGCAATAGACAGCAAAATCCAAAAACAGGATGTGCTTTTAGAAGTCATCTTCAAATTAAGATTAAGAAGCTGTCTACAAACAAAAATTAATTTTCCGAAGAATAAAAAGTGTTACATGTCTGATTTATTTCTTCACATATCAAATGTGCCTAGTGCTATAAAGACAAAGCTTACCATCAAAGGCAAAAAATTGCAGATCAGAAAGGAATTTAAGAACCAACTAATTTTGAACTCTCTTGTCAAATAAGAAATGCAATTATTAAAATTTGAAATTACTTACATGGGCTGTTGAAGCTGTTGTTTACAAGCTCTTTAAGATTCTCTCTCCAGGACTTCCCTACTCCTAATTTCCAATGCTGTCCCCATTTACAGCGATGCCACATTTCTCTGAACATACGGTCCAGAAATGACCTACAGATGACCAACCAGATTTGTTTTTCTTGGAATTTCACTTTGAACATTGAAAGAAAAAAAGCCCTTTCCTCTTGGGTTATAATCTGAAAAACAAAAATTGTACCGGAAACTCTCAGGACCACTAAGTCTCCATTCATGGGATAAAACCAACCTGCAGCAAAAGATAAGATTAACACAGTTTTTAAAAAATGTATTTTGGCCATTGAATTCTGCTATGCTTGAAGTCAGATCCAACTCTGGATTTGCAAGTGTGAAAATCCATTGTTTCTCTTCTCATTTGTGCCACTTTTGTTTGAGTTTCCATCACTTGGAGCTAAAAGTATGCAGCCTAGTATGTGTGTCTATATTATTATGTGTGTATTTCAAAAGCACATGGGCAGCATTTTCATAGTTACCAGAGAAGGGGAGAAATATCTTTGTCTCCTATCCCTAAGTCATGGATGGGACCTCTATAACAAAATACAGGTAAAGATAAAAGCATACAAATTTATTTAATATAAGCTTTGGGTGATACAGGGGTCTTCCGATGGGAAAAATAAAGAAAAAGGCACACTTGTCTGCTTTTTTTCTGTGGATTTTATGTGGAGTGCAGTCATGAAGAAATAGGATAAAAGTGTGTGATACAGCTGTATTAAACTGAGGAAAGCTTAGCAATAGCCATTTATTCAGATTCTTCCCTGTCTCCCAGTATCTTCTGATAAAGATGCTCCTTTCTTTCAAGTACAGAGAGGATACCTCTTCCATGAGGGTCTTATGATCTACCTCAAGTAAGAAAAAAAGATAGGAATCGCAAGCTTCCTGGTTTTGCTGTTTTTTTCAAAGGCCATGGTATCATACTTTAGGGTAGCATTTCCTGAACTCCATCGCTGCAAATATGATTTTTTTGTTCTTAATTCTTTTGACTCATTTTATAATGGCATTAATCTATCCTGGAATGACCACATGCCATCTAAGTATATCCAGAGTCAGCCTCAGAAACTAGACCTCCTTGGGCTGGGGATGTGGCTCAAGCGGTAGCGCGCTTGCCTGGCATGCGTGCGGCCCGGGTTCCATCCTCAGCACCACATACAAAAACAAAGATTTTGTATCCGTCGAAAACTAAAAAAATCCCCTCTCTCTCTCTCTCTCTCTCTCTCTCTCTCTCTCTCTCTCTCTCTCTCTCTCTCTCTCTAAAAAAAAAAAAAAAAAAAAAAAAAAAACCACTAGACCTCCTAAGGTGGTTATCCTTTCTGGTAAAGCAAAGTCTCTTCCTTCATATTTTTTACTCAGTAATACATATTTTGTCTTTCTAGTAGACCTCAAAGGCTAAAACTGATCAAAGAATCAAAATCTTATCTATGTATTATTAGGTTTTGGGGGATTGAGAATTTATTTAAGTTTTCTTGGTTAATCTCTTCAAGAATCTATTATGTAAGTTAATCATTTCCATTACAAGAGGTAGACTAGCATTATTAAACAAGTTAAAGAGACAACATTTATATGTGAAGATAGGCGAATAGGATTTTCTTATACCCAATGTTACAGAAACATTGATTTGAGCAACTATTCAGACATGAAAAATACCTCATGAAAGGTAAGAAATCCAGGTGAACTACAGTGTTAGGTGAAGCACACAAATAAGAAAAGGCATTGAAGAATGTGGAAAGGACAGGTCACATACCCAATTCATCCCTACCTGAAGCCTGGACATCACCAAATAGGATACCCTGCATATAGTGGAAGAAGTGTGAAGTGAACACGCAGCTTTTCTCTGGACCCCAGCACCAGGTCTGGACCACTGAAATGTGACTAGTGGCTAGCCCCAATGGCACCAGGCTTCATGACACCACCATGACTCCAGGGTCATGTAATACCATGATGGAGTGAGATTTATTTCTGAGAGGCAAGAGTGGTGTTATGGTTTGGATATGAGGTGTCCCCCAAAGGCTCATGTGTGAGATAATGCAAGAAGATTTGGAGGAGAAATGATTAGGTTATAGCCTTAACCTAATCAGTGAATTAATCACCTGATAGGCATTAACTAAGTGGTAAATGAAGGAGGAGGTGGTAATTGGGCATGGCTTTGGGGTATATATTTGCATCTAGCAAGTGGAGACTTCTCTCTGCTTTCTGATCATAATGTGAGCCACTACCCTCCACCATACTCTTCTGCCATGATGTTCTGCCTTACCATGAGCCCTGAGGACTAAAGTCTGTTGTATATGGATTGAGACCTCTGAAACCATGAGCCTCCACATAAACTTTTCCTCCTTTACAGTTGTTCTGGTCAGGTTCTTTAGTCACAGCAGTGAAACAGCTGACTAAAACAAATGGCTAAACATAAAACATTAACAGAATGAAGAATAAAAATCATGGTTATCTCAATAGATACAGAAAAGACACTTAATAAAATTCAACACTCTTTTATGATAACCCTCTCAAGAAACTAGGCTAAGAAGTAAAGTCCCTCAACACATTAAAGGCCATGGAGCACAAGGTCAAAGCTGGCATCATATATGCTGGCAAAAATTTGAAAGCTCTTTATTCAGAATCAGGAATAGGAGAAGGATGTACACTACTATAGAGTGGATGTTCAATGCCCCCAAAAGGCATATGTGCCAAAAACTTGGCTATATGGAGGTGATAAAAACTTTAAGAGGTAGGGAATTGTGGGTGGCCCTTAGGTAATTGGGGGTGTGTCCTTGAAAGGGATTAGGAGAGCCTGGTCCACAATTCTTTCTCCCTCTACTCTAGGAGGAGCTGTGAGCATTTTGTTCTAACATGAATTCTCAGTCATTGACATTATGTAGTCAAGAGGCAACTCTTATCAAGCCTATACTATGCTATTTTGACTCTGAACATTCAAAATAGTAAGAATGGTAAGTTTAATAAAACTTCTATCTTAATAAATTTAATTTTCTCTGGAATTTTATTGTAGTAATGCAAAATCAACTAATTCAACCATGTTCACCACTTCTGTTCAACATAATACTAGAAGTTTTATCCAGAGCAATTAGACAAGTCAAATAAATGAAAGGCATTCAAATTAGAAAAGAAGAATCAAAATAGTCTTGGTTTATAGATAGCATCATTTTTGGACCTCAAAAGCACAGGCAACAAAATCAAAAAAGACAAATGTGATTGTATCAAACTACAAAGCATCTACAGAGAAACATGCAGAAAGAGGCAACCTATGAACTCAGAGAAAATATTTGCAAATTATACATCTGATAATGAGTTAATATTCAAAATATGAGAAACTTAAACTCAATATAAGAGAACATAAATGGGTTACAAAATGGCAAAAAGTATATGAGAAAATGCTCATTATTACTAATCATCAGGGAAATGCAAGAATAACAATGAGCTATTACCTTAAACCTGATAGAATGTCTGTTATCAAAAAGATAAAATATAAGTATCAGGGAGAATATGGAGAAAATGGAACCCTTTTACATTGTAGGTAGGAATGTAAATTAGTACAGCCATTAGGGTAAAACTATGGAGGATTATAAAAAATTAGAAATAGAACTACTATACAGTATAGTATATCCCACCTCAAGGTATATATCAAAAGGACATTTAATTAGTATTTCAAAGAGATATCTACATTCCCATTTACATTCTAGTATTATTCACAATAGCCAAAATACAGAAATAGGTTAAGTGTCCATTACCAGATAAATGAATCAAGAAAATGCAAAAACGCAGAAGAATACACATACATACAAAAGAATACTACTCAGTATTTAAAAAGAAGGGTACTCTGCCATTTGCAATGACATGAAGAAACTTGGAAGACATTATACTATATAAAAATAAGCCAGACACAGAAAGAGAAATACTGCACGATCTCACTTATATGTGAACTCCGAGCAGCCCCACTAATAGAAGCAGAGAGTAGAATGGTGACTGCTAGGGGTGGCAGGGGTGATCAGGGGAGGTGCTTGAGGAAGGGTGTAAGTATAATTTGAATAAATTCTGGAGATTTACTCTACAGCATGGTGATGTAGTTATTAATAATGCATTGTAAACTTGAAAATTGTTAAAGTGTAATAATTTGTGTTTTTCACTACAAAAAATAAGTGTTTGAGGTGGTGCCTATGTTAATTAAGATTGATTTAATCATTTTGTGATGGACACATATATTGAAGCATCACATTGTGTATTATAAATACATATAAATTTGATTTGCCAATTTTACTTCAAAAGAAAAAAGCTGTGAAAAAATTTTCTTTAATTTTTTTTTAATTCAAAAATATTTAACCCTAGGCCAAACTAATTTAAAAATCTTTTTCTTCAGCTGTAGCATGTTCAGATTTATAGCTTTTCTTTTTTCTATGATACAAGATATAAATGTGAATATAATATTGTAGTTGAATCAGGGCATGTATTTTCATTAACTGCAAAATATTATATTTGTGAACCAGTTCATTGTATGACATCCCAAAATATACCATTTTGACATAAGGATTATTTTGACTAAAGGCAATTAAAAAGATGCACATACACAAGGAAATCTCTATCTTACTTCCCTCAGCAAGGAAAGTACAGCAAGGAAAAGTACAATATTTGTGTGTGTGTGTGTGTGTGTGTGTGTGTGTGTGTGTGTGTGTGTGTATGAGAGAGAGTGAGAGAGGGTGTATGTATGTGTATGTTCGCGGTGCTAGGAGTAAACTCAGGGTCTTGCACATGCTAAGCAGGCATCCTACCATGGAGCAACACCCCAGACAGATATTACAATTCTCTAGACCCCTAGTCCTGGGATACCAGTGGAGAAATCTACAGAACAAACTTAACTAGCCCTGTCTTTCATTATATGCCTTTCCTTTATTTGCCACTTCTAGAAGTTCAAAGGATCTTTGTCTTATCAATTCTCTGCAAAATTATTATTCTTTGATAAGATGCTATATGAGCTCAAGTTCTAACCTGTTCTTTTTACTTACTTCTCACTTTGTCCTCCCAAGAATACGTGTGGTGCACATGTCCATAAACTTCTGCATCTTTTCTGTTATCTTTTTTGGCCTAATGTTCAGGGTCCCAGTCAGAGAATCTAAGATGAGAGGAAAAAGGAATGTTTTTCCTCCTCTACAAATTCATCTGAACTTCTTTCTCCTCCTTCCTATCTAGAAGCTACTTAAAAGTTTCCCACATTAGTTATTTTTATTAAGCCAAATGAAACAGTGCTGGACCCTTGAAGTGTTGCATAGTGTGCTGTATCAATTCAAATTCTAGATTAATACTAGTCTTTTCGTGAAATTTTATTCTGTTCTCTAGACTATACATCCTCTTCCACTTATATGTATTTGTAGAATATGCCAAACTAAGAGCCATTTTTAGAAATCTACTCTTAAGTACATTTCTCAGAAAGATCTACCAATTGATTTACACCATTGAATTTGTATCCATTCAAATATTCATATATGTGTGTGTTTGTGTGTGTGTAAAACAAATATATAAAAAATATATTCATATATATTTGTAGTGGAAAGTTTTATCACATAAATAAGATAGAAAGAATTTTTTATATAAACAGATACCACTTTAATATGTTATTCATTTGAAAAACAGTGAAATAAGTTTAATCTGGCCAGAGGCTGTTGTCATATCTTAGCAACCCAGGTATTTATTTCACAACCTCCAGGAATTATAGGATTTCACTAAGATTTTCAGCTAAAGTTTCCTAAATAAATGTGTGGTCTGTGCTCAATTCTCAGCCCTGAAATGTTTCAATTTTCTAAATGAAGAAATAAAGGACTTTGAATATGGACATTTGTAGTGATCTTGTTGGTGTTAACTTTTTTCTTTCAGGGTTAAATGTTTAGGCTTAAATGCTCATTAAGTTGAATAACTCTATTCAAATTCTAATGAAAGCTTAGATTTTTTTAATTTTTATTTTAACCTATGCAGTAACAATAACAATAGCTAGTAAAGTATGAATAATTTTAGATTTTCTACTACCAACATTATATAATCTAAATTAAGAGAGGAAAATTCTCTCCATTTCAAATATTGCAAGCAAAATGTCTATGACCAACTATAAATTCTAACTCAGACAAAGGTTATTTTTTCAAATTAACAAGGAAGCTTATAATAAAACTGATGAAATGAACTGGCATTACAAATTTTAATAAATGTTGGAAATTAGAGTCAAATCTGGTGAGTAGACTGATAATTTCAATCTGGGTAATCGTGGGCCTGAGTGAGGTGGAAAGTTAGAACCAAGATTTTTCACAAAAATCCTAGACTCCTTCACAACTCTGTGAAGGGTTCATCATCATTAAAGAGGAGGAAAGAAAGAAGGAAGGAAGGGAGAGAGGGACAGAGGGAAGAAGGGAAGGAAACCGGCCTGTCTCAAGTGGAATGCCACAACCAGAGACCTATTTTTACAAGCGTTTAGAATTTGAATTTATGTTATCTAAACAATCCAGAGATTTCTCTGAGATAGTAGCTTTAAAATAGTTCCAACCTGGTCTAATCTCAAGGACATTTAGAAGAAACCGAACCAGAATTCTTTGAGGAAATATGCCTCAATCTTCCAATAGCTAAAGCCCCCATTGGAAGAGTACATAAGTACACATTCACTGATTCTCAGACACTGTGCTTGATATTGGGGACATACAGTAAAGAAAGGAGACATAAACCAGTTCTCACAGAATAAATGGACCTTTAAATTTTAAAAAAGCCACTCTATATTGTGTTTCCAAAAAAGGTTAGAAAGAAGCAAAGAAAGAAGAAAGATTATTTGAGGGCTACTGCAAGATCCCAACCTGGAGAAGATGGTATCTCGCTCCACATTGGCAAAAGTGGAATTTAAGAAAATATTTTGAAAGAGAGAGAATGAGATCACCTTCAGACTACATACAGGGCTTGAGATTAAGGATTAAAAAAAAAGTAAAAATAAAATCAAGATGTTTGACTTCAACAAAGGACTGTGTAACCATTAACTTGAGATATTGAAGACAAACAAGAAAATGACTTAAGATGAATAGAACTGAGTTTCAGAGATGCTGAATTTCATCAAGGAAAGATCATAAAAGACCATTTGGAAATGCAAATGTAGAGTTTGATGGAGAGCTTCTGGATGGAGATGGAAATTTAGGAGTCATTAGTGTATGAGTGACATTCAAAGTCTGAATGAGAGCATGTAGGATGTAAATAATAGCATATAAAATGCCTAAACCCTAATCAGTAACCAGTGAAATAGGAAAAAGAACAAGGGAGAAGCTTTAGATTGGAGAGCAAGTGTTCAACTACCAGTAATCTTCTGATGAGCAGCTTTTTCTTACCCATAGGATTATTTTCATGGACTTGGAAACAAGTCTATAACTTATTTCATTATCAAAGTCTCTTTGACCCATTATTTCTCTTCAGCTGCTGCCCTATTTGTTTCTCTAAGTCATAAAATTTCTGGAAAGATTTGTCCATATTTAGTTTCTTAATTTTTCTGCAGTTCTCTTTAGATCCTATTCTAGCAAGGTTTTCTTCCTTTTCAGACTAATAAAACAGCACTCATAAACCTCATCGATTCCTTTCACAATGATCTGTTCTTAGTTCCAATTTTTTACTTGGTTTATCAACAAATAAGTGGTAAAGGTTTAAAGTTTTAAAAGAAAGAAGAACGTATAAAATAGTTTCTGAAAAGAGTGAATATATGAAGAAAATATTATTGGGAATTCCCATAAGACCACTTGAGATTAGTGGCCATGAACTAGATTGAGACCATTTTATGAGGATATGTGTTTTTGAAAGCTATGCTTAGGTGTGTTACAATAGGTATGAAGTATGTTGCGAGTTAACTTAATTAAGGCTAGAGTTTTGCTAGTAAGTACAATTAAGCAAGGGGAAATAAAATAGTTGAGGATATGCACAAGAGGGAAGTGATTATAAGAACATATACCATAATTCAAGAGTATGCGGAGAAATGAGGATATGAGTGATGAGGAAAAGTCAAGTGGTTGTAAAATGAGTTTATTTACGTCTTTCCATACAGGATAATTATAGAAAACAGTAGAAGGCAGTGAGCTGGAAATTGAGGAGGTTATGATTTTAGAACAGAATGACTGAAATTAAAAATACGTAATTTCTGTAGCTAATGGTAATGGTGGAGTCTGATGTATGCTCATGATAAGATTGGTGGAAGATGAAATCCATGTAGAAAAGGAGGTCAACAATTTAGAATACAGAATATTGGAAGAATCATCTATGGGAATAGCAGAATCGCCAAAATCAGCAAAAGGAACAGTGATGATGGAAATAATAAAGAGAGAGAGGAATCAAATTCTTCAATGAAAGGTGACTGCTATTTTCAGATAATAGTAAATAAAGATACCAAGAGTCAGATTGTTAGACAAAATACAGGGCACTCTATTAAATTCAGATTTCAAATAAACAATTTGTATTTTTTGGCATGTACTTATATTCAAAAGTACTCATTTATCTAAAGCTGAATCTTAACTGTGCATCTTGTATTTATAGTGACTACATCTGGCAATCTTAACTGTGTTATGATCTTATGAAACAAGATTCAAGCATGGGGTATTTAGGAAAGAAAAAAAATATACATATATGTATGTGTGTGTGTGTGTGTGTGTGTGCACGCATGCACACATATAGTGGAGGAAACCAGATTATACCACTCCAGCATATGTTCTTTTGGCATAAGGATTATTTTGAGTTGATTATTTGGAGAAACTGAAGACATAGAAGAAACACTGAAAACAGAGCAGAAGTTATAAAAGAAACATAACATACATCTGTAAAAAAAAAAAAAAAATCACCATTTGTAAGGATGTGTCCCTTCCTGCTCCAAAAAGAGGAAGATTCTAGGTCACTAGATTCTCGTGGCAATGAAGAAGATACCACCTCGAATTTGCAAAACAAATCCCATCCTTATTTTCTTTGTTTTCCATAGTCACTCTCTTATTAGCAGTCTGTCAACTTTTCATAGATCATATTTATTCCTAAACTCTAAGCTACCTTTTTGAGGTTTACGCATTCCACTGAGCACCTCAAGTGTACACATGGGGTATACATGTTAATAAACTTCTTTTCTCTTATTAATTTGCCTTTTGTTACAGAGAACTGTCCTAACTAAGAATTCAAAAAGTATAGGGAGAAAATATTTTTCCTCCTCCACAAGATCTGTGAGGATAAAAGAGAAAAGTTTCCCCCAATTCCGGCTCAGTACTACAAAGTGTGTGGATGAGAAATCAGTAAAAGCTATTTAGTTAGAACAAGTCAAAGAGACTCTTCAGAGAATTTGATGAACAGGGATATTCAGAGAATGACAAATCATTTGTTCTGAAGAGTAGAAGGTTTTAAATGGTTGAAGAGTTGTAAGACAAGACTAGTAATAAAAGAAATGACTTAAACCAATAGAGATTTAAATCCAGAGAATGACCTTTGAGTCCTGTGTTGTGACTGATACTGGGATATATAATTATGGTTTTGTTTCTGTGGATCCTAAAGAGCTGTGAGACTGTGAGTATTGAGGTAAAAAAAGGAAGGATTCTTCTAGGAGTATATAGTGTTCAAATGAACTTATGAAACAGAAAAGTAATATGACCAGGCTTACCCTGGTAATGAGTCTATTTCTGAAAAAAAAAAAAACTAGAATTGATCCATTTTGAATAATTGGATAATTGTTTAGTGTTCTAGTGACTCTAAATGATTAGTGTGATTAGCAAGGAATATGAAATCCATAAGAGGCTTACTTTCTGTTTTCTGACTGGAATACAAGTGGCATGATGGTGGTGGCTTTGTCTGATTTGCAGTGATTTATCATTTATCACTGTAACAATATCTGACACTAAGTAGATGATGAGTAAGTAACTATTAAATGAATAAATCAATTAAGGAATCAATTGATGAATAAAAGCCTAAAAATGGCATATGGTGTATAATATAAAAAGAGATACAGATTTGAAAGTGTACTAGAAATAGCATGTAAAAATTAAATACATTAGAGACAAATTTTGAAACAATTAAGAATTTAACAAAGAAAGCCTAACAGAAAGGTTAAAAAGCTGAATTAGCAACCTGGTAGATACCTGAGAAAATTAAATAGTAGGCAGCACAGTGAGACCGATAGTTGAAAAACAAAGAGGTTCAGAAGAAAAAAGTATTAAAATTTCCAAATCACATACAAGAGCTATTTCAGAGAAAGAAAACCAAATAAGAGGGTAGAAATATCAAAATATACAATGGTTAAATTGTTTTCTAAAAGTTGATGTAAGGTAAATCCAAGATTCAGGAAGTAAACAAAACTGAGAGTGCAGGAAAATTTATTTTCACAATTAGACATATGGTAGAGAAACTGCAAAACACTAAGAGAAAAAAGAGTAAATATTAAAAGCAACCACACAGTAAGCGAGGAAGAGACAGACAAAAATCATTACCTCCCCCAAAAAGGCAGCTATAATGACCCAGATGTGTCAAAAGCATGTAACATAATAAAAGTCATAAGACATTAAAAGATTTCTAATTCACTGGGTATCTGGGAAATGCAAATTCAGACACCACTTTGAACCCATCATTTTGAGAAAATTAAAATATGATATTAACTTAAAAAGGAAATGTCGATAAATTGAAATATTCTGAAGTACTATAATTCTTAAAAAATAATTTAAGAATTTCATCTTACAACTCTTCATATCATGTCTATGTACATACTATACAAAATTTATGCACATGTACACAACAATTTGTGGACAAGAATAATTTTTGCAAGATTATTTATACTAAAATAAAACTATAAACAATCTAAATGCTCACTAACATGAAAAATGGAGAAATTAATATGAAGTTATTCATTTAACAGATTTGTGAGAAGTTATGAAAATAAATGAACTAGATCAACATGTATTAAAACTTAAAAAATTCAAAAGCATCACATAAATATGAATATGTACTGTATTAGATTATTTATAGAAAGTGTTAAAACATACAAACAGATTACATATTTTTTTCTTAGTATATGTAGTAATGTAATACTGTAGAGGACAAAATATTTTCCTATTCCATTGCTAGGTTCATGGCAGAGAAACCTCTAATAAAGAACAAAATAATAAGAGAAAAAAATGTGAGTGTATTTGTTTTATTTGACACAGGAGGCTTCATAAGAGCATCTGTGTATTTTCTGCTAAATTTGATGAAGAAGTGAATAATCATGAGGAAGTATGATGTTAATAAACTGGGAGGAATCTAGCAAAGTGTACTCTTTTCTGATTCTTTCCTGTAGCCCTGTGTCTTTAGAGGAATTGCTTTTCTCCAGGCACATGGAGGATTCTTCTAGAATAAAAGTTTTATGATCTGCTCCAGGGAAGAGGGGCAAAGGAAGTTTAGGGCAGGCTTCTTGCATCTGTAGTTTTCTCAAATGCCAAAGTGCCACATTTTGGAGTCACAAGTCCTGAATCCCATAAGTATCTACATGTTGTAAGAGATAGAAGTGATTCAGGATAGTAGTTATCTGAAAAATCAGAGGGGAGAGGATGAGGAAGGATATACAGTGAATTTAAACTATGCCTGTAAAGATTTTTGTGGGTTTGGTGCAAATATGAGAAAATACCGAGTCAGCAAAACAGGTTGGTGAGTGTAATGTAAGTGGTTGTTATATTATTCTCTACACCTTCTCAATGCTTGAAAATCTTATAACTCTTGCTTAAATTCTTTATTCTGAAAATAAAAATTAATAATGTCATAATTATTTTAGTGAACTGTATGATCAATCTTTGTCCCTTTTATTGCTGCTCCATTTGCAGTTCCTAGATGATGAAAAATGGTTTTTTGCTGTTGGCTATCAAGATTTCAATTAGATTAGGTGCAATTAGAAGGCAAAAGTTGTTCTCTTTTATCACTTCAAGTATTATGGTTTCTTCTCCATTTCTAAAGGATGATTTAATTTAATAAAATGGGTAAGTTCATTTGACTATTTCTTTGTTTGTATTGAGTCAATCAATACATCAGAGTCCAGAAACCCATGGCTGGCAATGCTGGGTTTCTCTTTGAAAGAATCTGCTTACAAAATGTAGGTTTGGGCAGAATATGCAATAATTCTAAGAGATAATTGAACGATTGCTTCAGGTCCATATTGCTAAGGGCGAGATATTACTTTATGGCATGTGACAATTTAGAGCTTATCTGGAGGAAGGGCTAATGGCTCAGACTTCAACCTTATAGTTTACAGCAGGCTTTAATTTAAGGTGGCTAGAGCCTACTGGTGTCTACATGGCCTTAGCCTTATATCTTGACAAATAAAATGGAACAAACAAAAAATTGTTAAAGAAAGTGTTTACATTCTGCATTCACAGACTCCAAGTAGACAAGAAGTCTCTATGACAGCTTCCAGAAGGGTAACTCTAGAAACAATCAAAGTAGATCACCCTGAAGAATGAAATAGCTGCATTATAATGGTGACAGTTATAATGACCTTTTTGGGAAGCCCCGTCATGTCTTTAGCACTGGATTGCATTATTTTCATAAACTAAAGAATTTTGTCATCATTAATGTACAAACAAAATGGAACCTCCCTACCGCAGTCTGGCTGGGCACAAAGTCACCCCCTGGTTAGTTTGCTGCAGCCGGACTGCGGCACCTCCCCTCCATTTCTTTCTATTTTTAAATTCTACACTTTCACCCTGAATTAGTCATCTTGCTATGCTATTTATTTACAACAAGTGGACTCAATCACTTCCTCTCCCAAATATTTATTTGTTCCTCTGAAAATATCTAACATGGTTTCAAGGGCACAATAAATATTGATCGATGTGATAGGATTAAGATTCATTTGTTCAATATTTATAGATTTAAAATACTAATACTATTGCCATACATATGGGACAATTTGTTTAGGACAAAGTGCTCAGCTAAAACCAAGAAATAAAAAATGATTGAGTGAGAAAATTTGTCTATTGTTTCCTGACATGATGTGTGAAATTATGCCTTTCAGAATAGTGTCACATATTTTAAAATTAAATTTTAACTATTACAAGTGATTATAGCTAAAGCAATGATAACTGTTGTTATTTGTTTAAATACACACAAAATTATCTTCCATGTAAATTATTAAATAGATTTCTTGTGCAGTAAAATAAACAAGTTTTGAATTATTAAATAATTAAGTTAATTAATGAAGTTTACCTGCCTCTATGGCAAGGGTGAGCAAAATTTTTTTCTGAGAAAGGCTGAGTAATTGATATTTTTTACTTTGCAGGCCATAAAGCCTCCCTGCTAACTACTCACCTACACAGTTAAGCCAAGAAAGCAGCAGTAGACAGTATTTACAGACAGGGGAGGTTGGTTTTGGACCAGCTGTGAGCTATAATTTTCAGATCCTGTTATAACATGTAAGGTTTTTATTTATTTGAGTTTATTGGATGCTGTCACTATGATTTCAAAACTAAAGTTTCATAACATTAGGATAAAGCCAACAATGGCAGCACCTGATATTTAATTGGCTAACATTAATCAAATATCTTAAGAGATGTAACATAGACTCTGGCTCTGCTTTGGGGCCATGATGGTCTGTAATTTTTTAGTACAGTCCTCCCTAATGGAAAAGTGCTAAGTAACTGAGCTAAGTCTTTCTGATCATTCATAGGATTAATTTGTAATAGTCTTTAAAATAACCCAATTCTCAGAAAATAATACACATGTCCTTCCAAAGATGATTCTAAAGAGATCTTCCTTACTAGATGAAGGTCTTTTTTCAAATATTTTCTAAGTGAGATTGTCCATCATCTCCCAATGTAAAATTGCCATACTCCTAATACAATTTGTTCCCTCTTGGACTGGTTTTATTTTTGCAAGATCAAATATCAAACAAGGTATATTACATTTTACCATTTAATTCCTAAAGTCTGTCTCTTCCCACTCTTTTTGTTGTGTTTTTGCTTTGTTTGGTACTGGTGACTAAACCCAGAAGCACTTTACCAATGAGCTACATTCCCAGCCCTTTTTATTTTTTATATTGTGGCAGGGTCTTGCTAAATTGCCCAGGCTGGCCTTGAACTTGAGATCCTCCTTTCTCATGCTCCTGAATAGCTGGGATAACAGGTAATCACTACCAAGCCAGGTGACTCCTCCCACTTTAATGTCAGTTCTGAGAGAAACATTTCTAATCCTTTTCTTCATTGTTGTATATTTTTATCTAGAATTGAACCTGTAACATAGAAGTCATTTAAGCAATATTTGTCACATAAATGAATAAGTGTTTATTGATAAATGTGCTAATATTGATCAAATATAATTTTAGAAAGTAGCCAAAGAGATGAAGGAAAACTTTGATGAAGGAAAAAAGTTTTACTCAACTAAAAAATGATGATGTTAGACTTCACTATCTCAAGGTCTTTGTCTTTAATTTTCATTATTTTTTTACTGGTTTATCACATTGAAAGCCAATGAGAGATCTAAATATTACGTTGGTTGAAGACAAAAGGACAAGCTGTAATCTTCTAGATCTATGCCAATATTTTTAAGTATAAAGTTCAGTCAAAAACAACATGGTATAGACTCACTTTTCCATTCTTCTCCCCTCTAAATAAAACTAAATGCTACAGAAGCAGATAAGAGATTCTGAAAAGTTGAAGATAAAATATCCAATTGCCTTGGGGATAGACACACTGTTGGAGCCCCTGGGTTTTCTTTTCAATTCTCATTAATCTTCTTTTAATCTTTCATACAAATCTTCTTTCTTTGATTAGAAAGGGAAAGGTGAACAGGAACTTAGCAGGAAGACCCACTGCCCTGTGGCAGCAGGAACCCAATCTGTCTGAAGTGGCATCATCGGTGTATCTCAACCTGCCAACCCATCCCACACCCTTTACTAGCAGGCAGGATGCAAGTCCTTCCACCCACATTGGTGGTACAAGCAGGCCCATTATCTCCCAGACCTCTACCCCCAAACAGAAGATAAATTAGCCCTGGGATCTCCCAAAACTGCTTTTATTGGTAATACACCAGTAGTACCCTACTACTTCTCTCTCTTCCCTGTGACAGAAGATGTCTTGCAACCCTGAAAGAAACCATCAGGGATAAACTAGAAAAATCAGTAGCACTGAGTGTTGAGAGAACAGACCAGGGAATATACTTTCCATCTTCCATGTCTGGATACCCTGTGTCCTAACAAGTCAGGAGTAGCAAATGAATTATGGGTCTTTGAACTGCCCAGACACAGAGGCAATACCTCCCTTGGGAATTTCTTGGTGCAATGGCACTGATCAAAGATTGCCCAATCGATATGGTGACACCTTGTTCAAAGGGAGATTCTGTACATGCCACAGAATTTGTAAGTTCATAACCTTGGGTTCAAACACCTGCTGCCTAGAGGTAGAGAATTATAAGCACAAGCTGATAAGCCCTAATTGGGCTGCTCTTACCCCCAACTTCAGCTTCGATTATCTTGAAGACACTTTCTCTCAATAAATCTTTCTATCTTCCACCAGAGGCAGGCTGAACCACCATGCCCATCTTTTTCTCCACTTTCGTGTCTGTTTGTTTTTTTTATAATCTCATCATTGATCAGTTTGTGCAGCCCTGAATAAAGTGTTACGTAGGACCTGACACTATTCAACACTGGAAAGCCTAGAGAAGCATATTCTGCCCTCAAAGGCAGAACAAGCTGTGATTCAGCAAGAATTCAAGTGAACCAGAAGAATGAAGCAGACCAGAAAAGCATTGCAAGAGCTCACCAATCTACATTTTCTTTGGAACACAGCCAACAAAATTAGGCTAGATGCTACCTATTAAATCTAGACAGGATAACTCTCAGCTAACATACAAGACTTAAATAGGATATACAGTCTCCCAATTTAAGGTATAAAATGTCTAAGATACAATTGGAAATCACCAGCCATACCAAGAAGGAGTACAACTGCAACAGGAGTGATAACAGAACATCAACTGACACCAATATTGAGACAGAGCAAATGTTGGGACTGTATGGTAAATATATTAAATCAGATCAATGAGTAATTTTGAATTCCTGTGCAACAAATCCAAAAGTAGAAAATGCAGCAAAAAAGTATATAAAATTGAGCAAAATGGAAAATATATAAATAAAAAATGTAATAACACATTTTTTAAATTGGAGTATAGGCTTAAAAGTAGAATGGAGAATATAGAAGAGAGATATAATGAACTTGAGAAAGGATCAATAGACTTTAGTCAATCTGAACATCAAAAGGAATATAGCCTAGAAAGAACATGGACAGAGCATCAGGACTTTTGGGACAAAAAACAATAACAAATAAATCAAATATTTATATCATTAGAGTTTCAGAAATAGAGGAGAAAGATGTGAAACTAATAGACTACTCAAAAAATAGCTGAAAACTTTCAGAATTTGGTAAAATTCTTGAATTCTATGGATTCAGGAAGCTGAGTGAAACCTAAGTAGGATAAATCTAAAGAAATTGTTGCCTCATCATTATACCAAAACATATAATTAAACTTTTAAAAACTAAAGAAAAAGGAAAATTCTTTAAAGCAATAAGAGAAAACAATGCATATTATACAGAAGAGAACGAATTCCATTGGCAGGGCATTCTTCATCTGAATCTGCACAGGCCAGGAGGAACTGAAGCAATGCTTTCTAAGAGATGAAAAAACTTCATCAACCAAAAATTCTATGTCTGGAAAGCTATATCTTGGCCTAATGGGGAAAGAGAAATATTATCCTACCCAGGAAAACTAAGAAAATTTGTTACCAGCAAGAATAAATGTAGAAAATGGCTGGAGGAAGCTCTCCTAACAGAAAAAAAAAAATGATAATAAAAGAATATATTTGAAACTCTAGAACACAAAGAATGAAAACAGAATAAGTAAAACAGAGGTAAATTATATTAAATTACTTTTGTCTTATGAGTTTTAAAAATTATATTTGATGTATGAAGCAAAAATTAAAATACTATCTGTTGTGGTGCTAATACATGTAGCAGAAATAATTTGAATATTTTAATAATGGAAGAGTGTAATGGGACCAATATGTAAAGTAAATATAATATTTTCATCATAGTGATAAAGCATTGATACAAATAGACTGTGATGTTACATATATGTTTTATTATAGAGAGCAATCACTAGAAAAATGGAACAAATTATATACCAAAAAACAACATTCATAAGACAAAAGATATCCTAAAAATTATTCATAGGAGACTGAGAAAAGAATTTGAATGTTTTTACCAAAAGATATTGTAAATATTTAAAGATATATTAATCCTGATTTAAATATTGCAAATATGTATCATGCATCAAAATATCATATAGTATCCCATAAATATGTACAAATTTTGCGCTTATAACTAAATAATAAAATAACCTTAAAATTTTTATTTAAATGCATTTAATACACTAATTTCCCAAACATCACACATGAGGAACATAACACACTGTAGATCATCAGTTGTTTACTCTCATGAGAGTTGTTCACTGCTCAACATCATGAGAGTATTCTTAGCTCATAAAAGATTCACATGCATAGTTCAAAGGAAAGTTTCTACTGAAGATGTATCACTTTGATGTTGTTATAAAATTCAAAAAAAAATTTAAGTCAAACAAACCATCTTGAATTGGAGAACATTCATATACCAATCAAAGAGATTTGCACAGGTGATTTTTAAGAGCATGACCTAACTTTATTCCAAAAGAAACTGATTTAGAACACAAACATTAGTAGTAAAAATGAGATAGAAGGAAAATGTTATATTGTGCTAGTAATCATAAACAAGCAGATGTGGCTATAAAAATGTCAATGAAACCAAAAGCTACTTTTTTCAAATATCAGTAAAACTGATAAACCCCTATCAGAACAGACAATAAAAAGAGAAAAGAAATAAATCCTAAGTACTAAGTTTGATTCAGGGAATATCCCTACAGATCTTGTCCCTGTGATAAGAAAAATAGTAGAAACAGCAATGAGCACTGAGAAGTTCCTCTCAGAAGAAATGAACCAAGTGGTAGAAGACCATGGATTAATACTTGAATTAAGACCACTGATAAATACTTTATCAGGATAAAACTGATCACCTGAATAATCTCATAATCACAAAAGGAACTTTCTTTTCAGTTTAAAAGTCCCTCCTGCAAATAAATCCCCAAGACTAGATAGCTTCACAAAAAATTTACAAATACTTTAGGAGGAATTAAAACTAATGTTATATAATATAGCACTGATAGTAGAAGATAGAACATTTCCCAAATCACTTTATGAAGCTAGAATTACCCTGGAACTAAAATAGAAGATAAGACATTTAAAAAAAAGTTATAGGTAAATAACTCATTAAATTAGAGGCAATTTAAAAAAAATTCTAGAAAACACATTTTTTGTGGTATGTAAAAAAGTTATACTCAATGATCAAATGGGAATTATATCAGGAATAAAAGGTATGTTTACTGGACAATTTTAATTTAAAAGCCAACTAATACAACACATGGCATAAATAGAATAAAAGACAAAATGACATGATCATCTCATAGATGCAGAAAAAGCATTTGAAAAATTTGACACCACGTTTTTTTTTTGTTTGTTTTACACATGACAGTACAATGATCTTGACATATCATAAATTTGAATCAGATGGGATATAATTTCTCATTTTTCTGTGTGTACAGGTTGCAGAATTACATTGTTGATACCACTTTTTGATAAAATTACTCCAAAAAAACTAGTAATAGAATAGAAAGAAACTTGCTAAACCTGTTTTAAAAAAAACTCACAGTTAACATCATACCTAATGGTAAATATGATGATTAATTTTGTGTCAATTTTACTGTGACACGGGATATTTGAACATAATTTCTAGGTGTGTTTATGAGGGTGATTCCAGAAGAGAGTAACATTTGAATTGGTAAATTAAGTAAAGCTGGCGGAACTCCCTGATGTGGGTGTACATCTGCATTATGTTGAAAGCCTCACTAGAACAGAAATTGTGGAGAAAGGTTGGGTTCACCCTCCCTCTGCCTAACAGTTGGAGCAGAAACATGGACCCTCTCTTGTCCTTGTCACTTCTGGTTCTCAGACCTTCCAACTCTCAATGAGAACTGTATCAGCAGTTCTCCCGCCCTCAGGCCTTTGATCTGTGGCACTAGACTTCCTGGGTCTCCAGGCTGCAGAGATTGTGGGATTTCACAGCCTCCACAATCCTGTGAATCAATTTCTTATTATAAATTTTGTGATGAATATATTTGTATTCTTTTGTTGTTATTGTTGTTGTTTGTTTGTTTCTCTGATGAGCCCTGACCAAAACAGTAAAAGATTAAATGCTTTCCTCCTAAAACAAAGCACAAAGCAAGAATGTGAATTTTCACAACTCTAAATTGAATGCAGTATTAGTTCCAGCCAGTGAAATAAGGACAGTTAAAGAAATAAGATGCCCAAAGGAAGAAGTAAAAACATTCTTATTTGTAAATAACATAACTGTCCACACTGAAAATCCTAAGGGCTGCCCAGATTTATAAGTTTGTAGGACTTATAAATAAGCTCATCAAAGGTATAAGATACAAGATCAAATTATGAAATTCTTTATACAGTCTAACAATTAACTGTGGAAACCAAAATTTAAAAAAATATATACTATTTATGATCACTGTCATCCAGCTACTAAAGAGACAAAAAGATCATAAGTTTGAGTCCAGCCTCAGAAATCTGTTAAAACCCTGTCTCAAAATAAAACAATAAAAAGGAATGGGATATATCTCAATGGTTGAGCACCCCAGGTTTAATCCCCAGCTTCAGAAGAAAGAAAGGAAGGAGGGAAAGAAACAGGTAGGGAAAGGAAAAAAATCAAGTAAAGTCAGCCAGCTAATATCCCAAGTTTACATACTGTATGATATCGTAGTTTTGAAATGACAAATTCACAGGAATAGAAAATAGATTAATGGGTGCAAAGGAGTACGTATGGACCAAGTAGGTGAGGAAAGAATATGTGGTTTTAAGGGTTTCAGGAGGAAATCTTGTGGTGATGAAACCATTCTGGATCTTGATTGTGGTGGTGGCTACACGAACCCAGACACATAATCAAATTACATAGAACCAGACAAACACCCATGGATACAAATGAATATAAGTAAAATTGTAAAAAAAAATTAAAGACCAATTAATTACTCAATGTAGATATTCTGGCTATGATATTGTACTATAATTTTGCAAGATGCTATTACTGAGAGAAATTAAAGTTATAGATAACCTTCCTATATAATTTCTTATAACTGCATGTGCATTTGCATGGTCTCCAAAAAAGTTTTTTTAAGAAACAGCTCTTGCTGTATCATTTTTTTTTCATTACCCCAAATTTCCACTACTGGGAACACAGTATCATAATGATCTAAGATATTTTTAACACTCCCTTTTATCATTCATATCTATGAGGTCAAGTATAACTTTTAAATCACTGTGGATGCACTTAATGAAAGAAAGCCAGAATGACTGTGTCAATGTGTTTGAAATAAACTTGAAGAAACATAGTACAGTTCTTTAAAGAAAATGACTAATGCAAATATATGCAGCAATGTGATCAAAGTTAGGTGTGCTACCAGCAATTTTTTAAAAATATTATTTTAGTTGTAGTTGGACACAATACCTTTATTTTATTTCTTTCTTTTTAAAAAAATATTTATTTTTTAGTTGTAGTTGGACACAAAACCTTTATTTCACTTGTTTATTTTTGTATGTGTTGCTGAGGATCGAACCCAGAGCCTCGCACGTGCTAGGCAAGCCATCTACCACTGAGCCACAACCTCAGCCCCAGCTACCAGCAAATTTTGATAGTAAAATTAATAAAAGAGAAATTTGAATTGACAAAAGTTTCAAAAAATTATTTTTTAGTTATGAACAAGCCACTGGGACCTCATCTTCCCTACCTCCAGTTCCCAAAGGAACAGAAGCGGCTTCAAAGCCAGGGTCATACTTTTAATTACAAATAATCATTCCTAAGTTACTGATCATTTTTCTTCTCAATTAATAGACATTTTCCAGAGGAAGTAAAAAATTGCATAGTTATAGACTGCAAACAACTTTCATATAAAAGAATCTATAGACCATTGCTCAAATACAGAGTCACACAAACTCTGAGATTCACTGGGATGCTGAATTTTGTTTCAGCATCCAGTGGTGGCTTTCCAGGTACTCCAAGGATTTGTCCACTAATTTCATGTGCAGTCATAGATGGGTCAAAACACCAGCTGCGTAGTGACTTCAATTAAGTCAACAAAGAGAATTCACCTGAAATTATTTATGTGACCTCATGTTCATATCTTTAGATTGTATACTGGATGATCATTTGCATTTATAGTTTATTTATTCTTGTAACTATTTCATGAAAAAAAAAGCTGAGCCCATTTGCAATTGTTTCCTACATTTTAAAATAGAATTATTCTTTGTTCTGACTTCAAATTATTTACATATGAAATGTTTTACAGGTTATCTTAGACAAAGAAAATGTCAATACATTTTTATTTTCTTACAGGATTCTTAAGTAATTTCTCATTCAGCAGGTCAGTAGAAAAATCATTAGAAAAATGATTTTCACATTTATCACACACATTTTCAAATACTCAATTTCTATTTTATTTAACTGAATGAGAACTAAGTGTATGGGTCCTTTATTTTAAAATGTTTGTTAGGCATTGGGAATATCACATGAGCTACTTTTTCTTGAAATCTGAAATCATGCAAATGCCTCTCTTTAAAATACCAGAGATTTTACTCTCCTGAAAATTTGCATTGTTAGGAATATATAGCATAAAATGAACCAAAGGCTATTAAGGTTTTTAAGCTGTCAACTGAATTCTACACACTACATTTATTCTGTTCCCATTTACTACCAAGGAAAAGTGCAAAGTCAAACATGTTCTTACAAAAAGCACTATAAGCTGCATGTAAATGAGACCACTTTTCCTGAGGGTCTATCTTCGATTTGATAGTGCATTTAAGTGCTTGCTTTCACTCAGAATAGGTTGAAACATACAAATAGAAATTGAGAGCAGTGAAAATGTCATTTATCCAAGATTTTCCCCAGGAATAAAAGAATCAAAACATATTATACTGTCTCTTAAAAGCAATATTTGATTAACCAAGCAATTATTTTGTATCAGGAAATACAAATATTAAATGTATAAACAAATGCTGCAGGTGATTGATGACCAGAAGGATATACAAATCTGGCCATTTTATTGAATACTATTGCTTTTTAGTGCATCAATATCCTATCCTCTTCTGTTCTCTTCTCTCTCTTCATTTCTGGGTCCAAATGCCATACTGATAGCTGCAGGGTTCGGACTTACAGCTATGGCTACTTAACATACACTCACCATATTCTATATTCTATATGGTAGGGTATAGAAAAATTCCACCCATTCTTTCTTCTGCAACTCATGACTTTTGAATATATCCTAAAGTTAATGTTCGTTTTTATATTATACTTTACCAACATTACTCATAATTATTTCTCCAGTAGTTTCCCACCTGGACCCCATGTTGGACAGGTGTAACTTCCACAGGTAGCTTGAACAACAGTTAAAAGCATGGTTCCTATTGTCAGAAACACCTAGGTTTAGCTTTTGAGTCTTCCCCTAACACTACAATGAGCAAGTTATTAAATGATTCATGGCTTATTTGCTGGTTTTTTTTTTTTTGGTAACAATAGATACAATAATCCTCAGTTACCCATGAAATAATATTTGTGAATTTCTTAGAATAGTTCTAGAATTTAGAAAATATGTTAGTTCTTATTGTTTTAACTTGTCCCAGTTGCATGTAACATTGAAAAATATCTGGGAAAGAAACTCAGCCCATGATGAAAACAAATTTAAGTCATTAGAAAGAGAGGTCAATTTAGTTTGTATATAAGGTTGTATATTTTTCCCCTTCTTCTCCTTTTCCTTTGTATTTAAACTCCCTCAATCTTGCTTCAGAAACAAAACTGGCATGTCCTTTATAGAAGGTATCTGCAGCCTGGGTTCTAGAGCAGAGCTAAGCAGAAACAAAGAGCCAAAGTACAATAGATAACATGTAATTATGTGAGTGAAAGAAAAATCTAGAAATATAAGCATTTAAGTTTGGGGTTGTTATCTCAGGAAAATCGACAAATACAAAGACGCATAGGTGAAATTAAGGCACTGCCATAACAAAACTCGAAATTATGGCTTTGCTTTAAAGACTAGTGTCTATATTAAGAAAACTACATTTGCAGCCTAGAAAAATGATAACTCATAGGACGCGATGACAAAACAACCTGGAGGGAAAATGACACATGTAATAAACACGTCATATTACACAAACGGGGTTGCAAAAGTAAATATTACATAGGTACCTTAGTTGCCATTTGTTGCATCAGACAAAACAGGACAAGAAAGAGGCATTTTTAAAAAAGAAGCTATCATTTTTTAAAATATTTTTAGTTGTATTTGGACACAATACACTTATTTTATTTGTTTATTTTTATGTGGTGCTAAGGATCGAGCCCAGGGCCTTAACATGTGCTAGGCGAGCACTCTATTGCTGAGCCATAACCCTAGCCTGAAGCTATCATTTTTTAAAAAATATATATTTATTTTTAGGTGTAGATGGATACAACACAATGCCTTTATTTTTATGTGGTACTGAGGATCGAACCTGGGTCCCGCCCGTGCTAGGCGGGCGCTCTACCGCTGAGCCACAATCCCAGCCTGAAGCTATCATTTTTGATGAAGGAATACGTTTCAGAAAAAAGAACCTTGGTATTTCAGGACTTTGAAGTGTTAAAAGATAAAAACATTTATCTTCCAAGTGGCTAGGGCCAGCATCTTGTTCTTGGATTTCCCAGAACTGTGAGAAATGACTATCAGTTTATGATAGTTCATTGTTACAGCTTGAATGAACTAAAATATTCATTTGGACCTTCTTAAACCAAATGGCCTTAACTTCTTTCTACATGAGTCACCTATTCCTCAGTCCACCTTCATCTAGGGTCAAATATTAACTCAAAATATGGAACTCCAGTAGCTACCCCCAACCCTGTTCATTTGTCCTGCTTCATCTCCCAAACTCCATCTGCACTGAGCTTTGATTTCATGGTCTTCATCAGAACAAAGAGCTTTGACCTCTATTTTACCCTCTTCTGTGAGCCCTATATGAGTTCATTATTCCTCTATTTTATTTCAGTCTCTGTTCTATCTCTATTCAGTCTGGGTCGCAAAGTTGATTTCAAGCTTCAAGCTTACAAGCGTGGCTCGAATTTCTGTTTTGCTTACTTTGTTTTAATGCTCTCCTCCATCTCCTCGTCCTTATTTTCCTTATCCTTCTTTTCCTTTACTTATACTCCTTCTTCTTTCTATTCTTCTCCTCCTCCTCATTTTCCTCCTCCCCCCCCTTCTTCGTTTCTACTCCCACTACAATGCCAACAAAGCTGGCTAAGAGTTGCAGGAGAAATAACACAATTCTGGAGATAAGAAACCTCTAGTCATATTTGAACTACTCTCAGTGGAGTGCTAACAGAATTTTCCAATTGCTAGTCCTACAACCCTTACCAATCCTACCTTATTGTCTCTCCCTGGTTCTACTATTTACCCTTGCTCTCTTCAAATAGTCTATGCTCTAGTTTTGTTTTATTATTACATTCTTTATATTTTATTTGTAACCACCAATTCTTCTTTCTTTCTGTCCTTGCTAGACTTCAATTATATTATCCATATCATTACTTCTTCAGTTCACTGTTCTACTCATTAGTTTTTCTCTGAATAATCTCATTCATTTTGACATATTAATAATCATAGCTCTCTATTTCCAACACAGATTTTTTCCTTGAGTTTCAGATTCATATATATTCAAGAGGATGATGAATATCAATTTCTACCTAGAAAATCTGCAATGTATCAAATTCATCACTCTGTCTGGTTCTTCCTTCAATGTTCACTCACAATTAGACCTGGGAACCTGAGAGAAATTTTTTGATTCTTTCTTATCTCTCACCTTCAACATTCATTGCCCCTTTCTTTGTCTTCTCCATTTCTGCAAGTTGAGTACCAACATAGTCCTTCTCTCCTCTGGCTTGCAAACTGTAACCGCTACCAAACTATTATTTCTTCTGTCTTCTCTCTGGTCAAAATTATCAAAATGAGCCAGACAAGATGGTGGAGGCCTGTAATCCTAGTGGCTCAGGAAGCTGAAGCAGGAGGATCGAGAATTCAAAGCCAGCCTCAGCAACTTAGTAAGGCCCTAAGCAACTCAGTGAAACCCTGTCTCAAAATAAATATAAAAACGGGTTGAGGATGTGGCTTAGTAGTTAAGCACCCCTGGGATCAATCTCCAGTACCAAAAAAAAAAAAAAAAAAAATGACCCATGTAAAAGAAAGTCTGGCCCAATTTTTTGTCCTCCTAAAACATTCCCTATGGGATAAGACTAACACCATAAGTTACCCCCCAGTTAAGTCTCCAGATTCTCCTGTCTTGTTTTTGTTCTGTGTACTAAACTGACCTATACTACTACCAAATTATGTGCAAGCATACACTCTCTCCTATATCCAGTTTTTCTAATAAATTTTAATTCAGCCTAACTCACCTCAGAAATCACCTTGTCCAAGAAGTCTGACCTTGAATCTGGGAAGATGGCAGAGTAGAGTAGACTGCTTTCCAAGCTGTTCCATGGCATGAGACCAAAGTAGCAGACATACAACTTCTTGGGGATGTGGTTAAGAGGGATTCCACCGGAATTTAATACTGGACACTTAGAGCAGCCTGGGGACTCAGAATGTTGGATACAAGAAAATAACAAAAGAAAGCCCACCGTGGGCTGCAGCTGCCAGAGACAACCCTCCACCGACAAAGGGAGGAGGACTTGGGGCAGCCGCCTTTCAGGTGGTGCTGTGGCGCCTATAGGTGCAGAGAAATCTGAAATCGAAAACGCTGCTTGAATTTATCTGAACTAAGAGGCAGGGCAGCAACCCGTGTGCTTGACAAGAACATTAGGTGCTGGGTAAGCTCACTGAATCCGGACTGGCTGCGGATTGCTGAGGTGGGAGCCATCTTGAAGCAAGCGAGCCTGTGCTGATGGACTCCAGGGAATCAGGAAAACACACACAGACACACCTACACACACACCCACAATATTCCAGTTTTCCTGTAGATGCCTAGCAAGGGACCTAGGTGGTGTCTGGCATGAGAGAAACAGGCATGGGGTGGACTGTACCTAGGGGGACTGGAGCTGGAATGGCAAACGGGAGCCTTGTTCTGGTGGCTCACAAGACCAGCTGAAGCAGCCCAGGAGTGGATTCAGAGCTGGCAGGGGTGAGTACACTCAGTAACAACACCTGGGAAAGCAAAACTCCTAAGCCAAATTGAGTGCAGGATCAGCTGTCCTGACACACAATTAGATTTATTGGGAGGCACCTGAGAACCAAACCCACAGACCCAGTCAGCCAAAGACTAGCCCTAGGGGTAGATCAACCTGTTCTCTCCAAAGAAGGCACCTTTCACTCTCACCTGGCAAAACCTGAGGCCCAAATATATCTCAGTGCCACCTTCCTGCCTGACTGATGGCCCCCTCAGAGAATACGCTGCAGAAACAATACCCTAAGAGTGCACAGATCTGGTAGGAAGGGTCAAAACGCAAACTGTTATGGTTCACATGTGGTGTCCACCAAAAGCTCACATGCGAGACCACGTAGGAAGGTTTGGAGGAGAAATGGTTGGGTTATAGTCCTAACCTAATCAGGGAATTAATCCCTGGTGGGATTAACTGGGTACTAAGTGGAGGTACGTGGAGTGTGGTTGGAGGAAGTGGTACATTGTGGGCTATCAGGTATATATTTTGTATCTGGAGAGTAGAATCTCTCTCTTTGCTTTCTGATCATCATGTGAGCTGCTGCCCTCTGCCACATTCTTCTCCATGATGTCCCTGCCTCACCTGTAGCCATGAGGAATGGAGCCTGCTGTCTAGAGATTGAAACCTCTGAAACCACAGACCTTAAATAAAGTTTTCCTCCCATACAATTGTTCTAGTCAGGTCTTTCAATCAAAGCAGCAAAAAAAGCTGACTAAACTACTGACTATGTCTTAAACCCACTAAACCTAAACTGGGGAGAAGGAAAACTGAGTCTCATATCAAATAGCTTATATCTTGGGCCACTCCAAATAGTAACTCAGAAATCAACATCATAACAGGAAGGGATTAACGTCCCCCACCTCTCTATCAGTAATTTAGTCAGAATAATTGTTAAGAGAGATTGTTGAACACAGACATTGACCACCCATTTCAATCAAATATTTTGACCAAATCAGTGGAGAAGATCCCTTCAGTCTACACAAAGATATTGGATTTTTCTTTTCTGATAATATTTTAAAATAATTTTTTCTCTTATTCCTTCAGTATTTGTGCTCGAATGTGCTTGTGTGCAAATTCTGGCTGTCCTGATGCTCTCAGGGACATATGTACATAGGCTTATTTGTCTTATTTTCTCTTAGATTCAGCCTTTTTAATATAATTATCTGTTTCTAGCATTGTCTTGTGAGGATCGGGGTTCATTGGATTGTATATCTTAGTTTGATTTTGTATTATGAAGGCCTATTGATTTCTCTTTCAACCTTATCTTCTGCTATTAGACTAATTCTATTGTTCTTTCTCTCTCCCAATACTGTGCTTCTTCTGTTTTTCTCCTCATCTATATAAATGTTGCCTGCTACTGCTCTTCTGCATTCTCCTCTGTTCACTTTCTGAAATTGTATTTTCTAACTTCCTAACTCATTTCCTTTTTCCACAACTAACTGTATTTTTATCATCATTCAGAACTAAATGGTTTATATAACTCCTACCCCCACCATTAATGCTGATACAATTATTACCACTGTGGATGATATAGCTGACATCTGATATTTGTTTTAAAGCCAGAGATATTTTATGGTCATTTTTTTCACTGCTGACACTTGGTGAACCCACCATTTTTGTTAGTTGGTAGCAGTTAATATTGAAAACATCCTAATAGGGCCAGAGTATTTACTTTAACACTGTTTGCTATTTGTTTTTGCAACAAATAGTGTTTTTCTGTGAGGAACTAGTAACCTACAGGAACACTAAAAGTTCATAGTTTAGAAATTCTCCTGCAGAATTTCTAAATATTCTCTCACATTACTCCAACTCAACGAAGGTAGGAGATAGAAAGCCCCAAATCATCAACAAGGACCCAAAAGGGAATAACAAGAGAGGAAACTTAAGTCCCACCCTTTGGCATCTACTCATACATCAAAAACAGGGAGAAGTCCCAGAACAAATAAGATAACTACATACAGAAGGACATGCACCAAAAAATAAATAAAATAAAATAAGAGGTAGAGGAATCTACTTCAATAATTCAATTGATGTGCAAGACCAAGACTTTTAGAAAAAAAAAAAAACATGAGAAAGCAGGAAAAAACTCACCCCAAAATTCACAACCCCCCAACAAAGGAAACCACTGATAGTGAGGTAGAAGAAAACCCAGAGAGATATTATAAAGCCTGATCATCAAAATGTTCAGTGAACTAGAAGAAGATCTAAGGAAGGAATTAAGTGAGCAATTACAGAAGATAAAAGGCCATTTTAATAAAGAAATAGTAATAGTGAAAAGAAACCAAACAAAAATCCTAGAAATGAAATACAAATCAATCAAATTTCATGATCACTTAAAGTCATCAATAACAGACTAGATGGTATAGAAAATAGAACCTCAGCCCTTGAAGACAAAACTTCAGGCAGTGAAGACAGAGTAAATGATCTTAAATACACAGAAGGCAGTAAAGGGGAAAAAAATTATAGAGCATTACCAGAATATACAGTAACTTTGGGACAACATTAACAGACCAAATTAGGATAGAAGAGAACATGGAGATACAAACTAAGGACATAAAGAATATCTACAATGAAGTAGGTACAGAAAACTTCTCCCATATCAGAAGCAAGATTAGGCATCCCCATACAGGAGGCTTACAGGACTCCAAATACTCAGCCAAATGAGAATCTTATTGTGACATGTCATCATCAAAATGCCTAACATAAAAAACATTAAAAGCTGCTAGAAAGAAACATCAGCTTGGCATGATGTTGCACACCTGTAATCCCAGCAGCTTGGGAAGCTGAGGCAGGAGAGATCGTGAGTTCAAAGCCAGTCTCAGTAAAAGCAAGGTAATAAGCAACTTAGTGAGACCATGTCTCTAAATAAAATACAAAATAGGGATGGGGATGTGGCTCAGTGGGTGAGTGCCCCTAAGTGAGAAAGAAAGGTCAGGTCACATTTAGAGTCAAATCAATACACCTCACTTCTAACTTCTCTACTCAAGACTCTAAAATCTAGGAGGGCCTAGAATGAACTCTCTAAAGCACTAAAAGAAAACAACTGCCAGCCAAGGTTACTATACTCATTTTCAGATTTGAGGGGGAAATAAAAACATTACACAACAAGAATAAACTAAAAGTATTTATGAGCAACAAACCAGCACTATAAGAATACTCAAAGGTAAACTTTACACAGAGGAACAGAAAACAATTTACAAAGCCCACAAACAGAGTTCAATAGAATACTAATCCACTAAATAAAAAGACAGGAAAAAATACAGAAAAAAAAACAAAATGGCAGGAAACCACAAACATATATCCATACTCATGCTGAATGTTAATGGTCTCAACTCCCCAATTAAAAGACACAGACTAGCAGAATGGTTCAAAAAACAAAACCCCAATATATACTGTATAAGAGACCATCGTATAGGAAGAGACACCCACAAGCTGAAGGTAAAAGGATGGCAAAATATAGTCCAGATATATGTTCCAAGAAAACAAAATGAGTGGTTATCCTCATATCTGACAAAGTATATTTCAAGCAAAACTTAGAAGAGAAAAAGAAGGCCATTACATCCTAGTAAAGGGAAAAATTGAACAAGAAGATTCAACCGCACTAAACATTTATGCCCCAAATATAAACACACCAAATTACATGAAAAAAATACTTCATGACATTAAATTCCCCATAGAATTTACATTAAATTCTATGAGGATTTACATTTGACATTAAATACCAACACAATAATACTTAGTGTTTTCAACACACTCTTATCACAAATCATTCATCAAAACAAAAAATCAATAAAGGTATCTCCAACCTAAACAGCACTAAAATCAAACAGACCTAAATGACAACTACAGAATATTCAACCCCAAAGCAGCTGAATTTACCCTCTTCTCAACTATGTATGGAACTTTTTCCACAATATATTATATTCTTGGCCACAAAGCATATCTTAGCAAAATTAAATAAAATATATAATCCCATATATCCTATCAGATACTAATGGAATAAATTAAGAAATCAATAGCAAGAAAAAAAATACAAACTGTAAATCATGTGGAGATTCAACAATACTCTCTTTTAAAAAATGGCTTAAAGAAGAATGAGAGTAAAAATCAAGAGATTCTTAGAAATGAATGAGAACAAATATGCAACAGTATCAAAATCTCTGGTCTATATGATGTCTCTGCCTATATGATGGCAAATTTATAGCACTGAGTTCCCACATTAAAAAATTAGAGTCATACCAAATAAATAAACTTATACTCCATCTAGAGGCCTTAGAAAAAGAAAAACTAACCCCCAAACAAGTAGGAGACAAGAAATACTGAAGATCAAAGCTGAAATCAATGAAACTGAAAAATAAGGAAACAATACACAGAATCAATATAATGAAGAGTTGGTTCTTTGAAAAAAAAAGAAATAAAGTTGACAAAACCTTAGCCAAACTAACCAAAAAAAAAAAAAGGGAAAATAAGCAAACCAACAAGATCAGGGATGAAAAAAGGAGTTACCACCACAGATCCCTGTGAAATGCTGAGAATAAAGAGATCCTATATTGAAAATTTATACTCCAATAAGCCAGAAAATCTGTAAGACATGGACAAATTTCTAGACACATACAGCAGCACATTTCACAATAGCTAAATCATGGAATCAACAATCCTCATCAAGAGATGAATGAATTAAAGAATTGTGATACATATTTGTGTATATACACACACATGATGGAGTTCTGCTCAGCCATTAAAAAGAATAAAATTATGGCATTTGCTGGTAAATGGATGAAAATGGAGCACAGCATACCATGCTAAGTGAAATTAGCCAAACTCAGAAACTCCAAGATAAAATGATTCATCTCATATGAGGAAGCTAGAGTTAAATAAAGGAAAGCTAGAGTTAAATAAAGGAAATGGGCCAGAAGGATAAGATTACATAAGGAACCAATCAAATACAAATTAATAGATGAGTGAAAGGAAATCTAGTAAAGAAAGGTAAAGAGGAGGAGATAGAAGACAGAAGGGAAAGCAGGGAGAGAAATGGGAGGTCATGAACTGAAATCAATTTCCATGCATGTATGAGTTTGCTAGGATGAACCCAACTACTAAGTACAGCCATAAGGCTCTAATAAAAAAGAAAAGAAATCTTACTGACTTATCCAGATCTTTGTCTTCATCACATTAATGAAGTACCCAATTTGATATCCTCAGTGATCATCTGTTTATTGCCACATTCAACACATGGTGCTATAAGTATCTGGTTACATCTATTTTTCAAACGAACAAACAAAAAATATTCTTGAGAGCAGGTACTGTCTTTCTGCATAATCTCAGTACTTGGCTAAAATCTAGCTAAGTTAAAAGATATCAAAAATATTCTGTACCTGGCAATATTCTATGTGGACTGTCTGTTCAGTTCTTCTTTTGGAGGTAGATGTTCACATTTTGGTGGCTTGCCGAGCTTATTGTTTTGGGCTGCCTGGCATGTTTTATCTCCATCCTGAGTGTTGTGTTCCCCAAATTGAATGTGATCTAGGCCTGGTGTCATGGTGCTCCATTGTCCTGAACATAACAGTCAGTTCAGAGATGGATGCTTTATTGAAGCAGAGCAGATCTGATATTTTCCCTTGACTTAAGAAATGAAAGTAAGAAGGAGACATTATTCTCCCTGTGGGTTGAAAAGTTGGAAGAATATGAATTTGTGGCTGCTGGTAGCCATCTCCACCAGCCACCTGGAGGAAATATATCTGCAGGAGAAATGAAACTAAAAACAGAGGGAAGCATAACTAAGAAATGATAGGGCCCTAATGCCCTTGGATGGGCCCTGAAATCAGCTGTCTGAAATCAAGCCCTCGGGTACTTCCCTGTCGTACAAGTCCATAAAATCCCCAAAGTCATTGAGTTTTATTATAGATACTTACATGAGAATGACTTCTGGAACATCATTTGAAGAATACCTTGCATTCCAGCTCTTCTCTAATCTCACTAATCCACAATCTATACCCAATCTGGATTGGGTATAGATCTATTTTGTATACTTTCTTTGGACATCATACAAAATAACTATGTTTCTCTATCTCTCTTTCCCTTATACACACGCATGCATAGTTTTAATGTTCACTCAATTAGATTACGTTTTCTTTTAGAGACACTATGGTTTACTCTTTCCACATGTTCCAAATACTAGTATATATAATTTTCAAAAGACTGGTTACTTCTATTTGGTTAGCAATATTTATTGTGTATTTGCTACATCTAAGTCGATGTTGTAAGTGTTAAGGATTCTAATTGTATTTTATGTGGTTAACTGCTGCCTGTCCAACATCCTCTCCCTTGAGGATTCATATAACCCCTAGGTCACTATATAGAGCCAATCTGTTCAGAACGTATGATCAAGAGGAAGTAAACCGGAAAAAGATGGCGGCGGGAAGTGAGTAAGCCACTCCGTGCTCCGCGCTGCCGTGCCCGCAGCGTATGTTGCTGCGTCTTAAAAGAAGAAGTAAAGATCATTAAAGGAGATCTGTCGACAAAGACTCAGCACCGTGTCAAGAAAGGGGCCTAAGTGGATGAATCCGCCACGACTCCAGCCAAGGTGGAGTGAGTCCTACACGACCTCAGCGCGAGCAGTAAGGCTGCAGCCCCCAAGCTGCCCGGCTCCCTCGGCCCCTTCTCCTTCTCCTCTCCGCCTTTCCGCTTTGCTTCTCCCCCACCGTCTCTCCTCCCACGCTCACTCCCTAAATCTAGATCTCAATTTCTTCCCCCCGCCCTGCCCACTCTCTCGCGTGCCCAGTACCCGGCCCGCACGGGCCCCAAGGCGCTGCCTCCCCTCCCCCAGCCTGCACCCCCTCCCCGGGGGTCCCGAAGGCCACAGCTGGGCCGCTGCCACCGCCGGAACATCCGCCGCTGCTTCCCGCGGAGCACCTTAGAGCAGACTCTTCACCGCGCGAGTGAGCTGCCGAGTAAAATGGAACAGCTGATAAGATGAGTGACAATTTAAAATCTAAGTGATCCACCATGGCGGCGGACGCAGAGAGATCAAGTCTCTAACCCCTTCAGCTGCGCGGGCATAGGGAGAAGTAAACTGTCAAAATACTGTTCGCTCAGGACCACTAGGCATTATTGAGCTGAAGGGGATCCCGGGCGAACAGTCTGCCCCTCTCAGAACACACCGAGCCCAGATTGGCTGCATTCTAGCTCCAGTTCGCCTGCTTCTCGTGACTCAGCACTAATGATCCCGCTGAAATAACTAGTCGGCCCACCTGAACTCACAGAGGTAAAAGCCAACTGAGCACGATAGCCAGACCCAGGGAATCAGGAGTCACGTGGGACTAGCAGCGCAGAACTCCCGACTATCGCTCCCACCAGTGCTGACAACGGAGGTCCCTTGCACCAGCTACCAGGGGAGTTGCTACCTGAGGACAAACAAATTCGCTGGGGGTCCTCAGCCCCAAGCCCTACAAACTTAGGGTCTGAGGGAGGCAAACAGAAAGGGTGTGCCAAGGCATCCATAAAAACAGGGCTCCCAGGAGCAGCAGACCCGGTGTGTAGCCAGTATTGTGGCGAGCTTCACAGGTGAGCGGGGCCTGGCTTGAGGAACCACAAGAGAAGGCCCTAGGTACTCAGGATTGGAGACCCGCACAGTCTGGGAAGAAGAGTTGAGGCACAGTGATTGCTTCCCACCTATCAAGAAGAGAAGCCTGGCCCAGTGGGCAAAGCTCCACCTACTGGAAGAGAAGTTAATCGAGCTCTATGACTGCATTTATTATTATTATTATTATTATTATTATTATTATTATTTTTAATGATTATTATTAATATATTTTTTATTTTATTTTCACTTTTTGTTGTTGATGTTATTGTTGTTCTTTAACTTTCTTATTAATGGTTTCAATTTTTTTAATTCTTTTTATTCTATTATTTTTACTATTATTTTTAAACTTTAATTTCCATTTTTTTTATTATCATTATAAATTTTTTTGGTTTTAAATTTTTATTTTTTCGTTTTTTCTTTCTTTCTTTTCACTTTTTTCTTTTGTCTTTTCATTTCTTTTCAATTTTCTTACTCCCCCTTTCTTGAATTCTACCTGCCTACACTCATTCTCTTTAGTGACTTCTTCCCTTCCCTTCTAATATCTCTCCTCCCAAGCATCAAATAAATTTACAAGAGTAAACAGTAACTCAGCAGTCAAACACAACAAGAAGTAACATGAGCATAAAAAAAGCAAGGAAGAAAAGGAATACAAACAATGAAGGACAGCCTAAATATTCAGGAGGACCTAGAGTCATCAGAAAAATGGCCATAAAAAGAACTCAAGGAACACCTTAGACAGATGGAAAGGAACCTTAAAGATCACTTTGAAAATGAATTACATAAACAGATAAAAGAAGAAGTTAAGCATCTTTATCAGGAGATAGAGATTATAAAAAAAAAATCAAACAATAATTCTAGGGGCTGGGGATGTGGCTCAAGCGGTAGCGCGCTCGCCTGGCATGCGTGCGGCCCGGGTTCGATCCTCAGCACCACATACCAACAAAGATGTTGTGTCCGCCGAGAACTAAAAAAAAAAATAAATATTAAAAATTCTCTCTCTCTCTCTCTCTCTCTCTCCTCTCTCACTCTCTCTTTAAAAAAAAAAAAACAATAATTCTAGAAATGAAGGAAACGATAAACCAAATTAAAAACTCGAGAGTATCACTAACAGAGTGGAGCAAGTAGAAGCCAGAACGTCAGATAATGAAGACAAAATATATCATCTTGAAAAGAGTCTAGCCAACTCAGATAGGCTGGTAAAAAATCACGAGAAAAACATCCAAGAGATTTGGGATAACATAAAAAACCAAACTTACGAGTCATCGGGATAGAGGAAGGCACAGAGATTCATACCAAGGGAATGAGTAACCTGCTGAATGAAATAATTACAGAAAACTTTCCAGAAATAAAAAAAGGAAACAGATATACAAATTGTAGATGCATACAGGACACCGAGCACAAAAAATCACAGTAGACCAACGCCAAGACACATTGTTATGAAGATATCCAATATACAGAACAAAGAGAAAATATTAAAAGCTACAAGAGAAAAGAGGCATATTACATTTAGGGGTAAACCAATAAGGTTAACAACGGATTTTTCATCACAGACGCTGAAAGCCAGAAGATCCTGGAACAACGTATTTCAAACACTGAAAGACAATGGATGCCAACCAAGAATTCTGTATCCAGCAAAATTAAGCTTCAGGTATGACAACGAAATAAAAATCTTTCATGATAAACAAAAGCTAAAAGAATTTGTAGCCAGAAAACCAGCATTGCAAAGCGTCTTGAGCAAAACACCACACGAGGAAGAAACGAAAAACAATAACCAAAACCATCAGTGGGAAGTGCCTCGGTAAAGACAGAGGACAGGGGGAAAGCTAATCATGGAGAAACAAACTAAATTAGAAAAAAAAAGAGATAAATAATCAAACATGGCAGGAAGTACAAACCATATATCAATAGTAACTCTAAACGTTAATGGCTTAAACTCTCCAATAAAGCGACATAGGATGGTAACATGGATTAAAAAAAACAAATCCAACAATATGCTGCCTCCACGAGACACATCTGATTGGAAAAGACATACACAGGCTCAAGGTAAAAGGTTGGGAAAAAATATACCACGCACACGGTCCTCATAAGCAATCAGGGGTGGCCATTCTCATATCGAATAAAATCGACTTCAAGACTAAGTTAATCAAAACGGATAAGGAAGGACATTATATACTGTTAAAAGGAACCATTCACCAACAAGACATAACAATTATCAATATTTATGCACCAAATAATGGCGCTGCGACGTTCATAAAACAAACTCTCCTCAAGTTCAAGAATCAAATAGACCACAACACAATAATCATGGGTGACTTCAACACACCTCTCTCACCATTGGACAGATCCTCCAAACAAAAGTTGAATAAAAAAACTATTGACCTCAATATCACAATCAATAACCTAGACTTAACTGACATATATAGAATATATCAACCATCATTAAGTGGATATACTTTTTTGTCAGCAGCACATGCATCCTTCTCAAAAATAGACCATATATTATGCCATAGGGCAACCCTCAGTAAATATAAAGGGGTGGAGATAATACAATGCATTTTATCTGATCATAATGGAATGAAACTGGAAATCAATGATAAAAGAAGGAAGGAAAAATCCTACATCACATGGACAATGAACAATATGTTACTGAATGATCAATGGGTTACAGAAGACATAAAGGAGGAAATCAAAAAATTCTTAGAGATAAATGAAAATACAGACACAACATATCGGAATCTATGGGACACAATGAAAGCAGTTTTGAGAGGGAAATTCATCGCCTGGAGGTCACTCCTCAAAAAAAGGAAAAACCAACAAATAAATGAGCTCACACTTCATCTCAAAGCCCTAGAAAAGGAAGAGCAAAACAACAGCAAATGTAGCAGAAGGCAAGAATTAATTAAAATCAGAGCAGAAATCAACAAAATTGAAACAAAAGAAACTATTGAAAAAATTAACAAAACAAAAAGTTGGTTCTTTGAAAAAATAAACAAGATCGACAGACCCTCAGCCATGCTAACGAAGAGAAGAAGAGAGAGAAATCAAATTACTAACATACGAGATGAAAAAGGCATTATCACAACAGATGCTACAGAAATACAGAAGACAATTAGAAATTACTTTGAAAACCTATATTCCAATAAAATAGAAGATAGTGAAGACATTGATAAATTTCTTTGGTCATATGATTTGCCCAGACTGAGTCAGGAGGATACACACAATTTAAACCAACCAATATCAATGGATGAAATAGAAGAAGCAATCGAAAGACTACCAACCAAGAAAAGCCCAGGACTGGATGGGTACACAGCAGAGTTTTACAAAACCTTTAAAGAAGAATAAATACCAATACTTTTCAAGTTATTTCAGGAAACAGAAAAAGAGGGAGCTCTACCGAATTCATTCTATGAGGCCAACATCACCCTGATTCCGAAACCAGACAAAGACACCTCAAAGAAAGAAAACTACAGACCAACATCTCTGATGAACCTAGATGCAAAAATCCTCAATAAAATTCTGGCGAATCGGATACAAAGGCACATCAAAAAAATTGTGCACCATGATCAAGTAGGATTCATCCCTGGGATGCAAGGATGGTTCAATATACGGAAATCAATAAATGTTATTCACCACATCAATAGACTTAAAGATAAGAACCATATGATCATCTCGATAGACGCAGAAAAAGCATTTGACAAAGTACAGCATCCCTTTATGTTCAAAACATTAGAAAAACTAGGGATAACAGGAACTTACTTCGACATTGTAAAAGCTATCTATGCTAAGCCTCAGGCTAGCATCATTCTGAATGGAGAAAAATTGAAGACATTCCCTCTAAAATCTGGAACAAGACAGGGATGCCCCCTATCACCACTTCTATTCAATATAGTTCTCAAAACACTGGCCAGAGCAATTAGACAGACGAAAGAAATTAAAGGCATAAAAATAGGAAAAGAAGAACTTAAATTATCACTATTTGCGGATGACATGATTCTATACCTAGAAGACCCAAAAGGGTCTACAAAAAAACTACTAGAACTAATAAATGAATTCAGCAGAGTGGCAGGATATAAAATCAACATGCATAAATCAAAGGAATTTCTGTATATCAGCGACAAAACTTCTGAAGCGGAAATGAGGAAAAAGACTCCATTCACAATATCCTCAAAAAAAATAAAATACTTGGGAATCAACCTAACAAAAGAGGTGAAAGACCTATACAATGAAAACTACAGAACCCTAAAGAGAGAAATAGAAGAGGATCTTAGAAGATGGAAAAATATAACTTGTTCATGGATAGGCAGAACTAACATCATCAAAATGGCGATATTACCAAAAGTTCTCTATAGGTTTAATGCAATGCCAATCAAAATCCCAATGGCATTTCTTGTAGAAATAGATAAAGCAATCATGAAATTCATATGGAAAAATAAAAGACCCAGAATAGCAAAAACAATTCTAAGCAGGAAGTGTGAATCAGGTGGTATAGTGATACCAGATTTCAAACTATATTACAGAGCAATAGTAATAAAAACTGCATGGTACTGGTACCAAAACAGGCGGGTGGACCAATGGTACAGAATAGAGGACACAGAGACTAATCCACAAAGCTACAACTATATTACATTTGATAAAGGAGCTAAAAACATGCAATGGATGAAGGATAGCATCTTCAACAAATGGTGTTGGGAAAACTGGAAATCCATATGCAACAAAATGAAACTGAATCCCCTCCTCTCGCCATGCACAAAAGTCAACTCAAAGTGGATCAAGGAGCTAGATATCAAATCAGAGACTCTTCGTCTGATAGAAGAAAAAGTTGGCTCCGATCTACATATTGTGGGGTCGGGCTCCAAATTCCTTAATAGGACAACCATAGCACAAGAGTTAATAACAAGAATCAACAAATGGGACTTTCTTAAGCTGAAAAGTTTTTTCTCAGCAAGAGAAACAAGAGAGGTAAATAGGGAGCCTACATCCTGGGGACAAATTTTTACTCCTCACACTTCAGATAGAGCCCTAATATCCAGAGTATACAAAGAACTCAAAAAATTAGACAATAAGAAAACAAATAACCCAATCAACAAATGGGCCAAGGACATGAACAAACACTTCACAGAGGAGGACATAGAATCAATCAACAAGTACATGAAAAAATGCTCACCATCTCTAGCAGTCAAGGAAATGCAAATCAAAACCACCCTAAGATACCACCTCACCCCAGTAAGATTGGCAGCCATGATGAAGTCAAACAACAATGAGTGCTGGCGAGGATGTGGGGAAAAGGGTACTCTTGTACACTGCTGGTGGGACTGCAAATTGGTGCGGCCAATTTGGAAAGCAGTTTGGAGATTCCTGGGAAAGCTGGTAATGGAACCACCATTTGACCCAGCTATTGCCCTTCTCGGACTATTCCCTGAAGACCTTAAAAGAGCACACTACAGGGATACTGCCACATCGATGTTCATAGCAGCACAATTCACAATTGCTAGACTGTGGAATCAACCCAGATGTCCTTCAATAGATGAATGGATAAAAAAAATGTGGCATCTATACACCATGGAGTATTACGCAGCACTAAAAAATGACAAAATCACGGAATTTGCAGGGAAATGGATGGCACTAGAGCAGATTATGCTCAGTGAAGCTAGCCAATCCCTAAAAAACAAATACCAAATGTCTTCTTTGATATAATGAGAGCAACTAAGAACAGAGCAGGGAGGAAGAGCAGGAAGAAAAGATTAACATTAAACAGAGACATGAGGTGGGAGGGAAAGGGAGAAAAAAAGGGAAATTGCATGGAAATGGAGGGAGACCCTCATTGTTATACAAAATTACATATAAGAGGTTGTGAGGGGAATGAGATAACAAACACGGAGGGAAATGAATTACAGTAGATGGGGTAGAGAGAGAAGATGGGAGGGGAGGGGAGGGGCGATAGTAGAGGATAGGAAAGGTAGCAGAATACAACAGTCACTAATATGGCAGTATGTAAAAATGTGGATGTGTAACTGATGTGATTCTGCAATCTGTATTTGGGGTAAAAATGGGAGTTCATAACCCACTTGATTCTAATGTTTGAAATATGATATGTCAAGAGCTTTGTAATGTTGTGAACAACCAATTAAAAAAAAAGAGGAAGTAAACCCAACCCAAAGGAGAGGTATGTGTTGACTCAGGACACAATCAATGGCATAAAATCTTTCTAAGCTATCAAAAGACCACCTATTTTTTCTACTGGTATTGCGTGGTACAGGTGTACCACACTGGGTAGCTGTATTAACAGGGAATTACACAAAGCAGAGTCAAAAGATGAGGTTATAGAATCAGGTCATCTTTCAAACTTTTACTACAGTTGTTTGATGTTTGTTAAGGCAAAACTTGCTTAGTGCTTCTGTTTTTCTTCTTATTTACAAGAGTTTAATCATATTTCTACCTTTTATTTATGACAGAATAAGTTCCAATTAATACACTTGGATCCTGTAAGGGAAATAGAACCTCTGTCTTCAAGGAAATTTCAGACCATTACTAGTGTCAGGGAAAGACCTGCAGAATGTGCTATGGTGCTCTATGCCAAACACATGAGATAAATTCAGAGCCCAGAAGAACTGGTTGGTTACAATGAGGAATGATAGATTGATGGACAAAAGATTTCAGACATAAAGGATCATTCTACATATATAATAAATCTGTATTGAATTAATAATTAAAATTCTGAGAGCAAATTATCTGGTTTTGTTTCAAAAATACCATTAGACTTTTCATAGCAAGAAAGTAATATAGGAATAAAAGGTATTAATATCCCCAATTTAAAGTGAGGTGATATCAGGTCAGTGTTGTAGGTGCTAAGAGGATGTGGTACAAAAACATTAAAGTCAAATAAATACCTCATCATGAGCTATTGTTTTAGGAAAGACAATTCTTGACTACATAAAGTTCTTTAAGGAAAATAAAGGACACAATTAATAATTTATCTTTGGATAACCTCACTATATTTCTAAATTCAAAGAAAAGATAGCTTTATAAAAGTCATAAAATCTGATTATCTCAAAGAACAAAACTCTGATCATGCACAGTCCTTACAAGTGGGTTTCATTTGCAGTTTTCTCCATATAGCTTTAAAATAACGGTATTCCTGTAGAAAATATATGGTACTCAGTGTATATCATGACAAGAATGGTTATAGCTAAGAGGAAAGGAAAATACAAGCTAACCTGTTTTATAGGTCAAACTTAAACTGATCACTTTCCCTCTATTGCTGGCAGGAGTGGGTATTGGGTTCCCATTCCACAGAATCAGACAATGAATACATGAACTCGGTTGAGGAGGTAAACAAATGAGCAGGAACTTTATAAAAAAGGGAAAGTGAGATAAAAATTCAGAACTCCCAGCACAGTGTGCCCGAGAGGGGCAAGAGTGCCATTTAAGTCTTATAGCAGTAAGAAGTAAGTCAAGTAAGGAGAAGTGGATAAGCTCCTCTTGACTGGTTTTTGATATTTCATTTGTCCTACTGTGGGAGCAAACTGGGATTAAGGACTATGCAGTTGCTTTCTGTAACATGGAGAATTACACCTTATCTGAGAAACAGGGACTGTCTAATACATGCCTAGGCTGTTCAAATGGCTGCCTACTTGCTTGTCCTGTTGTTGATCTTTACTGTCCCTTCCCTACTCTCTACTGCCTTTCCTTTTCAGAATATCTCACTTCTCCCATCCCAAATTTCCTTGTTCTTCTGTATTCCCAACCTCAGAAGATGACACTATGGCAGAGGAAGCCTTAGAGTTCTTGGATGTCATCTTAAGACCTTCCACTTCCCTCTCTTCCCTATGGTGCTTGCTAACTAGGCTTTTCCCATTTCAGCACACCACATCAAAAGCAGAATCTTCAGCAACATCTTCTTTCAATTCCTATTTCTGTTGCCTTAATTGTGTCACCATCAACTCTCTTTGTCTTACTCCACTTTCATAGAGAGACACAGAAATAAACATGGATGTTTGTGAGGTAGACCACAAGATTAATAACATAAAACAAGCAAGCAAACAAACAAAAACTTCACAAAAACAGAAATACTTGTTCCCAGGTCAAGTTGGGAAGAAAGGAAGAGAGAAAAAATAAAAGAAGGAAGGAAGGTAGGGAGGGAGGGAGAGAGGGAGGGCTGCCATGATTTGGTTTGGGATTAAATTTAGTGGATGGTGATAGAAAGGTAAGATTAAAGAGTTAGGGAGGGAGGAAAAGAGCAGTGGGAATCCCATAGAGAAGGTACATTTGAGGTAGCCTGTATTAATTCTGAGGCAGGATGGCATTATATGTGAGGATTGTTATCTGGCCAACATGCACATTCTTGAATGACATTTATTGTAGATTTGATGGACATCCAGAAAGTTTGTAATAATCTCCCTTTTATGGATTAGATATTAGGTATCCCCCAAAAGCTCATGTGTGAGAAAATACAAGAAACTTTAGGGGTAAAATGATTGGTTATAAGAATTTTAACTTAATCAGTTCATTAATCTTTTTTGCGGGATTAACTCTAGGTAGATAGTATGTAACTGGAGGAGGTAGGTTATTGGAGAATGGATTTGGGAAATATATTTTGTCCTTGTGAGAGGAGAAGTCTCTCTGATTCCTGGTTGTCAAGTTCTGAGCTGCTTTCAACTGAGACCTCTAAAACCATGTGCCTCAAAATAAACTTTTCCTCCTCTAAAATTGTTCTTGTTGGCTCTTTGGTCACAACAGCAAAAAAGCTGACAAAAACACTCCCCTTTGTTGTTGAATTTTCTACACACACCATATTTTCCTTTAGTGACCTGTTAATAAATTTCTCCCTTGCCTGACACTTTTCAGTGGCTTTCGCATTAGAGGCTTGCTCAGCATGAACATGTAGGTGAAGAAAACTTCTCCTTCAAAACTCATGAGTTATTAGTTGGAATGGAAACATGTAATAAAAAACAGGTTAACGAAAGAAAAACAAATGGAAATTTATTTATCTGTTTCATTTACAACTGAGAGATAGCCAGGAATTGAGTAATTCTCAAAGAAATGGCTTTGAATTTCAGATTCTACAGTGTCTTTACAAAGAACAACACTTTGTTTTTGTTTTTTTTTTTTTTTAATTTTTAGAGAAGTGACAAAAGAAAGGAATCTGAGTCTTCATGGGTGGCAATAGTTGACACATAAAGGCTAATTAGTACAAATTTTTCATATAGTTTCCTTTGATACCATCTAAGGGCTGGTAGTGTCTAATATTGTCTTTGACTTGTTCTCCCTGGTAAAGAGGTATCAGGCAAGATATCTTTTATCTTTGTAAATCTATATTTTGATTTTAGACAGAGGAAGGACGGAGGGCTTCCTTGCATCTACTTCTTCTTAATAGCCTGTATTTCAACAATCCTTCATATTTTGGAAGGCGCATTTTTGATTTGCCACAAAAGACATGACAGTGACCACCAAGAACTGATCTTAATTCTTTGGTTCCACTGGAATAGAAAAGAAGGCATTGGCATCAGTGCCGATTTTTCTAGGGCTATAGCTCAGTGGTCAAGTGCCTACCTAGCATGAATGAGGCCCTGAGTTTAATCCTCAGTATGGGGGCTGGAGGATCACCTCAGTTACAATCACTATGTCTGGAATAATTGTGTTTATAGGCTACAGGAGAACAACTGAATTCAATTGATTATCGCTCTTCAGCTCCCCTCACTAAGTGCACAGCGATGTTTTATTAACATACTGCAACACTTATTATTCTTGCTACTTTTATGTTCTTACTCAAAACACCAATATTCTTCCTTTACCTGGAATTTTATTCTGTTTTTATTGGAATACTCAAGAAAGGACAAAAAAGATTGGGTGGGGATGGTCCACTGTCATTTTTGTGTGTAAATCTTCAAGACTGAGAGATGTTCTGTGTACACAGTATTTACAGTATATGGTGGAGGCCACAATAGTACTACACTGAATAGACCCAAATGGTCCTACCCACAGGTTTTGTCAGCTTCCATTACCTATCAGTTGAAAGCAGGATTTCCCCCAATAGAACCTGGTAGAATGGTTATTTGGATTCCTGTATCCAACAGAACCATAAAAGATTAAGTCCTTCTCCTGCTGGGACTTCTTCAGCATATTTGGATGGGAGGCGGCATATGACCTGTTTCCCCTGGGACCCAGAGAGTCCTGGGCTTCATCCTTTGGTTCTTCTCCTTACATTAGCTCCATTTGAATTTAAGAGACCTGGAGCAGGGCTAGATGGCTGGAGAAAGTGGCTCTGTGCCACAAAAAAAGACACACTTAATTGTGGTTTCAAGCTGCTCTGGGACTACTTGTAATGGGATTTTTTTTAAGTTCAATAAATATTAAAAACCCAGCAAGATCATCATGATTTCCATCAAATGTCAGCTTTTGTGACCCCTTGTCTTAATAGCGATGTCATGATGCTTTCTGCTAGAACTCTAGGCTTGGCCAGAACCTTGGGTAAAGGTTTTCTCCTTAATCAGGGACAATTGCTGCCATATTGCCATCATAACATCTCTTAAATCTTACCTGGTTTCCATTAAAAGTCTAGGGGGCTTGCCAGAGTAGGAGGGCCGGCCATGAAAACTTATCTGGATTTAGTTGGGTCATTTCTCATTCTGTAATGTGTGACTATCAAGTTTCTAGACACAGTTCTATGCAGTATCCTCAGAATACTATCAGTCTGTCATTTATGGATGAAGTACAACTCATCTACCTCAGGGAACTCTCCCTGAGGAGGCCAAAGTTCCTATATAGCAGACAGTAACCAATGCCCCAAATCCCAAAATATTATTTTAGATGGAGAGGTCACAGAATACTTCACCCAGAAGCTGATACTATTCAAGGATTTGTTTAAAATATGAAAATGAACGTTTTGAGTTCATTTGGTGGAAGAGAGTTCCAGAAAGCAAAAACATTAACTTTAAGCACTGTTATGGTGTAGATGTGAAGTGTCTCCTCCAAAAGCTCATGTGTGAGACAATGCCAGAAGTCTTAGAGGAGAAATTATTGGGTTATGAAAGTCTTAATCCAATCAGTGAATTAATCCCCTCATGAGAATAACTTCATGGTAACTGAAGGAGGGTAGGGTCTGACTGGAGGAGGTGGGCGATGGAGTATTTATTTGTATCTGGTGAGTGGAGTCTCTCTCTCTCTGCCTTCTGATCATCATGTGAGCTGTTTCCCTTCACCACTCTCTTCCACCTTGATATTTTGCTTCACCTTGAGCCAGAAAAATGGAGCTTGCTGTCTGTGGACTGAGACTTTTGAAACCATGAGCTCCCACTAAACTTTTCCTCTTCTAAAATTATTCTTGTCAGATCTTTAAGTCATAGCAGTGAAAACGCTAACTAAAACAAGCATTATGAGACAAAAACCTAAGGGGGACCTTAGAAGAATAACAAAATAACCAGTTTCAGGAGAATGGTGTTTAATAAACACTGTGGTAGAAATTAATCTTTCCAAAACAATGTTTAAGGAAACACCCATTAAAATACCACAGTCAAATAATTTATGCTTCTACGTCAATACTCAGGCATCAAAAACTCTTACTACCTTATATTTGCTATAATTTCTACATACCCTCTCACGTTTTTATCTTGCCCTTTTCACCCCTCCTCAATACCTTTGATTGTTGTTCTGGATTCTTATCTGTCTTCTAATTTACATTGGCCCAGATTATGGTTTCTTAAGCTTAATATTTATAGAGCACTCAGTTCCACATTAACTGACAGAATGATAAACATACTTTGTACTAATATTGAAATCAGAAAGAAAATGCCCTTTTCATTGGAGAACATGGAATGTGACTTGTGGTTACCTAAGGGTTAACTGTGTGTGTGTGTGAAACAGAGGAGGATTATATTGGCTACTGAGTAAACAAAGAAAAGCAGACAGCTCTGCTCTCTTATTGTAATTGCAAATTTATTTTTTTATAGTTTCTACAGTTTCTATTTTACTTTAAACTGCCTTAATCTGTCTTCCTGCTGTGACCTATTTCCAGTAATGCATATTCAGTATAAAAATAGAAGATCAAATCATATCAGAATTCGAGTTACTCCTTGTCGTGCAGAAACATGTACTTTTATACAACACTGAAATCAATTCCCCTCATACTAATTATTTAATTTCCATAATATGCTGACAGTATTCTGCCATTAAGTGTTCACATTTAAAACTTGTTTTGTAATGTTTTAATAGTTCTTTCTTTAAACAACACTGGGAGGAAATACAGTTACTATTTTATAAACCTAGCGATTGAACAGTCTGAAAGTTAAAAAAAATCAACCCTTTAAGACCTTACAATGAGGTTCTGTTCATGCTTATAGTCATAGGAGTTAACTGATCTTTCAAATTAATGAGATTAAATGGATAAAAAATTAATTAGTTACAATGACATGTGACCAAATTGATCAACTGTTAGGATTGATCATGTTAGGCTAATGTTTCTCAAACTGGCCAACAAACTACCACATTAAAGTCTCTGCAATGTTGATCAAAACTACAGATTCAACTCCTCATCCCACATATACAAATAAGAATTTCCCAGTCTAGGGCCCAGGGCTCCGTGTTTTAAATAAGTGCCCCAGATTATTCCTATGTATGCTAAAGTTTAAAAGGTATGGTCAGTGGGCAGTGCTAGCAAAGTACAGTTGAAGGATTTCCTAAGCTTCACATTTTGAGGAAGTTATAATATATCAAGACCTGGGTCCTAGCATCCTGACCAGTAGACATCCTCAATGTTGCTAAGTCTGAGAGGAGCAGAATGAAACTTGCTATCTCTGATGGTGCTTTGTACTCTCTCAGATGTTAAATTCAGCCCTTTAATCTGCCTACAAAAAGCTGAAAATGTTTTATTTTCATTTTGCATATTTAGGAAACTGAGTGGCTAGACTTTGGTGTGTATATATTGCATATGTATATGTATGTGTACATTGCCAATTAAAGAAAAGTAAAAAATATGTGAACTATTCAATATATTGTGATCAATTATTTAATAACCCCACAAAATGTACAAATCAGTTAATTCTCTGTTCCTTAAGTAACATCCAATCCAATTTTCCAGTAATTTAATAATACCTTTAACCACAACCTATTGTTAGTAACAGCTAATAATAAGAGCAGCCAGAGCATTATTGTGTCCCCTGGACTTATAAGAAAAGTGCATATCAGATCTCAAAATGCAGCAAGCGCTTGGCTCTATTTTAAGGTAAATATGATTGCTTATGATTTTAATGGTACTATGGTAAAATATTGAAAGTGCTAATTTCTCCATCACCTTTTAGTCTGACTTCTACATGGACTCATTCCTACCCGACTACCTAGATAATTCTTATCAAGAGACAGGAATTATAGTTATAGCTGTTGTCCCCACCAGAGAATCTAGGAGCTGTGGCTACGATGTACATTATATCTGAGAAGAAATCCAGGGATATGCTAGGCCACCCATTCAAAGCCTTTAGCTCTGTACACTGTATCTTCACTGCAGCACTCTGCCTTCATTAGGAGACTCATTGCCCTGAAATTTTTCATCCCTCTCTCTCTTTCTTATTCTTCCTCTAGAATTCACCTGTGTTTACCTCCTTTTGTGTTCAGATTGGGCTACACAGTACACAATCTTTCTTTTGCTAGAATATTTATGGTTCCCTACTTTGAATCAATGCAACCCTCATCTTTTTAACCCAGGCAAGCAAACATTGCCAATTTAAAATTCTACATATGATACAAAAATTGTTCCATTTATAGTCAGTATAAAAATCTATTGTTATTTATTCATTCACTCATTCAGTGAATCCTTACCAAACTATGTACTGTGTTTGAAGCAGGCATAGATACACTATCAGATTCTCCCTTTTATTTTCAGCAATGACTTTGACTTTTTGACAAAAAAGAATATTGATGACAGCTTAACTTAATTCACTTACTTACTTAATTAATTAATTAACTCTGTTAATTCTATCTATCACCTCCTGGCATAAATCTTAGTATAATTATTTCTAATTTTTCAAATATTTTTTTAGTTGTTGATAGTTCTTTATTTTATTTATTTTTATGTGGTGCTGGGAATCAAACCCAGTGCCTCATACATGCCAGGCAAGTATGCTACTGCTGAGCCACAACCCCAGCCCAATTATTTCTGACACATATGTGTGTTAAAAGCCCACCCATCCACATTTTGTGTTATAACTTTCTCACTAATTTTAACTAACTTTCCTTTCACCATATCACCATAATTTATGAGCTGCAACCCTTCTGTGTTTGTCAGCTTTTCATTGCTGTAACCAAAATACTGACCTAAACAACTTAGAGGAGAAGGATTTATTTTGACTCCTGGTTTCAGAGATTTCAATCCACAATCAGCTGGCTCCCTTGCTATGGGCCTGTGGTGAGGAAGAACATCAGGGAGGACATGGTGAGCAGAGCTGTTTACCTCATGACAGCCAGGAAGCAGAGAGAGAGAGGGGGAGAGAGAGAGAGAGAGAGAGAGAGAGAGAGAGAGAGAGAGAGAGAGAGAGAGAGAGACTGGGAGACTGGGAGGGCAAGATAAAATCCCCAAGGGTATGCCTCCAAGGACCCACTTCCTTTTACGAGGTCACACTTCTGTACTTTCCACCACCTCCCAAGAGTCTATTCAACTGTGAGGAGATTAATCCACTAATAGGGTCAGAATCCTCATGACCCAATCATTCCCAAAAGCTCAACTCCTGAACTCTACCAAATTAAACACCAAGCCCTCAACACCTGAGCTTTTAGAGACATTTCAGATCCAGGCAATGATATCTTCTAACACACATTTCACAAATAAGCTTCCATGATTTCAGAATGAAGTGACATACTGACCCTAGTATTTATCTATGCATTCCCAACAATTTATTGTGCATAAAAGTGCCCTATTATTTCTAACAGGTATTGATTTTGGGGTTGAGTCACCTGTGAAATTTTTGGTCCTTCTAAGCCAATTTTCTCCATAACCCCTTCGGTTTTAATTATATGATTTTATATAGCCTGGTTGGATGTTAACTTTATGTGTCAACTAGGTCATCACATTGAGACATTAGTCTGAATGTTGTTGTAAAGATATTTTCAGATGAGGTTAATGTGTATATCAATTCACTTTGACTAAGATAAATAATTTATTGTGTGGGGGCCTTTTTTAATCAGTTGAAGATCCTAATAGAGATTAGGTTTTATGACCTCTCTAAGGAAAAGGAAATTCTGCCTTCAGTTTGTCCTCAGACTTGAATTGCAACATCAACTCTTGCCTGAGTCTCTAGCTTAGCAGACTACTTTACAGATTTGGGACTTGTTAGTGTCCAAATTAACATGAGCTAAGTCTATAAAATCCAACAATATCTCTACTCCCTCCAACCTCCCCCATCTTTAGACCAAAGTGTTTTGAATTTCAGATCTTTTCAGATTTTGGAATATTCACGTGCATATAATGAGATAACTTGGGAGGAGGACCCAAGTCTAAACTCAAAATTAATGTATGTTTTATGGACACCATACATGTAGCCTAAAAGTAGTTGATAGTTTATATATGGGGTACCTGCATTTTGATGGCAACCAGTTGTGTGTGGTCATCTGTAGTTTCTACTTATGGTATTATGTCAAAGCTCAGAAGTATTCAGGATTTTTGATTTTTAGATTAGGGATGCTCAACCTATCCACACACATCTTATTCCCTGGATAAATATGACAAACACACCAGTTGTTTTTTAGGTGAATACTATAGTGAATTTCACCTCTGAACTCACTGTTAATATCTTTCAAGTTATTTCTGAACTCATTCTTGTGATTTTTCATAGCTGTTTAGAGAGCAAGGCCCTGCAGTGTCAGGTAAATTTGACCATCGCTATTCTATATTCTATTTTTTTCTCTTTCCACTGGAATGTTGCCACTTCACCTTTTCTTCCTTGCTATCTCATTACCCTCTCTGTCATTAGAAACTTGATTACATGGCATTTAGGTAACAATTTTTAAAATTAAAATTATTTTTACTAATATAATAAAACAAAAATTATATTACTTCTGGGGTTCAATATAATATTTTGATACATGTATACAAGGGTTTATGTGAAATTGGCAAATTGAGGGCCCACTCACAGCATTAAATTCCTAAGGGTCTGATCAATGGCCTATCTCACAAAATGAGATTCTCACGTGACAATCCAAGAGGCATAACGAACTGAGTAAGGCAGATGCCATACAATTTACTTAGGTATGTCGTAAAATTCTGCATGCTCAATGAAACTACTGACTGAAATGATCTTACCATGCCAGATATGCTCTTCTTATTCACCTGTTTTACCCTGAGACTATAATCTCCTTGAGGAAAGGAACCATGCCCAATTTATCTTTGTATCCCTAGCAACTGGCACAGTGCTTGGCATACATAACTAACTCAATAAATGTTTTTAGCTGCACTTTTAATAAGGCTAGTGTGATTGTGTTCTAATTTGATTTCTCCACTATATTCCAATTCCAGAATTAAACATCAGATTAACTAGCAGGGATTTACTGGCTTCGATTTATAAAAAATTATCTAAACTAGGTACTTGTTAACCTAGGAGGTGGAGCAAAAATGTGGCTGAGTAAGATTCTCTAGCCATCAACTATCCACCGACATACCAAGTTGAATAACTATGCACCAAACTACATTCACAAGAGCTAAGTAAATGAGGCAGGAAACTATAGTGCTTGATTTTAGTACATCATAATAAAAAGATTCACTGAAGAAAGCAGGAAGTAGAGAGCTTCTCTTGTCACCTCTCCCATAATGCCCAGCAGCCCAGCATGGAGAAAGATGTTTCCCACTCAAAGGAGGTACCAAAACTTAGATCCAGGCCTTAGACTGGAAACTCAGCACCATGCTCACTATGGTGAAACAGTGCTGGGCAAAGCTCCATGGCAGCTATTGCCAGGACAATGCCCATGGACTGAACTATTGGAACTGTACTAACCAGGCGACAAATAAACTTCCTCCACCCTCCAACCCCAAAACTTAGACTGCAGAGCAGGGAGTAGACTTCACTCACTGAGGTGTAGGGCATGAAAGGTAGCACAGGGTTTATTCTTAGAGCCCAGTGCCAACCTGCCGCAGTGAGACCCAGTACCCACCAGAAACCAAAGACCCAGTACACAGATCAGAGCTTACAGAAGGAACCTCTAGACAATCCACTGGGACAGACTGAAGTTTTGGTCTGCATCATTTCCAGATTTGGAGATGGCCTGGGGCACTCTTCCTGTCCTCAAAGACAGGAGACACTTAGATGCAACCCAGCTTTGTGTTAGCCCTGATGATCAGGGAACTATCTACACCACCTGGCCCCCAACCTCTTATAGCACAGTTATCACCAGGCTCAGGCCAGCACTTCTAGATGAAGCTCCAAAACCCCTCCACAATAGGAGGAGATGGCACCTTGGCAGGACAAAACCCCTCCTGCATCAATACCAGCTGTGGCCTGGTACTTGTTGACCCTTGGGAGATGGTGAAGTTCCTTGCAGCTTTGAGATTCAGGTGTGCCCTAGCTTCACATCAGCCTTGATGGGCAAGGAGCTGCCTTCACTAACAATACAACCTTGGGCAACAAAGTGTGGAGCAGGATCTTATCCATTGAACAGTGAGTCATGGTATTAAGTATAGACCTCTCCCCTGAAATTAAATGATGGGATGGTAAAATCCAACATTGGGCAGGTCTTAATAAGGACAAAGTCTGGAGACAGAACCTGGTGACCGTGCCTCTAGAATAGCTCCAGTGTTGGTAAAAGCCACTCAGCTCCAGTCTATCAGGCTTTCATTCCAATCAGCATCACCTGTGACTGACTGCAGTGGTCTTGGACCATAAGCCCACCTTAGCAATAGGTAGACCATAATAACGCCAGCCTTACTTTTACCCCAGTATGTACTGGTCTTGGTGGGCTGTGGGCTCCGGGTGTGACACAACTTCATGGTGTTGATAACCATAGGCATGGCATAAGAGCCAGGGCTAGTCCCCCCATGGCCATTCTTTCCAGAGTTGAGCAGAATCCTGCAGTGCCTGAGCATAGCCTAGAATTGTGGAGAAGGCATCTGGGCCTATGTCAACCCAATGACAGGCTTGTGGAGATGGACCACTTTTTCTGGATACTCCCCTGCTTCATTTATAACATGCCAAGAGTATATTGGGGACAAACCTGGGCTTTGCTCACCCTTTAATGCAGAAACAGTGACAACACACTAACATTAGACCCTCAGAAAATCAGGAACTGGGCAACATCCAGTACTGAGATCATGGAAATAGCTACAGGCTTAGAAAAAATAATCAGCCTGCTTAAAATTACTAGTAACACAGGCAGGAACAAAGCTTAGTTAGGAAGACTGAAATAAACACCTAATCAATCTATGCCCAGATGATGTCACACAACAGCAAGCATCAAGAGCCTAATTGAAACCATGACCTAGCCTAATAGTCAAATAAAGTGCCAGCAACAAACCAGAATGTCATTGGTGTGGAAGAACTCTAAGAAAATTTAAAACAATTGCTTTATGGAACTTGAAGAAAATGCTGACAAACATTTCAGTGCTGTATCAGAGAAGCATAACAAAAAGTAGCAATTTTAAAAACTCAAATGGAAATTTTTGAATCAAGAAAATACCTTTGGCAAAATTAAAAATGCAATAGAAGGCATCAGTAACAGGATAGATCAAACAGAAGAATATACAAATGAGCTCAAAAACAGCCTATTTGGAGTCTGTGGTGCCCTTGACTCAGCACATGTCTCTGGCAGGTCATCTACCTTCCTTAGGTGACTCAGGCAACAAGTCATTGCCCATGGCAATATGCAAAGTTTTACGTCCCTGAAGTGCCCTGGGTCTCCCTGGAGAGGTGGTGATGGGTCTAAGGCAAAGGGCCCAGAAGTGTGGCAGAAATGCCACAGCAGAATTCCAGTGGGTTTCCCAAGTGGGAGCCTTTGTGGCCTGGGCCAAGCCTATAGGCAGAAAATCCCTGATGACCAGTCTGCCCATTGTTGTAAGGACCAGGAGCCCTGTGACGCAGAGGATGACTAGCTCAACCTCCCTAACCTATGGCTGCTTACTGGTACACCTGACCTGGCTAAGCACCAACCTGCAGTGGAAGGGGCTTCTCAAATGGCCCTAATAGGCATCTGTGGCCATGCAGTTCTTCACCAAGGGCTACCAAGAGACTATCTCAGATGTCCTTAACCATGATCTATTTGATGAAGATCATGATGGTATGGCGATTGTGAAGGACATAGATATTTTCTAGGTGTGAACATCATCTGGTTCCATTTGATGGAAATATCCCTACCTGTTATTTTCCTACCAAGTAAATCATTGGCCTCAGCAAGCTTGGAAGGGTTGTAGATATCTATAGTAGGAGAGTGCAAGTTCAAGAGCACCTCATGAAATAAAATTGCCTTACAACCTGCTAAAGTCAGAGTAGTGGTAGAAGCAACACACCTTTATGGTATTTCAAAGGGTGCCAAAAATAAACAGCATAACTGTGACCAGTGTCACATCTTCAGGAAGACCCAAAGATGTGGGGAGAGTTTTTTGAGTCTCATTCAGAGCTGAACTTCAGCCAGTGCAAAGCAATGCATATCACACCGCCAGTGTCTTCTTCATTGTACATTTCATTTTCAATTCTTATAATTGTGAATCTTATTCCTTGTTTTAGTCAGCTTTTTCGCTGCTGTGACTAAAGGACCCAATCAGCACAATCAGGGAGGAGAAAAAGTTTATTTGAGTGCTCATGGTTTCAGAGGTCTTAGTCTATAGAAGGCTGGCTCCATTTCTTGGGGCTTGAGATGAGGCTAAACATTATGGCAGAGTATGTGGCAGAGGGAAGCAGCTCACATCATGGTGATCAAGAAGCAGAGAGAGAGATTCCAGTCTCCAGATACAAATATATACCCAAAGCCATGCCCTAATTCCCACCTGTTCCAGCTACACCCTTACCACCTGAGTTAATTCCATCAGGGATTAACTCACTGATTAGGCTATAACCCAATCATTTGTCCTCCAAATTTTCTTGCATTATCTCACATTTGAGCTTTCAGGGGGGCAGGGGGAGGGTACCTCACATCCAAACCATAACATTCCTCATCACTAATTATATTTAAAATTATTTACAGAAAACACAAAAATTAGTAACAAAGAGGTGAGCAATCTGCTTTCTTCTTGCCTACTTTTAGTGGCAACATATAAAGTGAACTGCTGATAACGTAGGCTACATGCACAAACCAGGACTGTTCAGTGAGAAGGAGATGAATTCATGTATTTTGTTGAAATCCTATAATAGTCTGTCTTATCAACACAGAAGCATGGAGCATGGAAGAGAACTATGGCCAGTGGAATGTTTTATTCTGCACCAACTAAAATGATATAATGCTGGAAGTGTTCATATAATTTATGAAGAGTGCTCAGTGCTCAGTGAATCCGTAAGCCAGGCACAGCTCCACTTTGTGTTTATTAAATCACCAGTGGTATTTTATTTTTTATGTATTTATCAAGCATCCAGTTTCAGTATTAGTCACCAAGGGAAAGTGGTGGAATAGCTATGTTTTTTATTTACTATGAGTTAAAATTGCACAATTTCTACCTTCTTTTTTTAAAAAATTCAAGTATAGGGAATTAGTTCCTGAGTTGTTTATGAGGCTTTATTTTTTTTCCCCTGATGTTAACAGACAGGGATTCAGATATTTAACTTTCTGTGCCTTGATGAGACTATCACACCACTTCAAGTGTAAACACCTTTGCCCTTTATTCAAATCTGTTATTTTATAAGGCTTAGTACTGACACTGCAAATCACTGTCCCTTTAGAAGTTTGTTCAGAATTTATTTTTTTTAAATTTTGATAGTATGAAATATTTTTCTAAGCATTTCTAGAAACTCTTAAGAAATCCCATCACTTTCAGGTCAGCAGACCCCTAACTTCCATGAACCCGACAGAGGACAGAGGGAAGTGGCAGTAACCCACATGCTATGGTGTGTCCACTGTTCTCAAAGCTGCCTAGTTGGTGTCTATGAACATGCACTGGGGGGCTCGGGTCCTGTTTCCCTTGTGGTCTTGTCTTCAAGTGAAAGTCTTTTCAGGTGGTGTAGGTGTTACAGTCCAGGAAACTGTTTTCTTATTACTAATTATCTTAAAATTTCCTCAACTGGGGAGAGTGGATCAAATTAAAAACAACAATAACAACAAAATAAATAAAAGCCCCCAAGCTCCCCACAAAAACACAAACGTAAATATTTCTCAAAGAAATTTCTTATTTGTTTATCATAGTGCTCTTCAAGTTTATCCCATACTTAAAAAAAAAATGTTTTTACTGCATTACTTGCTTTAACTATGGTAGTCCTAGCTCTGCCACAGAAATGCCATTTAGCTTATAAGAGAGCAAGATGCAGATGTGTTTTTTTTTCCCCTATGAGTATGTATGTGTTTTTAAAATTTCTGCTACTTTTCTCTAGCCTTTCTCTGCATCTAAAGTTTCTATAGCACAATATTGGTTGATATTTTTAGATCCTTTTGAAATCTAATCTAGTATAACATTATTCTGCTTAATATTTAGACATTTCTAGGTGTAATTCTAAGTGTTCAACTCACCCCTGTAAGAATGGCTATTATCAAAAAGGCTGAAGACAGCAAGTTCTGGTGAAGATGTGGAGGAAAGGAAATCTTTGCATATTGTTGGTGTGAATATAAACTAGCAAAGCCATTATACAAAATGGTATGGAGGTTCTTTAAACACAAAAACAGAACTATTATATGATTCAGCAATTCCACTACTGAATATATATTCAAAGAAAATAAAATCAGGATGTCAAAGAGACATGAGCCCTTCCAAGTTCATCATAGCCTAACTGCCCCAGTGGATGATAGTGAATACCATCTGACACCTGGGTGTCAGGATGTCGACTGGAAGTCCTGAGGAAGAAGACATGTAGACTTCATGAAGGAGGGCATGGATATTTGGGGGGAAATAAAGTGGATAAGTTAGAAGAAAGAAGAAAGGGCTTTCAGGGCTAAGGGGTATGTGAATGTGGTTGTATGTGCATGTGTATGTATATGCACATGTGTACATATAGAAAAGGGAACACAATGCAACCATGCAAAAAGTTAAATCATTTATGACAGCATGAATGGAATTGTAGATTATTAAGTAACATAGGTCAGACAAAAACAAGTACCACATAATCCTACTTAGAAGTAAATCTAAAGAATTTGTTCTCATAGAAGTTGAGAGTAGATTGGTAGGTACCAGAGGCTGGGAAGAACAGAGAGGAAAGAAAGAATAGAGTTTTATCACTGGGTACCAAGTTACAAGTAATAAGGGAATTCTGGTGTGCTATGGCACAATAGGGTGACTCCAGAGAACAATTTGTACTATAGATTTCAAAAAACTAGAAGAAATGATTTTAAAGATTTCATCATAAGGAATTGACAAGTGTTTGAGGAGATAGATATAATTATATTAGTATATGTGCCCCATAAATAGCAAAATTTTGTTTCATTGAATCAGTAAAAATAATTTAATTTTTAAAATTGTGACTTAATCACAAAACACCACTTAATCAAGTTTCTTCTATACAATGATAGGAATATCTGCTTTTGTTGATACATTCATCAATTCCACTTTGGCACAACTTCAGTGTGGACAAGAATACCATCCAGGCACAAAGTGCAGCACAGTGGATCCTGATAATGCCAATGTATTCTCCATGGATTCTTAACACAGTTCATTGGTTTTATGTGAAATCGACAAATTGAAGACCCACTCTAACATTTAGTAGCATTAAATCCCTAAGGGCCTGATTCAATGGCATATTTCACAAAATGAGGTTTCCATGTGACAATCCAAGAGACATAATGAACAGAATAAGGCAATGCCATACAATTTACCTAGATATGCCTTAAAATTATGTACATTAACTGCTGTCATTCCTTAGCCATGCAACTTTTCTGTAATGTAAACAATAAATATTGATTAGCTAACAAATCATTAAAAACATTCCATCTTGAACTGAGTAATATTTCTTAACTAAGAGATAGAATCTTCAGCAACAACAAAACTAATTGAATCCTGGCTCTCTCACATGATTTTTCTTTACTATTTACCAGCTTTCTGACCTTGGACAAGTTACTTAAATGCTTTAAGCCACTAATTATTTAGTAAAATGTGTATGGAATAGTTATTTATAGGGCAGCTTGGGAGCTAAATTGTTTAATTTCCTCCCACAGAAAATGGTATTTCTTATACACACAATAATATGGCATTTTCTTTATTTTCTGAAAAGTAAGTACACACTACACTTGTCCTATAAAAATAGATGGATGTAATCTGATTTGTTTTTTAAATGAAAACATTAATTGCATATTGTTATAAAATTAACATATGTGGATTATAAAAAATTCACACAATTCAGAAGTATGAGTAATAAAAGTCCCTTTGTATCATCCTCAAAAGGATAACCACTACAATTTGTTGTAAATTCTGTCAGCTATTTCTATGAGTACATTTTTTGCTACACAAAAGGAATCTCATTACACATATAAAATTATGTAGTTATATAATTTATAGTTACATAAAATTTTTATTTAACTTGGCATGAATTTTTTTCCTTGTTTTTTTCTCTGCATTAGTTTAATAGCAACAGAGTACATATTGTTTATAACCTTGTCTTTGTCCTTTATGTTGTAACAACAGACTCCTTGATACTGGATAATTTATAAGCACACAGATTTATTTCTCTCAGTTCTCAAGGCTGGGGATCTAAGATCAAGACACTGGCAGGTCAGATTGTCTGGTGGAGCTGTTCTCTGCTTCCAGAATGGCATCTTATTTTTGCATCCTCTGGAGTGAACAAATGCTATGTTCTCACGTGACAGCAGACAGAAGGGCAGGAGAGATCGATGCTGTGTGAAGTCTTTTGTAAGGGTCTTAAAGCCAACCATGAGTGAGAAGGAATCCTCCTGGCCTAGTCACCTATTAAAGTCCCTACCTCTTAATACTATTACATTGACAACATCTAAATTTGCAGAGGGGAGATACATCCAAACTATGGCAAAGTTAATTGAGGGAGGATGTTTGTTCTCTTCTATAACCTGCAAAAATTCCTAGGAAAAGAGAAGAGCCAGCTTTCATTAAGAAAGAGTATGACTGCTCCACTAGATGATAGCAGGTACCATGTGACATCTGGGTGTCAGCTGACAACTGGCTGTCCTGAGGAAGAAGGCATCTAGTGTCCCTTAAAAGGAAGAATTGGATATTTCAGGGAAATGAGTGGAAAAGTCATAAACGAGGAGAAAAGGTCTACTAAGGCTAAGGTGTGTGTGTGTGTGTGTGTGTGTGTGTGTGTGTGTGTGTGTTGGAGGTCAGGGGAAAGGTGATTAGAGAAAACCTGTTCCCCAGCATGAATATATGGCAGAGTGGAAAGATGAAACTTGTCTGATAAGATTTTTTTCAGTAAGACATAAGTCCTCTGATGTAAAAATAAAAGTAGCATTATGTTCTTTAAATTAGTAATTTGTTATTGAATCTGGTAAAGGGATTAGTGATGAGCAGAAAAGATGATAGGAGATGTATTTGGGGGAAGCTGACATCTTGGTAATAAATGTAGATAACATAATTTCTTTATATGATCTCTAGTAGGTGATAATTTAACCATAAAAAGAAAGAAAATGAGAAAGAATGAGCGTGTGAGAGGGAGAGAAGGATGAAGAAAAAGGAGAGGGAAGGAGAGACAGAAAAACGGCTGAGGCTGAAGCTCATTGGCAGAGTGTTGCCTAGCTTTGGTTCAATCGCCAGAACCGTAAAAATAATGATGAAAATAATAATATTAATATTTATAGTAGAATCATTAATAATAGGGAAATCTGTGGAGAAGCTACTTATAACTAACTTTGTCTTTACTTCACCCATTTTTAAATTCAGGCTTATAATTCAATTTAGATATCTTGCCTAAATGTCACTTGAACATCTAGTATATTAAATTATATTTCTTTCTTAGCATCCAAGAACTCTGGAATACTTTCAACCTCTTCTCGCCTATGAGGACTCTGTTCCAACTGAAAAGTTGAGTGTTTGTTTCTCAAAGGCATGCTGAAATTCTTGCCTTTATACTTTGTATTCATGCTGAGGGCCATTGCCAAGTAGGAATGACGCATCGAAATTTCCTTGCCAGCGTACCCCATGTTAAATGGACTTGCCTTGGAAATTCGCTGTGACATTGCATGTGTGTTTGAGAAAGGTGACCCTGCTCAAGGACGAGGGTGGATCCAGGATTAGGGTGTATCCTGCAGTTTAAGGAAGTATCCTGCTCCTTGGGTTTAGGGCGTTCCCGGTTTAAGACAAGTTTAAGGCGTTCCCAGTTTAAGACAATATGGGTTTTAGGGAAGTTCCAGGTTGAAGATTATTGCTGCTGGGAATAGGGCATTCCTGCTGCCTGAGTTCCCGTTGAGTTCTCGTGAGATTCAGAAAGTATTTGGAAAAAAGCCTTGTGGAGTAGGTGAATTGGGCGGCAGCAGAACTGGGATTTCCCCAGAACGTGTGTAGAGGCCGGTGTGAGTTCGGGAATAAAGAATTGCTGTTTGAATCTACAAAGCTGTGAGTGGCTCGTGATCTTGTGCCCAGCCAAGACTGCGGCATATTCATATTTAACCACACATTCATAAATTTAAATTTTATGAATTTCTATTAAATTCTATAAGAGTCCACCTTTTCTTTTTTCCCATATTTTTTCTTGGTGTGTTATAGTTGTACATAATGGTGGGACTTGTTTTTACATATTTGTACACGCACACACATAACAATATAATTTGGCCAAAATCATCCCACAGTATTTCGCCTTTCTCTCTTTTCCTCCCTCCCCCATTCCCTTTCCTCTTCTCTACTGATCTCCCTTCAATTTTCACGAGATTTTTCTTTTCATTTTTTTCTCTCTAGCTTCCACATATGAGCGAAAACACATGACCCTTGAATCTTTGCATTAAGTTTATTTTGCTTAACATGATATTTTCAAGTTCCATTCTGCAAATGACATAATTTCATTTTTCTTCATGGGTGAATAAAACTCCATTATGTATTTATGCCACATTTTCTTTAACCATTCACTTTTTAAAGTCCACTTTTTCTCAAAAGTTAGGTTTGAGTCCATCATGACTTTGAGTTAATAATAACATCTTTCCTCTAAATCTCTGTCACTATCACTTACTGCTCACTATTGGAGGACACTTGTGGTCATGATTGATAACATTTCCTGCCTGAAAAGCTAGACTGTAACTGTCTCAGATTAAGAACCTTGGGTGTCAGTTGGTAACTATAAGCCATAGGACTTCCCATGAACTCAATCAGCAGAATCTGTCATAAATATTTATTTTAAAAGGCTCATATTTTGCATATTTAAACTATCTCACCAAAAAACTATATCCCAAGTACCAAAACATTAGTATTACCCTCAGAATTATTTGTTTATATTTTCCTCTACACAGTTTTTGCTATGAATCCAAGTTCTGAAATAATGTCACAGTTAATAATAACTTTATATTAAAAATCTTCTATGTTCCAGAGACTGTTCTAGAACATTTGCATAATCATTATATTCATATAAAATTAATCAGTAATATCATTTACTGAAATTGACTAAGTAATAACATATCTAAGGACACACAACTATTGATTAGTAAGGTTGGGAATTTAATTCAGGACGGTTGACTCCACCTTTCAACCACTACTCTAGACCTCAACTAATGCTTACATTGAACCACACTTGATAAAGAATTTGTGTGATTCACTGTTAGCATACATTTTTACATTAATCCCTCCTAATAAAATAAGAGACTAGAGTTAGCTTTGCTCTGCAAGTTAGTTTAATGAAGCAGTGATCTCTTGAAAATCCTCTAGGGTTTTAAGGAAAGTCCAGGTCAAAAGCAGACAAATTAGCATAACATTCATATTAATACCTCTCAAAGTGTGTTACAGAAGAAGCCAGTGCCTTGGAATATAAGCAATGCTAAATATATTATTTTCAAAGGAGCTTTGGTTACTCATTATGGTGATGGATGACTGATGAAAATATCAGCATAAGTCCAAGTCTTCTCTTCAATTTTTCTCCCGTAAATACAACACAGTGACATGGAATGAAGATTATTTAATGAGACAGGCAAAGGGATTATTTGCAATAGATGAAAGTAAATTTGATTTTCAAATCATACCGCATGACATCCCTTGTGATATTTATCCACTGATTTTATTTAACCTTGCCATTGTTAGAACTAAGAGATATTTAAATAGACAACAATCAGTTCAATGTTTTTCAGCAAACCAACTATATATCACTATATGATAAATGGAAACACTCAATTAAAATAAAGGTTTTAAGGGGAAACAAAGGACCAAATGAATTGGATACAGCAGGTCCTCACTCTATTACCTAGTAGATGTATGGAATTTGTGATCACATTTATTAAAACTGTACTTAGGTATTTAACACAATCCTCCAATATTAAAAATAAGTACAGAGACATCTAATAAATTTAAGGATATTATAAGAAAAATTATATATATATATATATATATATATATATATATATGTGTGTGTGTGTGTGTGTGTGTGTGTGTGTGTTATGGTTTAATTGGTCCAAACATCAAACACAAGTGAGTTGAGTTTACAGGTGCTCAGGATCTTCCTACTCTCATTGTTAGTAAAGTTGAACAGATGTTATATCATACATATAAATATATTTTCTAAGTAATAACAATGTTTGGTACAAAGGGAAATTACACAAGACTTAGAAAGTAGCAGAATCAGCATTTACAGTGTGGATTCATGGTCCATACTTGTGACTACCTACTTGTGATTTCTCTTCTAATAAATTGAGCTGACCACTGTTTGCACTGCTAGGTCATCCTATATGCTCAAATCACTCCATCCACTATACATCAGAGGCAGTATTTCATCTTTCTGGACTCTATGTGTTAGCAGATTCCTAATTGAAAGTGATATTTTCAAGCTTTTGTTTTTGCCATGGAAATATTCTGGTATATTACACCGTGAGAAAAGAAAAAATATATCTAAATGGGGCTCTTGACTATAATCCCGGTCAGAGTAGGGGTGTTCAGTAAATCTATGGAAACTCCAGGTTAATCTTGGAATAATCAGAATACCAGCATAATTGGAAGAGCTACCTAGCATTTGGGTTGCCCTTCCACCTTCTAACCACGTGATCTCGGAGAACTTACATTTCCTTCTATGGCCTCAGTGATATGCAAAGCATATGGCTCAGGATCTGATATAAATTAAAGTGACAGTTTCTGTTTCTAAAAGAGTCTCAGTGCAAACAAGGGTGACCTGAGACAAAATTGAGATTAACCCTGAATCCTTGTCATACTCACTTGTCTAATAATTGGAGGTTATGTTGACAAATACAATTATTCTTTTCCTTATAAGAAGAAAAAGGTAAGAAATTAATCTCTAAAAATTATTATCTCATAAAATTAATTTTCATGCAAAAGAATTTATCAGGGAGATGAGTTTTTCTTTAAGCACAAGGAAAATTATAACAAATATAAATCCATAAATGTACAAAAATAGTTACAGCATCATTACTGAGAGCAGTTCTCCTTGGCATTTTAAATCCACGTTAAAATGCAGTTTCTATCTCTAAACAGGAAACAGCTGTTTAGCCAGGTTTTTCACAACCTGTATGTTCATAACATGCTGCAAAAATAGAAAAAGTTTCTCCATTGTGGAAAGAAAATGTTAAGTACAGTTGCCAAGATGAGAGCTAGATATAAACACCAGTACAGTCAGGTTCCCTGATTTCCAGAAAGATGGAAGCCTAAAGCAAACAATATACAAGTGAGGTTCGACAGAGAGTTATTGTCTGAGGACACGGTCCTCAGGAAAGTGATGTTCCCTCACTCACAGACCATACCTAATTTTAGTTATGAAAAGTGATTTCTGCCTGGCTATCCATCAGTTCATCCCTATTACTCTTCATTCTCACTCTTCATTCCTATTAGTAAGAGGATTAATTTTATGCATCACCTTGCCTGGGCCACAAGGTACCCAGATATTTGATCAAACATCATTCTGGATGTGTCTGTGATGGTATTTTTGAATGTTCAACGTTGAATTGGTAGACTGAGTTAAGCAAATTGCCCTCCATGATTTGCATGGCCCTCATCCAATCAATTGGAGGCCAAATTAGAATAACAAAGCTGACCCTTCCATGAATAAGAGGAAACTCCTCCTGACTAACTCTTAAGCTGGGACATCAGTTGTTTTCTTTGAACTTCAACAAAATCATCAGCACTCCTTTGGTCTGAAGCCTCCTGGTTTTCAGTTTGTAACTGCACTGTCAGCTCTCCTGCGTTAGGCCTTCATCTTGCCAACTGAAGATTTTATGGTTTCTCAGCCTCACTGCTCATGTGAGCCAACTCCAATAAATATATACATAATAAGCAAGCCAGCATTTGGTTGGTTATGTTTCTGTGGAGAATGTTATTACAGTAAAGTTAGATGCATTTAAATAAATGAGACTATATAACAGAAGAATTTCCCTTCCACAAATAGCATGAGGTAAAGAATTTTCTATTCCCAATAGTGAAGTTAATTCATTTGTATTTTTATGCAATAATAAGATATTTAGGAGTTTAGAAAACATTGACCTATATATAACTATATTTATCTTCATATAGAAAATTTTATTGAAAGACTGCTTCTTGCCAACCACATCTATCAGAATTTCTCTCTCCACTCTGTCAAACTCAAGGGTATTTAAGAGTTGCAAAAATACTTTTTGTTTTTATTTTAAGGAAAAGACAATGAGCATTTTGTTCTAATGTTAAGAGATTCTGGAGCTATTGGCAGTTTTGTTCATTCTCTGGACTAATTATTTCAAATTAATAACTAGAGTTCAGTAAGTCATTATTAAGCCCTCCTAATGGGCTACACTCTTTGTTAGGAAATGGGAAAATGGGGAGAAATAAAACAGAGTTCTACATTCAAAGGCTTAAATAACTTATTCCACAGTCTGTTTTTTTAAATTATTATTTCTTTGCTTATTGAATTATGAGAAATGTAGTATATGAATTCACTAGCCTCACAGTTAACAAGTAGAGGAAACTGTTCTTGACATCATTTCCAAAAAAAGTTGATTGGTGTAGTCAGAGGAAGAGTAACGACCTGGCTACTGTATTGACACCAGGACCTGCCCATGGTAGGATGCACCTGCGATGGTCAGGGGAAATACATGCTCCTCTCCGCCAGTCTCTTGGTCAGGAGACATGGGCAGAATGGAGAGGAAAATCAGGAGGACATAAGCTTTATTTGTCTTTAAACTACCAAAATTTACATGTCCTTTTTGTTAGATTATTACCTTGCCTTTTTTTCTTTTATTCTTGACTTATATAGTGTTTTGGTTTCTGTTACAAGGATTATATGTTGTCTACAAAAGTATGAAAGGTTTAAAAGGATAAATGTGAACTGTACAACAGAGAGTTCAGTTCAAGGGTTTTCCAAACAAATGGAAAAAGATTGATAGGTGATTCTATTTATATACAGGGAAATATCTTAATGCTAGTATATCAGTTTTCTAAAGTTAAAGTGGAAATCAAAATAATGCTGACCTCTTAGGATAGTGGAAAGCACTGTGTCCATTGATATTTAAAGAGTAGCTTCACACAAGTCATACTCAGGTGGTAGGAGGAATGGGATTTGATCCCACTAGAGGTTCAGAAAGCAAGAGAGGGTTTGGGGGACTTCTAGAACTTGAAATTGCCTTTCCTCCCTTTGAGATTTATGCTTCACCCTCTGGTATATTCAATCAAGATAAATCTACAGTCAGATAATAGCATAAGTAAGTAAAGGTTTCTTCTGGATAAAATCAAAAGTAGATTTAGAGAACAAACTTAATCTTTGAAAACATGGTCCAACAATTTTTAAATTTCATAAAATCCATTAGCCCCCCAAAATATCAAAGGTAAATTAGTATACAAAAACAAAACTGCAAATTTTTCACCAAAATCACCATTTTGAATAAGGGTAATAAAAATAGAAGATATCTTTCTCTAATTCAACCACATACAGGAAGCCTAAAGTCAACCCACCCAAAAAAAGCAAAAAGAACCAGTTCTGAATCAGAGCCTCATGCCATCTCCACCCTTATCACTGAGCACCCAAATGTGGGGAGACTCAGTGGAAATCTGGAGAGAAGCCAAACAGAGGAAGGAATGGGAAGGTTCATACTAATATATCAAACCAGACTCCCAGAATACAAAGAGAATACATGATTCATTGTCATGTGATTGATAGTTTGTCAACTCCACATTAAGATTTGTCAACTTTGGGCTGGGGGTGGAGATGTCTGGGGTTTAGGGAGAATGGGAGAAAATTTTTTTCTGTTCTCTGAGCAGACATCATTTTGCTTTCTAGAAGTTGTATTGTAGATTACAATGGAAGCACTCACGTTAGTCCTCTGCTGCTAGTGGTGTGTTATGAGGGACGTCTGGAGCACTCTACAGTGGAGCTGTCTTAGAGAACAAAGGAAAGGTGTAGGGTGTGAACAAATCCGGGAACTGGATGAAGACCAGACAAAATGGTCACATACACAAGACCAAGAGGTTGTATTTTAAAAGTTCTCATAATGAGTCTTTTCGGTTACAACTATTATGCAGTTATAACCACTATAATCTAAAATAGGACTTCTTTTTTCCTTCTTCATTTATGCTGTACATTCATTTATATCTATGCTACAGATGTTTAATCATAGGAGGTGGAAACAAATGGATACAATGCCATCCTATACAAATGGAATCTGCTCTGAAAAAAATTTCTACTACTGGATTTTTCAGGTTATTCCTTCACCATAAAAGAAATTAATTAACAAACAAGAACAAGACTTACATGATTGATGATCCCAGTGACCTTTTAAATCCTGACAATTTGCTCTTTTCTGGGTATTTCCAATGGCACTATCACTATTAGTAGCCTATTAGAGTCATGTTTTATACTTTGATCCTAGCCTCTCTTTCTGACATATTTCTTTTTAATTCCTAACTGAGAGAAGGCCCATAAAGAACGTCGTAAGAAAGGCAGCTCTCCTTGGAGACGTGGTATTAGAAAAAAAAGGTCTATTTCAGGTCAGCTGCTCAGGTGGAATTACTATCTAAGGGCAGCACAGTTTCTCTGAGGGGAAGCAGATTTTCCCCCTTGTTGTCCTTCATGGGACTAATGAGATACACAGGTCTGCAGTGCCGGTCACCTCGTGGACTCACCACCTAGTTTATCAAGGGGAAGTTGACTCTGAGAGCAGCTACAAAAAGGAAGTCACTGATTTAGATGGTGGAGAAATGCAGGCGAGGGCTTCTCCCTCCTGCATCATTTGATCATTTTTCATGCTTTACCTCTGCTTCTAGGGGCTGATTCATAGCTCTCTCCTCCCCACTTCTCTTCCTCCCTCTCTCTCTGTCTCCCTCCCCCCCTCCCCCTCCCCTCTCCTCCTTTGCTTTAAACATTCTGGTGTCTTTGAATCAAAAATAGATTTCCTTCTCTCTTGATTCATTCTTCTCTCACTTTTGTTCATTTTGTCCCTGGTTCTTACAGCTTTCCTCTTGACATCATGAGAGCTGCATCTATTTCCATCCATCCTTACCTCCTTCCCATTCCTTCATCCAGAAATGAGTATCACACCAGGAAGATCGGGAATTTGGCTGATAGGGTTCTGGCTATAGGATGTTTGGCACATTAATTAACTCCTTTAAACAACGGGATTCTTCACTTGAAAACAAGAGATTTAGTTATCTCAGTGATTCATCACATCTTTAACTTTCTCCAATTCTTTGTTTCCTCACAGTGCTAATTCCAGACAAGCTCAGTACATGTGTCTTCATTCCCTGTTGGGACTGAAACAAATTACCACAAACTTAATGGTTTAAAACAGAACAAATTTATGTCCAGATATTTCTGAATATCAGAAATCTTATAGGGCCTCATTGGATTAAAATCAGCTTGCTAACAGAGCTGCACTCATTTCTGGAGCCTCTAGGGCAGAACCCACTTCATTGCACTTGGCAGCTTTAGAGGGTGCCTGCATTCCTTCTGTTATGCTTCTCTTCCACTGTCTTCAAGGTCTATTGCAGCAGGTCAAGCCCTTCTCTATTTGCATCTCTTTGAACAACTGTAACCAGAAAAAAAGCGTTCCAATTTTAAGGACTTGTGTGATTGAATCAGGTGGATGTAGGTCAGAATCATCATTCGGTCTCAAGGTAACCTTATTGATATCATAATGTTAAGAAAGTAGTCATAGGTTCCAGGGTTTATGTGTGAGCCTCTTGGAAGGGCAGCAGGTGGGGCTTCTATTCAGTCTATTATGTGTTATGTCCTAACACAAGCATTCATGTCTGGTATAATCAAATCAACCCAAAGTAATCAGATGCTTCTGTCCCTTTTGTAGCTTTTCTTATTTCAGATAGTAGCGTGGAATGACCCAGCTCAGGCCTCAACTATCACTACCCAGAAAATACAGTGGTAAACCATTTTCACACCATCCGGGAGTTTGAACTTCCAGGAACCTCCAGTTTTCTTCCTGGAACTGTTCTGATATCTACAGTTTCTGCTTAGACTCAGAGTTTGCTGTTAGATGTATTCCAAGGGCCACTTCTTCCATTTGGGCTTGTCAATGTCCCAGATTTTCTTTCCATTATTGTTCTATCCATTTCTCTTGGTCATTCTAAGTGACTTCTGCTCTTCTCAGGTAATACACTCTCTAATCATAATGGGAATGAATCTTGACACTAGACTTTTTGGTTTCCTAAACCTTCCTATCCGTCCCTTTTCCTGCCTTGGGCTTCTTGGACCAGCCTTGCAGTCACCTCTTTAAGTCCTCCCAGCCATCATGATCAGTTTACAGGATGAACTTACAGGATGGTTTATCAATCAAAGCAGTCATATAAGTACCTGCACTCAGAAGATGCTTGAAGGGTAATACTGTACTGTTACTTTCCTGAAATCCATAATCACCCTATATTTGAATTATGTTTTCTTAGTGAAGTCTAATGGCACAACAGAAGCACATACTGGAAACGTGGAGTCTCAGCTGCTTCCCACTTCCCTGGGCTGGGTTCTTGACCATTTGCTCACCCATCCCTGCCCAATAACTCCTATCATCCTTATCACCATGGCAGGGTAAGGGAGAGTCAAAGCCATTGCCAAGTTGCAGGGTAGAACCACATGCCTGTGAAGTTCTGTAGGTACTCAACCAGCAATCTTTGCTAAGAAAACATGGTAATAGTTAGCAAAGGACACCTAACATTTAAGACAAAGGAAGAATATGCAGTTGAACAGGTGCTCTGCATTTCCATTTTATACTGGCCCCCCAAATTATGTAGGTGGCACTGTCAGTTTAGTTTGAGCTTTCTCACGTTCAGCACTTTCTACATTTGGTCCAGGTAATTATTTGTTGTGGGTGTTTTCCTGTGACTGATAGGGAATATGTAGACCCATCTGCTTCCTAAATGCCAGTAGTACTCCTCACACTACACAACTTTAAAAAAATGTATCCCCTAGGATGTTGGATGTGGGCAAAGTTGACATGGCTGAGAATCACTGATTGGATTTCTCGAAATCTTATTCTTGTTCTTCAAGTTTCTGCTTGACCAAACAACTTACATCTACCCTAAACTTTAAGCCCAATTAACTAATATTGAAGAAGATCAGTGAATCCAGAATCTGTCTTGGATTTGAAGCTTGGCTTTGACCTTTATTAAAAGTGGTCTTACTGTGGTAAGAAAATCTCAGTCTAGTTTTCCCAGCATACAGAAAGGAAAAAAAAAAAAAAAATCTTTTACTTTCCTTGATTCAGGACTCCTACAACAAAACATAAGGGAAGAAAAGTACACAAATGTATTTAATATGTTTCAAGTGACACAGGAGCCTTCATAAGGAAATGCGGATTCAAAGGAACAGTTGAACAAGTGTTTTACAGCAGGTTTGGTGAATGATGGAGAGTCAGGAAGAAATCTGATAGGGCAAAAAGAGCATTACCTCGTGGTAATAAACTGGAGGAAATTTAGCCAGCTGGATGTTCAAATTTTTTCTGTGTCCCTGTGTCTTTGAAGATAAGGATTCCTTTTTTCCAGGTATGGTGGTGGCAGGGGCAACTCTCACAGGAGAGTCTTCTAATCTGTTTCAGGGGAGGGTCAGAAAATCCTTGGGAGGACTGTTAAGACCTGCTTTAGGGGAAAATGATGTAGGGAAGGTCTGAGTGAACTTCTTGCTTCTGTGATCTCAGATTTCTTCTGATTAAAATATTTAACAAGCCAAAGTGCTATATTTTGGGGTAATATGTCCTAAACCCCATCACTACTTATAACTGAGAAAAATAACAGTATATACAACAAAAAATTGTTGTAAACATTAAGTTACATAATATACATATTGTTCTTGGTACAATGCCTTAGGCTGGCACATAGCAAGTAATCGATAGTATTACTGCCAGCATTATTATCATCATTACCATCCATAGTAGAGCCAATTCTATTGCTCCCAGAAAACCATACAGTCCTAGAAACAGAAGAAACTATAAACCCTTGGAAGTGTTAACTTTTTCCTTTAACTGATTTTTCTTTAACCTGTTCATTTATAGCATAATTGCCAGTAGTTTTGCCCATAGATAATATTGGTTTTTGTATACTGTTCTAATATCACAGTCTTTCCTGGAGATCAAGGGGTCCTGACAGCAAAAACTGACATAGTTGTTTCTTCTCTTTCTTTCCTGTAGGGCAGCTGAAGTGCTATCTCTTCATCTTTTATTCTATTTGAACCTCCTGTAGAATTGCTGTTTGCAGTGGAAGGTCTGACTCCAATTCTCAGGTCATTCATTTTCAGAGCAGAGACTGCTGAGTCCAGTCTGGTAAATGTCTTTCCAGTTCATCCATCAGACTCCTCTGATTCTCTCCTAGGGCTCTTTTAAAACTTCCAAGTCCCAAGAAAGGCATCTCTTACAGGATAACAGTTCAATTCACATAGATGCAAAAGCATGAAAATGCTGATTTTTCTCATAAGAAGAATAAATAATTATTTATCTAATGAAGATCATGGTGACAGAGCCTCTGTGACATAAGAAAGAGCTCATCAGAATGCATCACAACAAAAACATTTAGAAATTACATAGTTTACAGACAGGCAGAAGGTCAAAACTGAAAATGAAGTAGCATTTCTCAGAAAGAACTGCAAAAATATTACATTCCTAGAAGAGGGAATATTTGTATTAAATATGGACATTTCATCTTTATACACACACAGTGCATTTTTTAATCTACTGAATAAAGCACTACTATTTAGAGTGAAACAATCAAAGCTCCATCTCCTTCCTTTCTTTTTCAAATCAAATATTGGATTGGAAGTTATTCAGCCTAAGCAAAGCATCAAGTCATTTAAGAGAATAATACCTTGAATTATTTGTTCCTTCTCAAGTTCCTAGCATGTTCATTCAACAAATTGGGTTTGTATTTTGTATGTTAATTCTTAATTCAATAAAACAAACTCATTTGGCTAATTACTAAATCTACTGAATGATTTATGATTATAGAAAGAGCAGTGATTGTGTTAAATGTATGGGCAGTTTGATTCAGCTGAAATTGGTTTCTGCGCCCATACATTCTATATATGACCCATTACCATGCTCACCAGTTTGAATTGCATTCATGGGATCACCATCTATCTATTGCATGGGATTGTCAGCTCCTTGGGCTTGATCACCTGACTTAGGCTTCAAAACACTTCCATCAATTTGTGTGTAATCTGTGCTCCAAGAATTTCCACTTAGTTGAATATTGTTTAAACACTAAACACTTAAAAAACATTAAAACTAAAAAACAGCATATAAGATACTTGCCTGATATTTTGAAAGTTGCACATAAAATCTTATTTGAAATGAAAATATATGGATCAGGTTATGCAAAAAGCACCAATACCAAAATGCAGAGATCTATTTTTTTTTTCCATGAAACAGAAGAAACCATAAACCCAGAAAGCCTGTATGAAACTAAAATATTCGGTTTATCTGATGTTTAAGAATAAGCCCAAACCTTAAAAATTATAAGAATAGAAACTTCTTATCACTTAAAAAAAATTATACAAGTTCTTATTGTATTTTGGGCAAGAACTTTTTCAGTACAAATGATATACCCTTCATAACATAAAATGTTTCATGTATATTCATTAAAATTCCAAAGAGGACCTCATTATCTCATCCAAAAAAGAATTAATGATCCTTAATGGTTTCCGATGACACTTTGTCTTTGTCCCTTTCTCAACTGTGCAGATGACTTTAAGCATACAAAATGTTTCTGTTCATGCTTTGACCTCTAAAATCTCTTACATGATTACAGGATTGAAAAGACATCAGTCGTCTTGTGCGTTGCTATAAATTTTATACTCCTCTTTTACACACATTAACAAAATTATGCCTGCATTTGTTTTTTGTTTGATATATTATACTAAAATTATAATTTAAAAAAATAGTAAAATAAGATAGGGGTACTTGTTGAGCCACAGAGAAAAACAGTCCTGATGTTGAAGGACTCTTTAAGCCCTTATAGGGATTTGAGGCCTGCTCCTAGGAGCAACAGAAATCATGGAAATAGAAATCAAAAGTTTAAGAGGTGATGATGTCAGAAGGGCAGAACAATCTTGAATGTGATTAGTGCCACTTCTTCCATGTTAGGACAGAGGCAATAATGGCCATCTATGAAAAAGGCCTTCGCCAGATAACAAAGAGCCTAGATCTGATACTTCTCAGTCTCCAGAAATGTGAGTAATACATTTTCTGTATAAGCTGCACACTCTGGTATTTTGTTATAGGAGCATGAAGAAGCAAAAGAGAAAAAGTAGCTGCCTGCTTACACTTATGGGCACTGCTTAGATTGAAGTGCCAGTCATGTCCTTATATAGCACTAATGTCAGTATCAAGTGGCTTCTACCAATATGGTGGTCTTTTGTAGATTCCATGTGGTCTTCTTATAGTGAGTTGCTCTTCAATCCCATTTAAAACTAGAGAGTTCCCTAAGAAAATGACAGCTAAATCTCTGAAACCTGACAATGGTTCAAATCCCAACCCCTCTAGGACATTATGTTGCTTCATTCGGCTGCAACTGAGAAAGTTTAAACACTATTGTTTCCTCCTTATTCACTGTACTCCATCCTGTAGAAATGTACCCTCTACTAAGATCCTTTTAAGATACCTACTGTGGGAAAAGCATTATTTTCTTTCCAGGCACCCTACACCAAGTTACAAACAACCTGAAAAATTTTTCTTGAAACACTCCTATCTTCAGGTAGGAAGTGTGAACTGTACTCCAAAATGATGTCAAAAGATAAACAAGTTTGCTCATGAACTTCTTCATCCTGTTGCTCTCTATTACAACCTACTTGTAGACTATAACCCAAGAAGCATATAGCCCAGGGATAAGAGTCTAGTCTCCTCTTCTTGCTGGAATACATAATCTCTCTAGTGATTCTCTCTGAGCCTAAATTCCCCAGACTAGTAAAAGTCAAAGTATAGAGTTTGAAAAAGTTAGATGTCTTCTGTCATAAACAGTCCACAAAGTACATAATTTCAGGTTCTAATTCATCTCTTCTAATATGCATCCCCAATTGCCCTTTATATATGGAAGGAAAGCTGAATGGTAAGGATTCCAGGACCATGTCACATCTACTGTTTCCTGAAGAAAATGTGGGAGGTTCTCCCTAGTCATTTTGGAAATAATTTGGCTACACCTTCACATATGAATGAAATAATCTACCATGAGAAGCAAAGACGAAGAAGAGGCTGTTATTTGGGCAGTGGAAAAGACCTGAAAAAGTATAAATGAATGTTTTAAGCTAAAGCAATACATCACATCAGTGCTTCAAGAACTATGTTAAATAGAAGTGGTGAAAGAGAGCATCCCTGTTTTGTTCCAGTTTTTAGAGGGAATGCCTTCATTTTTTCTCCATTTAGAATGATGTTGGCCTGGGGCTTAGCATAGATAGCCTTTATGATGTTGAGATATGTTCCTGTTTTCCCTAATTTTTCTAGTGTTTTGAACATAAAGCGGTGCTGTATTTTGTCAAATGCTTTTTCTGAGTCTATTAAGATAATCATATGATTCTTATCTTTAAGTCTATTGATGTGATGAATTACATTTATTGATTTCCATATGTTGAACCAACCTTGCGTACCAGGGATGAATCCCACTTGATCATGGTGCATCATCTTTTTGATATGCTTTTGTATTTGATTTGCCAGAATTTTATTGAGAATTTTTGCATCTATGTTCATTAGAGATATTGGTCTGAAGTTTTCTTTCTTTGATGTGTCTTTGCCTGTTTTGGAATCAGAGTGATATTGGCCTCATAGAATGAGTTTGGAAGTGCTGTCTCTTTTTCTATTTCCTGAAATAAATTGGAGAGTATTGGTATTAGTTCTTTTTTAAAGGTCTTGTAGAACTTGGCTGTGTATCTATCCAGTCCTGGGCTTTTCTTGGTTGGTAGACTTTCGATGGTATCTGCTATGTCATTACTTGAAATTGATCTGTTTAAATTATGTATATCATCCTGATTCAATCTGGGCAAATTATATGACTCTAGAAATTTGTCAATGTCTTTGATATTTTCTATTTTATTGAAGTACAAGTTTTCAAAATAATTTCTAATTATCTTCTGTATTTCTGTAGTGTCTGTTGTGATATTTCCTTTTTCACCATGTATAATTAGCATAACAAAATGAAGACTCAAAGAGCAGAAGATAGAGAGGATCCACCTTAATAATCTGAACCTGGTTGTTATGATTGTTAATGCCTAATTTTTTCAGGGTTACCTCCTTATATGTGCAATATAGCTAGCAAAGACATTTAGGAGCCACAGAATATCACTGAAAACCATATTGCATTTCCTTTTGCATCATGAAGATATGAATTCCATGTCACATTCAAGACTTTCTGCATCACTCCACTGACTTTCTTTGGGGAATCCTGCTGGTTACTCATTTAATTGCTGGCATGGCTCCTGCTGAATGCTGGAGTTGTGGGAGTAAGAGAACTATGCAAGTTTTTTTGTTTTGTTTTGTTTTGTTTTTGTCAGAATTGCTTTGTTGTTAGGAATGCAAACCAATTAAAACCGATTTTTAAAATGATAAATGTAATATACAAGCATACTCCAATTTTTCCTTTTTCTTAATCTTATTTAACTTATTAATTAATATCTCAATTTGATGACTTGAAACTGTCACTGACAAACCATGTATTAACAGTTGCAAATCGTCAGGGAAAGTTACATTTTTGTCTTATCCTCAGGCATTATAAATTCCTGAGTGTTATGCAAAGCATTACTAGAATGATTTGCACAACAGGGGGCTCAGTTTTTAATAAAAGTGACTCTTATTTTTAATTATAGCAATTAAGATCTTCTTATTGGCAGGAAGACTTGGGCTCTGCTGTCTTGAAGCTTTGCTTCCACTGGGGGCTTAGAAAATATCCTACTCTTTTGCTTAGGGTTATTTCCTAGTCTCAAGATTACTGAACACAGATAAATAATATACAAAAGGCACAAGTCTTGAAGATGTGATTGAGGAACTATTTTTCTCTAGATAGGCTCAGATTGTCATCATATCTTAGGAAAAGGAGAGAAAAAGAAGCAATGCCTAAGGAATGAATATGCATCTTTGTGAAAACCATAGTTGGAAATATTTTGTCACTGCAACATATTGTGAATGAATATTACACTTCAGCTTGGGTACATACTTGAACAATATGTTTTAAACAAATGACACGTTCATTTTCTCACTCTCTATATGTGATCCTCTTAAAGAAGAAAATGAACACAGGAATTAAAACTGCCAAAATGCCAAGCCTTGTGACAGTTCTATTTCTGTGGTAGACCTAATTAAACCTGGAATTTTCCAATATTTTCACTGACATCATTTATGTTGTAATTAACACTTTTTACTGGTAAAGATGGTTGTTTTCAGATGAAGTCTTTCATCTTGTTGTGGTTATAACTACAAAACTGAAATAATAAAACCATAATTATGAAAATTTCCTAGCCACAAGTTTGCACATGAGACTGCTCTACATCTGAGAAAAAATAAAAGGTAATTAAATGCAGATGGGTAAAAAACTGCAGAATCATAGAGCACTGCCTAGTGTTTCTATCTTTCTGATATATTTTAACATTATTTGCAATTTGGCAAGCTATTTAGATGATGGCATTATTATAGACCTATAAAAATGTATATTTTGAGCAGATGGAACAGCAAACTATAACAGTGTAGATGATGAGGAGTCAGAAAACTATATATAAATATTATGATGACATCTGGGAATCTAACATTTATACACAGTAGCACAACAATTTGGAACACATGAATCTGTAGTCTCACTGATTATATATATAAATACACACATACATATATATTCTTAGATATCCAGGGTTAGGCTGAGTAATAAGTGTCCAATGGAAAACTAATCAAACATTTTTCTTAATATTCTTAATATTACTCCAATATTTATAATATGTATGTTTTTAATTTCTATATTTTACATAAATTCATCTCAATATTAAATGTTACAGAAAAATATAGCTTCATTTATAATAGTTTTATTTTAAGTGGAATAAGGTTGAAATAATTGAAGAAAAACAATCTTCTATTTTACTGGTTATCATAAAACTTTCAGAGAAAAAGAAGACATTGCTATTATAAAATGATGTGCTCGATTGTATTGATGGGCTGAGATAAAAGTGCTCAGCACCATACCTCAAGTTGGCACAGTTCATTGATAGCAAATTTGCTATGAATGATGATAATTTGTACTGAAAGAAATTTGCCAATTTGATTACGAATTGCCCTTCTGTTCAGATTCCAATGGCTAATATAGCCTGTCATGGTTACAACTTTATCTAGTTATAAGATTTCAACAAGAATAGTTCAGAAAAGAAAAAAGAATGCTACAGAGACATTCTGTTTCTTTGACTTGTAACTTTTAAGACCAAGAGAAGGAACACAAAAGAGATAATATAATCACATTTTATGTCTCACAAAAAACTATACATTTTCTCTACCAGCCAGACATTATGATAATTTATATGAAACATGAATCATGCATAAAATAGGTGTCTTTACCTCCAGTAAGAATACTGTTGAGGCTATTGTAAATGGGGTAGGTTTCCTAGTTTCTCTTTCAGAGAATTTGTCACTAATATACAGAAATACTTTTGATTTATGGGTGTTGGTTTTATATCCTGCTAGTTTGCTAAATTCATTTATTAGTTCTAAATGTTTTCTGGTGAAATTTTTTGGTTCCTCTAGGTGTAGAATCATGTCATCGGCAAATAGTGATAGTTTGAGTTCTTCTTTTCCTATCTGTATCCATTTAATTTCTTTCATCTAATTACTCTGACTAGAGTTTCAAGAACTATGTTAAATAAAAGTGGTGAAAGAGGGCATCCCTATCTTGTTCCAGTTTTTAGAGGGAATGCTTTCCATTTCTCTCCATTTAGAATGATGTTGGCCTTGGGCTTAGAATAGACAGCTTTTACAATGTTGAGATATGTTCCTGTTATACCTAGTTTTTTTCTAGTGTTTTGAACATGAAGTGGTGTTGTATTTTGTTGAATGCTTTTTCTGCAACTATTGAGAAAGAGAAACTAGGAAAACTACCCCATTTATAATAGCCTCAAAAAATAAAATAAAATACTTGGGAATCAACCTAATGAATGAGGTGAAAGACCTCTATAATGAAAACTACAGAACAATAAAGAAAGAAATTAAATAAGGCCTTAGAAGATGGAAAGACCTCCCTTATTCTTGGATAGGCAGAATTAATATTGTCAAAATGACTATACTACCAATGCACTATACCGATTTAATGTAATTCCAGTCAAAATCCCAATGACATTCCTCATAGAAATAGAAAGGCAATTATGAAATTCATCTGGAAAAATAAGAGACCCAGAATAGCCAAGCAATTCTTAGCAAGAAGGGTGAAGGAGGTGGCATCAATATACGAGACCTTAAACTATACTACAGAAAAATAACAAAAACTGCATTGTATTGGCACCAAAATATATTTGTAGAATAATGGTACAGAATAGATGACACAGACAAACCCACATAAATACAGTTATTTCATGCTAGACAAAGGTGCCAAAAACATAATTGGAGAAAAGATAACTTCTTCAACAAATGATGCTGGCAAAACTGGAAATCCATATGCAACAAAATGAAATTAAGCCCCTATATCTCACCATGCACAAAACTCAACTCAAAGTGTATCAAGGACCTAGGAATTATACTAGAGACCCTGTGCCTAATAGAAGAAAACGTGGGCCCAAATCTTCATCATATCAGATTAGGCCCCAACTTCCTTAATAAAACTCCTAGAGTGCAAGAAATAAAATCAAGAATCAATAAATAGAATGGATTCAAACTGCAAACCTTCTTCTCAGCAGAAGAAACAATAAGTGAGATGAAGAGAGAGCCTATAGAATAGGAGCAGATTTTTACCACACACGCATCAGATAGAGCACTATTCTCCAGAATTTATAAAGAACTCAAAAAAACAAACAACCCCCCCAAAAAATCCAATCAATAAGTTGGTCAAGGAAATGATTCTAAGATTTCATCTCACTCCAGTCAGAACAGCAGCTATTAAGAATACAAACAACAATAAGTGTTGGTGAGGATGTGGGGGAAAAGGCACACTCATACTTTGCTGGTGGGACTGCAAATTGGTGCAACCAATCTGGAAAGCATATAGAGATTCCTTGGAAAACTTGTAATGGAACCACCATTTGACCCAGCTATCCCACTCCTTGGTTTATACCCAAAGGACTTAAAAAACAGCATACTACAGTGACACAGCCACATCAATGTTTATAATAGCACAATTCACAATAGCTAAATTGTGGAACCAACCTAGATGCCCTTCAATAGATGAATAGATAAAGAAACTTTTGTATATATACACAATGGAGCATTACTCAGCATTAAAAGAGAATAAAATCATGGCATTTGCAGGTAAATGGATGGAGTTGGAGAACATTATGCTAAGCAAAGTAAGTCAATTCCAAAAAACCAAAGATGGTATGTTTTCTCTGATATGTGGATGCTGATCCATAATGGGGATAGGAGAGGGGGAATATGGGAGGAATGGAGGAACTTCAGATAGGGCAAATGGGAGGGAGGGAAAAGAGGGGGCATACAGGTAGGAAAGATGGTGGAACTTGATGGGCATCATTACCCTAACTACATGAATGAAGACACAAATGGTGTGATTCTACTTTTTGTAAAACCAGAAACATAAAAAAAAATGTGCTCTATATGTGTACTATGAATTGAAATGCATTCTGCTGTCATGTAGAATAAATTAGAATAAATGAATAAATTTTTAAAAAGAATAAATAATATTGAATTAAAGGTTAAATGCCTTTATACAAAGCATATTAGAGTTTATAAAGTACTTTCAAAACTTTAATTTTACTTAGTTTTCAGAAAATATAAAGCAAAGTCATGAGAACATTAAGACTTATAGTCTCCAGGTCTTTACAAGGAGTACACTTCACTGGGTATTTTCCTCATGAGGGAACTGAATCACCTCTCGACTCCAATCTACTTCCCTTTCACCAGTAAGACTGCACAAATCCTTTAAACTTTTGTAGAGGATCTATGATCAGATCTCACTCAATATTTGCTTACCATGGTATGTTAGTGTTAACAAGGAATGTATTAGATCTTCTTCTTTATTGTTGAATAGCAAATTCACATCCCATCTCCCTGGATTTTCAAATAGAATTTGTGCATATTCAAATAAAACCTATTGAACTTTAATAAAACTTTCATGTAAATCAACTGAAAAATGAACCAATCATCAAATATATACATGTGTGTGTATGTGTGTATAAGCGTGTGTGTATGTGTGTGTGTGTGTCTTAAATATTATGCAGAGAGTGTGGGGATTAGGGGTAGAGGGAAAAGTGAAATAATGTTCTTATCTGAGCATTTATGAGGCTCACTCCCTCCATTTATGTCTCTTTTCAATTGTCATCTTTTCAGAGATGATCCCTGATATAAATAAAACAGACATGCACACCTCTACCTCCTACAACATTATATATGCTTTATGTTTTGTAGTTTCTTAGAGTGATTATCAGTGTCTACCTTTTACTAGTACCTGTTTAGCTGCTTATTGTATCCCTATTATAATATGGAGGTAATCTTCTTCCTGGATCTAAATAATTCCTGGAGCACATTACCAATAACAACTAACTCATAAAAATTGTTAATGATATTCTCTGTTTTTATTTAATGTCTATGAAATAAATACTACTGACTTTTCCATTTCATATATGAGAAGCCTGAAACATACAGAAGCTAAGTAGCACATTTAAAGTGACAAGACTAAGAAATGGTATATCTAGAATCTAAACTCAGGAACTGTGACCATGGTCTGTGCTTTAATCACTATGATGTAGATCCTTAAGGCATATATTTGAATTAGTAAATGGATGAATCAAAAAAATTACTATTAGTTAAGACTTGAACACAAATAAACACACTTTATTGAAAAAACATTTCTAACTATAGTTTTTTTCTTATGACAATAGCCAAAAATATCATGAATTAATTTGGACCCCTGAAAAGACATTGAGTCTATTCAGATCTTTGGATTAAATTTTTCCTAAACCATCTGGTAAATAAACTTTGTAAATATTGTTGAGTTTTGTTTCTGTTCCCTTTGTAAACAAGCCTACATCTTTTGTAAAATGAAAACTACTATTTACCAACTTTCTAATCAGGGACATGTTTGTCCTGTTAGGTAAACAAAACATCCACTTGGTTATTTAAGGATATTGCTTCCCATTATTAAAAGTCCAAGCCCTTGAACTTTAAAACTGGACAAATTATCACTTCAGTATCAGTCAACATTCTGTTTCTAATCATGGTAGAAATGACTGTCCTAATGACTAGGCCTTTCATTGGTGAAAATCATGAGTTTTCCTAATGGAACTACAAACAGTCTCCAAAGATGTGGTAATACTTCTCCTTGCCTGGTGTTCATATTTTAGGAGTAGCAGGCGTATGTCTGTTATATACATGTGAACTTCATACAGGTTTAAAATAATATATACAAACACACACTGTTACAAGTGGTTGTAAAAGATACCATGCCATTGCCTTCTTCTCTGACGATGTGCAGTTTTAAAACATACTCAAGATTTCTTATCTGCAATCTGCACTCTCAGGTGAATCGAAGCTCTTAGGTGAACCTCATTTCAGAGAGGTGCTTATCTTCTGTTGCACTGCCTGATCCCCTGAGCTCCGGTCTGTGTGGTGCACTTCTCTAGGTTTCAACTCTGATCTGCTCTGTAGCCTGGAACAAGATGAAAAATGAACTGCAAAATCTCTGAGATTCAGGGCTACCTGGAGTTTTATTTATTCAATTTATAGCCTGAACCCAAAGAAAGGCCTTGAGGATTAGAGTAATAAATAACTTTCATTTTTAATAAAAATAAATAGAATATGCCAGTTTCTTTCTCCATATCTCTCACCCAACCCATTATCTCCATACCAAGGGTTTGTAAAGTGTCAATGTTTTACTATCTGGAATGTACAATCTGTAGAAACTTCGATACATTAGAAAAGTATAATTGACAGTTTAATATTTAATACAGGATCATTTATTCATTTTATAACAATGTGCTCACTACCCGTCTCTGAATAAAGGGAAAGTGACATTTATTTTCCATATAAGTAAATCATATGGACTCAATTTTTACTACACTTACCAGTAACAGTACAACTACATTCAAGCTACAAACAAGGCAGAAAAACAAATATTTTGCCACGTAACAAAAATAGCCTTCTCATCCCAACAAGTTCTTTAATGAAATATTTAATGTAAGGGCTGAATAGCCATGTGATTCGGGGCATGACATTTCATAGAATATAAATACATATCTTTTGAGCTAAATTGAATTTGTCTGATAACAAAAGTTATCGAGACTTTTTGGAATGATAGATTGTTTCTTGTTACCAATGAAAGGAAAGCTTAATCCAGGCTAGGGCAAACTTCCTCTAACAAGGTGTTCTTTCAATTTATATAAAAAGCATCCATTTTAGGAGTGTAAACATACACAACATACCCAAACCAACCACACATACCAACCACCCATACCAACACACAGCTTTTTTGCCACTTTGACCAAAAGACCTGACAGGAATTATTAGAAGAGGAAGAGTTTATTTGGGAGCTTTATGGTTAGAGAGGTCTCATTATTTGGGTCCCAAGGTTAAGCAGATCATCATGGCAGAAGAGTGTGGTGGAGGAAAACTGCTCAAGACATGATCTCCAAAAAGCAGAGAGAGAGCTTTACTCAACAAGGACAAAATATATACTCCAAAGGCATACCCCCAGGGACCCACCTCCTTCAGCCACATCCTACCTGCCTACAGTTACCATCCAGTTTATTCCTATCAGGGGACTAATATACTGATTAGATTAAAACTCTCACAATCCAATCATTTCACCTCTAAACCTTCTTGTATTGTGTGTGTGTGTGTGTGTGTGTGTGTGTGTGTGTGTGTGTGTTTTAAATAGATAGCACTCAGGGTAAGTTGGTACTGAGCATACATCATTCTTGAGCTTCTCAGACTTAACAAACAGCACACTGCAATCTGGGGTCTTTGGAAACCTAAACTGTTCTCTTGAAACAAAGCCAACTCTATATGCTAACCTCAGGCATATGTGACCCAGAGTTGGTAGCTGTGGACTCAGAAATCAGCCTCAGTACCAAAAACCTGTAACAGAAACTCATAAGTTTCCAATTATTTTCTTAGTACAAATAAAGGACTACAGTACCTGAAAACTGTCCTGAAAGAAATTATTAAACTTTTATATTCTTTTCATACTACTTATGATTTTCTGTTTTTTCATAGTAATTAGTTAGAAAGCCTTTATAGTTATTAATAGTTGGCATTTTTTAGCTTTTCTACATGCTGGGCACTATTCTAAAATACCCTTATTAACTTTAGTCATCATACAAATTTTATAAGCATCTTTAATGCACTATAGTCTAATTCCCAAAGGAGGAGGGATCTAAAGGGATCCAATGTTGAGTATGATTACAAACTCAGAAGGAAAGGTGATAAATTCCATTTGGGATATATTAATTTGGAGATCTTACTGCTATTGCCATGTGATTTGTTTAACAAAGTCAAACAATGTTGAAAGAAATTCTGGGGAAGATTGGGCCCACATCAGTCTGCTAAAACTAAAATCATTTGGAAATCAATGTTCATCATATCCCAAACTCTGTGGACTGAGGTATATGTTGCTCATTCCTTGGCATCTTGAAGTCACTGTTGCTTCAGGTTCTCCCCAGCTATGAGCATGATCAAATGTAAATAAACTTTTTTGTTTGATGGATAAGCATTGTCTTCCAGATATTGTTTTGTATAATTTCAACTATCCACTGGGAATCTCATAAAGGGCAGTTGCACCAGAATGATAACACAGAAACAGGATAGGCTGAGAACTCACTAGATGGTAAAGGAAACTGTGATGAAAGTGTTTCTTTGGAAATTTGAATGAGAAGAGGAGGCAGATAAGGACTAAAGATAAAAACTCAAAGGATGGTTTTGTTCTAGTAAATATTATTTGATAAAATAATTCCATAGTTTGTGTAGATATTAATGTTTTATTACTGGATACTAGTTATTTGGTAATATACTTGGAAAAATTTGGTAGAATATTTATGAAGACACTTAATTTGGATTTAGCACAAATAGACTAGCAGATTTCTTCTTTGATGTTATAGACATCAGTAGATCCTTTATCTAAAAATGCCTTCCCAGTTACCTAAAATTCTTCCACTAACAATCCACTCACCCAACTATAAAAAGCTTTCCGATTCTAAGAATTTTCTCCTAAAATTCTTCTAGAAATCTCGACTGTTATTAGCTGAGTACAAAGCCACAGAGTGATGACAAACTATTATCTATAACCGTCCCTAGGAACAGAGACCAGAGACACTTAGAAACGAAATTTGGAGATAAAGACTCTGAAAATGAACAAAGAGTATTGCATTTTCCCTGAGGCTATTTTGATTTTTGAGTTTTTACTATTGTAAAACTCTGACTACTTATCTCAATGACTTTTTAATAAATAATTACTACCCTGGGAATGTTCTTCTTTGCAGAATCAGAATCATTTTTTTCCCAGAGTTTCTCCAATGATGTCCACTCCTGTGGTCATGGGTATATTTACCCTCAAATTTCTTCCATCATATGAAACTACTTAATCCCATCTCTCTCTCTCTCTCTCTCTCTCTCTCTCTCTCTCTCTCTCTCTCTCTCTCTGTGTGTGTGTGTGTGTGTGTGTGTGTGTGTATGTGTGTTTCCCTCATTGAAGCTACAAGAAGTATTGATTTTGTTGACTGAAAAGGTACTATGCCCTCAACAGTAATGATAACTTGCCATTTTTATGAAATTTGACCTCTGTGGTACAAAAAAAAAAAAAAAAAAAAACCACTTTTTAAAAAAGATCAATGTCCTATCTTGAAAGAAATAACCACCATTTAAAACCAAAGTTGATGAAGGTCATTCTGTCTTACAATACTTTCTTATACCATTTCCAATCATCAGTGGAAAAGTTAGAAAAGAAAGACCAACATTATTATTTCTTCTATGAGAAACAGTGACCTTGGAGGAGACCTCTTCATTTAGCAGAATACAACAGTGAGTTTTGGTCTATACACTGCAGATGGAGAACAAGAGTGCTTTGCATAATTAAAATGGGGTAGATCCCAGAAAAGAGGCTTGAGAGTTTTAAGCATGAAGCCAAGTACTCGGGCAGAAATCAAAGCAAAGCTGATTTATCACCTCTGCATTCATGCAGAGCAAAAATGTAAGAACATCTGGAAGGTATGGTCAAAATCAGAGCAGTATCCTGGAAGTAGAAACTTGGAGTCAGAGGGAGCCCTCTAACTCTTAAACCTCTAAAAATTAGGCATAGTTTTGAAGGGCCTTTCTCAGAATTAGGGTAATGGTTTTAGCCCATTTTTTTCAATGGATGGCTACTTTATCACTCTGTTAACTTGCACAAATGATTCTAAAATGCTTAACAATGTGAATATCACCACCTCACTGTTATTGTATTGTACACATTTGATGCTAGCTTTTTAGTTTAAATGTGCCATTTTGTTTTTTCAGTCACTAGATTACATAAGAAAAATGCAAGTAATCTTTTTGGACTTCATCTCCACTTAATAATATTATATATTATATTAATATATAATATATTGATATATATAAATATATTATAATATAGCTATATTATAATCAATATTTTGTTACTATAGTGGAATATCTGAGGCAAGGTGCTTATAAACAAAAGAGATTTATTTAGGTCATGGTTCTGGTGGCTCAAGATATGGCATTGGCATTATCTCAGCTCTAGCAAGGGCCCTTTTGACTGCGGCACATTACAGTGGACCAGACCATGGCAGAGCATGTGTATGGACAAGAGGCCACATCATCAGATAGGAAGGTAAAGAAAGGAGGAGGAGTGTTTTAGTCCGCTTTTTTTTTTTTCACCATTGTCATCAAAAGACATGACAAGAATAATTTTAGAGGAGGAAAATTTTATCTAGCACTCACAGTTTTAGGGGTCTCAGTCCATAGACAGCTGACTCAGTAGCTCTGGGCCCAAGAGGAGGCAGCACATTGTGGTGAAAGTTATGCAGAAGAGGAAAGCAGTTCAAGACATAGTTACTAGGAAGTAGAGACAGAGAGCTCCACTCACTAAGGACAAAAGATACACCCCCAAAGGCACATCTCCACTAACTTATCTCCTCTAGTCACACCCTAGCTGCCTATAGTCACCACTGAATTAATCCTTATCAGTGGATTGGTGCACTGATTAGGTTAAGGCTCTCATAACCCAATCATTTCACCTTTGAACTTTCTTGTGTTCTCTCACACTGAGCTTTTGGTGAACACCTCAAATCTAAACCATAATAAGGGGCCAGGCTTTTTCTTTAATAACAACTTCCTCCTAAGAAGTAACTCAGGGGTTCTATGAGAAATACCTTAATCCCATCCTGAGGAATGGTCTCAGCCACTTAAGGGCCTCCCATGAGGCTCCACTCCAAAGTTCACCACAACCTACATTTTCACACCAAGGACCAAGATCCCAGCAAACAAATGACACATCTTCCAGTGACACACGGCATCTAAGTCATAGCAGCCTTCAGTTCAGGTTTAATTCACATGTTCTCTTTCTTGAGTCCATTGCAATGTCTATTGGGAAAAAAAAATGTATTTTTTTCACGGAACATAAGTAATATAGATATGAATGTGTAAATATTATTCCATTTACAGATTATTTGATTAATGTTACTCATGAACATATGATACCTCCTTGGAAATACATGAAATAAAAAATTCAAAACTACTTCATAGAATCACATATTTTTTAATGTTTATTACATTGTTTAGCAAATATTTTAAAAGTGAATATTAAATGTAGATTTCAACATATTTGGTGTTGATATTTGTAATTCCTAGAGAAAAATATAGGAATAAAATTTTAGATAACTTGAACAAAATGTACAACATTATAAATTAATAAATTTACTTAAAAGACTTGTTCGATGGTCAAAAGAAAAAGGTCTTTAAACTAGCTTGTTACATTATGAAGAGCATTGTTATTTTACTTTATAATTTTTATTATATACTCAAAACTTCATCGTTGTGATTCTTTAAACTGATAAGATGCACATGTGTTTATCTTTAGTGTCAAATTTAAGAATCTTAATGAAATCCAGAAACACAAACTTTGTGGTAGTGGAGGTTAAAAAAAGAAAAACAGCAAGAAGGGAGAAAAGCAAAGAAAAAAAATTTTCAAAACAAAATAATAGTTTGCTGTGTTTTCTTCACCTAATTTCTCTAAGGGTTGACATCTAACTTTATCTCGCATTTGAATTAGGTAATAATTGAAGTCTTCTATTCTTCAAAGCTGTAAGTTTAATATAAAAACTCTGTTCAGGATCTCCCATGTAAAGCTCTAATCCTCATGACTAAATTAAGTATTTGAGGTAACATACCAACCTTTAAAGATCATAGCTCTGATTAAGGTTCATAAAGATTGCAGCAAGTGGTGTCCTGGAGTTTCCCCATTTTTCTGACACACATGCATTAATATCAAAGTATGCACAAACGGGGAAAATGAAACCATCACTAAACTATTTCTTTAAGAGAAGATAATTCATTTTTTGAAGTGAAAATGAAGTCTTGTGCTGATAAAGGAGAACAAAAGCATTAAGTCAATATTTGAAGAGGGAGGGTGAATACCAACTGCCAATTTGCTAATCAGCTCCCATCAATGTCCAAGATGACGGTCTTTTATTGAGAATGCATTTCAGTGTGTTTATTAAATTTCAGATGGTTTACTAAAACTGCCAACAAGAGGACTAATTGATGCCAATTATAGGGTCTTTCTCAGAGGAATTGGAATGAGTCCACATGTTCATTTCACACACATGACTCGTCTTCCCTCAATTTAATAATGATGATTAGTCACCTTGATATCATTACAGACAAAAATACAATCCCTGATTTGTCTTATATGATATTTAATCTGAAGTCAGATCCAGATACTTTATTGCTGGTACCGATACAGCAGATTTCCCAGAATATGAATTTAATTTTCAGTTTTCTCAATATTGCCACATCTGTGGGTTAGAATATACAAGAATAATACAACCTGTGCTACTACAGCACACATCTGAATTGACAATGCAAAAACAGCATAACTTTAGTCTAATTTTGAATGACAGTTGCTCTTTAATTGAAATAGCTGAAAATCTCCCCAGAAGTTAATATTTTACCATTCCAAACCCCATTGAAATAATCTTTCCTACATAAAAGCTACAAATCAACTCCAGAGTATCTGAACATTTTTATTTTGCTAGATTGGAATTCTTAGATTTCAAAAAGAAAACCTTTCCTTTATTTATTCTTAAAAATTAAAAAATGGCTGGAATATGTGCTACAATAAAATAGGAAAGCAGGGGATGAAATCTATCATTAATGTGTTTTAGGATATGCTAATGTACTATTATAAATACATATATTGTATTGTATTATATAGTACTATATGTACTATTTTATATGCATTATCTAATTTAATCCTCAAAGCCACTATATGTTGTAGATGTGGTGTGGTGACATCTCCTCAAAGATGAAAAAAAGAAAACTAATTGTTTAATAGGGTGGAATTGGAAGGAAACCTGGAAAGGGTTACTAGAATCTGTGGAATTTAAATGTGGATGAATTAGCTCTGAGAGTAATGTTTTTTATATGACTTAAAAATGACTATGTATGCTTAAGTAAGTACAGATGTATTGGGTTTTCTCTTTTTTGCATGAATGTATGTGGAGAAACTGAACCTACTTATTATGCTTATACATGCAAGTATGTGATTTTCGTTCAAAGGATGTTGGAATTTCTCAGCTAAGCAAAATTATTTTCCTTAAATTTTTCATTTCTCATTTATCCACATGTCCCCTTGAGAGCACAATATACATGATCGAAGTCTGTAAAAACAAAGCAAAGAAGGAACTGGAATGTAAATTTCCAAACATTTAGATGGTGTACTAATCCTGGAGATCCAAGTTGATTGGTGTTATCTGAATAGCAAGAAGATTATTTTTTAAAAAATCACTGTCAAAATTGGCCTGTAGATTATAAGCATCACTTTTCCTATATGAGGCTCTTTCCTTTTCTGAATTTGGAATAAATTTGGAACATCAAAATGTCTGTGTCTCTCCAGGGTAATATTTATACTTCATTCTACAGAATAAACTCCTCCTAATAAAAACATTTTATAAATTTTCTTCCTATACAAGGCATCACAGAATCTAAACCTTCTGTAATAGTGAACTCCAATCCACTATTTAAAAAAGCTCATTAAAGGAGTAATCACTAGCATTTATTTAAAAAATAACTGACTTCAAATGCTCATTGCATACTAATAAACTTGACAGATATTACCATTTTCCATGTCCCTAAAATAGGTTTTTATTTTATTTTATTTTTAATCAAGAGTGTTAAAATATCTTTTAAAGATCCCATGGGTTTGTTAGTGAGGAAATCAGATAAGTTGCAGGTTATACATGCTTGCATGCTTCATGTGTTTTAAAGTGGTTGTCAAACACCTTACAATGAAACAAATATGTCCACAGCATCCATTATCAAAAGCACAAGTAGTGCATAAGCAAAATGAGCAAAAATACTGAAGAAGAAGAATTGGCCACCTTACCTAGCCCCAAGATATTGCAAAACCAAATCAAGTGAGAAAAGATCAACTAGACTTTTGAAAATTTAGGCCAGTAATTTCTTATTTGAGAATCCACTGGCTACATCAGTTTCACAAATTCATATTTGTTACAATGTCAGCAACAGAATCAGGTCAAAATAGAAGTACATGTCCTTCTCATTAATTCAAATTTCACTAACTTCTTTCAGAGAAACATTATCACTTTTTTTGCTTTTTGTAACTGGCAGATTTGTCTTTCCCTTTTGTGCCTATCTTTCCATAAAGTTCCATCTTAAAAGCAAGACATTTCTCTGGCCTGAGAGCATAAAGTGAACTGAATGAAAAGGGTACAGGAAAACAAACCATTGATTTAACAATTATCTAAGAGAATCTGATAAAGCTTTCTAGAACTTTCAGGATATTTTTCCCATTAATTAAGATAAAATATGGAAACAGGTGCCAACGGATTTTAAGAGCTATGTTAATGAAGCCATAGAAATGTCTCATCTTTATAGATAGGGAAATAGAGTTACAGTGTAGAGGAGGGATTTTTTTTTTTTTTTTTTTGATGCTGTTACACAACCTTGGGCAAATGAATCAACTACAGTGGCATGTGCCTATAATCCCAGTGGCTTGGGAGGCCGAGGGAGGAGGATCACGAATTCAAAGCCAGCCTCAGCAATAAAATACAAAATAAGGCTGGGGATGTGGTTCAGCAGTTGAGTGCTTCTGAGTGCAATCCTATGTACCAAAAAAAAAAAAAAAAAAAAAAAAAAAAAAAAAAAAAAAAATGAATGAGCTAGGTGCAGTGGCACATGTTTGTAATCCCAGGAACTCAAGAAGCTGAGGCAAGAGGATCTCAACTTGGAGGCCAGCCTGGGCAACTGAACCCTGTCTGAAAATAAAAAATAAAAAGAACTGGGATGGAGGTTAGTGAGAAACCATCTCTGGGTTCAAAAAAGTAAATAAATGTTTTAAGAAATAAAAAGCAGAACAAAGTTTAGACTTATCATGGCATAAGAGTTTAATTATAGAAAAGGCTTTTAAAAGTATAAAATATTGTTATCAGACCTGAATAAAATGTTCTCCTAAGTTTATTTTCTGAAGGACAATATATATTAGGCACTGTGCACAAAAGCTTTTCTGAAAATGTTTAAAAAAAATGTCAGTAGAGAATGGAGTCCTAACACATTGGAGATTTCATTTTTAACTGTAATTTATACACTGAGAATTTGACATAAAGAAAAAGATTTCAGTGTTGTAGTAGAACATCATTTTGAATGTCAAAAAATCCTCAGAGGACTTGGTAACAAGAGCCATTCATTACAAAATATTCCATGTACTGTGAAACACTGAGCACTCTTCACTAATGAGAAGCAGAAAACAGTAAGAAATGAAGGTAGGTGCTTAAAACATTTGCAGGTATTGTCAGAGGGATAAAGGGTAACTCTGACCCATATGTTATGGGAATGAATAAGAAAATACTTATCTAAAAGAGTTTTCTATCAGAATTAACTGAAAATATTCACTGACTCTGGTATTGCTACCTTGCATCTAGATGTTTCAACAGAATACATTAAACTACCTCAACCAGAAATGAATCGGTATGCCAATAAATATCCAGGGCCATAAAAAAATCCCTGTTAACATACTAAATCAATAAAAAGAATTATTAGTTTAAATGAGAAAGGGAAATACTATGATTGTATGGTATACTCCAAAAATTTACAAGCTATTAGTAATTTAAATAGCATGCAAAAGGATGAACCAAGTGATTATTGAGCACATGTGGTATAAAATGTGCACATTCATTACAAGAAATACTTTCATCATCAATAATTACACTATGCAAAGCCTACTTTTAATTTATAAACATATACATTATATATAATTTATAAATATATAAAATATATATCATCCAAATATTTTATATGAAATCTCACATCTTCTTTCTACAAAAATCCATTAAAAGACAGAGGTGCATAGCACAATGGTAGGGCAGGACTTAGCATGCAAAGATCTAGAATTTGATCCCTAGTGCTCTACAAAAGAAAGTATTCTGGAGATGGAGGTGGAACTCAGTAGTAAAACTTGGCCTCTTAGCCTAGTGCACAAGACCTGGGGTTTAATCCCCAGCACTGCAGACAAAAACAACAACAAAAAATCCATTAAAAAAGCATTTTATGTGCTTGATATATTGATAATATTTTGTGTAGAAGTAGCTGTGACATAGCCTCCTTTTATATAATTTAAAGAGGAAAGTTCAGAATAAATAGAGAATATATTTTATTGAAATATAAGAGTGTAGAAGTATGAGATAATGATTCTTGAAAACACGAATTGCCTATAATATGCAATAAAAGATATACAAAGGAAAGTCCTTATTTATAATAGGAAGTAGAATATCAAATATTTTATAAGATACAGTGATATGAAAGATAAACAAGAGGAAGTTCTTACTGAAAATAGAAAACTTAAATGATAAATAATGAGAAGATCTTATGAACAATAAGATCATGTTTTTACCCTCATCTTTGCAACATTATGATATAGAATATATTTAATGCATTTGACATTACTACTGTAGGAGAGGAAATAAATATTTTCCTATTAGCCAATGTTCCTCTAACAGTAAGGAAATTAACAAAATAAAAACATACAAATTTGTTCAAGATAAGTTTTACTAAAACAGGAGCCATCATAAAGACCCAAAGAAATGGTGAAACTAGTTAGTTGTTTGACGTGGTTTGGATGAAGAGTTGACAGTCATAGAAAGAGATAATAAGGCAAAGGGACCTGAGCTATGTGTACTAGGCCACGAGGAACTGAGCAACTCCTTTTTGTTCTGATTCTTCTTTATTTTCCTGTGTCTTGGAGATAAAAATATTTCTTTGTCTTGAGCAGAGGAGAACACCTGTCACGTGAGAGTCTCATGACTTCTTTCAGGGGAGGTCAGAAACTTCTGTCTAGGTTTTAGGATTTGTTTCCAGGCAATGAGCAGGGAAAGGTCAGGGAGACTTACTGGAACCTGCTTTTTCCAAAATCCCTTGAGTTTAAAATAGACAATATGCCAAGGTGCCATTTTGGAAGCAGCATGTCCTGAACCCCATCAATGCCTAATAAACCTAACAGTAACTACTACTGAGTATCTGCTATAGAAGATAGAAGCACTAGGCTAAGCACTTTAAATGCATTTTGATCCTTACAACATAACCCATTCATTATTAAACTCATTTTAAGAAGGTGGAAATTAAGCTGCAGAGATGATAAAACAAGACTTGTTGGCAGTTAAATGGAAAATATTGAGGCAGGGAATTATTTTCACTAATGCTGTCTAACTAAAGATTCTCTGAGCTTTTCACTTCAACTGCTTCCCACGATTACTTATTCCGCAAACATTTATGGTCTGTCTTGTGTGACTCAGACATTGTGCTAAGTGCTAGGTACAAATTTGAATTTAAATCCACATTCTGCTGCTTGCCTACCTACTAAATGACCATGAACTGATAATATACTGGGGGAGGCCATCCTCGCACGTGATTTGAGTTACCTCTCTGGCTGGGTGAGAGGCGCTAAGACACAGCGGTGTCAGAGCCTATCCCATCCTTTCCCAGGTACGAGGGCTTGTCCGTGCAGAGGCATGTCTGGCCACTGACCTGAAGACCCAATGGCTGGCCATGACCTTGGGATGCTGCCCCCCTTAACCTTCATTGGATGGGATTTTCCCTTGAATTTTTGTTCCCCAATAAAAGCTCACTCCCTGGTGTGCGCTCTCTCTCTAGCTAGTCTCTTCTGTAAACCTCACCACTGCATTTAGGTGGCTGGAGGTGAGAACTAGGAGAAGCCATCTCTCGGAGCTGGGAATAAAGGTAATGAGAGTATGTCTCTTTAATTAAAACTCACTAGCAATTTCTTATGCATCGAACCTTCTGTTATGAAGCTCGTGCTGGTCGCGTGGCAGAATATACTTCTTGGAGTCGTGTTTTCTCCTTTACAAAATGCAAATGACAGTGGGATGTACTTCATGGTACCCTTATGAGGATTATTACAAGCATTAAATACAGTACCAGCCACACAGTACGTGCACAAAAACAGTACCTATGAATATTGGCATCTATAGTTTTTCTCAAGACTAAATGAGATATCAGATTCTTGGCATATAAAAGTATTGGTTTTAATCTTTCCCATTCTACTAGAGAGAAGAATAGTGCATACTTATTGGATCAAATAATTCTGGTTTCCCATGAAATTAACACTCACAGATAATTAACAGGAAATTATGGACTTAGTTTATTGAATTCATATTGACTAAACTGCTTATGAATCCAGTCTGAGTTTTGTAAACTGTGTGAACAAATATAACTAGGAAATCATGTTCCAGAAGAGGCCATTATATTCATTAAAGAAAAAAAAAACTGCCTTTTTACCTCATATGACAATACCAGATAGACTGACTTTGCCTTAAATGGATTCAATAAATGGCAAATATTAGTTAAATGGATGCACTACTCTCCCAGAGAGAGAGAGAGAGAGAGAGAGAGAGAGAGAGAGATATCTCCATCAACTTAGGCTAATTTGGGAGGATACATGAATAAGAGGAAAAGTAGAGAAGGAAGAGAGGATAGTGAAGGGTACTAGGATCTGGTCTGTGAAAAGGATCATAAAAGTCTTTCCCCTTTAGGATAACTTGGGTTCCTATTAACATTATTTTGGGCCTACATTTCTCCTGCAGGTAGTTTGCTGAGGAATGTGACATATTCTGTCCACTTAAACCAGGCAGGGCTGCAGGCAAATTGCTTCCTGGAAAAGGTAGCTTGTGGGGGTCACCATAGAGGACCCATTGTATAGAATTATTCCCTTACCCTTGTGTTCTGTTCCCACCACTTAAATCATCTGGCCCCATCTTAAGTACAGTACAGCTATTAACATTTCTGTTGACACCTAATTGGTTTCAAGTGATTTGCATACAAATTCCATTTTTTTTCAAGTATAAAAAGTGGGAATAGAATTTTTAATTATTAAGAACTTTTTTCTTTTCCTGTTCTGAAGATTGAACCCAGAGCTACCTGCTTGTCAGACAAGCACTCTACCAGTGAGCAACAACACCCCAAGCTCCAAGAACATTTTTCATAGGGTTTGTTGTTTGTTTTTGTTTTACTTTCATAAAACAGTTCTCAGGCTGTCCTCTTAAGGGACACTTTTTACTCATTTAATAAAATTTCATCCAGAAATAGTTTCTCTTCCTGTACAGCTTATTTTTCTTAATGTCAATAAACTCTTTTGTTATAGATTTAAAACATTGATGGGATTTTTGACAACTCCCTTGCTTGTTAGGCCCTGGAAAAATTTATAAGATTTAGAGAAAAATACAGTTCCCAATAATACGGCCTATGCTCTGAAAGGCAACATTAACATGGACATATCAAATATATGGGCAGGGGTAGGCATGTGCGTGCACACACACACACACTGCATAAAGGAATTAATCCAGAGTTTCAGATGCTAAAGACCATTAACCATTGTTGACAGTTTCAGCAGCATTCCTGAGTGGGGGTGGTTGGAGTGTCACTCACATTCATTCATTTTCATTTTTATACTGTTAATCCACAATGTGTTTGAAACCTGTATTTTTTAAAAGAAAATGAAAAGGGTAGCCTATTCACTCTCTCTAGGTGTATGTAAACCACTTGAAACCAATTAGGTGTCAACAGAAATGTTAATTATCCTGGGGTCACCACCTTTTGTGAAGCCTTCCAGAGTAAAAGGGAGGCGTGGCTTAGCTCACAGCACGTTCCAACAGCCCTTTAATTGACGGATTTTATACTCAGCAGTTGGGTTGGCTGGAGAGGTTAGATCCCATTTACTCTCCTTCCTAGAAGAAATTGGATGGACCGTATCATTCCTTCTTTTATGAGGCAAATATCCATTGATTCTTGGCTTTGAGCTCCAAAGAAGCTCAAAGAACCAGTGGGTAAACTAGAGAAACAGTCGCTGAATCATGAAGATTACATTCGTCCTCTTTTTTATGAGAGCCCTCTGACTTGCCAGTTTACAAATGATTGAGAGGAACTGATTGCAGTGTATGTCGGAAGTCTAGAAACTTCAGAAGCCTAGGCTTCTTTGTCAGGTACTTCTGAACATCTGAGAAGTCAAGGTGACATACCCTCACTTGGGTTAAAACATTAACAGACTCCTGTTTTAGTCAGCTTTTGTGTCATGTTGTGACCAAAATACCCAACGAAAACAACATAGAGTAAGAAAGTTTATTTGGGACTCACAACTTCAGAGGTCTCAGTCCACGAACTCCATTGCTCTGAGTCCAACCTCTGGGTACAGTGAGGATAGCTGCTCAGCTTATGGCAGAGTCAGAAAGAAGAAAGAGAGGAAGGGGAAGGGAAAGGGGCGACGGAGAAGGAAAACCCTTCAGGACACGTCCCCAATGACGTACCTCCTCCAACCGTGCCTTATCTGCCTACAATTACCCTCCAGTCCATCCCTTCATACTAGGCTTGACCAGGTTCTAACCTCTCATCATCTAATCATTTTGAGCTCCTGAATATTCCTGCAGAAACTCAGGAGCTTTTGGAGGACATCTCATATCCAATCCATAATAGTCCTCAGTCCACAGAAGTACAGCTCATACCAAGATACCTGAATTCCAATGTTTTCTCTTAGTTGTGGGAAACGGACAATGAACAATTGATGCACAGTGAGATAGTGAGAGATTCAAAAGTGAAAAAAGCCAAAGGAGCTCATAAATACTAAGCAATGGCAGATACTGCTTCCTGGAGGATTTGATGAGGCATACAGAGGCAAAGCACAAAGGACTTTTGTTCTCCACACAAAATAATTTTGTGCTCCCCACAAGGAACAATTGAGTATGAACCATTATTTTTTTAAAAAAGTACCCATTTTGGTGAGAATTTAGGTTAATATAAATGCATACACTCTACTATTCATTCTGTTGTTTTGATCCTATTAACTGAAAAAAATTAATTCAAATGCAGCGTAACTTGAAAAATTCAAGCATTTACAACAGCGACAATATTTTTTAGAACAAATTGGTGCCTATTCAGCTAGAAAATCAAAACTATTTTTCCCTAGAAAAGTCTTGCACATTTGCCTAGTGAAGTAGGCACTAGCACCCTCCTTCCTTGCTTTCTTCTTTCTTCCTTGCTTTCTCTTTCCTTCCTCCTTTCCTCTTTTATTTCTCCTTTTTAATGTCATTTTAGTCCCATATTATAAAGCAGAAAGCTAATTGCACCTTCAAGTTAGAATGGAAAAAGCATTGCAAGAGATTGAATTTTTTTTAAGAAATTAGGTAGAGATTATATCTATCAATGGCTACTTTTAACTATAATTTGTCCCCTGATGTGCAACATATGTATGTATGTGTGTGTGTGTGTGTGTGTATTCCTTCTCTTGTAAATGCCAAAACACAACTTCAGTATTTTGCATAAATTGCACATACCTTTAATACAAGGAACACATTACCATCTTTACGGAAGACAGCCTTGCTGGGAGCTGGGGATATAGCTCAGTGGTAGAGCACTTGCCACCTCCATCAAACAGTACCATCACCACTACCACCACCCAGTATCACCACCTCCCCCCAAAAAAGACAATTGCTTTTTAACCATTAACAACCAAAGAATAATTCCTAAGCACTAATCACATAGAGAAATTATATTTATATTTTTCTATGAAATTTTATAATAGACAAAACTTTATGTTCTTAAATATATCCCTTTCATGAAGGGTAGAAAGAACAGTTTCATGTGATATAGCCACACATGTATGTTGGGCTCTCATAAATTTCTGGGAAATAAAATGAAAGTAATGGATACATTCACCCAGAAAAATGCATGTGCACATAGAATATGGAAATCACAGTGAAAGATTCACAAAGGTTTTAATATCTGTTCCAAATAAGAAGCCTCATATATGGAAGGAACATAGACTTTAGATACTTCTACCTGGGGAAGGATTCCAGAACATTCTATCTGCCTGACCACAGACAAGTTACTCATTCCCTCTGAGTTTCAGTTCTTACCTGTTAAACTGAAGTGGCAATTGTATCAACCTGATTAGATTGGTCTGGGGAGTGAGTAAGAGGATATCTGTAGAGTGCTTTGAGAAGTGCTAAACCTTGAGTAAGATCTCAGCATGCTAGCTGCTATGGACATCATCACAGTGGTAATTCTTATCTATAAAATGGCACTGACATTAACACTGTCTCACAGGGTTGTGAAAGAAAAATAAGACAAAGGATGTAAAATATGTACGTTTTTTCATAGCAAAGGCTCAGTAGACATCAATTATTGTCATCATTATGCTTATAATTTATTTCCTATAATAATTCAGAAAAATATATGCAGTGGTCCCCTATGTACAAGACAGAAATAGCCCTTATTTGTGGTTATGAATCAACAAATAAGGCTTTCTAAACCAACCTGGCTTTTGACACAAAAAATAAATTTTCAAACTGAATATACTTAAGACTATTTGTCAGACAGTTAAAAATGTAACTCTCATGCAATATGAAATGAACAGATGTCAAAAATTTCATTTAACTCATTAATGAGGAAACCAGTAAGATGTTAAGATTATTTCAAAAGAGAGTTTGAAGAACAAAGATATTGCCGGAGGTGTTAAAATGAAGCTTCTAAGACATGCAAAACTGATTGATATCCTGTAGAACAATGTAACATAATAATTGGTGTTATCTTTTCTACAGAGCAAAAAGTAATTATATATTCCACACCAAATTCACTTGCATCGGTTCATAGAAGAATCACTTTCACTACAGTTAGTTTTCTATAACTTCTAGCCCTACAGATTCTAGGACACAGAAAGTCAATTAAATGTATATGACCCTATAAAAATAGATCATTTCTGAGAAGTTTTCAGAACAAGACCAGCACTTCACTTTTTAATGGACACCAAATAATCATTTTTGTCTGTTCTCAATCTTGAACTTTTCAAACACACATTGCTTCTAAATACAGCCCCTTCTAAGAAGTTGTTTATTCTGTGACAATTTTACAAAATATATTAAATATCCCATCTTACTATGCCATATCATTGTATGTTTATACATTTTTTAAATCAATTTTTTAAAATATTTTTTAGTTGTAGTTGGACACAATATCTTTGTTTATTTTTATGTGGTGCTGAGGATGGAACCCAGTGTCTCACACCTGTGAGGTGGACACTCTACCACTGAGCTACAGCCCCAGCCCTGTTTATACATTTTAAAAATACTTTGTCAATCTCTTTTTCAGCTTTTCTGATGTATAATTGGTATACCCCAAATGTACATAATTAGTGCATTAATGTTGGTGAATTCGGACATAATTAATTCATACAAAAAGGTGCATATAACTAATGGGTACAATTTGGTGAATTTGAACAACACACTTGTTTTCCTATCACCACAACCCAGGTAATAATTAAATAAACCTATCATTTAAAAAAATGGACATTTTTAGAGCAGTTCTACATTCCCAGCAAAATTGAGCAGAAGGTACAGAGACCCTGCTCCACATAGGAACAGCACCATCAGTACAGTATTCTCCCTCTATCAAAATCCTGCACCTGGAGCATTTGTTACAATCAATGAACCATCTTGATACATCATTATCACCCTAAGTCCACTGCTTATTTACCTCTCACTCTCAGTGTTGCACTTTGTATGAATTTTCACATATATAAAGTTACACATTTCCACCACTATAGTATCTGCATCTCCACAGATTTGCCTCCAGAATTTATGTAACCGGAATCATATAGGGCTGGGAGTTAATAATAGAGCACAGGTTTAGTATGCACAGTCCGTGAGTTCAACCTCGGGCACCAAAAACCATGATAGCATACAGGCCCATGATAATGGCTTCTTTTATTTAATATGCATTAATATTCATGCTTTTTCGTGGCTTCACAAATCCTCCTTTTAGCACTGAATAAATAATATTCCCCTGCCTGGATGTACCACAGTTTGTTTATCTATTCATCTACTGGAGGACTTCCAAGCAATAATCTCAGTTGCTTCCAAGTTTCAGCAATTAAGAACAAAACTTCTATAAACATTCACATGTCGGGTTTTGTTGGTGTTGTTATTGTTTGTTTGTTTGGTTGGTTGGTTTTGTGGACATAAGTTATCAACTCCTTTGTGTAAATACCAAGGAACAAGATTGCTGGGTAACAGTAAAAAGTATGTCTAGTTTCATGAGAATATGACTGTCTCCCCAGGTAACTGTGCTATTTGCATCATCACAAGTAATTAATGAGTTCTTGCTGCTTCACCTCCTCTCCCACATTTGGAGGTAGGTCCCAGTTTTATAGACATTGGTATGATGCTATTGACTTTGTAATTTCCTAATGGCATATAAGTGGAACAGCCTTTTACATATTTTTCAGCTATATTCAGTTAATTTTGGTGGAGGATTGAGGTCTGTGTGTAGATTTTTATTGTTTAGGTCTTGGGTACCTTCACATATTCCAGCACAATATGTTGAAAAGATTATTTTTACGCTATTGTGTTGCCTTTGTTCTTTTTTCAAACATCAGTTGACCAAATTTTTGTAGGTCTGTTTCTAGGCTCTCTTCTCTTTCCCATTTATCCTTGGTGTTCCTTGAGCTTCCTGGTTTGGTATCTGAAATTAATTTGGAGTAAATTTTCAGTTATTCTTGTCTCAAATATTCTTTCTGTTCCATTCTCTTTTCTCTTTCTTTTGGCATTTCTGTGACACATAAGTTACATGTTTCATAGTTTCCCCACAGATCTTGGATAATCTATTCTATTTTTTTTCAATTTATTTTTCTCTTTGCTTTTCCATTTTGAAAGCTCCTATTGACGTGTTCTCAAGTTTAGAGATTCTTTCCTCAGTCTTGTCCAGTCTACTACTAAGTCTACCAAAGGTCTTCTTCACTTTTATTACAGTGTGGGTTTTGTTTGCTTTTTTGTTTGTTCGCAGCACTGAGTTTCACACCCAGGACCTAACACATGCTAGGCAAGTGCTCTGCCACTGGGCTACATCCCCAGCCCCTTTTATGTACTGTTTTTGATCTCTAGCATTTCTTTTTTTTTCCTTAGAATTCCCATCCCTCTGACTACATTCTCCATCTGTTTGTTCATGTTGATAATCCCAACATCCTTAACACATCTAAATCTGGTTCTTGCATTGTCTCTTTAATTTTTTTGAACTTTTTGGGGGGTGGGTTGGGGAGGGTTCTTTGTTAATTTTTGTCTTCTATGTGTTTTGTAACTTTTGGGGGGGCCAGGAATTGAATTGAACCCAGGGGCACTTACCCACTGAGCCACATCCCCAGCCCTTCTTTATATTTGATTTAGAGAAACGGTCTCTCTGAGTTGCTTAGGACCTCACTAAGTTGGCATTGAACTTGAGTTCTACCTACCTTACCCTCCAGAGCCACTGGGACTACAGGCATATACCACCTCACAGGGCTGTAGCTTTTTCTTGATAGCCAAAAATCATGTATTAGATAAAGGCACTGCTATAAATAGGCCTTTAGTACTGTGATGATAATGTGTGGGGATAGGGGAAATGTTCTTCAGTCCTATGGTTAAATCTCATGTTTTAGAAAGCAAGTGCTTCTAACCTATGACCTTCACAAGTGCTTCTCCTTCTTTTGAAGGGTCACATGGTGTTATGGTTTGGATGTATCTCCCAAAAGCTCACATGTGAGACAATGCAAGAGGGTTCAGAGGGGAAATGATTGGGTTGTGAGATCCTTAACCCAATCAGTGAATAAATCACCTTATGGGATTAACTGAATGGTAATTGAAGGCAGGTGGGGTATTGGGGGTGTGGCTTTGGGATATACATTTGTATCTGGCAAATGCAGTCTCTTTCTCTCTCTCTCTCTCTGCTTCCTGATCATCACACAAACTCCTTCCCTCTGCTACATTCTCTCACCAAGATGTTCTGCCTCACCTCAAGCCCTGAGAAATAGAACCTTCTGCTGTGGATTAAGACCTCTGAAACCATGAGTCATCAAATAAACTTTTCTTCCCTAAAAATGTTCTGGTCAGATCTGTTAGTCACAGCAGCAAAATAGCTGACTAAAACAGATCGCTAACAAGGATTTTGCATGTATATATTTCTTCCTGCAGAACAGGACTTACCCAATGGGTAAGTCTCTTATAAAATACTTTCTTCTGAGGGCAGGCCTTGTTAAGAAGACAGAATGTTCTGGAATGTGTCCAGATGTTTATTTTCCCCATCCCTCATGAGAAACACAAAGAAATTCTATTCTAGTATTCACTAAGAGAAACTTTGAACTCCTAAAGGTAAATGTACAAAGTTGTTCTCCTTATTCTAGGACTGGGTCTCCTGGGGTTTTTAACTCTCAAATGCACCCAGGATGATTGTCCAGCAATTCAGCAATTACGTTCAAGTCTCCCTGTGGGGCCGTGGTCCTCATGGATATTTTTGCTCATGATTTCTGCTTGTCTGTTTCTTGAATTTTGGAGGCAATGGTTTGCCCTATGACCTCATTCTCTGAAATATTTAAAAATAGTGTTTCTTAATTTCTGTTTTCAAGGACTTTATAAAAACAGACTTGTCTCTTGTTTTTTTCATTTTATGTGTTTATAACAATTATTTTTTGCATAGACATCATCTTCTCTGTTTTAAAATAGACACCTGCAATAACACATAGTCATAAAACTCTTTTATATTAATAGTGTTCTTAAATTCAGGTCATTAGGCTTTTTACTTTTTAGAATAAGTAAGGACTTCCCAGTTTCTTAAATTCTGAATGAGAAATCTTATTGTTTTCACTGTGGTTCTGCCTGTGGATTTGCTATCAAACATACCAGAATTGGCACTGTCCCTTCCAGAATTAGCAAACAAAACAAAAAGCCCTTGAAACATTCCATTTTTCTGTAGTCTTAAACATCATAGGAATCCTGTGATTGATAGAAAAATGCTACAAATATGTTTTTTAAAAATTGCTCATAGGGTGATCAATGTGAGAGAAAAAATAATGTATTTATAAGCCATTTCTTCTTGTTTATATGTTTATAGGTACTAAATACGGTCTATCTCGTTAAATGAAATATCTGTCTATGAGCCCTATTGATAAACTTATTCAAAACTCTTTGGAAAGAAATTTTTTGGGAAAAAAAAACTGGCTGTGAAATTAAACTTCTAATGTAGCAGTAGAGGCACATAGAATTTTATCATGATAGTATATAATATTAATGTACTTAAATTATGTCGAGCATGTAATAGAATTAATTACAGTGATATGATTTCTGTTTTTAAGGACTTTATCAAAACAGACTTGTCTCTTGTTTTTTTTTTCCATTTCATGTGTTTATAACTTAATTATTCTTCACATAGATATCATCTTCTCTGTTTTAAAATAGTCAAACACCTGCAATAACACATAGTCATAAAACTCTTTTATATCAAGATATTCATCCCTCAGCTTGTTTTCATTATTGGTCCTTTGGAAGATTTCCATCCTCATTCCAATGAGCTTAGCGATTAATTAAAATATTCTTGCTATTGAAATGCACTGTATAGTCCCTGTGAATTAGTCGATGTCAAATATTGTAGTTTTTTGTAGTAGATAGGACTCTACTTTTTTTTAATTCCCACTATTTCATACTTGCTGCAATTTAGAAAAATTGCTGATGCATCAATTAATGCAAATTGTATAAAGGCTTCTATAATTTGAGTTTGAAATGCCAGATCCAACCTCAGAGCTTTGTATTATCATGAGCTGCAACTTAAAACACTGGGTTCAATTTTCATTTACCTAATGTTACCCAGTAATAAGACATGTCTATTAAGGACATCTGTTACAATTTGGAAACCTCTAATTTTAATGGGAAATAATAGAGTTCATGTCTGTAAGATTAGAGGTTATGGACTAGGTCTTTACACTGGTTTGGCATCCTTGATATAATACTCTGCCAGCCAACCAAATATATTCACAAAAGGCCCAAAGTCTTGATTCTGTAGGCCAAAAAAAAAGGGGGGGGGAGATGAAAAAATAAAACTTTTCTATCTTGTCACTTTGATCATTGCCTTGTCGAAAATCTGTCACCACCTGAAAGAAAATAATATTTTGTCTCTCTTTTTAAAAAGCGCATGAAGAGACAAGAAACCAGAGAATAATTACACAGTAAAATGCACTCTGCCAGTTGACTACTGGGGAAAGAAGTAGGCTGAAGAGAGGGAAGAAGGAGAGGGAAGGGTAGAGAGGGAATCTCTGAGGCCTGAGAGTGTCCCCAAGGCCCCAGGGAGCCCACGGCCCCCCACTGACATTTGGGTTTTCCATATTGTTTTCTTAGGAGGGATTGAAAGAGAGAGTGAGAGACAGTCCACCTTTGCCTCCTCTTTTCCTCTCTTAAACTGACAACCTACAGATAGTAAAAAGAACACATCTGAGAAAATAATTATATCTGCCAACTTGAGCAATCGTAACAATGAAATCCTGTTTTTTTTTCTTTATTCAAGCCAAACTTAAGCATTCCTTTTGAATCCAAGTCCTTAATGGCATTTATGACTCTCACGAGTATTTATTTTAGCTGAATATCTTGCATTTGCTATGCCAAGAACAATCTCGAGTAAAAAAGATTCCTGTCACTTTATTCAGGCTTCAACAAAAAGCACCCAAGCCAGTAAATCACTAAATGGAACTACCAACTTCCTATGACATGCATGAATAATGCCTTAGCAGTCCACTCACCGGAAAGATTAGAAAGGGAGTGAATGAAACCCTGTAAAAGTATGCCCACATGGGCTGAACCCAGAAGTCCATCAAAATCGATTTCCCCCATTTGACATCTAAGTATTTTGAAATGTTCTAACAGGAAACAACAGAATCAAATTTCTTTCCAATCTACTTTCTGCTTAAAGGAAGAATTATGACAGCCAAACTTACCAGGTTTTATGCATCAGCAAAAGTTCCATGTTAACTCAAGACCACCTTGGGGGGGGGGCGGGAAGCAAAGATAAAAGTAAAGTTGTGTTGAGCACCTAAATTGACAAAAATTGAGCTAGTCTTGTTGCACACAAATACTTTTTTTGTTAGCGAGAGAAAGCTGGAAGGAAATGTCCTTGATACCATTTTGAACTGGAAGGTAAAAGAAGGTAAATTGTTTACATTCAGATTACCCTTAGAAAGACAATAATATGTTTATAGCATTTTCAATATGTGCAGAGAGTGAATAGATATATTTTTTATCATGAGTCTTCTAATAATAGTTCTTAACCATGAGCTCATTCATCAAAATCATCAGAGAGCTCCATGTACCTGTTCATCTGTGTTTTACATCCCTGTTGAAGGAAATGAATGCCACTGAAAAACAGTCTAGTGTGTTCTTTTTGCCTTTTAGTCAGTGTTATCATTCACCTTCACTTTCTAAATATCATAAGCCCAGCATTAAGTCACCACATGTTGTCATTAATTGTATAAATGCAAACTTTCATATTTTTAAATGAATATCCCATTTTAAAATTTATTTTTCTCCAAAATACTTTTATCTTAAATTGTTTATCTTCTCCAACAATTATGAGGGCCTGCAGAGAAAACTCAGTGGTAGAACTCTCTTGCCTAGCATGCACAAGACTCTGGGTTTTGAACCCAAGCACCCAAAATAAAAAAGAACAAGTTTTATGGTGTAACACATTTCTATTGGATTTTTAAGCTTATTAAATCATTTCAAAGTAAACTTCTATAATCCTTTGCTGAGTTCATTTCAAAATGATTTAATTCTTAGAAAAAAAAAACAAGGTTTTTGTTTGACTAACATTCTTATACTGGATGTTTATAAGATTTGATCTATCTTTATATTAGTAATAATGCAGAATTATAAAATTAAAAATAAATAAGCTAAGACATCATTTTTTCCCCAGACTGATGTCTCTTTTGGTGATTTATGGATTCATCAGTCATCAATAGAATTAAAGGCCATTTATACTAAACAAATTGCTTATGGCTGCAGCAAATTGTGTTTTGAGGCTTAGTGATAAGGACTATAAATTGCCAGTCATGTTATTAGACTTATAAATCAGAGAGTTAGTGAAAATTGATTAGCTGACTCCAATTTTTCTGAACACATCGTTACTCTAGCTTATTATTTTTGTTTCCTAGGTCAGGGCAGTTCACTTCTACAGTGAGTGAAAGAATGTGCACTTCCAGTATTTTAGGTTAACATTCAGGATGGGGAGGTTGTTTGGTTTGTTTTAATTTCTGCAGATATTTTTTAAAGATCAACAAAACCAAATTTGTGTCTTTATGATAATATTTCAGTATTTTCCCCTGTATATTTTCTGTTGGGATCTGAACACTCGCAGGACCCCACAATTCATAGATGAAGAATCTAGTACCCTAAAGTGACAGTTTTAGGAAATGGAGCCTTTTGGAGGCGACTGGAATATGAGGGTAGAGTGTTCACAAATGGGTTCAGTACCCTCAGAAAAGTATCCTTCCACCCTGTGAGATTACAGCAAGAAGACAACCATCAAGGAAGCATGCACTCACAAAACCCCCCTGAATGACAGACTTCAGCACCCAGAACTGTGAGAAATGCATTTGTATTATTATAAACCACCCAGCCCATATTTTGTTACAGCAACCAAAACATACTATGAAATTCTCTGAGAATAATAATCTAGGTATGGAAACTAATCTACTTTGAGAAAATATTTGTGAAATATTTCTTCAGTTTAGTGATGGAATCATTTTATAACAAACCCAAACATAACATAACCCCTTCCTAAAATCCTAAACATATAATCTTCTTCTAAAAATAGAGAAATCTCAAAAATGTAAGACATTCATTACATATGGTGTAGGGGTTCAAAAAATGCTACCCCTAAGTATAGTGCATTGGCATAATGAATATTTTGAACTAAAGGACGTGGAAGACCTCAGAAGCAGTCTCAGAACCAACATCACTCTGGCCTTCTGCCTTCTTGTCTCTTCTCCCTGCTTCTTTCCTAAAAAGCAAGTCACAGAAACTACAATTTCTCTTCTCCAAGGAAGGCAGGTCATAGAAATTAAAGTCCCCTTTTCCAAAGTCAACCATGAAAACTGGAGATATTTCTCTAAACTTTTCCTGCCTTTCTGTGTAAGAACTGTCCATAATGAAATTCTCTGACCTACCCTCGTTAGACAGTCACTCATAAGACCCTCACTCCACCTGGTTCCTATTCCATACTCAGGAGGAAGAAATAATACAACAGAGAGACCAAGAAGAACCTGAACAGACACTTAGTCTGTTTCTAGTAGATCATACCCTTTCTGTCTAATCACATTTCTAGATGGTTTTTCCTGTTTCATTGACCATAAGAAAAAAGTAGACATTTTCCTACATGTCTTGGAGTCTTCATTCTGAAGGTTCCCATGTTAGGCCAAACTTCGCTTAAATAAATGTGTTGTGCTTTTTCTTTTGTCCACCTGTCATTTGTTACAAAAGTGTTGCCAAAACCTGCAGAATGGCTGAGGAGTGATATCACCTCTTTTGGCCACTATAATGACCATTGTGATAAGAAGTCTCTATTAGAAGGATCGGCATTGTTTTAAAAGTAGCATGCATTATTTACTTGCTAAATGTGAAGTTGTTTTAAGAGAATATTCTTGGTGTAGACTGTGAGTTCTAAACTGTCTAACACATGTCTTTTCCTATCTCAATACATCCCATAAATAACTGCTACAATATCCTTATATATGACTGTCCTTTTTATCATTGCTATACTAGAAATTCCCATAGCTCCTCCACTACCTACAGTATAATTTTTAAGAATTCCATTTTTACAAACTAGTCTTCACAAACTGTATCATCCAGTTAATTCCAAAAATTGTTCATTACCTAAATACCCTCCTGTCTTACCCACTATTTCTGTACCTACTCCTGTAATGATTCAGTGCACCTCCATCTATTAAGAAAAAATCTCTTCCAGAAATGATTCCCCATTCATTCCCTTGTAAAGTATTGCAAATTAAGTCAGCTCATTTAAGTTATTAATATTTCTAATCATACCATTTATCTATTACATTCTACTTGTTTAATTTTTACTGCAAATTATATTTTCCATTTTCATAACATTTAACAGGCATAATGAAAATTTTAACAAATTGTTGGTTGTAGATTATACTCACAGCATTTCAGAGACAAGGTACTTTATAGAATGGAAAAATGACATTGACCAAATCACTTGCTAGGAACCTATAATGTGTACGTCTCAAACGATTTAATTAACCTAGAAACAAATGTACCTGCAAATTACAAACTAATTTGAAATATCTTACAAAATCCCCTCTTCTCATTAGGGCTACAAATTTAACTAACATCTGAGAAAGAAGAGAGAAGCTGATAACAAGTGATAGCATTCAGAGTATGCCACCCCAAAATATGCCATTGTAACCCCATATTTGAAACTGACAGAGAGGAAACACTCTGTCCTTTCTAAGAGAAAAGGCAGGGCATTTTTTTTTCAATCCTGGGAATTAAATTCAGGGCTCCCTACAACTGATCTACATCCTCAGGCCTTTTTATTTTGAGACAGGGTCTCATTAAGCTACCTAGGCTGACTTTAAACTTGCAATCCTCCTGCCTCAGCCTCTGGAGTAGCAGGGATGACAGATGTGTATCACTGCATGGTTAGGCAGAGCAGATGACTCTAGATCATTACCAGTCCAGTGATGGCACCAGAGGAATCCATATAACAAAATATACTAATTAGTCCTTAATTTCTATTAGTGTCTTTTGCATGTTGCCCTAAAAGCTCAAAATCCTTTTGATTTCTTTTGTTGCTTCACTATAACATTGTTTTTCTTAGCTAAGATGCTATATAAGCTTAAGTTCTAACTTGAGTTACTTATCACTGTGTGTTTTCATGTTAATACACTATGCACATGTTATTCAACTTGGTTATTTTCCTTTTTTTGTTCTACCATTTGCCAGTCTTATTTGTAGGGCCCCAGTCAATACATCATAAATGGGCACAGGGAAAAAAAATAAAAACATTTTTCCTCCTTTCCAGAGAAAAGAGGTCTCTGCTTTTCTGATGGACACCACAGAGCCAGACTGGTGGACAGTATAAAAATAGAAGTTAAAATGAGAACTTTTGAAGTCAAAAAAATCTGTGTTCAAAATTTATTCTCACCTAGTTGCTATAGTATAACAGAAAACACTACCTGTTATCTGAAGCATGTAATAATTTACAGCTCAGACATCACAAAAGATTTATGCAAAATCATAACTTGGTCCCTTAATTGTCTAAATATATCAAGACCCCATGCTCCCAAAGGAATACACAGTTTTTGAGCAAGGATGTAGAGCAGAATACTAGCACTGTTTCTTACATATTCACTCTGTACTTAATCATCATAAATGTCACAACTTGTGCTTACACATGCAAGCTTAAGTTTAAAACAGACATACATTTCCAATTAATTTTGTCATAACTATACATATTAGGGAACTATTTCAACATTCAGCTAAAGAAGTTTATCCACTAGTTGTTTTGTTGGTTTGTTGTACTTTGGTGTTAGCTATTACAAATACTTTAATTAATCTGCAAGCCTCTTTAAATATATAGAAAGGTATAAGGCACATCCAAGTTGATGTAGCCCTAAAGATATTTAAAGTAAACAGTGATCATTCAAACTTTTATTTATATCTTTTGCTTGCAGAGTAGCAATTGATCTATGTACAAGATTTTAGAAAATTAGGATGCTGGAGCAGGGGGGTGCTTTCATTTGTTTTATAGTTTGCTTATTGTTTTATCATGCTGAGTCCTATGACTAATTTACTCTGAGTGTAGATTTTTTTCAAAGTTCTATTGTGGCTAAGATGTCAAAAATGCTGGTAAAGGTAAATAGTCTGAGAGTTTCACTAAACCCAAAAACTTTCTGCAGTTTTTTTTTCTTTCTTTCTTTTTATATCTATATCAAACTCCCCATAGCTGCACTATTTCATTTGCCCTATTTTTCCAATAAAATGCAATAGCCCTTTGCTTCATGCTATTATTCTTAAACATTACACCAATATTTACTTTAATTATAGTAGAAGTTCTTTGAAAGAATGTAGCTAGGGGAAAATACTTTCAAAATTATAACAGAAAATCCCTCCATAACTATATACATTTAAAGCATTATATATACATTATGTACATTTGAAGAGAGAATATACTCAGAATAATCTCAGTGATAATATTCAGCTATAATAAATTAAGCTATAATCTTTCATCTACTAAATGTTTGCTTTTGCTTTCTTCTTCTGTTCTGAATGGTCACCTAAGTGACTGGAATTTTTTGGCACCATAAAAGATATTATAGCCAAACATAACTATTAGCACTGGGAGAACCAGGGTATAAAATAATTATAAAAACCTCCCAGAGAGTTGAATAAACCAACATTAATCTTGGATTCTCTAGGTTATGCCTGACCAGGGCTAAAAGGAACTCAGAATCCAAGTGACCCATAGGTGCCACTTGCAAGTGTTAAGTCACAGAAAGCAAATACAGTCTTTGGAGAACTCATCAAACTTGCATCAGTGACTATGGAGGGAAAAACTCTTCCACCTTCTATAAGATACTAAACCACATTAACTTAAGTGTAGATAGAACAGGGATCTCTGTGGGTTGGTGTTGCTGGATATAGGGTAAGGAAGTTGTGATTCCCTTTCCTCCCCCAACATAAGGAGTAAGGCCAACTCTCCTATAATTGAAGATATAATACATTCATTTAATCAAAATTGTACATGACATAAGAGTCATCAGAAACAGACTTAAAAACCCAGGGACAACTGTATGTTTTTACTGTATTGGTTTGATACAGAATAAATATCCATGTAGAAATGTGATAGGTCAGGAGGGAATGATCTTTTGAAATAAACTAAAAAGGACTCAGCCAGGCTTATCACTCTGATTCTCCTTGGGCTCTCTGTGTAGCATTTCTTTTTTCCAGGGTATGCAACAGGACCCTTCTAGAATGTGAGTGTCACAGCCAAGAGAGAAGAAAGAGAGAGACCATCCTGGGTTTTATGGCTTCCTTTGGGAGAGAGATCTAGATTCTATGATTTGTTAAGGGAAACCTGTGCAGATAGAGAATTGAGGGACAGAAGGGAAAGGGAAGGCCATAGAGGCCTCATTTCAGTGTCCTTTAGTTCCAAGTGCTCAGCATGCCAAAGGGTCATATTTTAGGGAATCAGCTTTAATATTCCCTTTATCTTTCTTTATTTTCATATGTCCGAACCAATCTCCTACCCCATTTCCTAGTTAATATTAAGGACGAGTTTAGAAAAAATAAAATTTACATTGTCAACTCTGTAAAACAAGCGAGGCACCAGATATTTAGCTTTGGATTATCACATCGAACTGAGGGCATCTCATTAATCTTCCATTTTCTCCCCAAGATTCCAAATCGACACACTTAGGCAATTTAGCAGTAACTTAAATGATTAATAGGTTTCTCTAGTAGTAACCTAATTGCTATGACACTAAAGACAAGAACATTGCAAAAGATAAAGCCTGGAGACCGAAATTACCTCCCTTTCTCGGTGGCAATCAGCTGTTAAAGGCAATTCTAGAACTCTTTTGAGCAACAAATGAATTACTGTTGCCAAGTATGACTTTTGCCTTGCTGGATTCAAATAGAGGCATACTCATTAACAAATGCTTATGCCCTTCTCAATATTTTCTATCATATCCAAAGTTTCTTTCACCAGATTTCTTCAGGAAGAAAATTCTTTAAAAATTTGAATTAGCATTTCTACATTTCACTTCTGCATTGCAGTGTATTTCCACCTATGCCATAATTTTGCATTTTTAGTTTAATGTAATAATACTCCTAATCTAATATCAAATGAATGTGTAGATGTGTTTAATAAATAAGAGGTGAAATGGGAAGGAAGACACAATCTGAAAAATCCAAGCATCAGTTCTATTTGGGTCATCTTAATATGCCCAAGAAAAGTAACTCCTTTGAAATAGAGCATAGTTTTAGCTTTTCTATTTGGCTTTCTCTTTTTTGATAATCTAATCATAAGATATTCCTCCAATTACAAAGCACAAAAAATATATACTAAAATCTAAATCATCAAATAAAATATCATAATTCTTACATTTTTATTTATTAGTGTTTTTAAAATTTTCACACCAAAATGTAGTATAACTTTGAATTACTTACATGACCATGAGGTATCTTTGAAGCAAACAGAACTCCTGTTAAACTATCATCTGTCACAATCATCTCTCATTACCTGATGCCTACATTTTACTTTTAATTTTGTCCACACTAGTGATAGAAGCATGAACTTCTAAATTTGAAAAATATGAATATTTTTCAATATGTTCATCCTATCATCCTAATATAATCTGTAGTACCTGTAATTTCCACCTGAAATAGAGTTTGTCAGTTAAAAGAAAAATATTTTCTCTCCTTTTGTACTTGTGATTCTGATACTTTATTAAGCTGTTTAAAAGAGACATTCTAGCTTTCTTTAGGTTCTTTACTTGGTGGCATTGCCACCACTGAGTTTTTATTATGTAAATTATTGCAATCTGGTTAGCTCCTTCCGTCTTTTTTCTTAACAAAAGGGGTCTTCAAGCACTAATCAAAATGTTGCAATTTACATATTAATGAAGTTTTTATAATGACATTTTCTTCATACCAGGGTGAGCAAAGAGAGACTTTTATCCTTTTTTTTTTTTTTTTTTTTTTTTTTGAGAAAGCAATCACTAAATTTTGATCTTATGGAGTATCGAAACTTTCGGAAGCCAGTTGGAATGGAATTTATGTATTTTAATCAGACACAGAAAGGAAGTGCAAGGTATGAGCTGTACATGGGCTGTTGTAATGTTTATAAGCAATAATTCTTATATACATTTATGCACTTGTAATTATATAAATGCTAAGGGTGCATTTGGCTTGGAGGACGCCATGCACAATCAAATCCTAATCATTCCATGAAAGGAACAACATTCCACTAAAAATGAAGAAAGACAAGGAGTGTTCGAAAGCTATGTCAAAGTGTCCAGCTGTTTTCATAGAATATAGGTGATTTCCTGGTGCTAGGAAAGTCCCGAAGAAGCATTCTAATAACTAGAAATATTTTTAATTATGAAGAAGCCCTAGTATAAAGATTCACAAAAATAGAATAAGTGGATGAAATTAGTTAAAACCATCTTCTTAATAATGAGGTGCTCTGATTGTAAAAGTACTTTGACTCTTTAGAATATACCACTGGAGACCAAGCTGAAAAAACAAATTAACAATCTGTCACTAGAATGCAGTCTCCCACAGACAATATGCCCATAAATGAAAAGACAGAGATTCCAGCATCCATCATTATCCAATCAATGACATACTTAGGAAAGTTAAGCAAGGAAACAACTTGTGTCATATTTTCTTTGATTATCTAAATCTCAAATAGGCACAATTTTTGTTTTGAGAATTATTCTTTCCATCAAAAGCACTCTGAAATACTATAGATATATACTAATGAGAAATGAAAGAAAGAAAAATGTGGCCCAATATTTTTTTGTGAATTCTTAATTGTATTATACAAAATATTTTATGTGAGAAATTTGCTCTCAGTAACCTGAAAAGTGTCAGCATTTGTCCAAATCCTTCCTTTTTTCCTAGGGAATTGATGTGAAAATTAGTAATTGATTACATATTTATAAGAATAGTAGTGTAATAGTTGATTTACTTCTTATAAAAAGATTTCATGTTAAAAAAAATTAGTACCTAGGATTAGCAAAAATTTTAGAACATTAAAGAATTTTAAGTTATTAAAGAATATCTAAACATCGTAATCTAGTCCTTAAATATGAAAAATAAAAGTATAATGATTTTAAATATAGATTGATTTAGCCTGGCTTAAATCTAAGTTAGATGTATATTTAAAAAATGGCAATGGTTAAGGACAATTCTTTTTTTTTCTTTTTTTTTTTTCACCATAAAAAGACACCCCAGCGAGTGAAATAATAAAACAGGTCTTACTTCTTTTCACAGCAGGATAAGAACACCCATTCAATTGGATTAGATGACATCATGCCAAGAGCCATTAGCTCAATCATTGACTTGTGCCTGCAAATGCTACCATTTAGACACATGGAACCACTTCCAGTCACATCTGGCCACTTGGGCATGTGAGCTGGCACAGGCATGCTGTGGAAAGAATGAATGTCCCTTCCCAAGCTATTTACCCCAAATCCTTTAATATTGCAGGGTTATTTCTCTTAATAAAAGAGAATCCTTAAAACTATGAAACTCTCAGCTGTGCATTTATGATCAACAGAAATTTTCTTCTTCTTCCTCTTCTTCACTTGAGTGGTTTGGATTCTGAATAGCTTCAATCTAGCTCCAGGCCTTTGAACCGTTGATTGCTCATGTTCAGGTATTGATTTCAGGTTGCGCCAATTCATTGAAATTGTACTTAATTTCAAAGGACCTCCATCACTGACTGGAAGACCAGTTTGCAAGGATGTGGACAAATGACTTCCCTCCGGGGAACCTGACCTCTTCCAACCACAGGTATATGCGGGCTTTGCAATGACAGAGAGTAATTGTTCTCATCTTTTCCTGGTTATCAAGCAGGTTATCACAACTGTTTCAGTCTCCAAAGGCAAAAATATATTTTGCTTAATTTTATTTGTTGTTGTTTTCCCCATTCCCATTTAGAATTAGTTATACCAAACATAACTAAATTTATTAACTTGGACTCTGAAACATGCTATGAATTCAGGAAAGCTGTATTATATACAATTGTTAGTGATCCATCTCTTTAATAGTAGATTGTTATTCACACTTATGCATGTGCACATGTGCACACCTATACACACAGAACACTTCTGTCACTCTGCCATAACACAGGTGCTATAAAGGTCAAGTCATTTTCTAATTCCTTCTTCTCAATCATCAAATGCTACACCACTTTTTGCTGACTCGGCTCTTCTGTTAAATCTCACTGTGCCTAGTCAGTTTATCTCAAAATTGGGCTGTGACTATTTCTAATACTATTTGATCAGTACATCCAACAGCCGTGACTTATCAACTTATTACTTTTTTTTCACCTAGACATGTGTGCTTTGGCTGGTATTTAACTTAATTCAAAACATGCTGATCTAACCCTTCTTTCCTCATCTCAAGTAGAATAGTTAACTAATTGGCCCTTTTTTTTTTTTTTTTTTTTTTTTTTGCTTCTGAAACTAACACCTGGTCCTTATAGACTTTTGCCAGTGAAAGTTTTTATAAGTATATGTAGGGTATCAAAAGAAAAACAAAACAAGCAATTAGCTCAACTGGGCTTTTGCTATAATAAAACAAATCTGAAAAACAAACAAACAACAACAACAACAAAACATTAAAAATCTATTAAGGCAAGCCTGTTGAAAGAAAAGCTGAAAATACCTCTTAGCAATATCTTCAATGCCAAATGGTGACCTCACTAAGATTTTAGTTGATCTTCTCTTTAATACTGCAAAGTAGAAAATATTTGTTTTTTCACTCATTGCAAAGCTGATGACTGAAACATGTATAACAAAAGACAGATCAACAAAAGAAATGCAAGCACATTTATCTAAGGTAAGTTTTAAATGACATGGAAAATGTATGAAGTTGGGTCTTCCGAAATGAAGACCCAATGAAACAGGGTCTTAGTATTTCTATGATAAGTTTGAGGAAGAATTATAGAGTCATGGAGTATGATTGGACAAAGAGAGTGTGCTCTTATGTTGTGGAGGAGGGGAGCTTCTTCTCTCTGTTCCTTAGGAGATAAATGACATTCCTTCCCTCTTTGTATACCATGGGCAGATTTCACAAGGGTCTTACATCTACAACACAGGAACAACAGAGAATTCTTCAATGTTCTACATAACAGTGCAGAAGGGTGGGAGAATGTCAGAGAAACTGTCTTCTGTCTCCTAACATGACAAGTAACATATTTGGGGATATCATGTCCTGAATCCCATCAACATTGTATTTATAAGTCACTTTTTATGTTTATAGTTAAATTTATTGGAAACATTTGATCTAGTGATTTGACTAGATTTCCCAATAACATTGGAAAATAATTATTTCATTTTCAAAGTGCTTCAATGAGCTTAAATAACAGATCTTCAAAAGGCAAATATATAGATAATTCTCCACAAATGAAAATAAATACTAGTGTAAGAACAAATTTACCAAAAAATGGTGAAGAATCAGATACTTCTTTACACTTAAGCCTTCTAGTTCTTCAACTTATTTGAATTCCTATCTTCTCTTCTTTTGTTTCTTTGCTTATTTCAGGTATGTCCTCTTAAGTTTTCATCTATGGTAAGTTAAATAAATAAGAAGGGGTTTTATAATTCTCTTCTTTCTCATCCTTTATTTATTTATTTTTGGAACCAAGGATTGAACTCAGAGACACTTAACCACTGATCCACATCCCCAGCCCTTTTTATTTTTATTTTGAGATAGGATCTCACTAAGTTGCTCAGGGACTCACTAAATCGCTGGGGCTGGCTTTGTGTGGAGAGCCATTCTTACACGTGACTGGGCGACTCCCGGTTTGGGTCTGAGGCGTTCTGGCTGTGTCGGAGCTTTCCCGGCCCTTTCCTGATGAGAGAACCTGTCCGTGTGGGGGTGTGCCTGACCACTGACCCCTGGGGCCCAATCACTGACCCTGACCTTGGAGTGCGGGCCCCCCCTCAACCTTCATTGGATGGAATTCTCGCCTGAATTTCTTGTTCCCCAATAAAAGGCTACTCCCTGGCGTGCTCGCGCTCTCTCTCTCCTGCTAGCCCTGAGTAATCCTTGCTGCCCTACGGGTGGTTCAAGGTGGAAATCAGAGAGGGGAGCCCTCTTGGACCTGGTCATAGAAAAAGGTAACTGAGTCTGTGTGTTTTATTTCGATCTCTGCTAGCTAACTTTTATGCCAAGAACCTACCTCATTAATGAAACCATTGCGCTGGCCGCATGGTGGAGCTTTGAACTTGCAATCCTCCTGCCTCAGAGTCTCGAGATGGAGGATCACAGGTATGTGCCACTGCGCCTGGAACCTCGTTCTTCTTCTCAAGACCTCCAGGTCCTACACAGTGAGATCTGAGGACATGTTAAGGTGGCTTCACATGTGTCATTTGGTTCTTCCCACATCTTCTCTTCATAGGTGGGAGGTCCTCTAGTCTTTGGATTCCCCAGTAAGAGCACAGCTCTATTTCACTTGTTTTAAAAAGCTTCCATTGCAAAAACCTCTCCCAGAAACTTTGGCACAGAATCTTATAAGTGGATCATAACTGGACATGACATTAGAAAGCACTTATAGTTTTCACTGAAAATTTTTCTTTTCAAGGTTAAAAACATGATTTACATTTATTATATAAATTAATATGTTTATTATTTTCCTCACTGTTATTTTGTTTTCTCCACTATTTGAGAAATGGCCTACCAGTTATTCACAAACAGGCTGCATATTAAAGCTGCCTGGGAATTTTGAGAAACACTGATATTCAGGCCACCAGAGCAAACTGATTCAGAATCTCAACATGAGAACTAAGCATGATATTTTTAAAGACACAGTTCTTCATTGTCATTACCTCCTCATTCACACCTATTCACTCCTTATTCAGCTTCAATCTTGCTTCATCATTCCACCAAAACTATTCTTTTCAAGATCTTACTTATAAATTTTCAAATACAAAGGGTACCTGTGTAATGAATACAAAGACCAAGACGAAATCACTTCACATCCTCCTCACCCACAGATTCTTATGACGTCAGCCACCACTTGTGTATCCATAATTCCAAACTGCAGCTCAAATTCAATTTTCTCTGGGATCTAGACAAAATAGTCACATATTTAATTAACATTTACTGAGCATTTGCTGTTTTGTGGATATCCCTTTGGCTTCACAGACTCAGTATTCATAAGTTAATTAATTATGCAACCCTTTTCCCTTTTACCACTCCTCCCTAAAACAACAACAAAAACTCAAAACAAATCACCACCATCAACAAAGAACTGTGACAACACAGCAGTTCATCTCCCCAAACATATCTGTATGTATAATTTTTCTCTGTTCCTTTCTTTCTTTTACTCCTAGGTTCAATTGAATCTCATTTGTGAGATTCACTCTGGCTTTTAGTGTCTCCCTATGTTAGTCTTCCTCCCATTACTGTGACAAAATCCCTGATATAATTCACTTACAAATAGATTAAGTTTATTTTGGCTTACTGTTTGGAGCTTTCTGTTCATGGTGGGTTACTTATGTTATTTGGGGGCCTTTGATAAGGTTATGCACCACATCAGGTGCATGTGGTGGAAGAAGCCCACCTACCTCATGGCTGCAAGTGAAAGAGCAAAAGAAAAGAAACTGGTTGCAGTTTCATTATCCCCTGGAGGGTATATCTCCAGTGACCTAAGAACTGCCATTAGACCCACCTCTTTAAGTTTCGTCCATCTTCCTAAGGCTTCAAGCTAGAGTCTAAGCCTTTAAACACATGGGCCTTGAGGGATATTGAAGATCTGCTTCTTTGCCTATTTCCACTGTCTCACCAGAGATGTCAAATGCTCATCTTACTTTTCTTGGATTTCCCAACTATTGTCTAAATAATTTCCCTAAGCATAAGACTTACCTACCTCTTACTCTTTCTAAAGACAGTCACTACGTTGAATTCTCTAAAATAATAGTGCAATTATATTCCTCATCTTTTTAAAGTGTCCCATTGCCTAAACCATCATTTCACTGTTTCCTGGGTGGCACACTTTGTTTTATGAGGTGTTAATTATGTTCCATGTAAAAGACTGATATTAACAATGTTTTCTGCTTTGATAGTTACAACATTATATATGTTAGAAAAAGATTATCATGCTTCATTGGACTTTAAAAAATGGCTTTCCAGAATAGAGACTCCTAGGAAATTACAATGGAGATAATTTAATAAATGAATATATATATGTAATTTTTCTTTGTTCCTTTCTTTCTTTTACTCCTAGGTCCAATTGAATCTCATGTGTGAGATTCACTCACACATTGGTTTATTAGTGTCTTATTATATATATCCAATCTGTTACTGATGGCAGAGGAGACAATGTCCCAATTTTGTCATATTTTAAATTTCCTATTGATTATTGCTACTTATTTATATTAATATTTCAAAAGTTTTGGTGGCTAAATTTCATTATACATAAAAACATGTGATTCGAATATTTATTATTTCTAAGAGCAAGTAATTAGTTCCAAAGACCATTTTTGTTGTTGTCTACCATAATCCAAACATATATATTATTCCATATGTTGGTTTTCTCCCAATATGTTATGATTCATAAAAATTTTCTTGTTCAAATGAGTTATGCACTGTTGTCTTACCATATGGAATCCAAAGGCTCTTCATTCTTTGTTTACCGAACTGAGAAGTTAGACTTCTCATACTACAGTTAATAGTAGTATCCCATTCTCAATACCATTTTTTTCTTTATTCTTTTTTAATTTTTATTTATTTATTTATTTATTTTGGCATATGGCATTCTCTCCGTTTGATACATTTGAGTATTCCAATGTTTTGTTTTGTTTTGTTTGGGAACATAAAGAGTTGCCTATGTTCCTGTCTATCTATGCACTCAACTATTAATTCTGTTGCACATATCTTGTAGCTAATAGATATTCAGTGAATGCTCCCTGCAATGGACTAAATCCTGTGTCTCCTTAAGATTCTTATATTGACATTTTAGTCCCCAATGTGATTGTATTAAGAGTTGGGCATCTTTGGGAGATAATTAGGTCATGAGATAATTAGGTGGAGTACATATGTATGGGATTAGTTCTTTTATAAAAGGGACCCCAGAGAGTTCTCTCACCTTCGTTCCCCCTTAGGAAGATACAAGGAAAAGACAGATGTCTGCTATCCAGAAAGGCTCTCACCAGAATCCGACCATGCTGGCACCCTGATCTCAGACTTCCAGCTTCCAGAATTAAGAGAATTTTATTTGTTTTTTATAAGCCACATTGTCTATGATACTTTATTATAACAGCTGAAATTGACTACAACATTGACTAAATGCATACAATAACTTGTATTTGGCCACAATTCCAACTTTAATGCTTCAATTTATTTAGTTTTTTACAATGAATTATACTATGAACTACTGAACATGGAAATATGTGTGTGTATATGATATATATATATATATATATATATTCAATATGTATATGTATATATACATATACAGACACACATGAGAGTCAAAATCCTGCAACAAATGAAGCCAATGGCATAATAATAGAAATAGAAAGAAATAAAAAGTACCATTTCATTTTCAGAAACCATTTTTCTGTAAAATATCAGGTATGGTTTGAAAACATCCATTGCATTAGAAAAGCAATCATTAGGAGACTTATTATCTATGTACCTATCAATCTATTATACATGATTATCTGCTGTGATGATGGAAGCTAAGTTCCAAGATCAGCAAGCCCCAGAAAGTCAATGTATAGTTCCAGTCCAAGCCTGAAGGCCTGAAGACTAGGAGAGAAGACTCTATGAGTTTCCAGTCCAAGAGCTGGCAGCATCAACCTGCAAAAAGAGCCAATGTTTCAGTCTGAGTCCAAAGGCAAGAAAGGAAGAATGAATGTTCCAACTCCAGCAGTCAAGGAATCTTTTCATTTATTCAGGTTTTTCAGTTGATTGGATGAGGCCCACACATCATGGAGAACAGTCTACTCAATGTGCCAATTGAAATGTTAATCTCATGTGGAAACACCCTCACAGACATGTACAGAATAAATGTTTGGCCAGATTGTGTTTGATGAAGAAATATGGTCCATATGAGTGGACCCATAAAATTCATCATCACACTCATTTTCAAGAAAAAAGCTGAGGGCAAATTAAGGAAAAAATAACAGCAAGAATAAATTAACCAAATACTTTTAAAATTAAAACAAGGAGTAATAATTTAGCTATATAAAATTTTATCCAAAATAATTTTATTAATAAATATTTTTATCCAAAATTGATCTTATTTTGAGAAATCATCATGATTATTGCTTTTCCTTAAATATTAATTTTATATTATTGATGTTACTTCTTAATATCTAAATTGTGACTCTCTCTACAACATTGTGTATTTGTGTATTGCTTGAACTGTTCTGACTGGTTTCAATTAGAAATTTCTTTTACGTTCAACAAAACAAGAGAAGCTCAAATGTAGCCAGAAGGATCCGGGGTTGTTAGCAGCACACAGGGAGTGGCATGAGCTCAGTTGAGTTTCAGATGGCCTTCCTAGACACAACACTTGAATGTCAACTGTGTTGTATTTATTCATCTCACAGAGCTCCTTCTCTCCGCAAGACACAATTTGCCGTTCTAAGTGTGTGCTTATTGGCTGAATACCCCTGTTAAGTTCATGGGGACAGAGTTCTTGTGTCTTTTGTTCATTATCATATATCAGGCTCCCAGCACAGTCCTTGGCATGGAACAGAAACTCTGTAAATATTTGTTGATGGATAAGGATGAATTATGCATTTTCTAGGTATCCTGACCTATTTTCCTTCCAAGAGGAAAAAAAAAAAAAAATTGGGGGCCAGTTGTAGCATCTATAATCTTAACTTTTTTCACCATTTAAGATGATGAAGGACAGGCTCAAGCCTTTTGATTTAAAATTTAGGTTGGTTTGTCCCTTGATATGTAGGTCTCAAACCAACATAGAAGCTATCAAATAAGTTTTGTATGTAAATTAACATAATGTAAGGTAGAAGAATAAGAGTAGAGAAATCATAAGAAATTAATTTGCAAAGGAGAGAGTTAATAAATTCTGACAATGTCTCCAAAATTTCATTAGGACTATTTAACATGGTCCTAGGGAGTAACTCATTGTATAATCTGATTGAATGTAGTATAGTGCCACCACCACTTATATTTACTGTCCTGTTTTCTAGGAGTTAAATATGCAATAACATAAATTGACTAGCAATAAAATTCTCATTTCCTAATGACAAGTTTCATTTCTATTTTTAATTGTAAGTATATACTAACATATGCTGAAATATGCAAAAGCAGTTTGCTTCACAAGATCTTCTAAGATGAGTTATTTTTTGTAAATTATAAAAATTATAAAAGGAAGAAGGCAGAATTGACCAAAGAGCACTAGTATTTAGGGAATCTCCCATAAAAATTACTTTCATTTGGGTGACCATGTTTGATTTTTCTTGTCTCACCTGACTTTTCCCATCTTTAAGGTAGGATTAGGAAATATTTTGTAGAATATATAAAAATACAGAGAATAGATGTATATAAACTTATGTAGAAATTATAATTATTGGCCATAAGGTTTACTGCATATAGTTTTAATTTAACCTGATGAGTATATTTTTAATTAAAAGTAACTTTTAAAGTAAAGGGATAGATGAGAAAAAAAAAGTCAGAAAGCAATGTAATAAAAACTCATCTTAGGGGCTGGGGATGTGGCTCAAGCAGTAGCGTGCTCACCTGGCATGCATGTGGCCCGGGTTGGATCCTCAGCACCACATACAAATAAAGATGTTGTGTCTGCCAAAAAAACTAAAAAATAAATATTAAAATTCTCTCTCTCTCTCTCTCTCTCTCAAAAAAGAATGAGACTTATGATTTATATAAACTAAGATTAAAAAAAACTCAACTTATACATTTTACAGTTGAAGAAAATCTAATTTGGAGAAAGCAATGAAACCCTCCCCACCACACGCATGCGCACGCACACACTCACGTCCTAAAGGTTCAGAATTTTGTGAAATGTTTTCTATTTTGTGGAATGCAAATAATGGTAGCACTGCTAGTGTAATAAACTAGATTATAAAACTGGTTTAACAGCATGTGCACAGTGCAGGAGTGATAAAATGTAATGTGGATAGAATACATTCTCCTTTTCTCTGCATTGCCTAGCTCTCTAATTGCTCTTAGATATGCCATTTTTTTTTCACTTTCATGGCAGTTATTATGAGAGCTCAATTTTTACTATGTAAAAGTAGATGAAGTTAAGCAAGAGTCTGGGCATATGTAGACAAACATTTTGTAAACAATATCTTTAGAAACAGCAGAAAATGGAAGTGGTTGTCCTTATCAAAGTTTCAATCAACGAGTATTATGTTCCCATTGCATTATATCTCCCATGTACAAAGAAACAACAGTTGTTCTTTAGTGCCCACATATAATTAGTTATTTCCCTTCTAATATGCCAAGCAAGGTGACTTAGTTTCCAGGGTCACCTTCCATTCAAAAACCATCTTGGCTACATGTTTGCTGAAGCTATTAACTCACAGCAAACAAAGGATGTGCTTTGTATAAATGTACAAAGCCTTGAAAAAGCTTTCAGTTTTGGACAGTCACAATTGAGTTATTTGTATAGGTATAAACATTCATCAGAGACCACCCATCTCTCTCCATAGCACAATGCCAACCAGTTTAATGGTTGTTAAATCTGAGTAACAAGAATGTTATTAGCAACTCTTGTGATTTTACTTTCTTTATTATTTGCCAAAAAATAAATGTGCTCAGAATGAAACAGGAGGATGATTTAGATCTAAGATTCTGATAAACAGATTGTGAATGAGGTTCTTTTAAAAGGAGAAAGTGTGTAGACATTTGGCAAAGACTGAAGAGAAACATATTATTCCTGATCTCAAGCACTACCCTAGCTATTCATTGACCTTCAATTTTGCATTAGAAATGACTGTCTTTACTATGAAATCCTTCACTTTTCTATAATCAAAGCAACAAATTTGTGTTTCCTCCCTCTTTTTCATTCACTATTACAAGAGAGAAAGTGTCCTTTTCCTCTATCAAAGGCAAGATTTTCTGCCAATGAACTCAATCTCATCTCCCCAAGCATTCACAAGATTAGCTGTCTTTAACCACCCATCTAAACCTCATCTCATTATTACTGTTTTCATACCACTTATCAAATCTGCCATTATTTTGCCTAAATGTCCATGGTTTTCTTTCCACCTAGACTTAAACTTTAGGAGGGTAGGGACACTGTCTAGTCTCTTATCCTTGGGCACATAATGCCTGCCTGGAACATTTAAAGTGCTGAATTTTAATTGAAAAATGATTATACCAAGTGTTTACTGTGTTGTTTACTGTGCTTAAAAAGATTACATATTGATTTACCAGTACATTCTAAGGTTGTTGCCAGGATTAAAAATAGGTGTCAAACATTTAAAACAGTGCTGCATTGAAATGAGTTATTATTAATACTACTTGTATGAAACAATAAGCTAGACTTTAAGAAACTGAATATTAACCAACACTAGGAATTAGAGATGACAAAACTTAAGATCAGTTATAGCCTTTGTATGACTTTGAAATATTTTAGCACACAAATGAGTTGCATCAATGGGTACATTATTTGCTTTCCATTTATAAAATTCAGTGGTTTTGTAGTTTGAATCAAGACAAAAGTGAAAACATCACTGCAGCCTGATTCAATGATAAAGCTTCCAAAAAATTCTGTGATATAAAATAGGCCCTTTAAAACAACAGAAATTAGACAGAACTCTCCAGATGTAAGGCCTGGTGTGGAAGGCTATATTGGATGAGACTTTCTTCCCACTTGCTGGGACCTCAGAATATGAAGAACATGGTATTCAAACAATAATCTGAGCTCAATGTGATCCTTGCTGGCCTGTGAGAAGGAGATGTAGGGGCTACTGTTGAATTCCAGTGGAGGGAGTCATTAATTTGGCCTCAAAAATCTAGGAAGGATTTATTCACAGACCAGGAAAACAGTAGAAATTTCCTGCACAAGTTAAAGAGTGAATGTTAGTCACAGAGAATAAAACAAATGGATAGAGAAATCTATTGAAGGACTTGAAATGTTTGAGAAATGAGGACAAACTGTATAAAAAGAGGAAGGAGAGAAATTTTGCAACTTTGGAAAATGAGGCAGGGATGTGAGGCTAGGAATAGTTTATGAAAGGTCACTTTTATTTGAATCTATTAAGAATCTGCAGGGCTGAGGATGTGGCTCAAGTGGTAATGCGCTCGCCTGGCATGCGCCGGGCACTGGGTTCCATCCTCAGCACCACATAAAAATAAAGATGTGTGTCCACCGAAAACTGAAAAATAAATATTAAAAAAAAATTCTGTCTCTCTCTATATATCTCTCCCCCCCCCAAAAAAAAAAAATCTGCAGTGGGAAGGAACAAAATCAAGAACAATAAGAAAAAACAAAACAAAACAAAACAAAAAAAGCAATAAGATTTGATTGCTTATAGAATTGAATGGAATTATCCTAGCTGTTTTCAGGAATGATCCTCAAAGTATATTGTGATTGTCTACTTGATTTGTCAACTTGATTGGATTAAAGAAATGTCAGGCTTCTGGGTATGTCAATGAGGGTCTATCTAGGAATGATTGGCATGTGGGAGAGCCAACTGAAGTGGAGACCCTCTTAAGCGTGGGCAACACTATCCAATGGCTTTCTTCTGGGCCTATAAATTTTATTTTTTTCAGTAGCCAATGCCTGACCTCCTTGCTGCCTGAAGACACTACAACAGTTGACTTCACAATCACCTTCCTTTCTGATGGTTATTAGAAAAATTGATCACAGCCTTAGATTGCCTAATTAATGAATAAGAGGCTGAGGCCTTTTTTTGAGTTTTAGTTTTTCTGTAAAATTGCAAAATAGATTCAAACAAATATTCTATAAGAACCTCAAAACTGATCATTCAAACAAGAAATGATCAGAGTTACCAAATCAAGGAATGAAAATTTGTACACAGCAGAGACCTGATTGCCACTCTACTTTGAAACTGTCAGCTTTGATGTTCTACTACTTGGCTGCATTCATAGATCCAGAAGTTGAGCCTTTGTCTTCTACAAAGCAATAGAAAAAAGAGATAAGTATCAGGGAAGCCTAACACCCTGCCCAAATGAATATTAGGTAAGAGTGATTCTAGAATAATAAATTTGTGTCTACTCTCTACCACTTAATAGCCCATGGTCTTAGACAAATGATTTGAATGCATAGTGCCCCTGTTTCTTTATCTGTAAAATAAAAACATACCTACCTAAGAGGCTTGAAGTAAGTGTGAACTGAGTTAACATGTAAAGGCAGGTAGATAGCACCCACAGATGGGTATGCTACCTAACTGCTGCCTGCTGAGGGCCATTGCCAAGTAGGAATGACGCATCGAAATTTCCTTGCCAGCGTACCCCATGTTGCTTAGAGGACATTCGCTGGGACATTGCATGTATGCTTTAGTAAGGTGACCTTGCTCAAGGACCAGGGCAGATCCGGGTTTAGAGCTGATCAGGTTTTAGGGAGTATCCCGTCCTTGGGTTTAGGGAAGTTCCAGGTTTAAGGTGTACCCTGCCGTGGGGGAGGGGGAATAGGGCGTATCCTGCTGCCTCAGGCATGCCCGATCCTTGAGTTCCCGTTGAGTTCTCATGAGATTCAGAAAGTATTGGAAAAGAAAGCCTCGTGGAGTAGGTGAATTGGGCAGCGGAAGAACTGGGATTTCCCCAGAACATGTGTAGAGGCTGGTGTGAGTTCGGGAATAAAGATTGCTGTTTGAATCTACAAGGTGTGTGGTGGCTCGTGATTCAGTGCCCAGCCAAGACTGCGGCAGCTGCCTATTGGTCTCATTGTCATTCCCGATCACAATCCCTTTAAGAACTTGATATCTTTGGTGCACATTCACAGAGAAATTCCTTGAAAAAGTAAGCGGTGATAGTTATTTTTCCTGCCCCCTCCTTTTGTACTCAACCTAGTTCAGTTTGTTTTTAGTGATTACCATACCATCCATGGGGCTGGGGATGTAACTCAGCAGTAGAGTGCTTGCCTAGCATGTTTGAGGTCCTTAATTCAATCCCTAGCACAACAACAACAACAAAAAAAAATTGCCAGCCATTGTCATGTTTCCAAATTCAAAGCCGTTGGTTGTTTCTTTTTTTTTTAATTTGTTGCGTTTAGATACACATGACAGTATAGTGTATTTTGATATATTGTTCATACATGGAGTAGAACTTCCCATTCTTGTGTTTGTACATGATGTGGAGTTTCACTGGTCATGTATTCCTATATGAACAGAGGAAAGTTATGTCCAATTCATTCTACTGTCCTACTCCCAACCCTTCTCCCTTGCAACCTTGTGGCCTTAAATAGTATCTTCATGCTATGACTCTGAATTTAATTCTCTCTCTGAATGCAGTTCAGACTTCTCCTTGGGCCCCCAGATTCACAATGAAACCATCTACTAATTCATTGATACCTGTACCTGCAGATACAATAGAAATCACTAACTTAAAAGCATCTAAAATTAAATCTACCCTAACCTGCCACCCCTCACTTCTTCAAAAAGACATGAATTACCTCATCTTCATATGAATCAACTGTTATAGATTTGTTACAACTTCTTTGAGGTAAATAGCAAATAAAATATAATAAGTATTTAGAAATCTCTTGTGTTACAAGTTTCTAACAGTAAAATACTATAGCTTACTAATCTCTGCATCCATTTAAAAATTCCCTATTACAAAAGGAAGAGGAAAATGGATGATGGTAAACAATTAGCAGTTTCTTCTACTGAAGGTAATTTGTAAATAATTTGTGGAAAAATGGAACATGATGTTTTCAGTTTAGGAAACAATGATTAATTACTTAATCAAGATTACTATGGCCCTAAATTTTCTTTTATTTAGAAAGCCATATTTATAACGTAAGGTTTCTTGTTTTCTTCTCCAGGCCATCACACATACACACACACACACACACACACACACACACACACACACACACACATATATAAATCTTATTATAGTGGTAGAAAATGCCCTATTCCTTGAATATAAGTTGAATATAAGAAGTATATTTATGATATTTTTATCAACTTAAAATATATCAGAATCTAATGGTCAAAAATAAGGTTTGAATGTTGAAATACAACTACATAAATAACGTGTTTCTTGTTCCCCTCAGTTTGTCTACAAAGTCATCTAGAATCTCCTCATCTCCATCTTCAGCTCCACGGGAAAACAAACCAAAACAGAAAGAAGTTACTATAGAATCCATACTGCCCAACTTGATTTACAAGGTACAGGTGCTCTGAATTTTAAACCAACCTATTTCTTACTTCAAATTAAATTACCAGTGTACCTCAGTCCTTGATATTTGTTCACTCCAGGCTTGTGGTTTTTCATTTTTACATTTAGAGTCAAAGAATGAATAAATATAATAGAAGTAATAATAACTAAGCTATCCAGTCTTAGGAGTCAAACACAAGTTTAGATTTCGCCTTGACTTGAGGCCCTTTGATTGACATTTCCATTGCTAGAATTAGTCCCAGTCATTTCAAGATCCAACTAAATTTCATTTTGCCTTATCTGTAGGTTATCATTCTTGCAAAAATCATCTCATCCTGGCAGGATCTTGATGTAAGGTTTTAAAACTCAGTGAGGCTCAAAGAGATTTTGCAAGGTCAAAAACAGTGTAGGTTTGTTTGATAATATAAAACCCGAAGATGGAATACCAGCTCCTGAAAGGTCTCCGCAGTGGTTAGCCATGTTTCATACTGCATTCTCATTTACCATCAGAGTTGCTTTTAAAGCTCTCTGGTTCACAATTTTCTCTTGTGGTCTGATTTCAATATTTCTTTCAGTATACAGTGGTAACAAAGCTCCATTTCTCCCCAAATTGTTCATCTCAGGAGAGGCTTATATGGAAAGAAATGAGTATCAATGAACACTCTGGTAGTACACTCTGAAGGTACTTTTTCTTTATTACATTTTCCCCTAATCAGGTAGATTTTTCTCTTGTGTAAATTGGCTTTTAGCCTCATAAGTTTTTTATCACACAGAACATCTATAGATAGGCAACTAGATATAAAAGAATATGTATATTTACAACAGTTGCTATATTCTTAGCAACAAGGATATAGTTCAGATCAACCTCATTTACTAAAAAATGGTAGATTGCTATTGTTAGCAGGATGGGTAAAAAGTTGTTTACTATTAATTTTAGTAAAAGGTCTGAAATTTTCAAATGTGGCAAGTGGTATATAGGGAAAAAGAAAGTTACAAAAGACAGCCTTAGAAATCTCAGTAGAATATAGAATTGAGATATTCTTGTGGAAATGAAATGTGGGCTAATGTTTTCAGAGAACCAAATTTCACACATGCATGTGGATATATCTCTTAGCTGTTTTTGCTATAACCTTGTATAATTGTCTCTATACCATGATGTGTCAGTTTCAAGATGATCAAACTGGCATTTTAAGCTACTTGTAATTCAAATCCATATTGAAGACTTAAGAATGTTGAATTAAAATGATGTCAGTATTTCATGATACAAGACAGTTAATTTTATACATAAGCATATGTAGATTACTGAGTTAATAAGTTGTTGTGCTTTTCTTGGTGCTTACTGAAGGTAGCACAGTAGCAAAAAGAGCACATATCTGGGCTAGGGTGGTGGCTCAGAGGTAGAGCGCTCACCTAGCATGCATGAGGCACTGGGTTCAATCCTCAGCATCACATAAAGTAAAATAAAGATATTGTGTCCACCTATAACTAAAAAAAAAAAAAAAAAAAAAAAAAAAAAAAAAAAAAAAGAGTGTATATATCTGGAGTCAGATAGAACTTGACTCCAAAGCAGCATGATCTTTGGTTGAGTCCTTAAGTGCTCTGGCCTACAGATTCTTAAGGAGTAAAATGAGAATGATAAAACTTATCTCACAAGAGTATTGTGAAGATAAACAGATTAGCAATGCAAGTAAATCACCCATTAAATAATGGGTTTTCATAATGCATGCCATTGATTCATCTCTGATTTTTAAAAATTTATCTTCTATGCTTTTTTCTGGATTGCTCTCTTCCACTCACCCTAATCTACCTTTCATTCACCCAAGTCCAGGTTTATTTAATTCAAGAAGATAGGTATTAAAAAATATTGCTCTAAATCTCTTGTTTTAAATCTATTTGGCATTATGTACTTTCTCTCAAAACGTCTCAACCACTTCCTATAGCTTCAATTATTGATGACTTTCATAGTGGGGATATGACCCCTTTTTCTGAACATTACACATATATATCTAAGTATAACACATATGAAAGAGACAGCTCAGGTTCAATGTGTATAAAAATGAAATTTTATCCCTCTCCCCTTTCATTTCCTTCTTGTCCAAGATTGTCTCTGCTTTAGAAAACTGCACAACCACTATTTCAGAAAGAAAAATCAGAAATCATCCTTGACTTTTCCTTTGCCCTTTTATGGTGTCATCCTCCAATGTGCAGGGCCCTCAAAGGACCCCAGCCATCACCTTGACATTGCCAAGGTCTACATCTTTCCCACTGCCGTAGTCACCAGTGCAGCTGCCAACACCATTCCTGGCATTTACATAGTAATCTATGCCAATGTCATGCCCCGCCAGAGCTGCTAACACCATTGGCACCAACACTGCCAATGCCTCATATTCAGTGTCCCACAGCAGTCACAGAGCAACAGCTCTTCTAACTGGCACTTTTAAGTTAGTTATGTTTCAGGCCCTTTGTCCAACAATCTGTGTGTGAGATAATGAGATTTGGTCTATGTAACAATCTCAGGATCACAAATCATGTTCAGAGTCATCCTTTCCTTCTCTGTTTAATATTTGCCGAAGATCCTTCAATGAATCTTACCCATCTTGACCTTCTTTTCCCCAAGGATGAATTTTTATTTTTCTAGGAGGTTTTTTGATCTTCCATGTAAACACACCTCTGGCTACTCTTCACCAGTCTTCCAAATTATGCCTGAACACGTGTGACTGATGGCAAACACAAACACAGCTTAGGTTCATGTAATGACCACTGTCACACAAGTATTTGTTTGTCAATGAATAGTTGTTGAAAACATAAATGATGAATGAATGGTCTTTCTTCCCTGCTAGGCTTCCTTTTTCCAAAGTATTGATTGTGTTCCTAACAAATCAAATTTACTTTTCTAGTGACTTATAAAGAATCATCCTTAAAGAGAAAGGAGAATATAAATTGCAATTGTTATTTCAATCACACACCATTGAAAATATAGAGAATTATTGTTATACTTTTTATTTCTAGAAATATAGTTTTGTTCATCATGTCGTAGCCAAATTGTTAAAAGAGAAAAACAAAACAGAAGATATTCATTTCTCCTTAGTTATGGCCCATTGTATACCCAATATCTTGTATGTTTTCTGAAATACTGAAATATTTTAAGTCTTGAATATATATGTGTGAAAGGAGGAGTTATCTTGATAAAGTTTGTTTCTCACAGCTTAGAATCACTTGGACAAAAAGACCATGTGCTATGGTCTGAATATGCCTCAAAATTCATGTTGAAACTTCACTACCAGTATTATAGCAATTAAGAGGCCTTTAGGAGGTAATTAAGTCATATGAAAAGAGCCCTCTCAGATGAAATTCATAACTGTATAAGAGATGTAAGAGGGCTTTTGCCCTTTCTGGTCTTCCATTCTATCATGTGGGGACACCACATTTAAGGTACCATCTTAGAAGCACCAGACACTGAACCTGCCAGTACTTCTATCTCGAACACATCAAACTCCAGACTGGGAAAAACAAATTGCTATTATTTCTAAACTGCATTCTTGGTGGTATTTGTAATAAGAGCACAAGCAGACAAATACATCATGTCTTCACCTTCTTTACAGGTCTGGGAGAGTATTGTAGTGTTCATGCCATCATTATGCTCAGTTAAAGGATATGTGAGAAAACAAATTGAGAGCTATATGATATGATAAATATTACCTGTAAAAGAACCCTAAGGCCAGGAAAAAATCTAATCAATGTGAGAAAATATAGTCATTTCAGACAGAAATCCTATAGATGTTAAAAGACATTTCTCCTTCAATTTCCTTCTTTTTAAAAAAAAAAAAAATGTAATTCCAACAGTATGTCCAGATTTCCCAGCAAAATACAGATGAATTGTATTCACTGAGAATGAATAGCTATAACAGTATTTAATTAATGCTACTTATTTGAAATGATGAGTGCCTGGAGTTCTTGTTAAATGTGCAGTTTCCCAGAGGCACTGGGTACAGGATTCTGGGTTTTACCAGCCTCACATATAATCTAATGCATGCTGAGTTAAAAAAAAAAAAAAAGGTTTAAAGGAATGAATACTAAGAATATACATTAGATGCCAGCTAAACTCATATATATTCTTGGAAAACTATCATATTTAAATTAGCATTGAAAACACACAAAACATAAGTCAGAGTTGAAGAATTTTCCTTTAGTGATACTTGTTTTCATATCTGATTCTGCCCAATGTCATATCTATTCCATTCCCTTGAATCAAGTTTTTATTTTACATACCAGCTAAAACTTTTTATGACTTTAATAACTTTCTAGAGATAATACTAGTCAAAATGTCAAAATCAACTCTTGGTTAAAACTTCATGATGTGATCCAGATGAGATAAAACTGATTGTATCTAGGCACATAATAGAAACAAGATAGTTAAAAGAAGTGGTTTGTTAATAACCACCACCTTTGATTATTTAGAAATTTCTTTGAGGTAGAATTTAGAGCAGTAGTTTATCTCTCCTAAGAAAGAAAAGGCATTTCTCACAAACTTAACTGACCCAAACTGCACTTAATTCTGCTCAGTATTCTCTCCATTCAGTCCAGCACCCTTTGTCCTAGATTCTGCTTTTGCACTTCCAGAGAGAAGCTTTACAATTCATTTTTTCTCCCTCTCCCTCCTTTTTGGGATGGAGAACACATACTGACTCATAGAGAGTATATGAATTGCACATCCCAAAAGGAACCAGTCCAGTAAGCAACTCTTTTCCTTCTTTGTTGGATATCAGTGTAGGTTCTAATGAGCTCAGTCTCCTGGGGAGCATTTTAATGGTTTTTTCTGCCTCCCCTGATGACCATGTTTATGCTAAGTTTTGATACAGTATACAGGACTTGCGTAGTAATTAGCATTCAAATGGACCCGTGATTTTCCTGTCATTGACTGGGTTGTCTATTTCTAGCCCAGAAAATGGAATCCAATGAGTTAGAGCTTGTAATAATCAAGGCATATTAACAATTCAAATCCTAAATTAAATATCCAAGATAGTGGGTTCAAAAGTGAAGCATCATCTGTGTCACAGACCGGGTAAGAAACTTAAAGGGAATAAAATAATGAAGAATGCAAATTATCATTAGCAAATACGAGGAGCAACACAAAACATGTGTGCTGTATATGATACCAAAACGACACTGAATGATAGAATGTGTTGCTTTTTAGGCTTAAGCCATTTCAACATCTTTAACCATTGTTTATACTGTTTTCAACACAGTCATTCATAAAAGTCAGGCAAGAGAAAAATGAAATAAATATTCATCATATCTAATTAATATGTATTTTATTTAGAGTATTTCAGGGAATCACCTGTAATGTTAAGGAAGAGTTTGAATTTTTTGCAGACAAAGCTTGAGAATCTCAATTGTTTTATAAACTTCTTAAAGCCCATTGTAGTGTTTGAAAACATTTAACATTTAATATGATAATATTTTTAGACATAGATCCTTTGCAAAATCTTGAAATTCTTGTACCTTCTCTTTGGAGAAATGCACATATATTCTTAACAACTAACAATACTCTGTTTTAATCATTAAATTTAAAAGGTGGAACAAATATAAGTGGAAAGACTGTTTCAAGTCTTTAGTGAATAGTAGTCATATAATTCATACACATATTATAGGTTTAATTATGATTTTTCTTTATTTATGAGTCTATGCCTAAACTAAGTGGTTAAAAAGAAATAGACAATAGAAACAAAGACCTTGACTAAAAATGTAAATAAAGTTAATTTTTCTAAATAAATCTCTTTCAAAACATAAAATAATAAAATGACTACGGCTTACTGAGCAATAACCTACTAGCTTTGCAAAAGATCAAAATAGTCATTATTATTCACATCTGCAAATGAATGGTGAAAGCAGAAGAAATTAAACCATCATAAACTACCCGTATTTTATTTAAAGAAGTACTTTTGCTACATTTATGCCCTACACAAATGGCATGAATATATTTTTAACACAATTAACCAAATACCCTGGAGCATACTTTCATTTTCATGGCTTTAGGCTGGTTAATGTAAAATTTAATTTGTGCTAATCTTCTCCAGGTTAGTAAAGTGTGAAACATACTGTACATTGGATTTACCTAACTTACAATAGCACTGAATTAGTGCAAATTTTCAGAAAATGAGGTCTTAGAATTTTCTAATAAAAGAAAAGAAATGGTCAGAATTTATTATTAGGGTTAAAACTACTAAAATGACAAAGGAAAGACAGTGGCTTAGATGGGCCAATAGAGATTGCAAGTAAGGAGCTCTTGAAATGAGTTAGAAATTACAAAAGGACTCTATATAAAGTCATGGTTTCAAATTATTTCTGTTAAAACCAGAACTACAGGGTCTAAGATCACAAAAAAAAGTCTATTCTGGTCCCAGAAACCGCACCTTTTAATTGTGTCTAATCATATAATTGTCTAGGATCAGCATGACCTAAATTTGACATTTCTCTTTCATATAGAAACTGTCACAGCTCTCTCTTAACTAGAAAAATATAGACCTTATATTTAGGGGACTCTGAAACCATTAATGTGGCCAATCTTGTTACACACCTGATTCATCTAAAAAAGCATTAGTGGAACATATAAACAACTTTTAAAAGCACAGTAGGAGGTAAGGAAAATGGGTGTGGTGTACAATTTGTATTCTAAATGTGCAAGGCTATTACATTGAAGAAAATTCTATAAAACAGTTAATGGATTAAACTTGAAAAGGAGTAATGATGTGAAAAAATATATAGGAGAAGAAGCAAATTGCATGCAATAAGGCAGAAAATAAAATTCAGTAAGATTTAGGTTTGTACAAACAGAGTTATCTCAAAGAGGCTATTCAGTTTGCATTCTTTTCTTGGAATTCATAACAGAGCTACAAAAATGCTGTAAGGATTGAATAATTGATCTTACAAATTTAAAAATACGTGGGTATGTGCATGTATGTGCATCTATGCCACTTAGTATAATGATATTGAAAGCCATGTTTTGACCATATACTAGCATTTAAAGGAAACACAAAGCTAGTAAAGTGAAATTCATTTAAAATAACTCACAGTAGCCTTATTATTCCAAGTGGAGCTCAATATGGTAAGGTAAAAAACACAAAATTCTTCAAAATCTAAAGTGTATGCAAATATAAGGCACTATAAAATATAATACTTAGCAAGACAGAAAAGAATTAATGTATTGTGAAAGCAATTTTTTTCTTTTATACAACTATGAATACATACATTTATGAGACAAATAAATATATTATATTTTCTGTGTGAACATGATAGTATGAAACCACTTTTAATATGATGAGTACTTTTGAGTAATTCATTACAGAAGCTAGTCAACCTGGAAATAAAAAGATGAATGGAAAACAGTTTTTCAGAGAGTCATATTTAGATTGAATTTACCTATAAGAGAAAAAGAAAAAAAATTAAAACCAAACTTTATTTCCTGATTTTTAAAAAGAGCTTCAAATTTATTTTTGTGATAGCTGTTAAAAAAAACACTGCATAATTTGCTGCATTGAAACCTAATCTGTTCCCAAAGGAAATTGAAAAACACAATGGAATTTTTAAAGCATCATCAGAAATACAACCAGTAATATACCTTAGAGAACTTTCTAGATTAATCAGTTGATTGGAATAAATTTCTTTATAATAACTGGTAAAAGAGCAGGCTGTCTCAAGATATTCAACATTTGGTTATTGTTCTGGAACAATCCACACCCAGTGTATAAGAGTCAGCTTCAAGGTGCCATGAGAACCAAAAGAGAGGAAGACAGATCCAGGATCAGAGAGTGCCTTTTATTGGGGATTGAGAGAAGCATGTTTCTGGACAGCAGCAAGACCAGGTGGATAAACATGATTTGTGTCAGAGGACAGGGGCCTATAAAATAGTCAGGACAAAAGTGACTTCATCCAACCCAGAAGGTACCTGGTTTATCTCAAGCTAAAATCAAAGAGTCCCGGCACATTCCTAGCACCACGGCCTGGTTGTAAATCTCCTCATACCACTCTAATGTTTTTGTCTACTTATAGTGCACTGTTGAAATATAGGGGGAAAATCAATCAGTGTACTTAGAGGCAATTATAGTTCCAACTCAAGATAGCTACAGATATCCCAAGCTGAATCCATACAGCTATGGCCATACTTTTACTAATACCATAATTATCCCTACATGAGGTGAAATGGTTGACACCTTATATTTTTATAAGTATCTGTTTAATTATCATGTAATTCTCTACCTTAAATAGTGGTTTAAATGTTCAAATCACTAATAACATAGAATTATAGTGATCAGTCGCTGCTAAACAAAATAATTTATAGGCATTGAATATTCTCAGACATATCTCCAAGTTAAAAAATAGTTATAACTTTTCTCTAGCCATTTACATTTTATGCATCCATTAAAGATCACTATTTTGGGATTTCATGCAGGGAAAAAAAGAGTCAAATGTATTCTGACATCCACAGTGAAATTAAATCAGTTAGTGTTCTTTATCTTTTCCTGATTTTCTGAGGTAACAACTGCTAATCTGGCCAAGTGTGCCATATTATTTAATGAAGACCAAAAATCATTGAATCTTTTCTTGGACACAGAGTGCAGGTCTTTAATGTTAATCCATGTAAGCAATACAGATCAGTCACCTGACCCTTCCCACCTCCCTTTTGTGGTAATACAATATGCCTTATGGGAAAGTGCTAGAACACCATTTATAATCTGGGTCTCATCTGCCTGAATCCAGCCTTATTGGGATAGAATATTCTTCTTTCTTTCAAACCCTTTATCAGAGAGACCAAAATAATTTAAGATGATGAGTGTATTAACAACACAATAGACCCCACACTCCTAAGTTTTAAACAGAGTTTGAAGAAGCCAGTATGTATAAGTCAGGTCTTTCATGTGCAAGGAATGCAATAAACTTGTTTACAGTCTTTTTTAAAAAAATCCTCTTTTCATTTCAAAATTCTACACTAAGAGAAAAGACTATTCTAAGGAGTGTGTGTGTGTGTGTGTGTGTGTGTGAGAGAGAGAGAGAGAGAGAGACTTTCTCTAACACCAAGAAAATATTGAATATATGTTTTTTTTTCCTTTCAGTTTATCTAGTTCAAGCCAATATCATCTCTCAAATTCAGTATTTCAACTTGTGATGATATAACTTGATTTCAATATTTTCTTATTTTTTAAGAAGTGGCACAAATGCAGGTGAACCTGGGTGTGTGAACATACACTATTAAAGGCTCTATTATTTTTGTGAAGACAAATGCATTAGGGGTGCAATGATGAACTGTGGTCACATCTTTCTTCCTTATTTATTCTCAAGAGAATTTGAGATCATCACTTTTTTTTTTTTTTCCTTTCAGTTCTCTTGGGAATGGGGACTCGATTAATTCTTTGTGATTTTAGTATTTTCTTCTCAAAGCATTTCAGTGATAAGAAATAGACATATTTCCTTTTCTATTTCAATTTTGAGAATTTCCTGGTAATTGAAACTATTTTTAGTTGAAGTTTAGAAGTATTGCAAGTATAGATTTCCTTTTGAAGCATGGCTTTGAATGAAGGGAGGGTCATAAAACCCATTTATAGCATTACTTTATGCTCTCTCTTCTGTTTCAAGACTTCCAAAGAATTAATTAAAAGTTGATAGGATTGCCCCTAAAACCAATTATCCTTTGGTACAGAATGCTGAGTACACATTATTGAGTTTTCAAATAAATTGAAAAAAAAATCAGTCAGGCAACAGCATTATCTTAATTTACAAACATTAATACAAGAAAATATCTGATTTGTTTGAAATGATTACTCTACACTCTATTATGAGTATCATCCCTTTCCGCAAATTTCGATGGATACCAGAATACATCCCCAATCCATAACAGTGAACAATCATGACTAATTTCTCTGATGAATACAGTGTTCTAGCTGAGGTGTTTCTTGAATTTAGAGACATGGCATTTCACCAGATTTATATTGTATTTCAATTTCTCAGTTGATGAACCCCTTTAGCCTGTTTGTCTTTTCAATCTTGCAATATGGAGGGCTGATGGCTTCAGGGACTTTTGCCCTCTAACCTTTAAATCCGTTTTCTTGTCATTGCAACATGACTGTCCCATTTTCCATAAATACATTTAATTTTTCTTCCCTTCACATATATGCACATACACACACACACACACAAAATATGAGATTTATAAAAGTTACAGGCAAAAGTTGAAATTACTTTCCTTCACTTACATTATGAAAGATAGAAGAAAGAAAAAAGAGGGAAAAAAATAAGGCAGACTCCTTGAAAACAGCAGCTAGGGTGTTTTGTATCCTTATTATGGCAAGACACTGTGATAAAAACCTGTGCTTGTTTAATTTAAAAAATAAGGAGCTAAAGCTCAAGTTGTATGTACTAACTTGCCTGGGTCACCCGGGAGAATATATTCTAAGGCTAAGATTTGAATCTAGGATGTCTGGTTCCAAACTTTTCACCATGTAATCACGCTTTGGTTATTTAACAAGCACATGGTACCCCTTTCAGAGCTCAAGGAAAAGAGAAACAGAATACCATGATACCTGTCTTTAAGACCTCCAGTTTCCACGAGTAACAAGAAGTCACCATTCTTGGTTTTGACAATTACTTGCAAATAGTTTGGCTCAAAATTGTTGTATCAATGAATAATTGAAGAAAATTATTTGTAAGTAAATATCCACTTTAGTGACAGATTCTATTCTCAATGCTCAGTAATAACTGATTGAACTTCAAAGCCATTTACATACTCAGGCTTTATCTGTGGGGTTGTATTATGTCTTTAATGATATTCAGAGTGGTTCTCCATAACATTGAGACATATTTCTACTTAAATAATAATTGCTTTCTTTTCTTTCTTTCTTTCTTGTAGTGTTGGGGCCCAAACCCAGGACCTCATGCATGCTAGACAAACACTTTAACACTGATCTAATCCCTGGCCCACACAAACTTAATAATGCACTTATTCTTATTTAACAACCAAAGTACTGGGCAGAGGTCATTCAGAGTAGCAAGGCTATAAGGGGATAAAATCTCAGCGAAGTCCCTGCTTTTTCCAGTCTTCATTTAATACTATGTATTAGCATTATATAATTGCTTGAACATGGTTTATTTGGTTAATTCTTGCTTTCCTTTTTAGTTTGTTTTTAGTAGTCGAGGAGGGTATTGGGAAATTTCTTACTATATCCATAAACTTTTCTGATGTTGAGAAAACACTAACAAAATTGCCTTACTGTACCATTACATTTTCACAGTTCTTTGTCCATACAATACAGCCATAATTCCAATAAATCTCAAAAATCCTGACAATAGAATGGCTGATTTCCACAAATACACTGTTGTCTCCAAAAGAATGGTGGGGGGGGGGGGCAGGGGGGCATAAGAAATATTGCCTGACTTTCATGTTGCCATTTTCTAAAAATTCTCCACAATTTTTATACATAGCAGGATTGTCTGAAATTTTTCATTTTTTCTGGTATGCTTAGCACTTTCCTCTTTGAGCCACCTGAGAATTGCCTCAATGTGCTATTTCTGCTGGCTAATGAAAATGTCAAAGATCAGGCTTAAAAATGTTAAATAAAACTGAGCCAATCAGTCCCCTACTGTTGTTCATTTTGAGGCTGACTTTATTCAAAGACAGCTTTACTCCCTGTTGTTACTTCTTAGCTAAGATTGTAATTGTCAGTAAACATTATCAAACAGGTTTGGGGATTGTCAATGTGAAATAGATGCTATTGACTATGATCAAACTCACATTCAAAAGCAGGATTAAGCAAATACAATTAATTCAGACTGCTAAACCATAGGAGTGCTGAAAAATCATCCAGCACCCAAACACCTAAAGAACACTCTTAAACCTGCTAAAATGTGGTTAAGGATTTATTTTACAAAGAACATTTCTGTGGAAACTATCAGAAAAATAACAAAAATTTAGAAAATAATTGTCACAATTATAAAGGATAAGAACTATTCCTTTAAACATTTAATAAAATTTAGGAAATCACAACAGTAGAGATAACAATAACCACAGCTAATATATAATGTTTTCTTCCAAATATATTCGTGAATTAAAGATTATAACATATATAAAAGTGTCCTATGAATTCTCATGTATTGAAGGCTTGGGCCTCAATGCATCAATATTCAGAGGTGGGGCTTTGGGGAAACAATTAGATCATGAGAGCTCTGAACTCATCAGTGTATTGGACTACTGAGAGCTGAATGGACTATTGGGAGGTGGTGGAAACTGTGGCAGGTAGGGCAAGGTTGGAGGAAGAAGGGCACTGGGTCATGACCTGGAAGGATATTACTTGTGTCTGCCCTCCTCCTTCTCTCTCTTTGCTTCCCAGCTTCTGTGAGCTGAGACACTTTCCTCTATCACACCCTTCTACCATGATATTTTTCCTTGCTTTAAGTCCAAAGCAATGAAGTCAGCTGACCGTGGACTGAACCTCTGAAACTCTGAGCCAAAATAAGATTTTCCTCCTCTAAGTGTTTCTGGTCAGGTGTTCTGGTCCCAGTGACAAAAAGCTGACTATCACCCTTTTCTTGTTGAGAACATACTGTTTTTCACTTAAGGAAGTACTACTGTACAGTTTCTTTAGAATTTCTGAGTTGACAACATTACTACTCTTGTGCTTTGGGGCCACCATGAATGGTAAAATGATGGTTACTGAAACACTGTGACACCTCAACCGTCAATCAGGTCTGAGGTCACTACCAAGTGACTAATGGGCATGTAGCAGGTATAGCATGGATGGGCTGATAAAGAGATGATCCATGTCCCTGGGAGGATCAGAGCTTGAGATTCTACCAGGTTACTCAGAAAGCATGCAATTTAAAACTTATGAATCAATTATTTTTGAAAGTTTCCATTTAACATTTTTAGGCTTCAGTTAACTACAGGTTATTGAAACCATGGAATATGAAACTGCTGATAAGGGAGAAATTGAGCACCAAAGAAAAGAAGAAAAGTGAAGATCAGAAAAGAGGTAATATTTTATAGAGAAAGAGATCCAAGTAGGAAGGAAGGAACCAGAACCAAAGACCAGGCAGAGGGGCTGCTTTGGTTTTGGGGATACTGTTTCCACTAATATACACGGAAGGAGAAAAAGATTTCCTTCTGTTATGGTTTGGTTGTGACATATCCTCTAAAAGTTTATATATGTGAGACAATGTAAGAAGGTTTAGAGGAGAAATGATTGGGTTATAAGATCCTTAACCCAATCAGTGAATTAATCTCCTGATGGGTTATTTCCAAAAATAATGGAATGGTGATTAACCTAAGTGGTAACTGAAGGTGGGTAGGTGGCTGGAGGAGTTGGGTCACTGTGGGTATGTCTTTGGGGTATGCATTTTGTATCTGGCAGTGGAGTCTCTCTCTGCTTCCTGATCAACATTTGATCTGCCTACCTCAGCCACACTCTTTCACCATGATGCTTAGCCTCACCTGGAATCCCAAGGAATGGATCTGGCTATCTATGGACTGAGACCTCTGAAACCATGAGCCCCCAAATACACTTTTCCTCATCTAAAATTGTTCTTGTCAGGTATTTTAGTCACAGCCGTGAAAAAGCTGACAAAAACACCTTCCCTATTTATAGCCAATCTGTAAATCACACTGGGTAAGGATCTGTGGATTATAATGCTAACTTGATCTAACCATATATTTTAACTCTTTTTTTTGTTTATTGGGTTTTCTTGAAAAATTTACCTTGTGCATCCCTGAATATCAGAAAGTTGGAGAGACAGATTAACACTTCATTTTACTCAGGATGTGTATTTATTTTTCGCTAACAATGATCTGAAGCCATTCTGAAATAAGGCATTACCTCAGTTTAGAGGAAACATTCATAAGAGCAGTATCTTCACATTTTGTTGTACCGATTACAATGATCTACTCCTTATCCAAATTTTTTCAGGACTGTTTTTGGAACAGAAGTTTCAAGGCACAGTGAAAACTAAGTCCTGAGAAGTTAAGCTATATATTTAGGTGGTGGTCTTGGGAGGCAGACAATTTCATCATTTTGCCCTGGTCTTGTTGGTGGTGGTGAGAGGGTTGATTATATTGAGCTATTCTTTTTCCTAGGATCATCAACTTACCAACAACAACCGAAGCTAGAACCTTGACCCTTGTTCATTCTTCTACAGGCATAGGTCTGTCGAGAATGTACTTGCAGTTCTTGAATAAAAAGGAATAACTGGCCTCTTGAACTCACACTACCCATGAAACAGCTCTGTCAATAATATATTGAATACCTCACTTTAGAGAAGCGAGGGCCTCTGATTCCTGGTTGTGTTGAGATTTTAGAGCTGAGTCAGATGACTGATAGAGGTGTTATTGACCCAAAAGCTATAGTGCAAGTTATAAGAAGCACCCCAAGAATCAGCCCAAGAAGTAAAATCTTCAGGAAAAGGCAATCACCCATGAGAAAACAATCTGAAAAGATTATGGAGTTAGGGAGAATCTAGTTGGATGCAGCATGACAAAAGCCAGAGAAAGCACAAAAGTTCAAAGTCACAGTTTGGGGTATCTAGAGAAATGTCCTTGATTAAAAGAAATAGCTGAAGAGGTTGTTGGGGGCAGGGAGTTTGTTTTATGTTTGTGTATGTATAAAACCACCTCAGATTCCAAAAAAAAAAAAAAATAGCCAGAATGATGTACCTATTTAGTTTATTGTTTGGCATTATATATCAAAAATTCATAGGTAAATAACTAATTTCTCTCTCTCTCTCTCTCTCTCTCTCTCTCTCTCTCTCTCTCTCTCTCTCATTGTATGTATGTATGTTGTTGTGGATTAAATACAGCCTCATGCATGCTTTACCACTGAGCCTTGTCCCCAGCCCTTGACATTTCAATTTTCATCTTGATGTGAAGTGTCATGCAAACAGATGTATCAGTAAAACATTTTAAGCAACCAGTTTTTTTCTTGGTCTTAAATTTTGCTAGTGAAATTATTTGTCTGGTGTCATCCAGATGCTAGGATTGCCATGAGCTTTTTATAAGACTACCCTTCTCCCTGATGTATGGAATAATATTTAGCCTATTTCTTGGAGAACTCATAAAGGTCTCCTGCATAATATAAGAACCACTTCCAAAAATTAACCCATAAGTCTGGGCTTTAAAAAGATAGGACACAACATAGTTAGACTTGAATAAAAAGTAGAATCAAATATGAAAGTATAACCAGAGCCACAAAGTGCATGAGTCCACAGTTTTGGAAAAAAAAAAAAATCTCTTAGGGTACTCAGGATGAACTTGAATTGATTTGCTTTCTTAATGTGCCTTCAGCCTATGAGACAGTCAGAGAGAGAAAACAGAAGTGTTATGAAGGATCTTGGGTCCTAAACACTCCTTTGTTCCACATTCGTAATATCGGGTCATGAGTCCCCAGGGAAAATAACAGCACACCAGACACCTTGTTAAGCACTCACGAGGTCTGGTTATTACTCCTGTCATGTCTTGTCATCATATCACATCTTAGCTTTTCTTTAGAAAGGGAGTCCAGAATCACAGCAACCCACAGAAACCCTTTGTTCATTTTATCTGTTCAGACTTTCGTGAGCATATACACACACACAAACACAGATACACACAAACACAAACACACATACATACATACAAAGAGACAGGTGGTTCAAACCCCAAAGGGGACTATGCCTCTACTGTTTCTATTCATTTCTATTAAGAGTACAATCAAAATTTATCCAAGCATTTCAGGCACACTTCCAATTAAGACTTTGTATGCCTTTTTCTGTAACGTACTTATTTCTTTCTCAACATCTCAAGAGCATTTTTAAATGAAGGTTATTGTGATTAAGCTGTGAGATAGCAACTTTCTTCTATTTCAGACTTATTTATCTTACTCAGAGCTTTTTCTAGGCTATCGTCCAAAATAGCCTCTAACCACCTAAGCTGTTCAATGAAGTGTATCAGAAAGCAATCCTTCAAATAGCTCTCGAAATATGTTCTCTTCCTTCATTTGAACATAGTTGCATGCCAATCAACAGCAAAGCAATTAAAATCCTGCCAGGATCAAAGAATGTGCCTTGCTACAGCCTTTGCCAATCTATAAAAACATTTCCTCATTGCCTTTTGTTAAGGCTCTGGTGACCTATGCTACAGTAATATCTAAGAATCTACCAGTGTTCTTTGTTTTTCTTAATTTGTCTCTAAGTGTATGTCAACAAATTTCTTGCTGCAAAATGCATGCTGTCAGTTTCCAGTTTTCCCTACCTTATATTTCTCTGTTTTATATTTCCCCATCTTTTTCTAAAGTACCTGTCTTAACAATATTACCTCTTTCATCTTGGATGCGCATGAATTTCATTTTAATATTTTCATTAAGGCAATACTGTTGGAGGATTTCTCATATGCTTCTAACTATTGTGCATATCAATTTTCTTTATATGCTCTCATTCTGCTAATAAGATAATCCTTTTGTAGATTTTTTGGTATAATCCATTGAATCCTGGTACACTCCAATACCAGTTTACTTGAGTTAATCAGAAAATACATTGCTATGGGAGGTCAATGGTCCCTTTCTGGATTATTCTGCCTTGTCATCAATAATCAAAAGGACCAGCTAAGCAATTCAACATACCATCTTCTGATCCTTTTGCTCCCCACTGGGGCAATTGAGATGGAACTTGCTTACTCAATTCTACTCAAGAATTTTAAAGTTTTAGGGTGTTCAGAGCACAGCTCTGTGACAGAATGCCAAGATGCAAACCAAAAACTTTCCATGAATCCAAAGCTGTTGATGAATGCAAAGATATGTGAAGAATTGCTGTTATCAATATAAATAACCCAAGCCAAAATATATCAGCTGAAAATCAGGCAATTGAGGCAAACCTATGTTTTAGTTTAAATTATATGAATGACTACCTATATTTTCTACTTTACTTCCTGGATAGTTATATGCTATACCACTAGAAATTTTTGATTTTCACAAATTTAGGGAGTAATAAACTCTACAGCCTTTTGCAGCATAGGTATTAGTTTAACCTTAACACTTCAGCACTGCATTTGCCTGCTAATGGATTCTGATCCTTGTTTCTCAAATTGACTATTCTCTTTGTCTAAAATACAGCCTTGCTTGGTTATAGACCTAATCATATATGACCCCACAGAGAGTTCTTAATCCTTCAACCCTTTTATAAGATGCGATACATATAATTTCACTTCTGAAAAAAAATTTTTTTTAAAATTTTAGATTTTTTTGAAGATGAAATTTTTTGTTTATTAATTTAATTATCATTCTGCAAGTCTGATACACTGTGCCTTTTGGCATAATGATATTCGTTTCCAGGTATATGGATAACACTCAACTTTCATTAATTTTCTCTTCTCTCCATTATTATCCACCTGAGCCCAGTTCTTATCCTGTTACTATTTTTCCACTAGAACTGCAGAAGGGGACTAAATTGATCTATCTGATCTAGCAATGTTCAATGCAGGGTGGCACTGGGCACTTGGAAGCATTTAGAAATGGGGAGGAAGCATTTTATTGGTCAGATTTACCACTTTATTAGATAAGACCAGGTATACTATAATATCATTATCTCTAATTATTATGGCTTTTTTGGTTTGTTTTAAATGTACATAACAGGATAAGATTTAAACAACTATAAGTTGAAATATAGAAAACCCAAGTCTTATATTTAATCTCTTCAATTTCCTCTACAGATAGAACTTCTCTTACAGAATTGTCAAACACTCATATTTTATTCTCTCCCACTTGTCCCTCAAATATTTTCTTCTTAGTACAGTTCAATACTTTAAAAATTATATTCCTCCAGAGCAATTCTTTTGTCAAATCCATCCTGAACTCGTGACAGTAGAAGTTCTCCTTAGCTGCTGTCATTTCTTTAGAGGCTAAAAGTAGTTGTGTGTCATGTCATGAATGACCCTTTCATGTCCATTGGTTTTGCTGAAAACATTAAACTGCCTCAGTAAACAAGAGCCAGAGCTGACAGTACCCACTCCATTTTTAAAGAAAAAAAGAAAAAAAAAACACTAGACTTCCATTAAAATACCAACCATTAGCCTTACACTATATCTGTCTTGTTAAAAATGTCATGGTCACATTACCCTAGTCTACTAGGCACTGTCCTTTAAATCCTATATTTAAATAAATATTCTTTTAAATCCTATATTTAAATATATTAAAACAATTTCTCTTTCCTCTGCAAATTAAAAATAAATATGACAATGAACTATTTTGTACTTCATATAATGATGATTTATAATACAATAAATATGCCAATGATACATTGACACATTGATACATATTGTTCTGGGCTGATTTAAAAATTATCCTAAACTTACCCCATTTTTTTCAGACACCATGTGTGAAGTTGGCCCCCCTTCCACATGTGCCTACTCCCATAGAAGCTAACACCTCCATCACCACCTACTTGCACTCTGACCACACATTCCTTGCTCAATGTACCTCATGCCGAATTGTTTTTCTGAGAATGTGATTTCTGAGAATACAACTATATGATTCTGTTGTAATTTTCCATTTGTATGAAATGTACCTTGTAATTCTGATTGCTTCTCCTGACCTTTCTCCTTTGTGGTTTTAGACCTTATAAGCATATTCCTACCCCCAATCAGGGTCGAGGGTTGCAAAACTGCTTGGTTTTCAGCACTCTTAGCCCTGCCTAGAAACAAAGCTTTTGTCTTTGTCTTCAAAGGACTCAGAGAATGGAAATTTGGGAATAGCAGCTTAACAATATGATATGTATCAATATTACAAGCTTGATATGCATTATACACTATGCTAGGATGTATTCTAATACTTTCCCTCTCACTTTAAAGAAAGACATCATCAAGACTGTTTTATTGTGTTAGTCCTTTGTTCAAAACCTGTCATTGGTTCTCCAGATCCATAGAGCTGAACTTCATGTGACAAAGCATTGTGGTCACATAATCTGAATTATTACTACCCTCATGCTTGGCATGCTCTGTCGCAGTGCCTGGCTACTTACTTCCAAGTTAGGATTGATTACCATGGTACTTTCCAATCTCCTAAACTATTTAATTATTTATTCATCTAGTCAGTAAGGTGTGAAGCAATTCATATTTGTCATATACGTCATATGCTATTCTCTAAGGAGATGATATAGGGATAGGCTTTTGAACACCAAGGAAGTTCCACTGAGTGGGGTGGAGACTATAATAAGTGTAAGAAATATCCAGAACAAAGGACTGAAGACAGAAAAGATCTAACATTTTTTTGAGAAGCAAAAAGAGAGCAAGTTATTAGAAGCATATTATTTCGGGGAAAATTTGTTAGAAAAAGGAGGTCAGAGAATCATAGGCCATCACAGGTCATGTGGTATGGCATCTAGAGGAACAACACCATCTAAAGACTGCAGAAAGAATAGGGGAAACAACGATTTTGTCAATGTTAATAAACATTACATTTACATATTCTTTGATCTGGAAACATCTACCTCAAAGATTTGCTAGCACATATGTGAACGAACATTGTGTAAGGTTAGTTGTTGCAGCATATTAGCAAAAGCTAAAAAGCGGTTCAAATATTTATCAATATTTATCAAATTCAAATATTTATCAAAAATTTATCAATAAGACCCTCATCAGATAAATTAAGTGCATTATGCAGCAAAGTGTTATGCAGCTGAAAATAAGAACCAAAACCTCTCTATGTACTGTTATGTAAACTTCTCCAAGACAGGATGTTGAATTTAAAGGAAAAAAAAAAAGCAAAATGTAAACAGTGTGATATCTTTACATTAGTATTAAATGGAGGACAACATCAACAAAAACAAAACACTGCATCCATTTTCAATTTCTTCCACACAAATTGACACAACCTCATCAGTTTACAACATAAATTTATTATCTTATGGTTTCTGTAGACCAGAACTCTGTGTTGTCATGGCTAGTTACTCACTTGTGTTAGAATCCCTCAAGGATGAAATCAAAGTATTGGCTGGCTGCCTTCTTATCTGGACATTCAAGAAGAGAATGCAATTCCGAGCTCTCTGGTTGTTGTCAGATTGCAGTTTTATGTGATTAGAGAATTTAGATCTCCATTTTTTTTTTTTTTTGCTGGTTCAGAGTTTGTGTTAGTCAGCTTTTTGTCAATGTGACTAAATTCCTGAGAAAAACAACTTAAAGGAAGAAAGATTTATTTTGGCTTATTTCCATGGTCACTTTGCTCCATTGTTTCTGGCCAGTGGGGAGGCAGAGCATCATGGAGTGCAGGGTGTGGTGGAGAAGTGCTGCTCAGCTGATGGCAGCCAGGAAGAAGTGGGGTGCAATGGGGGAGGCCTAGGACAAGATACACCCTTCCACAGCATGCTACTAGGGACTGACTTCCTCCAACTAGGGCCACCTTCCTAAAGTTTTCAACTCCACCCGCCCAGTAGTCCATTCAATTCTGAATCCATCAATAGAGTAATCCATTGCTAAGACCAGAACCCTCATGAGCCAATCACTTTCCCAAAGCCCCAGCTCCGAATGTTGCCTCGTTGGAGGGCAAGCCTTCAACACATGAGCCTTTGCAGGACATTCCAGATGCAGAAAACAGTGTTGTTTTCAACTCCTTGACTTATAGACCCCTTTTTATTCAAACTAGCCAGTCATTCTCCCTCTTCAAATTCCTCTGATTTCCCCTTTTGACTTGCTTTCCTGCCTCGATTTCTCTAATTGGCTTTTCTCCTTTCCTCTTCTGCTTTTGAAGGGCTTTGTGATCTTGAGTCCAACATAATCAAAGATAATCCCCCTATTTTAAGATTAGGTAATTAGTAACCTTAAGAATAAACTTCCCATAGTAGCACCTAGATTAGTGTTCCATTAAATAACCAGGGGATGAATATTGTTGGGGTAACTTTAAAATACCACCTGCCACAAATATTATTTGCTATTTTTCTTCTCTCTCTTTTTTTGGTTTTGTTTTTTCCCATACCAGGGCTTAAACCCAAGGGTGCTTAACCACTGAACCATATGCCCAGCCCTTTTTATTTTTTATTTAGAGATTTAAAGACAGGGTCTTGCTAAGTTGCTTAGGGCCTTGCTAAGTTGCTGAGGCTGGTTTTGAACTATAATCCCGAGCCACTGGGATTATAGGAATGTACCACCATGCCCAGCTATTATTTGCTTTTATATGAGAAAGAAACTCTTGGAAAAAAAAAATGTGAGAATGCAATGACAATGGCTATCTGGGTAGGTCTGTATGTAGCAGAACAGAAAAGTGGATACTATAAAAATTGGGGGCAGTTAGAAAGCAGGTTATTTTCCAATATTATTTTTATTATGTTTGACTCATATAAGTAGCATGAGTAATTCAGTATGTTAGATTTTTAAAGCATCATCAATTTAATATAATCAAATTTAAAATATTTTCATTTTGTTGAGGCTGTGTTTACATCGGCAACATGTACATGATACTGAGGGACACAGCACATTTTTTTCAAGTTTGCTGTCTTTCTATAACCAATATTATATGTTATGGCATATAAAACTACTACTTTTCTATATTTAAATTCCTGCCATATATTCTTTCTTACAGCATTCTATAATATCATTTGCCTTTAGTTTCAGGTAAACAAATCATTTCCATATCAATAATTACTCTTTTCTCTTGAACAGGAGACATCTAAAATAATAGTATTTAGACATCTGGGGTGATCACATACGCTAATACATAGACTGAAATAAAGTGACTGTATGTATGGCCATGCAACTAATTCATCATATAGTTGCATGACCTTTTTGGAACACATCAAAATTGAACTACAAAATTAAAATCTTATAGAGACCTCTCGTACCCAAGGACATGTTAAAGAACCTAAGTAGTGAACTCCATTTTGTAGCATATTCACTTTAAAGACACCAAGTAGGAAACACATTCATTTTCAAGGACTACCAAGAAACCTAAGAGGCAAGAGCTTGTCCCTGAGCTTTTTTCCCAGAGCCATCCTGCCTCATGGCATCAGGTGACATGCTGCCCATGCCCTGGTTGATACTTTATTTTGGGAGACAGTCTTCCATGGGTCTCTATTCATCTTGCTGGGTTTGCTAGCTATGCAAAGCCTTGACTGCTCTTACCCAGGGTCATTCCTCCTGTTTTTGTTTGCAGCCTCAAAGGATGAGGTAATGACTTCCCCTAGGACAAAAATCATTCTTGCTTAGAGGCTGCTTTAAAATGGTAAGTTCTGCAGGTTCAGTGTCCCTCTTCTATAATGCAGCCCGCTCTGTGTGGACATCCCTCCCAGCCCACCTGCATTGTCCCTGTGGGAACTGAAAATCAAAGAACTGCCATAACTGCACAAATTGTCTGGCTCCTGCTTTTGATGTGAGTGATAAAGTCTTTCGTCTCTGACCTGTAACTCATGTCTTTTGTCAGCATCCAGAAAATAATGGAAGGTTACCTTGTTACCTTCTAAGTGAGGTAAAAATGTCAGACTCTTCAAAGTTCTGGGCACTCTCTGAAAATGCTCCCTCATTTTTCATTTATCTCTCTGATTACTCACCCCCTCCCTCTCTTATCTCGTCTTGTACATTCATTTCTGAATTGAGGATGCTCCTTGGGGTTCTGTCCATGGTCCTGTTTTACTTTTACTTCATAGTTTAGCATTGACAACATTCCTTTATCTAAAATTTCTTCTATTATATTTGAACTCAAATGGTTTTCAAGCATATATTTTCCCAAATGCATATATTTTTGTTTTGTTCGTTTGTTTTGTAAACAGGTACTGAACTCAGGGGCACTTAACCACTGAGCGATATTCCAACCATTTTTATGCTTTGTTTTGATCCATGGTCTTGCTAAATTGCTGAGACTGGCTTTGAGTTTGTGTTTCCTGTTGCCTTAGCCTCCCAGGTTGCTGGGATTACAGGCATGCACCACCACACTATCCCCAAATGCATATCTTTCTTTAGCATCAGGATTCTTTTTCCCCCCAAGTCCTTGAGAGATCTTTCCAATCTAATATGCTATAGACATTTCCAACTTAATTTCATTTAATATAATCACCATTAACTCATTTAACCTCCCTGACAATGTGTTGACTCCTGTCCTTACTTCCTCATTTAATTCACTGTCTTGTTTATTTCATACTCCAAGCTTTGGCCAAAGTTTCTTTTGTAAACACAGATTTGAATATATTTCTTTGGTTCCCTTTTGCTTGTGGATTAAATGACCTTGGAATGGCAGCCCAGATGCTTCAGACATTCCCCATGAAAAGAAAGCTTCCAAATTTTTTTAGAGGCATTTTGACACCATCCCTGAATCAACTGGTGTGCCTACATTCACAAGTGTGGACACATCCACCTACACTCACCTTGCACAATAATCACATAATACTTATTCTTCAACTTTTTGATTTGTAGCACATTCATCTCTCTGATCACATTCTTTCCTCAAAACATCTCTTCTTTTCTGGTTTAGCCTAAGTCCTATGAATATTAAAATACCTTTTCTCCACCGTTTCTTTTTCTTTTACTTTTTTAATCTTGAAAGGTATTCAAGCAAAATTGTCATGTCACATTGGCTAAAATTATTATTCAATAATTTTCTCTGGCCTAAACCTCAGAAGTGGCTGAGTTTTATCAGAGAAAATGCAAAGCTTTTGTTCCAAATGTCTGTCCTTCAACACAGCTGTGTTGTACAATACTGTCCGGGGGGCCTTTCATTTATCTTCACTTTTCTTTCTTCAGATGTTTTCCAAAAACATTCTTATTTCCTTCCATTTTTTTCTTTTACTTTGTCCCTAATCCCAGAACTCTTTGAAGGGAAGTTTGCCACTTACTTCAGGATTTCACTACACCAAATCTTCACTCTGCTAATCACATATTTATTGATAGCTTTCTTCCGGTTTCCAAGAATAAATGATATTTCTCTCCCATATTTTAACACAAATATATTCCCTCTTCAGCTTTTTGTAGTGTCTTGATCTTTCATAGAATCATATTTCTTTTCAGGTATTCTCTTTTTCCCACATCCCTTTCTCTCCCCCTTCTTAATCTATTTGTACAAGCAACTCTTTTTCATCCTCTGACACAAATTTTTACCTGATCTCCAAACATTTTTTCCTTCACAAAAAAGTAATATAAACTTGATGACTATACATTCTGCCCTCCTATTTACTGTTCAGCTCTTACTATGCAGTCTGACTTTCTCTTTAGTTTCACTATACTAGATTTGTACTACTTACCAAATCCACAATGCATTTTTAAATCAAGTTCTAGATTATCTCTATTGTACTTGATATTTTTGTGGTGTGTGTGTGTGTGTGTGTGTGTGTGTGTGTGTGTTGCTAGGGATAGAACCTAGAGCTTCTTGCATGCTATGCAAGTGATTTACCACAGAATTATACCCCCAGCTCCTGTAACCAATGCTATTAAACTCTCTTGAAACATTTTACTAAGTTTCACATTCATGTATCAAATTGCTTTTTCCTTTCCAAACTTCAGAATTATGCATAAATACACTGGTATATATCTGGAATGAATAATTGACTTCAATATCCACTATTTATCATATATGTGCATATATAAAAAATATGTATAAATATACACAAATACAAAAATGTCTATATTTGTATGTTTTTATTTAATATGTATGAATATTTATTTTTGTATAAATATTTGTATATGTTTATATATTATTTATATATATTTAAATAAATATACATATTTGTACATATTTAAATACCTACAATATACCACAAACTGTGCTAGTTATTAAGTATGTAGTTATTAACAAAATAAACTTCATTTTGCCTTCATGGAAGTTATAGGCTATGTCTAAAATTGAGTTCATCATTATTTTCTGCAAATCTGTTATTTCATCAAATCTGGTTCTTTTTCCTTCCATATTTTACTCATCCAATGCCATGAATCACAAACTTTTGGCATTGCTACATTATCACTTTATCATTTCTTGACCTTTGTTCGTGACTTTTACTACTCTCTTCATTCAATCTAAGATCATCACAGAGCTGCTCTAATGCCTTATAATTCAGATCTCTGCTTTGCATCTAATACCAAGTAAATTCAATCTCTAATTTACTGACAGATGGTATATCAAAATGTAAGCATGGTTATAGTGTTCATCTGCTCAAAAACATTTTATTATTGTTTTTTGACCAAAAGACAAATGTCAATCTAATATGTGATCCAAAGTCCTTGAAAATCTGGCCCTACTTAACTTTCCATATTTATGTCTTACCACTTTTAGTATTGAATTTTATACTGTGTTAACCACAACTGCTAACAGATCCCCAAGTACACTGCATCATTTCTCACTTTGATATTTTTATTACTTGTGTTCTACCACCTAGGTAACAACTCATCCAGAAAGCCTCACCTGACCCTCTGTGTCTGAACTAGATTTTCTTTCTCTGTGTTCTCATAATGTCATTTGCTTATCTCTAAACTTACACACAACCATGAGGCATTATTTTGATCTCTGTGTATGCCTGATTTTAAAATAGATGTTAAGTTTATTTAGGACAGAATCTGTATTCTGTTTAGCTCTGTATTTCTAGAAACTAGCATGATTGATACATATTGTTTAAAGGATGATGGTTAAAGAAATAAGTAAATGAATGCCATTCATCTTTCATAATTCTATCTTAATTCTGTTACATTAGCTCCTTAAGTACATGAACTGTGGCCCATTTATCTTTATTCTTTTACTTCTTAATACAGTGGTTGGTACACAATAGATACACAGGAAATGCAAATGCTTATGCCATGAAAACTGTGACTAGAATCAAGTAGTTTTGCATGGATATAGAATGGAAAACAAGAGTTACACCTGAAAAAAGAAAAATAAACTACAATCAATTGCTAATTGTAATAAATGTGCCAATATGATGGGGGTGCATGTAGTGTGCGAGCCTGAGATATGCAGGAAATCTCTCCACTGTCTGGTCCATTTTGCTGTGAACTTTAAACTTAGAAGACATCAAGTTTTTTTGTTTGTTTGTTTTTAATTGACAAAAATCAAAGAATTCTCACTTGGGGTTTAAAATTATTAGAAATCAGTATTCTATCATAATCTAAAATTAATTTATTCTGATTATACTGAAGAGAGCTTAAATAAATCATGAAGATATAATCACTTAAAACAAAATGAATTATAAAATTGTTCTTTTAGGGAGATATTTTTAGATAGATGGATGTCAGTTATATATTTGGTTTTCCATACAAAAATCCAGGCAGCTTCTGCTGCTTCTAAATCAAACTTGCCCACTGTTGTTGACACATATGCACCCACCATGACAAACAGCAATGAAGTTAAAGACAAAATTTGCACTGACCTTGATAAAAACTCATTGTAACAACAGTAGACTCTTACAAGTTGATTGCTATGGGAAGCTTCAGTGCACATGACTGCAATGATTCTGAAACTTTGAGGTGTATTATTAGCTGCCACATCACTGACAAACATAATAGCAATGTACCAAGTCTCATCCCTGATTTTTCCAAATAGTCAACAGTGATTGTCAGGACAGTATTTGTGGTGGCCAAACAATTCATTTTAATCTGGGATGTATTTGATAAAAGCAAAAGGGAAGCAATTTATTTATTACATTGCTTTTTGAGCAAGCTCTAAAGGATTCAAATAGTTTTTCAACAACTAGCATTGAAAAAAACATTATATAGATTATAAGTGGTTTTAGATACAGAAATAGGTCATAAACTACAAAGAAAGACAAAACTGACTTGGAGTTGGAGAATCTAGATTCTAAAATAAAAATCTACCATTATCAAGTTCTACTGATATGGAAAAAAATCCATGTTTATATCTGAGCGTCACTCCATTATTTTTTTCTTTATACTTAAAGAGTTGGGGCTGGGGATGTGGCTCAAGGGGTAGCGCACTCACCTGGCATGCGTGCAACCCGGTTCGATCCTCAGCACCACATACCAACAAAGATGTTGTGTCCGCCGAAAACTAAAAAATAAATAATTGAAATTCTCTCTCTCTCTCTCTCTCTCTCTCTTAAAAAAAAAAAAAGAGTTGGGCCAATATCTTTCTCAATTATATTTCAAGCCTCAAATTTTATAAATTTCAAGAAAAGTCTGAAAAAACCTGTCCTCTACACTGGGTCCACACATGAGAATAATAAATGAAGAAGAAAAATTGATGAAAGTACAAAGAAAAGGAGAAATACCATTATTAACCTTTTGAATACACCATTAAAGATATTTTTCATCCTCTCACTAGGTCATGGGAAAGTCTTTTCTACACAGTTTCCTTTGACTGTGTATAAGCAGGTAGCTTAGTTAAGAACTGTGGCTGTGGCCAAGAGTGATAGAAAGAGAAAATGTAGTGTGTAGACTCAGGAAAGAATTCCATCATATCTGCCACTCTATCATATTTCAACCTTACTCCATGGGTCTACCATGTAGCAAGAATTTGGGTTTTATTCTAAGCATGATGAAGAGCTACTGAAGAGCTTTAAGAAGGAGAAATTTATGATTTTATTGGCTTAAAAATTATTCTAATATAGGGAAATAAGCATGCACAGTTATAGAATAAGGGGCCAGGGTGCAATAGTGTTGGGTCAGGTGAGAGGTGACAGTGGGTTAGAGAAGGGTAGTTTCAGTGACATGAAAAAAGAAGGATTAATTCTGGATTTTTTGAAGTTCAGTGTGAAATGTATTTTTTTTTATTGGTTGTTCACAACATTACAAAGCTCTTGACATATCATATTTCATACATTAGATTGAAGTGGGTTATGAACCCCCAATTTTACCCCAAATGCAGATTGCAGAATCACTTCAGTTACACATCCACAATTTTACATAATGCCCTATTAGTAATTGTTGTATTCTGCTACCTTTCCTATCCCCTACTATCCCGCCTCCCCTCCCATCTTCTCTCTCTACCCCATCTACTGTAATTCATTTCTCTCCTTGTTTATTTTCCCATTCCCCTCACAACCTCTTATATGTAATTTTGTATAGAAATGAGGGTCTCCCTTCATTTCCATGCAATTTCCCTTTTCTCTCCCTTTCCCTCCCATCTCATGTCTCTGTTTAATGTTAATCTTTTCTTCCTACTCTTCCTCCCTGCTCTGTTCATAGATGCTCTCATTATATCAAAGAAGACATTTGGTATTTGTTTTTTAGGGATTGGCTAGCTTCACTAAGCATAGTCTGCTCTAGTGCCATCCATTTCCCTGCAAATTCTATGATTTTGTCATTTTTTATTGCTGCATAGTACTCCATTGTGTATTGATGCCACATTTTTTTTATCCATTCATCTATTGAAGGGCATCTGGGTTGGTTCCACAGTCTAGCTATTGTGAATTGTGCTGCTATGAACATCGATGTGGCAGTATCCCTGTAGCAAGCACTTTTAAGGTCTTCAGGGAATAGTCCGAGAAGGGCAATAGCAGGGTCAAATGGTGGTTCCATTCCCAGCTTTCCCAGGAATCTCCAAACTGCTTTCCAAATTGGCCGCACCAATTTGCAGTCCCACCAGCAATGTACAAGTGTACCCTTTTCTCCACATCCTCGCCAGCACTTGTTGTTGTTTGACTTGTTGTTTGGCTGCCAATCTTACTGGAGTGAGATGGTATCTTAGGGTGGTTTTGATTTACATTTCTCTGACTGCTAGAGATGGTGAGCATTTTTTCATGTACTTGTTGATTGATTGTATGTCCTCCTCTGAGAAGTGTCTGTTCAGATCCTTGGCCCATTTGAAATGTATTTTTAATTTGTCCTATCAACCCTCAAAGGTTTTCAATCCCTCCCTTTTCTTCCCTGCAGTTAGGAAGATCATCATCCAAATAACAACCATGCTCCCTTTCCAGGTGACTTCCATTTGGGTGTGACCATCAGAAGGTTCTGGCAGGAAACCAGAAGGTGCAAAGGAACTTCTCCCTAGGCAAGCTCTTCACTTCCAGCCTGAGCCTCTGGCAGTTCCCGCGTCTGTCAACAACTAGGATCTTCACCTTCTCAGGTATTCCTAATTCTGATAGCCTTCCTTTTTAGCTTTGCAATGGACTGAATGAGTTGTCACCCTAAAATTCTCAGATTTAAAAATCCTTTCACACCAATGTGATGGTCGGGGGGTGAGGACTTTGGGGGTCATTAGGTCCTGATGGTGGAACCTTTATGAACAGGATTTGCACCTTTATTTTTTTTTTTAATTTTTTTTTAGATGATTTTTTTTATTGGTTGTTCACAACTTTACAAAGCTCTTGACATATCTTACTTCATACATTAGATTGAAGTGGGTTATGAACTCCCCATTTTACCCAAATGCAGATTGCAGAATCACGTTGGTTACACATCCACAATTTTACATAATGCCCTATTAGTAATTGTTGTATTCTGCTACCTTTCCTATCCCCTACTATCCCCCCTCCCCTCCCCTCACATCTTCTCTCTCTACCCCATCTACTATAATTCATTTCTCTCCTTGTTTATTTTCCCATTCCCCTCACAACCTCTTATATGTAATTTTGTATAGCAATGAGGGTCTCCCTTCATTTCCATGCAATTTCCCTTTTCTCTCCCTTTCCCTCCCATCTCATGTCTCTGTTTAAAGTTAATCTTTTCTTCCTGCTCTTCCTCCCTACTCTGTTCATAGTTGCTCTCGTTATATCAAAGAAGACATTTGGTATTTGTTTTTTAGGGATTGCCTAGCTTCACTAAGCATAATCTGCTCTAGTGCCATCCATTTCCCTGCAAATTCCATGATTTTGTCATTTTTTAATGCTGCGTAATATTCCATAGTGTATAAATGCCACATTTTTTTATCCATTCATCTATTGAAGGGCATCTGGGTTGGTTCCACAGTCTAGCTATTGTGAATTGTGATGCTATGAACATCGATGTGGCAGTATCCCGTAGCAAGCACTTTTAAGGTCTTCAGGGAATAGTCCAAGAAGGGCAACAGTAGGGTCAAATGGTGGTTCCATTCCCAGCTTTCCCAGGAATCTCCAAACTGCTTTCCAAATTGGCCGCACCAATTTGCAGTCCCACCAGCAATGTACAAGTGTACCCTTTTCTCCACATCCTCGCCAGCACTTGTTGTTGTTTGACTTGTTGTTTGGCTGCCAATCTTACTGGAGTGAGATGGTATCTTAGGGTGGTTTTGATTTGCATTTCTCTGACTGCTAGAGATGGTGAGCATTTTTTCATGTACTTGTTGATTGATTGTATATCCTCCTCTGAGAAGTGTCTGTTCAGGTCCTTGGCCCATTTGTTGATTGGGTTATTTGTTTTCTTATTGTCTAATTTTTTGAGTTCTTTGTATACTCTGGATATTAGGGCTCTATCTGAAGTGTGAGGACTAAAAATTTGTTCTCAGGATGTAGGCTCCCTATTTACCTCTCTTATTGTTTCTCTTGCTGATAAAAAAACTTTTTAGTTTAAGTAAGTCCCATTTGTTGATTCTTGTTATTAAATCTTGTGCTATGGGTGTCCTATTAAGGAATTTGGAGCCCAACCCCACAATATGTAGATCGGAGCCAACTTTTTCTTCTATCAGACGCAGAGTCTCTGATTTGATATCTAGCTCCTTGATCCACTTTGAGTTGACTTTTGTGCATGGCGAGAGGAGGGGATTCAGTTTCATTTTGTTACATATGGATTTCCAGTTTTCCCAACACCATTTGTTGAAGATGCTATCCTTCCTCCATTGCATGCTTTTAGCCCCTTTATAAAATATAAGATAGTTGTAACTTTGTGGATTAATCTCTGTGTCCTCTATTCTATACCATTGGTCCACCCGCCTGTTTTGGTACCAGTACCATGCTGTTTTTGTCACTATTGCTCTGTAATATAGTTTGAAATCTGGTATCGCTATACCGCCTGATTCACACTTCCTGCTTAGAATTGCTTTTGCTATTCTGGGTCTTTTATTTTTCCATATGAATTTCATGATTGCTTTCTCTATTTCTACAAGAAATGCCATTGGGATTTTGATTGGTATTACATTAAACCTATAGAGAACTTTTGATAATATCGCCATTTTGATAATGTTAGTTCTGCCTATCCATGAACAGGGTATATTTTTCCATCTTCTAAGATCTTCTTCTACTTCTCTCTTTAGGGTTCTGTAGTTTTCATTGTATAAATCTTTCACCTCTTTTGTTAGGTTGATTCCCAAGTATTTTATTTTTTTTTGAGGATATTGTGAATGGAGTGTTTTTCCTCATTTCCGTTTCAGAAGTTTTGTCGCTGATATACAGAAATACCTTTGATTTATGCGTGTTGATTTTATATCCTGCCACTTTGCTGAATTCATTTATTAGTTCTTTTAGTTTCTTTGTAGATCCTTTTGGGTCTTCTAGGTATAGAATCATGTCGTCCGAAAATAGTGATAATTTAAGTTCTTCTTTTCCTATTTTTATGCCTTTAATTTCTTTTGTCTGCCTAATTGCTCTGGCTAGTATTTCAAGGACTAAATTAAATAGAAGTGGTGAGAGAGGGCATCCCTGTCTTGTTCCAGATTTTAGAGGGAATGCCTTCAACTTTTCTCCATTCAGAATGATGCTAGCCTGAGGCTTAGCATAGATAGCTTTTATAATGTCAAGGTAAGTTCCTGTTATCCCTAGTTTTTCTAATGTTTTGAACATAAAGGGATGCTGTACTTTGTCGAATGCTTTCTCTACGTCTATCGAGATGACCATATGGTTCTTATCTTTAAGTCTATTGATGTGGTGAATAACATTTATTGATTTCCGTATATTGAACCATCCTTGCATCCCAGGGATGAATCCTACTTGATCATGGTGCACATTTTTTTTGATATGTTTTTGTATTCGATTCGCCAGAATTTTATTGAGGATTTTTGCATCTAGGTTCATTAGAGATATTGGTCTGTAGTTTTCTTTCTTTGAGGTGTCTTTGTCTGGTTTCGGGATCAGGGTGATGTTGGCCTCATAGAATGAATTTGGCAGAGCTCCCTCTTTTTCTATTTCCTGAAATAACTTGAAAAGTATTGGTATTAATTCTTCTTTAAAGGATTTTAAAACTCCGCTGTATACCCATCCGGTCCTGGGCTTTTCTTGGTTGGTAGTCTTTTTATTGCTTCTTCAATTTCATCCATTGATATTGGTCTGTCCAAATTGTGTGTATCCTCCTGACTCAGTCTGGGCAAATCATATGACTTAAGAAATTTATCGATGTCTTCACTATCTTCTATTTTATTGGAATATAGGTTTTCAAAATAATTTCTAATTGTCTTCTGTATTTCTGTAGCATCTGTTGTGATATTGCCTTTTTCATCTCGTATGTTAGTAATTTGAGTTCTCTCTCTGCTTCTCTTCGTTAGCATGGCTAAAAGTCTGTCGATCTTATTTATTTTTTCGAAGAACCAACTTTTTGTTTTGTTAATTTTTTCAATAGTTTCTTTTGTTTCAATTTCATTGATTTCTGCTCTGATTTTAATTATTTCTTGCCTTCTGCTACATTTGCTGTTGTTTTACTCTTCCTTTTCTAGGGCTTTGAGATGAAGTGTGAGCTCATTTATTTGTTGGTTTTTTTCTTTTTTTGAGGAATGACCACCAGGCAATGAATGTCCCTCTTAAAACTGCTTTCATTGTGTCCCATAGATTCCGATATGTTGTGTCTGTATTTTCATTTATCTCTAAGAATTTTTTGATTTCCTCCTTTATGTCTTCTGTAACCCATTGAACATTCAGTAACATATTGTTCATTTTCCATGTGATGTAGGATTTTTCCTTCCTTCTTTTATCATTTATTTCCAGTTTCATTCCATTATGATCCGATAAAATGCATGGTATTATCTCCACCCCTTTATATTTACTGAGGGTTGCCCTATGGCATAATATATGGTCTATTTTTGAGAAGGATCCATGTGCTGCTGAGAAAAAAGTATAGCCATTTGATGATGGTTGATATATTCTATATATGTCAGTTAAGTCTAGGTTATTGATTGAGGTATTGAGTTCTATAGTTTCTTTATTCAACTTTTGTTTGGAGGATCTGTCCAATGGTGAGAGAGGTGTGTTGAAGTCACCCATATTTGTTTTGTTGTGGTCTATTTGATTCTTGAACTTGAGGAGAATTTGTTTTATGAATGTCGCAGCACCATTATTTGGTGCATAAATATTGATAATTGTTATGTCTTGTTGGTGAATGGTTCCTTTTAACAGTATATAATGTCCTTCCTTATCCCTTTTGATTAACTTAGTCTTGAAGTCGATTTTATTCGATATGAGGATGGCCACCCCTGCTTGCTTAGTAGGACCGTGTGCGTGGTATATTTTTTCCCATCCTTTCACCTTCAGCCTGTGTATATCTTTTCCAATCAGATGTGTCTCCTGGAGGCAGCATATTGTTGGATTTGTTTTTTTAATCCAAGATACCAGCCTATATCGCTTTATTGGAGAGTTTAAACCATAAACATTCAGAGTTACTATTGATATATGGTTTGTACTTCCAGCCATGTTTGATTATTTATCCTTTTTAAAAAAAATTAGTTTGTTTCTCCATGATTATCTTTCCCCTCGCCCTCTGTCTTTACCGAGACACTTCCCACTGATGGTTTTGGTTATTGTTTTTCATTTCTTCCTCGTGTAGTGTTTTGCTCAAAATGCTTTGCAATGCTGGTTTTCTGGCTGCAAATTCTTTTAACTTTTGTTTATCATGAAAGATTTTTATTTCGTTGTCATACCTGAAGCTTAATTTTGCTGAATACAGAATTCTTGGTTGGCATCCATTGTCTTTCAGTGTTTGAAATACATTGTTCCATGACCTTCTTGCTTTCAGTGTCTGTGATGAAAAGTCCGTTGTTAACCGTATTGGTTTACCCCTAAATGTAATCTGTCTCCTTTCTCTTGTAGCTTTTAATATTTTCTCTTTGTTCTGTATATTGGATATCTTCATAACAATGTGTCTTGGCGTTGGTCTACTGTGATTTTGTGTGCCTGGTGTCCTATATACATCTTCAATTTGTATGTCTGTTTCCTTTTTTATTTCTGGAAAGTTTTCTGTAATTATTTCATTCAGCAGGTTACTCATTCCCTTGGTTTGAATCTCTGTACCTTCTTCTATCCCGATGACTCGTAAGTTTGGTTTTTTTTATGTTATCCCATAACTCTTGGATGTTTTTCTCGTGATTTTTTACCAGCCTTTCTGAGTTGGCTAGACTCCTTTCAAGATGATATATTTTGTCTTCATTATCTGACGTTCTGGCTTCTACTTGCTCCACTCTCTGATACTCTCGATTGAGTTTTTAATTTGGTTTATCGTTTCCTTCATTTCTAGAATTATTGTTTGATCATTTTTTATAATCTCTATCTCCTGATAAAGATGCTTAACTTCTTCTTTTATCTGTTTATGTAATTCATTCTCAATGTGTTCTTTCGCTGCTTGAATTTGCTGTCTTGTATCATCTTTAAGGTTCCATTCCATCTGTCTAAGGTGTTCCTTGAGTTCTTTATATGACCATTTTTCTGATGACTCTAGGTCCGCCTGAATATTTAAGCTGTCCTGCATTGTTTGTACTCCTTTTCTTCCTTGCTTTTTCAAGTTGCTCATGTTACTTCTTGTTCTGTTTGACTCCTGAGTTGCTGTTTACTCCTATAAATTTATTTGATGCTTGGGAGGAAAGGTATTAGAAGGGAAGGGAAGAAGTCACTAAAGAGAATGAGAGTAGGCAGGTAGAATTCAAGGAAGGGGGATAAGATAATTGAAAAGAAATGAAAAGACAAAAGAAGAAAAAAAATAGGAAATAAAAAAGAAAAAAAATTTAAAAAATAATAAAAAATTAAAATTAAAATTAGAAGAAAAAAATTTTAAAAAATTGTAAAAAAAAGTTAAAAAACAACAAGAAAGAAAAATGAAAATGAAAGAAAAAACCCAAATCAAAAAAAAAAAAAGAAAAAAAACTAATAAATACAGTCTTAGAGTTTGATTAACTCCTCTTCCAGTAGGTGGCGCTGTGCCCACCAGGCCACGTTTCTCCTGTCAATACGCAGAAACCAATCAGTGTGCAGCAGCTCCTCCTCCCAGACTGGGCGAGTCTCCAATCCTGAGTGCCTAGGGCCTCCTCTTGTGTCTAGTCCCTTCCCCACTTTTCCTCTAGCCAGGCCCCTCTCACAGGTGCCGCTCACCACAATACTGGCTACACACCAGGTCTGCTGCTCCCGGGAGCCCTGTTTTCATGAACGACTGGGCACACTCTCCCAGTTTGCCATTCCCTCAGACCCTAAGTTTGTAGAGCTTGGGGCTGAGAATCCTCAGTGAATTTTACTTGCCCTCCGGTAGCCACGCCCCCGGTAGCTGGTGCAAGAGACCTCAGTTGTCAGCACTGGTGGGAGCGGTAGCCGGGAGTTCTGCCCCGGGGGTCCTGCGCCATGTGTGATTCCCTCGGTCTGGCTATCGCGCTCACGGGAGAGCTGGGAGGGGCCCTTATGGGAGAGCTGGGAGGGGCCCTTAAGGTTTTCCCGATGTGTGGAGAGGGAAGGCTAGGGCATTACACACCTGTAGCTGCAGGTTTCAATGAAGTTATCTCCTCCACCGCAGTCTGGTGACGTCAGTTCTCTGACATGGTGGTATCTCTTGCAAATGGCGACAGTTCGTTTCCCTTTGCCGGGTGACCAATGCAACGGGTGGGTCCTTACTGTCTCTCCCAAGCCACGTTTCAAACCTGTGGCCACTACCTATGAAGGCTCGGTTGGCATTTACCTCAGTAGGAACAGAAGGGCCGATCAGTTGTTTCAGCCGGATGGATTAGTGCTGAGTCACAGCTGTTTGTCTGCGGGAAGCAGGCGAACGGGAGCTTGAATTCAGCTGATCCAGGCTCAGTGTGTGTTCTGAGAGGCCCAGACAGTTTGCCCCAGATCCACGTCAGTTCACCATTGCCTAGTGATCCTGAGCAAACAGAATTTAGATTGTTTACAACTCCCTATGCCCACACAGCTGAAGAGGTCAGAGACTTGATCTCTCCGCGCCCGCCACCATGTTGGAATATCACCACTCCTTTTTTGTTCCATGATTCTTCTTACATCCCTGTGAGTATTCCCTTTATGGAAGTCTTTTGTATATATATTTTATTTTTGTTGATAGAACTTACTTTCTTTCTTTCTTTCTTTCTTTCTTTCTTCCTTTCTTCCTTTCTTCCTTTCTTTCTTTCTTGTGCTAAAAATCAAACCCAGTGCCTCATACATGTCTGGCAAGCGCTCCACCACTGAACCACAACCTCAGCCCTATGGAAGTCTTTTTGATCCAACTTTTAAGATGAATTGTATGTTCTGTGAGGACCCTGAATTTAACGTGTGTGTGTGTATGTCTGTGTGTGTATGAATATGAAAAACATATATATATATATATATAGAATGTATATATGTATATGTGTGTATATATATAATGTGTGTGTGTATATGTGTGTGTGTATATATATAATTTATGTGTGTGTGTGTGTGTGTGTATAAACACACATACATATCTATCTCCAGGACTTGATATACTATATGTGGAGAATTGGGGGAAAGTAAAGGGGGTCAAGTCTCACGTTTCCATCTTTAGCATATGGTGTGCATATGGATTGCATTTAAGGCATTAAGTGAAAAAAGCTGGAAGGACATGTGCTTGATGAATACTAACATAAGCTCAGGATCCTGGTAGCAGGAGCCAGATAGCAGAGAAACGTGGCACCCAGGCTTAAACTAACTTAAAAGAATCCTGATGTGAGTTTTCTACAAATATTCCATGTGTACTTTCCTGCTATTTTATGTTGCATTGTTTTCACATGATCCTGATGGTATTAGAAAGCACATGCATTAAAAAACAAATACCAAATGTCTTCTTTGATATAATGAGAGCATCTATGAACAGAGCAGGGAGGAAGAGCAGGAAGAAAAGAGTAACATTAAACAGAGACATGAGATGGGAGGGAAAGGGAGAGAAAAGGGAAATTGCATGGAAATGAAGGGAGACCCTCATTGCTATACAAAATTACATATAAGAGGTTGTGAGGGGAATGGGAAAATAAACAAGGAGAGAAATGAATTACAGTAGATGGGGTAGAGAGAGAAGATGGGAGGGGAGGGGAGGGGGGATAGTAGGTGATAGGAAAGGTAGCAGAATACAACAATTATTAATAGGGCATTATGTAAAATTGTGGATGTGTAACCAACGTGATTCTGCAATCTGCATTTGGGGTAAAATTGGGGGTTCATAACCCACTTCAATCTAATGTATGAAATATGATATGTCAAGAGCTTTGTAAAGTTGTGAACAACCAATAAAAAAAAAAATTTAAAAAAAGAATTTCATAAATATTAAAAGAAAACACCAGACAGATTTTAGTTTCAATCATATAAAGTTAAGTCATATTTGTAGCACATGACTTAGGGTACAGAGAAGCATAGAGTTATTGCCAAACACCAAGAATCTGATAATTTCTGAAAAGCAATTATATCAGCCCTAATTCTTTGCACATTATCATCCAAAATAGTCTAGATTTCTTAAATTCCAAAATTAACTAATAACTTATAGTGTCATGTTGTCACAATTACTGGTTACATAAATAGTGTTAAGATAGTATTATAGAAGAATACAAATTAGATACTAGAGAGATTTTGAAGAGTGAATCAACCTCTACATATTAAAAAATAAACCCACATTTTAACCCATCTCTAAGGTTTCAATACAAAATTTGCCATCTATATTGGTTTAGATATGAGGTGTCTCCCAAAAGCTCACATGTGAGACGATGAAAGAATTTTCGGAGGTAAAATGATTAGTTAGTGAGATCTTTAACTTATCAATGAATTAATCCACTGATGGGGATTAACTGGTAGTAACCATGGACACATAGGGTGTGGCCAGATGAAGTAGATCACTGGGGGTGTGTCTTTGGGTTTATATTTTGTCCCTGGCAAACAAAACTTGCTTTGCTTCCTGACTGTAATCTCCTGAGCAGTTTTCCTCAGCCATATCTTTTTGCCATGGTGTTCTGCCTCACGTGGGGCCCAGAGCTATAAAGTTAGCCAACCATGGACTGAACCTCTGAAATCATGAACCAAAATAAACTTCTTTGTCTATGTTTTGGCCAGAGCAACTAAAAAACTTACTAAAACACCATCAACTAACATCGGATGAGAGACTCAGAATGATTTGGGAAGCCTGAATATTGACTAAGATCCTCTATATTAACCTGGGGACTGGCCTTAAAGATTTGGTATAAAAATCAACCTATTATCATGGTTGCTTCTCCTCTAACTCCCATAATTCCACAAAGGCAAAGAACCTACAGCAAGTACCCCTCACCCTGACAAATACTGCCAAATTTGTTTCTAGCAGGTCTGTATTTTTGAGATTTGTATATTCAGTTGCTGTTATAGAAGGCTTGGATAGACATCCCTATAACATATTTGTTCATGGTCCTGAACTCAAAATATTTATTGATTTTCATTTTTATAAATATATCTCAAGTTCTATTATATTCATTAAAAGTGGCCAATTACTAGAAAATATTTTGTAGTATTTTGAGAATTTTAAAACTTTACCTGGTAAGAGGTATTTGTCAGAGAAGTTATATCTATTTATTTTCTCAAGCTTAATTCAGAAATTTTTAAAGATACCAAAGCATAAGTAGAATTGTGCATTCTTCTAACTTGTACTAAACCTTTGTTGTTATTTGAGATTCCATTTGGATCAGTAATGGTCTTTTTAGGAAAAGCTTAATATTTTCCCAATTGAAGTTAACTACACTAAGAATGTCAGTGTCAGAGGGCTTACATTCTTTCTCTTGCTCTTTAAATGTTGAGACTTTCCATGGGCTTTTCTGAGATGATTAATGACAGGTATGACTGGAAGAGGTAATTACAGGGAGTGACTGGAAGTTTAAGACTTTAGGGATGAAAGTGAATGATATGAACATGAAAGTTTTAGTGATGAATTCAACTTCTGACAGACACAATACGCTCATTATGGAAATTGTGAAATAGAATAAAGATCTGAAAAATCAGTCTGAAATGAAAGAACATAATTTAAATCATTAACCTCTTCAGTATGGAGACTAAAGGCATATCCTATGTTTAAAGCGTTTGTGATTTCGAAGGCTAATTTTTCATATCCCTATAATTTTTTTTATCTTATTCCTGAGTTATTTGCATAGTCTCATGGCCTGCACAGTGTGGATGGTTACTCACATGGTCTGCAATTCACTCAAGACAGTTAATCTTATACCAGTCTTCTACAGACATCCAATTAGCTCACATGAAGAAGCTCTAAAGAGCAACAAAGAGCACTTCCACGCAATTGTTGACTTTCTCCTTGGTTGGTCCTTTGATAGCACTGAAAATTTAATTAGAGTCCTTCGAAGAAGATGTAAGATTGAGGGAGCATATCTGAGCATGGTGTTTAGTATATTGAACTTTAATAATTAATAATTTTGAAACAAAATCATTTTATCTATTCTGAATTTTTCAAATATATTTAACTTCTTGCCTGTTGCTTTATTCAAAGCTGTAAATGTATGTGTACCTCCATACCAATCATTTTCCACTTATACAAACTGGCAGGAACACAGGACATCAAACCTCATTCCCCCCCAAAATACAAAATTATACATATTGAGAAATAAAAAAGGCAGGTAGGTAATAATACTTTAACAAGATTTATTCTTTTCTGGGAAGAATCTGATAATTTCCATGAAAAACAATTTTGCTGTTATTGGATTTCAGTTTTTCATGGAACACTCTGTAGTATCTACTGTCCAGTGACAAACTTATCAGGCCATCTGATTATTGTACTTATTCAAGCACAGATATTAATTATGCTACCAGCATCTATCCATTCTACTATTTGAATTAACAACTGAAATTTTCTTTAGAAACTGACATATTTCCCATTTTTAACTTATTTCTTTAAATAAATCATCATTTTAGCTCCAAAGGTAGAGAATGTGAATCAGGCCTAGCTGGTGATCCCATCATGTGCCACTGTCTTCAATTCTTGGGTCAAGTATGTAATCTAAACCACTGGAACATGGTTATGGAAATAGTTTGGAGAAATAGTACTCTGAATCCATAATGAACCAATGTAGCTGACACTATACAACTCATAAGCAAGAAAAAACAAGTTTTGATTACACAATTTGAACCCTGATTCCAACTGTCCCTTAATTTTAAGTGATTTAACCTTTTTCAAATTTACAAATTACAAATTTCCTCTTATTTTTTTAAGCCAAGCCACGTTGCTCAATTGCACCTGAAGGTGCACTGATGTTGTCTTGCTCACAGACAGCATGGCAGCATGGCATGTAGCTGCTTTTCTAATCAATGTCAACAGCTCATGTCAGCTACTGGCATGGTTGGATGACCATGATTCTCTTTGTGAAGGATCTCCCCGAGTCAGGCTTGACCTGTCATGTCCCTCACGAACAGAATCTGGAGAGAAGGAGGCTGCATGTAATTTGGGCTACCTGCCGCAACTCAGGTCAATCCAAGAAATAGTTTTGTTTAAATGTTAATAGAACTTCTCAATAGGTGGCAATTTAACAATTACATTTGGCATAAGGGAATAATAAACAGTTATTGGTGGTGGTCCCAAATGATAGTGATTTTAGGAGTCCTGAGATGGCTGAGATTTGTAGCCTTTCCTAAACAGCAAACATATAAGCATCAGCCAGAGGAAACTGAACCCACACGAGAAGATATGAGCGGCAGTCAACATCACTATTCTATAGAATGCCTATGACCATGGATCACATATAACTTTGACAGAGGACATTTACTCACATCTATTCTTATATCACATGGGGAAAAAAGGGCATTGACAAATCAAAACTTAGACCGTAGGGCTTCCAAAAATCCACAGGTTTATAAATTTTTAAATCTGAGATCAAGACTCCATCTTCCAAGGAGTTCTACTTAGAAATACTCCACTTTTATGAGGTCTATGATAAAAATTAGAGACATAGTTAATAGTCTACTTATAGCACACTAAAATAGTCTCTGGCAGAGATTGCCAGGAAGGAAGAGCATTTTCAGAGATTGAGGAATTCTTTGTTTCTGATAGGCACATCCTGATAGGTGAGATTGGGTATAGAAGAGAAGATGGGATCTAGCCCATGGGTTTTAAAGCTTGGAGTCAGGTGTTACTAAAAGATAGAATTTGGTAAAACTAAAGATCAAGAATAAAACCATCCACAAGAAACATCAATCTAAAAGCTAAGTGGTAAGACCAAAACAAGGTATGAAATTATGAAAAAGCAAGAGAACCACAAGAATGCAGAAAGCTGGTAAGGCAGAGCTAGTGGAAGGCAGACCTTAATGTTATTAAATATGGGTGCAGAGAACATATAATGGTGAATTCAGATACATACCCACACTCTGGAAGTAGCTGGAATGATAATACAACTTCCCTGAGCTCTGGGTCTTTTCTCCTTTTTTATTAAAATTAATCACAGAAGTATTTCAATCCCCACCTTTCATATGTGCATATATAAAGTATATATATGACTATATATTTAAATAAGAAAAGTAGAACTGTATAAGAAGACATTCTTCCTGCAAATGAGTCATCCATTGATTATCTGAAAAGTTAATAGTTTAATACTAGCATCCCAATTGCTACTATATATTGCTCATTTGCTAATGTTGTGATTCCTGTCACAAATATTTCATTCACATCATCTGTTCAGCAGTCCATGCTGACATGAAAAAAGTGAAGAGCAAGAGAGTAAGGTTGTCACAAAGCTAAGTGTGCTGAATTTAAAAGAGACTACAGGAGTCTTGGATTCTGTTCTTTCTACATTTCAGTGTTTGAAAAATATCTGTTCTTTTGTAGAATAATAGTGAGAGGAAACAGTAATTGTTGCCAAAATATCCCTTACTGTGCAAAATAAAAGCTGATAACTCTGTGTTCATTTCTAACTCCTCATGCACACATGCACTCCAAGTGCAGACAAAGCAAAATCCATGTATATCCTGGAGGATTCGGGGATATTAAGGGGGGGGCAGTTAAAATTGGAATTTCAGTTATTCTATGTGAAGTTACTGATAATGTTTCCAAGTACAATTGCCAGTTGTCTGCAGGGTCAGAAACAATTGTTTGAAATAGATTCCTCCAAATCAAGTGAAATAAATCTCCACCAATCCCCATATGATGACATAATATGTATTGAAACCAGTGTTGCATAAACAATATATTCAATTGGCAGACTGAATACATTCACGAAGTTATTGATGACCTTTCATCATGATTTTCTAACTTTGTTTTGCTCTACCACTCCTGAGTTATAAGCTCATCAATAACTCATTGAAAAATGATGTATATAGAGTCAGTGAAAAATGATGTATATCTAGTCAGCCCAGCTGATAAGCAGCACATTCTCTGTATACTACTTTTAACAAAAACTTATGGCTGTGTTGAACATCCTCTTTTTATAAACATTATTTTAGTTTAACAGATATTGGCCTTTCATTTATAAAATAGTTTAAGATAATGATTTGAGAGCTAACAAACCAAACATCAAAACATTAAATATATTTTCTGATATAATAGAATTTTATTTTCAATTATCAGAACCAATTTCAAGTGACATTAATGCAAAATATTCTGTAGAGATGATGTCTAAACATGTGAAATAAAGGGAAAATAAATCAGCTTTTCTCCTTAGTGATATTTTTTGTTCATGTAGATACAACCCATGTTCAGTATATTTATGATGTTTTGTGATTTTATAATGTACCTTAAAAAGCACATTTTACAATCTATTTTTTGACATCTTGTGATGAGGGTATTTCCAAAGGATGTAGGAACCAGGTTGAAAGAGTTCCCACTAGTCAAATCTGGAACAATTTTAGGATCATAAACACTAAAAATAAATAGTGATTATAATGCATTAGAACACTTATTATAAAAAAAATAACAAAAACTTGAGTCCAGAAATAAGGAATGAAGGAAAGGAGGGAGGGAGTAAGGATCAGCACTTCCTTACAGAATATTTTTTCTTAACCAATGTAGAAAAAATTATATTAACAGAAAATTATATTTAAAAACATTATCAAGCCAGACATTATGGGGCACCCCTGAAATCAAAGCTATTCAATATCTCAATTTCAAGGCCAGCCTGGACAACTTAGCAAGACCCTGTCTCAGAATAAAATTTGAAAGGGCTGGGTATAGCTCAGTGGCAGAGCACTTGTCTAGCATATTAGTATATGCAAGTACATGGTTCAAGCCCCAGTACTGCAAACATCAAAACAAGTAAAACAACAACAAAACCCACATATCGTCACATAGTGATGATTTTAAATTTATGATTTACAATCATCAATAAATGATGAAAATTAGTAGTTAAAACCGAAATGAGAAACAAGTCTTCGTATGTTCCCAAACTGTATTTTCATAAAATACTTATTATATAATGGGAAAAATTATGAAAATAAAGAAATTTGGCAGCTAGAAGCTTCACTGAGAGGTCAAGGTTAGAATCATCAGTAATGGGACATCAGGTTATCATGAAACACAGAAATAGGAAACAGCCAGAGGCATAGGTGCTAAATGATTGCCAGCATGTTTGGGCAGACTCAATCCTTCTGCTATCTCCAGTACTGCCACTAACCCTCACCACAAACCAGCCCTATGTCTGCATCCTATACTATTTCTCATCTGTCTTTTCAAACATCTATGAATGTTTGCCATCATAAACTTCCTGTAGCTACTTGTGTTTTCCCAGCTGCTGTCTTATTCCAACAACTAGTCTAGCTACGGCTACTCAGTGTGCTCAGCCAAGTTTCAGTGCTTCATATACTGTCTTCACTTTGGTTACGGCTCTTCTTACATACAAGCCACCCAGACATGCTCTTCCACAAGATGGTAAAACTTGCTGCCATGACCCCTGAGGAGCCATTCTGATAGGTATGCAGGAGGGTTTTTGAGACTATAACTTTTAACACTGCTTTTCATGGCTTCACTATGAAAAAGAAAGCTGAGAGCTGCCCTCAGTGGCTTGGGAACTATGCAGACTCAAGATCACTCCTTACTTTGTCACTAAGAAAAATTTATTCTTTTTTCTATCTGGAAGTTTTATTTAAGAATGAGTTTGACCTTTTCTGTTTTCACTAATTATAAACAATTGGACAAATGTGATGCACCATAATTTGTTCTTTTTCTAGGCGCACACACATGCAAAATGACTGTCCATCCCCTGAATCTTACATGACTTTATTATTCTTTAATACATGGCATGTGTAAAGAAACTCTCATTAAGGACATGAGGATGTAATGTGTCTTTTAGAAATAATCTACAGACATTATAGACTCAAATTGTTTATGCTAGGGGTATTTTGGAAATTAGAAAATTGAGATTTTTCTCATTATGAATGTCTCATGAATGTAAGGGCCTTTATATTTAGTGGTATTTGATTTTTTTTCTTATTTCTATACAGAGATATTCTTTTAAAAAATGCACTTAATTTTATCCAGGGCTGAAGTGTTAATAATCTGAGAGACACTTTGAGCTGTGCTGTTTCACTGTTCAATACAGAATCCACCAGCCATCTGTGGCTATTTAAATAAAAATTTAAACTAAAATTAAATAAAATTAAAAATTTAAATTCTTCAGTTAAATTAAAAATTTAAATTCTCAGTAGCTACATGTGGCTAATAGCTACCATACCGTCAGTTCATTTCTATGGTTGGGGAAGTTCTCTTTGATATCCTGTACATTTAGGGTAAAAAAAAGTCTATGGAGTTTTTGTAACATTTGAATGCTATCAAAAAGAAATGGCTAGCTGCCAAGAGAATTTGATCACATAATAGAAGCAAGATAAGTTCATCAAATGTTAAATGAACATTATATTCTTAAAAAAATATTCATGACCTAATGAATTGAATTATGCTGTATTTCTATATAATGCCATATATTACCCTTACATTATTTTCTCTGCAATGGTATTGGTCAAAATATATTTTTGGTGAGAAGTTTTAAATATCTATTCACAATTTTCTACTGATTTGCTAGCAACCTACAGTAGCTTGAAAATATAAGATGCTATCTTACAAAATCATGGTGTAACATATAATGCCTCATTTAGAAAAACATATCCAGATTCTATTCCATTCAAATGTGTGCAGGTCAATTTTCAAATCTTTTCAAGTGTTAAATCCCATATAACATTAAATTAAATCAGACCTAAAAGTAATAGCTATAATGATAACGATATCTATTCGGATGATTTCAATCTGTAGAAAGAGAATTTGTTTCATACACATGTCACTTCAAGTGTTAAACACATTAAAGATGGAAAGCAAACCATTTAAAATATATATAAATCTAGGGATTTTTTTAAAAAAAACATATTCATTCTATGGTTGTACTGGAGTAAAATTATCTTTATTTTTTTCTTACCACTTTTCACATAATTTTAGCTTTGCAAAGCAAACATGCCCAACAATCTCAAAGTCTAAGAATCACAGAGATGAATAACACAGAGAAAGGTCCTTTGAGAAGCTTTCAACGTGCTGAAGAAGGTATAGGAAGACGTAAAAGTGAGATTCTTGGTACAGATAAGTCTTCTCAGCAACACTAGTAGACCATTTGCAACAGTTTAGCTGACTAGAAAGTATAATAGTCTTCATATTTTGACTAGCTGCAGTTGTCAAATTATGCTGAGAATTTACCAGTCATGGCTAATATGTCATGTGTCAATTCAGATATATAATTGTTAAAGAGAAAAATAATAAATGAATTCTCTTGTACCTTGGTCTTGCTATAGGCTCTAGCTTCCAGAATGTTCATGTATACTTCTTTATCATTGTCTTGGAACATTTTCATAAACCAAGTCTATTTATTTATTTACTTACTTATTTACTGCAGTGCTGGGGATCAAACCTAGGGACTCACACACTCTAGGCAAGTGCTGTATCACCGAGCTATACCACCATCCACCATAGTGTTTTTAAAGGAGAAGTTTTAAAATATTCTAAGCAGTGCTTCTTTTGGGGTTTTTAATTACTTGATACATCACATAGATAATCCACTTAATTTCTGAGAGACATCAGCCTCACTGAACACCCCCAGGTAGGGTTGATATTTCCCTCTTTAACTTTCCATTGCTCCTGGTACACATCACCTTTGTGGTAGTCTGCATTTATTTATCATTTAAATGCCTGCCTCCCACAGTGGATAAGAATATCTCATGGTAGGGAATAATGTTTTAGTTTTAGCCCTTCAAATTTGTCCATCCTGAACATTCATTAAGTGAATGAACAAATGTACCACTACAAATAACTTATCATTTTTCTATTATGTTAATTTCTGAGAGAAACCTTCACAGCCTACTCCAACTATGCTGGATGTCTCTTTTATTATAATTACTAAAATATGGATGACACTTTTCTAAATTTAGGAGTTTCTTAATGTTTGCTTTCTGCCATGATAATAGGTCTTTGAAAGGACAAGCTTCATCATTTGGGTGAGAGAGCAGAACAGTTTGTGAAGTGGAAATAAATAAGAACAGAGCAGAACGACCATACTGGGACTTGAGAATTACCTAGTCAGAATGATATTCAAAGCCTTGAAAATGCATGCCTACCTATAAAGAGTGGGAAAAGGGGGAGTATAAAAGGACTAGTGCTGAGGCACCGTGGAGAGCCATATTTAAGGGATGGGGAAAGGAAAACAAATGAAGGAAAAAAAATAGAAACAGTGGCCAGTGAGGGAGGAGAGTAATAAAATGCAGAGTCACAGAAGTCAAGGATTGGGGGTTTAATGACACCATATGCTGCAGATAGGTCAAGTAGCCCTGGATAAAGGTAATCAAATTTTAAGATTCTAGAAGACATTTGAGAAATTGATTTCAATATGGAAACAGGAATTTAACCACATAGAGTGAAATTTATAAGGAGATGGATTGGTCAGAGCAGCAATTTGGAAATATGTATTAAAGCAATAAAACATTATTATTTGTTAAAAAAATAGGAGAAGAAAGATTCTAAAAGTCAAGCCAGTCGATTAAATTAGCCAATCATGTCATAGCAAGATGGGTGTAGAAAATGATGCACACAATATCTCCAAGACCAAAGTCATGACATTGATTTCTCTCACTCCATGACCCTTATGGAGACATGGAACTTTACTTTGTACTTCATGAAAATTTCTACATTAACAAATAGCATATTATATATATATAACAAGAGTGAATAAATATCCTAAACTTATATTTAACTATTAGCAGCATAGGATCTAGTAAAATGGAAAATAATGTTTGATATTTATTGGTTAAGTACAGCCTTTTCCCTTGACCAAAAATTAAAGAAAAATCTAGTAAGTTACCTTAGAAATGCCTATAAGATGAAAGTGAATCCTTACTTACCTTCAACTATGTGCATTCTACATACATACATTTTCCCATTGTTAGTCAATAGAGATTCATTCACCCAAGAATTTCTTGCAAGCTACTTTGTGCCAGAAATTGTTCTTGGTATTTGGAATATATTAATGAACTAAAAAGATCCTTGCTCTTCCCTTCCAGGGAAATGGCTAACAAACTTAATGAACACACAGCCATGTATCATATTAGAAGGTGACAAAAGGTATGGATAACAGAAAAATGGTGCAGGTTATAGAATGGGATTAGAAAGGCAGGCTGTGCTATGGTTACAGACCAGGATGGTCTGTAGGAAATGAACTTGAGCCAAGACTTGAGAGAGGTGGACTGCATGAAGCTCAGTCCAGAGTATACCTGAGAGAGAACATTCCAGGCAAAGGAAACAGAGCCTTTATCACATTCCACAAATACCAAGAGTTTCAATCTTGCAGACAAATGTTGAGAGAAAGGAGAAACCTGGAAGAGAGGACAGAGATCAGAGAGGTATTGAGAGAAGACATGGTCCAGGTTTTTATAGACCATTATAAGAACTTCAGCTTTATCATGGAAGATAAGAAATCCAAAGCTTCTAGATCTTGTCTTTCATTGGCTCTTTCCAAAGTCCTGAAAGTTGAGCCAGGGATACACTAAGATTGGTTTTAGTGGATATATTTACATATGTCCTGGTCACTTCTACATATACACATGGCATCCAGAATTATTTCTCTTTCCACTGTGATGACTCTGTTGACCTAAAACCCTTTGAAAAACCAGGCTTTATCACAATGTGAAATGTCCTATGGCACCAGAAGACGACATATATTTAAAACATATAAGGCTAGAAGCAAGTTAGTTCTATAGCTCATCATGAGAGAAACTTGGAAGTTTCCTCAAATTTAAAAATGATCTTAAGATTTTACATAAAACTACCAATAAATAATTATGAGGTTTGATAGAAAAAAAAATTAAGCTTATAATCCTAAAAAAAAAAACCAAACCAAAATTCTATTATCCATGAGAAAAACCTTAATTATTTTTTGTCATTCTATGTAGGATATTTTACTATAAAATTATGGTTATATAAAGAGAAAAGGAATAATAGCCAAAAAGAAAACAGGAAAAATTTACTTCTTTTCTCTTGCCTCTGGCATTTATTGTGTTGTTAACAAACCAGCAGTTAACAATACGTGATTTTTTTAAATTTGATGATATTTATGGTATTGTCAGCTTTTTGTTGTTGTTGTTGTTGTTTCTAATCTGGTCTATGTTTTTGTTATTTGTATTAATTTCTGAATATAAATTCCTATTATTTTTAAAGAAAGTCTCAAATTATGAAGCCTCAGTTCTCTAACTCTGAATTCATCCTTCCCTGGGGAAAACAGAGGCATTCCAGAATTTTCAGTTGAGAAATGAGTCTAAACAGAAGAGGCTCCAATGGGCAAGGAGGCATCTTGGTAAACAACACTAATAAATGCCAGAGGCAAGAGAAAAGAAGGAATCACTAAGATGGCCTAGGAGCCTCCAAAAAGAGAAAAGGAGAAGCAGGAAAGAATTGTGTGCTGGATTATAAATTGAAGAAAATATATAAAACAGAAAGTGAGTAACTGTTATCCTGTTAACTAAGACTTTGATTACAAATGGGTCAACTTGGATTTTCTTCTTTGGGGGTAATGGGATACTGCTGATACATAAATAAAATGTCTTTTTTTTTTTTAATACCAGGGATTGAACCCAGGGACATTTTACCACTGAGCCACATCCCCAGCCCTTTTTATTTTGTATTTTGAGACAAAGTCTCACTAGGTTGCTTACAACCTTGCTAAATTGCTGAGTCTGGCTTTGAACCTGCAACCTTCCTTCCTTAGTCTCCCCAGCTGCTGGAATTATAGGCATGCACCACCACTCCTGGCCAATAAAATGTCTTATGGCTACATTTATTTTTAATTTTTTCAGGAGTTTTTTGTTTTGTTTTGTTTTATGTTTTTGCTTTTGTTTTAGAAATCATCTTCTGAGATAAATAGGTGAGGGAAATCTTTCTTCCATTACCAAAAAAAAAAAAAAAAAAGAGGAGATCTGTCCTCGCAAATCAAATCACTTTTTCAAAGAATTCTTAAATCCAGGCTGAGAGAGGGTGACCTCCTCCACAGTACATCCAGTCTCACCTGGGTTCCAAACATGAAGAGGAACCTCACAATTCATAGATTCTATATTTTGCTAATATGCCTATTCACACACACACAAAAAAATATCCATAACCTCCAAATCAATACACAGAACACATTTGCAGTCATTCACAGACATTCACGGAGGTGAAAATGGCTAATTATCCCAAGTGCACATTCCCAGCTGAGGTCAAACAAAGGGGTGCTCTGCCCTCTCATTTCAGCTTTCACACGGGAAACATGTCTCCTTTTCATCATCTATTTACTGTCAAGGGTTTTCCATTCTTGTGCCAATTGTGCAATAACTCTGGTTATTTTCTATAGTGTTTCTGAGTTCAAAAAGGCTGTGATGTGCCTTATGGAGAAAATATGTGTATTAAACAAGCTTCACTGAAACACAAGTTCTAAGCGCTGCTGGCCATATATTTAAAGTTTATGAATCCACAATATATGTGAAATAATGTGTCTTTAAGCAGAAACAAATAGAAAGCAAGGATGTGTGTTATTCCAATTTATCTGATGCCTGGAGCATAACAGTTAATCAGTGTTGGTAAATGAGAGAACAAAGAGGGAAAACAGTAAAAATATGAGGGTTCCTATTTTCAACTGAGGGTCCATCCTAAAAAGATAGGGTTTCAAGACACAGCCATTCACACTTCATTAGTTTCAGAAATATATATTATATTTATATATTAGTTTCAGAGCCAAGAACACTGAACCATCCATAGAACACAGCAAAAATGCCATTATGATAACATTCTTTGGTTCCTGCAGATTGCTCGTTTTGTGAGCACATTGGGATGGGGTCAGGGAAAGGAGATAGGCCAGGTAGATAGCAAGTAGCTTTGAAAAGATAAAAGCAACATATTCTTCTTAGAAGCTCCTGGGCATGGTAGCCATTTTACCATGTTTCAAGGTCACCCTTCTTATATTTCTTTTTAAAGTCAAAGGTCCTTTTCTACTTCAATTTCCAACATCCTCCTCAATTGCTTACTTCTAAGATTTACTGAAAGTGCATGTCCTCTGAGAACTGAGATATCCGAAATCTTCATATAAGATACTGACCCATTAAACACAATATTAAATGTTGGGTAAAGATTACTTTATCTCCTTTCTGAATTGTTCTGCTTTCTCACTATTCATGCCTAAAACTGTGAGTGTCATATCTGTGCATAGATACAGTGTGATTTAATTAAGAAATTCCAGGATGTTAAGTATTATATCTGTTTCCTTTTTTTTCCCACAGTTCTCAAAGCAGATTATTATAAAATATATGGCTATTTTATCAAATTCACAGCTTTCCAATTACTACCTATGTGACCCCGGAAAATTATTTAACCTCTATACAGTTTAGATTCTATGCTGAAAAATAGATATTAACTAGGGTAATTGTATAATTTATTTTCCAAAGGGACCTTTTTTGAGAATATTAATAATTGCTCTGGCAAAACAAGTGTAAACCCAGACAGATGAAGGGCATCCAAGAGCCATGGTCACTGTTATGGTTTGAAGTGCATGTGTGAGACAATGCAAGAAGGTTCAGAGGAGAAATGATTGGGTTGTGAGAGTCTTAACCTAATCAGTGAATTAATCCTCTGACAGGGACTAATGGAGTGATACTGAAGTAGTAGGTGTAGCTGGAGGAGGTGGGAATTAGGACGTGGCTTTGGAGTATATATTTGTACCTTCTCTCCCTGCTATCTGATCAGCATGTGAGCTGCTTCCCTCTGCCATACTCTTCTGCTATGATGTCCTGCCTCACATTGAGCCCCAAGGAATGGAGCCAGCTTTCTATGGACTAAGACCTCTGAAACTGTGAACCTTTTAATAAACTTTTCATCTTCTAAAATTGTTCTGGTCATATCCTTTAGTCATAGCAGTGAAAAAACTGACTTAAAGAGTCACCCAACTAATAATAGTACCTAACATTATTAAATAAGAAAACACAGAGAACACATGTAGACTTAGAATTTGAGGTGCCCAATAGATATTATATTATGTTTATCATACTTTTATGTATCATCATTGACCTAAGAAAACTCTTGCACTATCTAAGTCTATATTGGGTGTCACCCTGAAACAATGAGACCATTCATTACAGTGAATGGTCTGTATCATTATCATTTCACTCACTTGTGCTTACATTACATTTTCCCTTGCATATTCCAAAGTTAAATGATGGCTACCATCAATATATTTTTTTGCAATCTGGATGCAATAAATGAAATACTTTGATGAACTGAGAGTTTGTTAGAATTCCATCCTCATTAGATGTTTAAAAGAGCTGATCAATTTTTTGAATGAACTCAGACTGATTATTTTGAAACTGGTCTCCATCCCCATTTTAAAAGCAGAATCATTTGAATACTTTTAATTTCACCACAGAAATATAATTTTGAAGCTTATTCATTTCTGTAGTTCTCAAATGATTCTTATGGTCCTTAAACTTCTTAAAGGATTTCAAACTTGGCAGGGTCCTCTAAAAACAATAGAATTTTGAGCATAGCAAAAGGTTAAAATTGATACTGCTATAGTGGACATTCTAGTAAAGCATTTGTGTATGTGTGTATTTAGTGTCATTTTAACTTTTATGGAAATAAACAGAGATCCTGGCTCCCAGGAGCATACCATAACAAAACACAGACATTTTTAGGACATTAAGATCTTTTTTGTGGTGTAGATCCTGGACTGAGAATAACCACAAAAACTGAGACTGTGTCTGATTTTTATTGCCCACTGTATTACAAGCTCCTAGCAAAAGGCTTGGCACATCATAGGACTGCTACCCAATAGAATTTTGAGCATAGCAAAATTCTATGATAAACAAGGAAATAAATGTACACATACACAGATGAGAGAATAATAAATAAATTCAGTGAATCACATATTAATATTTAGAGCAAATAAAAATATCTACTTAGAAAATGTCCATTAGACACCTCTCTTGCTGAGTATTAAACTTTCAAAATTAAGATGGAGTCATTGCTCAATTATAAAATTGAGAAAAATATTGTTAACAATTGTAAGTAATTTCAACATACCTTGAAATAATGGTACAACATGAAAAATAAAGTTACTCTACTCATGCAAAGATAGGTGTTAGGAAAGTACATGTTAATTTCTCTATTGCAGTAGTATTCAGCAATTTAGAGGTTTTCGATAAAAAAAGGAAACAAGCAAGTATTCATGTCTAGGAAAGAGGATGTGCAATATTAATTATCAAGTTATTAGCATGAGGTGTATGGAAACTATTCAAAGATGTTCATCATACCATCAATAATGACTTTCTTCAAGGAGGTGAAATTGAAAGTGCTTTTAATTATTCTACTTACAATTCTGTATTTGGCATGGTGGGAGTGGTTATAAGTAATAACAACAACAACAACAACACATTCCTTGCCTTCATGAAGCAGAATTCAGGAAGAAAACATAACTATAACCAAATAATAACACTATAATACCTCACATAACCAGCGCCTTTACAAAGAACAAAGAGTAGGAAGTAATCAATAAGGTATCAGAAAAGACTTTGGAGAAGCATGAGAGTGAGAAAAAAGAAATACTTTAAAGGTAGGAAAAATAATGTATGAGAAAAGGAATATTAAAACACAATGCATTGGTCAACATTCCATATCTGTGATGAAATAACTGAGATAAACAACTTATAGTTAAGAAAAGTTTGGGCTCACAGTCAGAGGTTTCAGTCCACATTGTCTGGCTCCATTGGATTTGGGCCTGTTGTGAGGCAGAACATCCTGGCAGAAGAACATGGCAGAGGAAACTCCTGCTCTCAGGGAGCTTGATAGCAAATCGCTTACTGTGAGGAAAATATCCTCCCTGCAAGATAAACAACAACAGCAGTGCCTTCTTTAAAACCAATTATTCACATCGGAATTTCTCTTCCTCAGAGTCTGGCTTCATTTTTAATTTAAGTAAAACATACTCACTTCTGAGTAAGGTGAGTAGGTTTGAGCAAAAGAGTGGGTATATAGATAGTGGATAAGGGGTCAGACCAATGGATTAGGGAATTTAGTCTTGACAATAATGTGTGTCTTAACTGAAATAAGTTACTGCCTCTTCAAAATGTCCTAGTGGAGGATCTCTTTTTGCTTTGCTTTCTGGGAAATCAGTCTAAGAAACTATGGATTCTTGAAATATCCCTTGTTTGTCCCTGGGGAATTTTTTACCTGAAGAAGATATAAAATGTCTTCCAGGACAGATGGGGAAAAGGGACAAAAGTAATATGAAAAGAGTTTGGGAAACACTCTGTTCAAAGCTAGATTCTTTTCAGGAAATTTTGTTTTAGTAAAAAATACATGGAAATTGAAGATCTGAATTGGAAATTGAAGAAATACATTATTTCATTAAAACTCTCTATGACTTCATATCCCCTAGAAATATTCTGTAGCCAAAGTACAAGTGTCTTCGTTTGTTGACCACTTCCATTAACCATAATGAGCCGTTACGCATTTTCCAATACAGAAATAACATGATGACGTTTGTCATTTAGAAAGATCTACCTCATCAGCATTTCATCCCAAGTGCCTAAAACTGTACCATGAACATAGAAAGTAATTAATAAAAACCTACAAATACATGTTAATAAATATTAAATGAACTGAGTGGAAAAAAGTTAGGACAGATAGAGGACAGAAAAGATATTCATGGGACTCCACTACTCCCTATCTTTCTTGCCTGAGTTAGGAAGATGGATTCCTTCTATCTTCCCATGCAGTTTTGCTTCCTTTGAAATATATCCCCTAGTTATGCTACTTCTCCCAGTCTGCTCTGTGGGCCTGCTGTGCCTTGTGATTGCCTCTGACATATTAATGTTCACATCCTACTGTCACTTGACTTCCATGCTGCTCTTTCTTCTATCTTATAACTTCAACTGCTCTAGCCAACATATCTGCAGTACTTGAGATAATAGTAGGTGTTCAACAAAAATTTAATTAATTATATTATAAAGGCATAAGGATTGTCTATTCATGTCCCTGAGCCCTTACTAATACACTAGTGTTGGCACTGAAAATTTATGGGGAGTTATGGGTAAATAGGGTAAGATACAGACAAATTTAGTGATTTCCCAGAGTCTTCATTTGAAAATCTAGAGTAGGACATTTCTCTAACACAGGACATTTAGATTATTGTATAGCTGTGTGTGCTTCGGTCTGTAGGTTCTGAATCATATAAATGTTTCTATTCTCCTTTTTGCAAGGATAAATGAAAGTCTTAGAAACAAATTGTTCATAACTTAAAAAAAAAATCCAGGCACATTTTGTGTAACTGTATTTCTGGCTTGATTTTAGTTTTTGTCTTCATTATTTTTGTCCTCATTTTCATCTCTCAAGTTTTTTTGGAGGGAGTGGTGTGGGGGATTGAACTCAGGGGTGCTTTACACTGAACAACTCCACTCTTTAGTCCCTTTTATTTTTTTGGTCATGGCCTCACTAGGATCTGCTTAGGATCTTGCCAAGTTGCTGAGGCTGGCCCCAAACTTGTCATCCTCCTGCCTGAGCCTCCCCAGTTTCTGGTCATCCTTCAATTTTTAAGTGAAAAAGCATTTTATGTAAAAGATTCTGCAACTTAAAAAAAAAGACTAGAATAAAAAGAAAAATTCTTCCCTAGTCTTGACTCATAGACCTATAGTTCAGAGGCAACTACTCTCACCAGTGTCCTACCTGTTTTTGAAGGTATATACACGTATATAATTGCATATGCATAGTGTATAATCCATACAAGTTACAGTGTAACATAAATATTCTGCATCTTTTTTCCAACCTTGACAGTAGATACCATATATTTATATAGCATTCTTTTATTTTTTTCTTTTTAACTGACACATAATAGTTGTACATACTTATGAGGACACTGTAACAATTCAACATGTGTATGTGTAATCATCAAAGCAGGATAATTAGCATTTCCATCTCCTTCCCATTTCTTGGTGTTTAGAATCTTCAAACTTCTCTCATCTCATTCTTCATAAAACACATACTAGTTTGATTATAAACTATAGTCACCCTACTCTGATGTAGAACATTATACCTTATTCTTTCTAAATAACTGTATTTTGGTATTCATTCTCCAACCTCCTTCTCCCCTCTCCCTTTCCAAGCCTCTGGTAAAATCACTATTTTACTCTCTTCTTTGAGATCAACTTTTTCAGCATCCACATATAAACAAGTACACACTTATCTTTCTCTGTCTGACTTATAAGTGTCTTAACATGATGTCCTCCAGTTCCATGTATGCTTCCACAAATGATAGGGTTTCATTTTTTTATGGCTGAATAGTCATCCGCTCTGTACACATGCCACATTATTTTAGTTTCATTCATGGGCCAATGGAAACCTTGGTTGATTCTTTATCTGAATATTGTGAATAGTGTTTTAGTAGACATGGGAAGCAAGTATCTCTTTGACATTTTGATCTCATTCCCTTTGGATATATACCCGGAAGTGGGACTGCTGGATCATATGTAGAGCTATTTTTAGGTTTTTGAGGAAACTGCATACTGTCCTTCAGAATGACTGGGCGAATTTGTATTCCCATCCACAGTGTGTAAAGGTTTCCTTTTCTCTCCATTCCTGCCAGCATTTTGTTGTTGTTTTGTTTTGTTTGTTTGTTGCTGTTGTTGTTTTGTTTTGTTTTTTGCTTTTTTGATATTGCCATTCCAACTAGGATACGTGATATCTAATTGGGTTTTTGAGTTGCATTCCTTGACAATTAGTAATGTTAAGTGTTTTTTCATATACTTGTTGATCATGGGTGTATCTTGTTTTATGAATTCTCTTTGGGGAAATATCTATTGAGATCACTTGCCAATTTTTAAATCAGAATTTTTTGTTGTTGAGTTTTATCGAGTTCCTTATACATTCTCAATATTAATCCTTTGTCAGAAGAACAGTTTGCAAATATTTTCTTTCACTCTATAATTGCCTATTGTCTCTTGTTTCCTTTTCTGTACAGAAGTTTCTTAGTTTGATAGAGCCCAATTTGTCTATTTTTGGTTTTGTTGCCTATACTTTGAAATTTTATCAAAAACTAATTTCTTTTTTTTAAGAGAGAGTGATAGAGGGGGAGAGAGAGAGAGAGAGAGAGAGAGAGAGAGAGAGAGAGAGAGAGAATTTTTTTAATATTTATTTTTTAGTTATTGGCGGACACAACATCTTTGTTTGTATGTGGTGCTGAGGATCGAACCCGGGCCGCACGCATGCCAGACGAGCATGCTACCGCTTGAGCCACATCCCCAGCCCCATCAAAAACTAATTTCTTACCCCAATGTTTTGAAGTATTTACTCTACATTATTCTTCTGTAAGTTTTATTGTTTTGTCTTATTCAGGTCTTTGATCCACTTTGAGTGGATGTTTGTGTTTGGTTAGAGAAAGGGGTCTGATTTCATTCTGTACGAATGTCCAGTTTGCTCAGCACCATTTATGAAGGAAGTTGTTGTGCAGTCAGTGTATAGTATAGTCTTTGTACCTTTGTCAAAATCAGTGTGCTGTAGATGCACTGATTTATTTTAGGGCCTTCTTTTCTGTTCCATTTGTCTATAGATTGGTTTTTATGCCAGAGTCATACTATTGTGGCCTATGGTATGTCTTGAGATCAGGTATTTTGATACCTCCTGGCTTTGGGGTGTCTTTTTTTAATTTGTTTGTTTGTTTTTCTATGAATTTTATGGTTTTTTTGGTCTATTTTTGTGAAGAATGTCATTGGTATTTTGATGGGAATTGCTTTGAATTTGTAAATCAATTTAAGTAATATGGACATTTTAATATGAATTCTCTTAAGCTATTTATAAGTATGGAAGGTCTTTCCATTGATTGTATCTTCTTCAATTTTTTTTTCACCAGTGCTTTTCATTGTAAATTTCATTCACTTCCTTAAAGTTATTTATCTGTAGGTTGGCTGTGTGTGTGTGTGTGTGTGTGTGTGTGTGTGTGTTCGTGTGTTTAGTTATTGTAAATGGGATTATTTTTATAAATTTTTTTCTCAGCAATATTTTTATTGGAGCATGAAAATTCTACTGAATTTTTGTATGTTGATCTTGTATTCTGCAACTTTACTGAATTCATTTATCAGCTCTATATCAGTCTTTTGGTTTTTCTATATATAGAACTATGTCATCTGTAAACAGGAATAATTTTACTTCCTCCCTTCATATTTAGTTATCTTTTATTTATTTTTCCTGCTAATTGCTCAACTAAGACTTCTATCACTATGTTGAATAGGAGCAGTGAAGTTGGACATATTTATCTTGTTCCAGATTTAAAGTAAATGCTTTTAATTTTTCCCTAAGTCTGGCTCAACATACATAAATGTAATATATCATGCCAACAGAATGAATGACAAAATGATATATTTATCTCAATAAATGCAGAAAATCATTAGAGAAACATATATTTCTATTCCCTCTCTCTGTAATATGTATTTGACATATTTTGGATCTTCTTATTTCATTTTCTATGTCTCTTAACCTCTCTGCCACATTAACAATATTTTATCTCTTTATACTGATTTTGGGAAATTTTCTCAACTGTCTTTCAGTTCATGAATTATCTTTGCACCTGCATCCAATCTGCACTAGAAAACCTCTGTGAAGTGGGTTCATTTTATTGACTATATTTTTCATTTGTACATATAATACTGTATTTTTTTGAAAATACACCTATTTCCCCCCAGTTAATAGATATAGCTTGCCAGAAGATATTATTACACACACTTTTTAACTTAAAATGCATTGAACTAAAAAAAAAAAAAAAGACAACTATTTTTGAACACTTAATATTTGTCTACATTGTGAGTTAACCTAAATCTGGTTTCTCCTGAGACTCTAGTCGAAATTTTGGACATTTTTTTTTCCTACCAAAAAATTCTAGAGAAAGAAAAAGAAGAAAAGGACCCACCTCCTCTAGCCACACTGTACCTGCCTTCAGGTTACCACTCAAGTTAATCCCTATCAGGGTATTAGCACACTGAGTTATTTAATGTTCTCATAACCCAATCATTTTACTTCCAAATCTTCTTGCATTGTCTCACACATGAGTATTTTGGGAACATCACATTTCAAAGCCATATCATAAATGTATTTTTCTATATCACAAATTTCATTGATATTCCCACAATGATCCTTTAATTTCATCTACTGAATTAAATTCCATTAGAAGTATCCCACCAATCAGATAACATATGCACTAGATTCTTGAGTTCTTTACCTTAGGAGTATTGAGTGAGCAAGGTAAATTGTTAGGCACTTTACATATCTATCTGAATCATCTTAAGGACTTTTACAACTCTAAGGCTGATGAGACCTATCATGGGTGGGGCGGGGGAGGACTCCTTAAGTCATATCTGAGTATCTGGAAAGCACATTTTCCCCAATACATTCAATATGTTGGAAAAATAATTCAACCAAAAAACCAAAAACCAGGTGAGAGATAATATCTTTATATATAACTCGTTTTGGGGTCAGCCATTCACCTCAAAGTTTTTTGTTTGGTTGTTTGGTTGTCTTTCTCAAAAAATTGGAAATTTTAATGACTTTGAATTTACTGGTAATTTTCATACAGAAACATCTGGAAGACATTGAAACCCAGATTGCTAGGTCCCAAACTCAGAGTTTCAGATTTAATAAGATTGGTTTGGAGCTTGTTTTATTTAACTTTTTCGTTGCTATGACCAAAAGACTCAGTGAGAACAACATAGAGGAGGAAGTTTGTTTTGACTCACGGTTTCAGAAGTTCAGTCCATAGTTAAAGGACTCCACAGCTTTGGGCCCCATGTGAGGCAAAACATGGTGGAAAGGCATGGTGGAGGGAAAATAGCTGTGGACATGGCAACCATGAACAAGCAGACAGAGCTCCATTCATGAAGGATAAAATATAAACCCCAAAGGCACACCCCCAGTGACCTGCTTCCTCCAGCCACACTCTACCTGCTTGCAGTCATCACCCAGCCAATCCATGTCAATGGATTAATCCACTGATTATGTTGAACCCCACATAATCTAACTTGTTCACCTCTAAAAATTCTTACATTGAGCTTTTGGGAGATATCTTTGATCTAAACCATAACAGGGCTTTATAGTGCATGTTCCTATCAAGGTCCCAATAACTACTAATGCTGCTGGTCTTGGTATCACGACTTGAGAATCACTGAACTACTATATGTATCATTTTTAGCCTTTATTTTTAGCATTCTTGACCCTTCCAAATTGATATGTTTTATAATACTCTGTATTTTATTTTAATATAACATATGGGACTCCATTAATCAATTTAACACTTCTGCTTTCTTTAAAAACAAAGTTTTCTATTTATTACCTGATCTCCTTTTAAAACTTTTTCAAGATGATTGGCCAGTGTTCACTAAACAATGAATCAAAAAATGACTATGCACTTATTTATTTACCTGTTTATTGTTTTCCACATTGTTCTAAAGAAATTGAGATCCATATCAATAGTCCTGTCTTGTCAAATCATCTGGAATTTTTTGTTAAATTATTTTTCCAACATATTGAATGTATTGGGGAAAATGTGCTTTCCAGCTACTCAGATATGATTTAAGAAAATTTTTTTCCCATGATAGGTCTCATCAGCCTCAGAGTTCCAAAGTTCTTAAGATGATTCAGATAGATATGTAAAGTGCCTAACAATTTACCTTGTTCGCATGTACTATAATGGATACAATAAAAGACTTGCAGTGGATACCTGAAACTTCAGATAGTATCAAATTCTATATATGTTTGTCTCTGTACAATGGCTTTGGAGCCATTGCTAATTAGAATAGAGGTTACTTCAAGACATTAATTGCAATAGCAAGACAGTCAATATGCTAACTGAAATAGCTACTAAGTACAAAGGCAGGGAGGGCACACAGGAGGTGAATATGCTAGGCAAATGGATTATTAAGGTGTCCTGGGAAGGATGAAGTGAGATGATGCAAAATTTCATTGCATTATTCAGACAGCACACAATCTAGAACTTATCAGTGATTTATTTCTGGAATTTTCCAGTTAATATTTTCAATCCATGGTTGATCACAAGTAAATGAAACTGTGGAAAGCAAAACCACAGATAATGAGGATTACAGTAGATCAAAGCAAAGCTAGCTAAACCACAGTCTCATTGAAACTGGAACCTGATTTCCTCAGCCCCTGGGCTGAGATACCCTCATCCTAATTACCTTACCACAACTCCAGAAACCACAGTAGCCAAGAAAAGGAATCATGATGCTGATGGCAAGACGCCCCAGACCTAGGTCTCATTTTGTAACACATTCCAAATACACGCTCTATGGAGTGCCTGATTTTACTACACTCCACTCAGCAAGAATGTCACCCTTAACACCTCCATCTATCTGCTGCCTGCCATAGAGCAACTGCAATGTATTTACCGTCAACTGAGAAAGAAATCTATATTTATCCGGATGTGAAAGATGCTGAATTTACCGACAATTGACAAATTAGTCTGGAATGAGAATGCATATAGAAATAGCCTACAGTATGCCATTATGTTGTGACATAAATATATGGACTCTTCCCTCAATTCATGCCAGAAGCAAATGAACAATGCTTCTGCAACATGAGTAATTTCTCATCTACATTAGTCTGCCTTCATTTATTTATTTACCTATATCTCACTGAATTCTCAACAGTGATGAGGAAACATCATAGCTAGAGTGGAACAATTACTCTTGTAAAATCCATATAAGCAATTAGTAAAAATCTCCAAATGGTGTGTGTCAAATTACTTATTTAATAGAAACTTAGATTTACATTTACTCATTTTTTCTCTCCATTTCCATATATTTATGTGTGTAGACATGTAGGTTTATATAAATACACACAGTTCTACAACAGTAATATACTCTATATCACAATATAGATTGATTAAGCTTTTGATAATGTAGCTAGACCTATTCTCACTCTTTATCTGTTACAAAATCAAATCTTTTTCAATGAAGCAATATAGTCTAGAAATTAAGAAGATAAGTCAGAAGACCTGATTTTAAAAAACAATTTTTCCTTATTGTTATATTTGGTAAATTAACTATCTTTTTATAACCTTCTTTCCTTTTCTTTGAATCACATAGCCTGTTTTAGGTATTAAATTCACATTATACTCAAATCCCATAATTTAATGCTTGGTACCTTGTGAACATTTAATATTACTGAATTATTTAGTAGTATGACAAGTAGTAATTATTAAGTATCCTTATTCATAGAATAAATAATACTGTGACCTTATTCAGCCCCATTAGGCAATCATTCTGTCACTTCTACCAATAAAATGCTGAAAAAATTTACTTTGTTTTCCTTAAGGATCACCTCTATGTAATAACTCTTATAGCCATATAAACTGGAAACCTATATCCTGGGTCTTTTAGGTTTTATAGAGCTTTGATCAAGGAGAGCCAATTCCTACTGAAGCCAATGTGAAAGATCGATCCTTCTCCCCTCTTCCATTTTCTCATAGTACATTCTTATTGTCCATCAACTACATCACAAATAAATACGAAGTGTGCAAGAGCCACTGAAAATCATAGGGACTGGCCTAATGGGTGCTCATTAAAGGTCTGCTAAATATTTATTTTTTAAACTCAAGAAGAACACAAACCTTCTATGCATGGGACAGATCACATTTTATTCTGATCATTACCATAGCACAGTTGGAGAAGTCATTTTTAACACTATAAATAATCAACATTAGGTTAATTGTTTTATGTCAGGACACTTGCTTAATCTTAGGTACATTTGAATGTAGAAATGAGGCATTCTTTAGACATAAAGTTTATTTAAACCTCAGTAGAAGGATTGTGGCCATAGTTTTACCTACTCTTGAAACACTTCCTTGAAATGCCTATTCAACATGGATCCCAGGTAAGAGTGAAATGCTTAACTTTCAAAGACCTGAGAAAAATCTCAGAAATGGGTAGGCTCTGTTCAGGCAACTCTCAAAAAGTCATTTCAATTTTGTTCATATTCTAAAATAGCTACACTTCTACTTAAAATGCATTGGTGTTTTGAGTTTTTATTGATTAAATACAAATATGCTTCACTACTTATTTATTTAAAAGATTCACTAAGCACACTTAGCACCCTGTTCTTGGTTTCTACCATCATTGTCCAATATAAGAAACACCGTTGCCTTCAAAAATACCCTGTTCTAAAAATGGATGTGAAGTACATAAAAAGAAGAGACTGAAGCATGTTATAATCTCAGAAAGGTTGAAAGACAAAAGGTAATAAACTCTGTGTCCTCAAGTAGCAGAAGAACTGAAGAGAGTGAAACTGATCCACAAGCCCTTTTTATAATGGCTTTAATTCATTCACCAGGTAGAGCCTGGGTAATCTAAGTCCCAACAGTCCCTATCTTCCAGTGCGACCACACTGGAAATCATTCCAACACAGGAATTTGGGGGAATAAACGGAGACCATCACAGGCACTTTAATTCCATACTTTTCCTCTCCAAAGCTTATAGCCTCTTTCAAATCATAGCAAAAACATCAAAGAAATCCCAACTGAAGAACATTCTAGAAAATATCTAACCAATACTCTTTGAAACCATCAATTTTTGTTATCAAAAATAAGCAAAGTCTGAGAGGCTCTCATAGCCAACAGGAACCTTAAGGGACCTGACACTATACTGCAATGTGATATCCTGGAACAAAGAAAGTACTTTAGAGATTAACTGAGGAAATCTGGAAAAAAATTTTATGGAACTTAATAATGTATCTGTATTCATTCAGTGTGGCGAATATGCCATGTTAATGTAACATGTTATTAATAGAGTAAACTGAGTCTATATGTAAAAATACTCTGAACTATCTTCACAATAATTCTATAAGTATAAAATGTTCGAAAATAAGAGGTTATTCTTTAAAAGATCCATGTGTGTTGTATTTGAGTGATTTACTTTGAATTTCATGAGTTTCAAATGCAAACAATTTTCATCCAATTTCCTCTTGAAAAAAAAAAACTGCTTGGTTTAAATGCTGTGTTAGTATGGGGGGACTTTGTAAGAATTTTCTGTTGTTTTCTAAAATCATACAAATACATAGCGTTTACTACCATATATTGATCTTATTACACAAGATAGTTAACAAATTATTTGAGTGTGATATAATTGAGCAGAAATGGGGGGAGTGATTTTAAATATCACAAATAAAATTGCAATTGATTTCCAGTAAGTCTCCTTTTGAGCAAATTGGCTTTGTATTTAAAAAGTGCTCTGAGAAAAAACTAGAACCAAAAGCAGATCTGATGGATTAGCACTGATATTTTGGGGAAGACATACAACCTTCAAATCACAAATAATTAAATTTTCCTTCTTCCCAGTTATATTGAAGGTTAAGTGTTGTATAGTATAAGCAGTCCTGCCAGATCCTTTAAGAAAACAGTTTATAATAATTCACTTAACAACAAGAATTCTATTCTACAATATGCATTTTTCTGAAGCAATTTCTGTTCTTATTTGTTGATACAATTAACTAAAGTGATAGTGAGTGTTATGCCTTTAAAATAAAACTAAATTAAATGGTAATGCAGTAATCCATCAATTACAATGGGGCTACTGATAGATTCAAATGGCTTAGCATGAAATTTTTGGGGCCAGATTAATAATATATTTAATGCTATATACTCACCATTAGAACAGGAAATAAAATATTATTTTAATTAATGTCTCACTGTCAGTGTCTGGAAAATTTTATTATCAAAGATATTATTCCTTACCCATATGTAAAAATGAACACTATTTGATAGACCCTTCTAAAATATTAAAATTCCAGACTTACAACAATAGTCAATGGGAGAAAAAGACTCTTTGAACAAAAGCTTCATTTACCAAAAAAAACTATTTATGATTAAATATATCATAGTATTATATTCACATTCCTTCTTTTTCCATTACAGTGTTTGTAGAAAGTGCTTTCAGTGTTTTTGTATTTGCACGAAAAAGTAATAAAATTCTAATATTTAAAGTTCAGCTCTGTGAAAATGTTGTGTAATCAAGTTCTGGGCTTGAATGTGCTTTAGCTTAACACCAGCCAAAAATGACTAGCCATTCATAGATGATATTTCACCCATAAATCAAATGGTTGCATTTATGCTTTTTCCTACTTCAACTAAACAATAGTCATTTCATTTTTTGAGTTGTTTTTTGATAATTCTAAAAGGCAATATTGAGCTTAGCAAGAGCAAATAATCTCCCCTGCAGTCTAGAATCTTCACATCCATAAGTTGTCTTTAAAATAGCTTTAGTCCAGAATATTCCACACTTCGGGCCACATTTTATTCATTTTATTAGTTGTGTTACATTTCCTGCAGAACTCAAATGGGGACACTTCAAATAGCAAACCATATGGTCTGTTCCACATTTAGAAGATTTTTTTTTCTCATTTCTAGAGGAATTTCTCTACATCAAAAATTTACAGAAATGTATGAATGTACTTAATTTTTCAGAGAAAAGACAATTTTGAATTTCTTTACCCTTCCCTAGCAATAAAACTGTGGCATACAGGTGCAGAGCCAAGAGGAGGTGAGCTGACATTACCAATTCTTTCCAAGATTTTCAGCCAGCCTTTCGAGTCCTCTCACACATACCAAGAGACATGCTTTGAATAGCAGAGTCATATATTATTTTTCCCAGTGAGCCCCAATCATAGGTCACATACAGTGAAATGAAAGGAAGGCCTTTTCTTCTTTAATTGAAGAACACCAAAGGAAGAAAGGTGACACAAGAAAAATGACCACCATGAAAAGGAATTTAAAATGATTTTTATTGAACTGGCTGCAGTCCTAGCCACCTACTATATGAAGTAATAACAATCAGTTACATTAGCACATATGATTAATACTTACAGCTGATCCTAACGTCCCCCACCATCTCCCCATCAGTATCTCAAGGAAGGGTTGCTCATATTGCATCTCAGCCTGGCTCTCTTTTATTGTACCAAAGTCATTTCATCTTCATATCAAATGCTGTGCAAAATGCAGCTTGTGAGTCAGTGCAGTGTGGTAGTGTGAAGCTCTTTCTAAGTGCTACACATAGCTTTTTAAAACAGTCGTGTGATGAAATCAATTGTAAATTCAAACTATTTTATTTTGAAGTACATCTGAATAATTACATGTGGCTGTAGTTTAACACAAAATAACATATTGAGAAAAAATTAGATTTAACAAATTTAACTTCTCTCTTCTAGGCCCACATGGAGCATTCTTGTCCTCATTGTGGTAAACTTCTATTTCCAGTAAAGTAGAATTTAGGAAGTTTTGGAGAAACCCTTACAGTTCAGGTTGCAGCATCCTTCAAACAATAGTCCTTAATATTGGGGGGAATAGTAGCTCATAAGTTATGGGAGTAATGACATTAAATTTCATTTGTGTAATGCCTTATAGTCTCATTGTACTTGAATTTACATTATCTGATTTTTGTGCAAGGTTTTATTTTTCCCATTTGGAATAGAAGGAAATTGAAGTTGAGAGATTGCACGATTAGAAAGGAATGGGATGGATCATACCAGATCTCATTTACAGATTTTGACTGTAAATTTTGTATTGTTTTTACTCTTCAGGTTCTATGCACTGGAGAATAGCATTAATTATAATTCCATAGTTGTCTTCATTCAACAGAGAAAACTTCATCACAGAGAAACACTTAGCACGTGTCAAAGCTGTACTCAGTGTACAATGTTTCCACACTGAATGAATTAATTGGGGAGTACCCAATTATTCTTTAAAAAATGCCCCATTCTGTGATTTGGAATAGGAGTTATGTCAGGGCAAAGGCAATTAAGCAGTCACTTGGCATGTTAAGAACTTAGTTTTCTTCCACGTGGCATGGACTTCTGTAAGTTTAAGAATAGCAACAGATCTCACTCCTAGCCTCTTCTAGAGATGGGGGACTTAGAAAGTCTTCCCACTTTCCAGAGAATATGGACCCAGATAAGTACTAAAAATTAGAAGAAAGAAGGTGCATGAATTCCTAAAAGCAGATGTTTGCATGTGCTGTCATACATATTAATATTTAGGAATAAAATTCATAATCTACCAAACTAAATCATAAATTTGATTCAATTTTTTTCTAAAACCACTGTTTTAAGAATCAGAATTCACACTCATGCTGTATGCCATCAAAGAAAATATTGACTCCTTGCCTTCATCTGATACTGGCTTTACTTCAAAAAAGCAGAGGAGAGAGACAGAGAGAGGGGGAGAGAGAGAGAGAGAGAGAGAGAGAGAGAGAGAGAGAGAGAGAGAGAGAGAGAGAGAGAGAGAGAGAGAGAGAGAACGCTCATGAGAGCGAGAGCTCACACCAGCAGACAAGATACATACTTTATGGTGATAAGAATTGTTGGACCCTAGCTATCTGTCTCATCAGCTGCCCAGATTTCAAGAAATGCTTGATCTATTCAAATAATTTTTACATATTTTAGAGTTAACATAGCAACAAACTTGTAGTTGATATACATTTAAAATAGCATTATGTTGTAAGTCTTCTGACAGGCAACTCAATCTATATCAAACAATTCACTAAACAGAAATTTCATACAAGAAATACTAGCATATTGCTCTTAATTATATTATGAAGATTTAGCATTTATGTTGACTATTAACATAAGAAATTACTTTCTTAAGCATATTTATTTTATCTGATATTGAATATAAATTCCGTGTAAATTTACTTAAGTGTTTACACTGCTTAACTTCATAGTAAATTGAAGAATTGTGGGACTTAGTGTAAGATACAACTTCATTATTTATGATTTATTTTATGATTTATTTATTTTATGATTTATTTTACTTTATTTATATTATACTTGAGAAAGTATATATATTCATAATGTTATGGTTTGGATGTGAGGTGTCCCCTGAAAGCTCACATGTGAGACAATGCAAGAAAGTTTAGAGCAGAAGAGATTGGGTTATAGCCTTTACCTAACCAGTGAATTAATCCCTGATGGGATTAATTGAAGGGGTGGGGTGTGGCTGGTGGGGGTAGGAATTGGAGAATGGCTTTGGGTATATATTTGTATCGGAAGAGTGGAGTTTCTCTCTCTGTTTCCTGATCACTGTGATGTGAGCTGCTTCCCTTTGCCACCCTCTCCCACCATGACATTCAGCCTCATCTCAAGCTCTGAGGAATGGAGCCAGCCTTCTATGGACTGAGGACTGTGAAACTGTGAGCCCTCAAGTAAACACTTCCTCCTCTATAATTGTGCTGGTTGGGTCCTTTAGTCACAGCGGCAAAAATGCTGATTAAAACACATATATAAATATATTCTAAATCATATTTATATAAATATTTATAGTTGCATACACTCAATTCAAATAAAGGTTCTCCTTGAAAAAATTATTTCATGACTATTATAATAATCATGATTATTTTTTCATGGTGCATTTTAATGTATCATTAATGTACTGGCACAGAGAATATCTTTTTTGTGTTAACTAATCAATTCATTTAAAAATATTCTTCATGTTTGGAGAAAATATATAGATGGACTATTTTTTGAATGAATAGAAATAATAAGAAATCACATTTGTAAATGTTGAAATGCCATTTGGGTGGCTGTCTTACCTATGACACTATTGAAACCAGATTTTCTGCTATCGTGATTTTGTCAGGCAGGGACCATTTGGGTTATAGCTCTTTCAGCTCCACAGCAGGCTATACCTGCTAGTGTTACTGCTCAGCAGCAGACTTCCAGTGATTCTTTTACTGTGAACTTGAAGAATGAAATCCATGGAAAACAGAGAGTAAGTGTGAAAGAATAAGATTTATTCAAGTGAGAAGACAAAACAACAACAACAACAAAAAAAAAAACAGAGCTCTCATTAGGCTAGAGGATAGATGATTTTTGGAAAGGGTTTGGGCCTAAAGGATTTTTTCCTAGCTCAGGAGGTTGCCTAACTTTTATGATAATTAGATACCTGGAAGGTGACTTGTTCATTGGTTGGGTTTGTGACATTCTGGTTCTGTGTGCGCTTTAAGCCATTGAGTTTGAAATTCCCTGTATTTTTTACTCAGGTCCATCCTACCTTCCCTCTTCCTGCCTCTTTGGGACAAAAGGTTCTGGTGGTTGGAATTTTGTGAAAATTTCTACAGAGCAATCCATTTGGGCCTGTTGCCCTAACTGCTGGCCAATGCCTTACTATCTGACTATCCTATCTATATTAATTACCAATCAATTTTAAAGGTAAAGACATTCTTTTAAACATTGGTGTCAACACCTCTACTTTTCAAATGTTATTTTCATTGAGAAGTGAGATGTATTGAATAAGGGAAAAGCTTCAATATTCTCACTCATGAGCTAAGGGTTTGAGTGGATAAATATCCATGATGTTAGAAAAAAATGCATAAATTTATTCCTGATGATAGCGACTAACAGAAGGTGTCTTTATTTCCCTGTTATTCATGGCCTAATTAGGCATATAATGAGTGTGATATTGCAAATTATACCTTCTTCATTTAACTATAATTCTTGTGATGCATAATATTCTACTATGCTTTAAACAAAGTGTTAAGAAACTAAACTTGCTTCAGTTAATTTAACTGAAAATCTTTCTAAAATGTAGACTCCTTGTGTGACAGATTCCTTTTTAAAGTGTTTCCAGTCCCTAATACATCCTACATCCTCCCTGATTCCTTGCTTTTCAGGTGGTCTTGATTACCTTTATTCTACTAAACAACCCTCAGGGGTAGAAATGTGTCAGAATCTGGGGAGGCTTGCAGAAAAGTTCCAATATAATTAGTGAAGACATGGGAAAAGGGATGAATAGAAAATCACAATAATATTGTGTTATTTGATGAAAACATGGATGACATTGTTCACAATATATCTTGAATTGTCCCATTTTGTGGCTTTTTCTCCCTAGTAATATTTATCTGACTAGGGAAGGCACAGAATAGACAGTTTTCTGGGAGGGTGAGATTGAAAGACAAAGAATAGGACTGTTCAAATGTGTGTAAATATTTGTACATATGAAAGGTGATTCATGAGGAGGGTAGTTAGATGATAGTATTGGAAATGGTGGGGATCCTGGGGTTCTGGACACCCCAGGAGCCAAGCATAAACACTCAGAGACTAATCAGCTCTGTTGGCAGGGCAAGAATTTTACTTCCATGCACAGAGTTTTATCTTATGCACAGAAAGACATACAGCATTCACAACCAAAGCAGGTACGCCGAGCAGGCAATCTGTTCGACTTTTATTCCTAACGCAAAGATACTTAGCCTTTGCCCACTGGTGGGGAATGATTGCAGAGTTCTTGGAGCCAACAACTAATGAGGGGTAGGGACTCTTAAAAGCTACTTATTGGTCAAGATCCATCGTCCCTGTCTTCTATTGGGTCATTTAAAGAAGAGCATCTCTAGTTAGCCCCGCCTTCCTTTGTTCTCCTGTGGAGGAAAAGATCCCCTAGATGGAGTACCTTTTATCCTATACACAATTTGTGAATTAGGTAAGAGGGATAGACTAGTCATAATAAAATGGTAATCAGGAAAGGAGGAGTTTATCATAGAATCTCTAGTTTGGCAGAAAAGAGCTTATTTTTCTCAATAGGAATCAATAACTGTTACCCAGTGTACTGCCTACCTGAATTTCTACCCCACCCCTGTCTTGTTTTTCTCTGAGGACAGGGAGCCTGAAGGCCCAGAATCCCTCTTCAAGTGGGCTAGCCCAAAGCAATTAGATCTAAGAGAGTTGCCAAAGCGCACACCAGACAACCTCCAACAGGATTTAATCCCATGTGCATGCCAAATGATACACTCTCCCATGGCATGACAGTTGAAAATTGCCATGACAATAACCAAAAAAAAAAAATCATAAATAGAGTTAATAAAAGTGGCACCTGAATTCCTAGAAAATCTTTGCTCACTCCTGGAACAGACATGAATAGTCCTCCCTCTTATTAGCCAATCCTCCTCCTTATTTCTTTTATCTTATATCTATGACTCCCCCAAGCTAGACAGGTAGAGAAGCTGATTTGTGAGCCTGTCTCCTTGCTTATATTCTTGATCAAGAATAAATCTTCCTTCGGTGCTCAATTGGAGCTTGGTCTACTTCATTAGAGGGGAAAAGGACCTAAGTAGAGTCACATATTGGCAACATCACTAGGAAAATCCAATGGGGTCAAAAAACAAGTCACAAGTATGGTTGAGTTTAACCATCAGGTGGACAGGAGCTGGAGGGTAAAAAAGCATGACTTAAGCTGTGGTGGACACCTGTAATCTCAGCTACTTGGAAAGCTGAGGCAGGAGGATTGCTTGAGTCCAGGGAGGAATGTGAGATCAACTTAGCCTACACAGCTGAGAACCTGTCTCAAAAAAAAAAAAAAAAAAAAAAAGCTAGGGAAGCAGAGAGGCTGGGGGGTGGAAAAGCAAGGTACTGAGGATTAAGATTGATCAAATTATGTGCATGTATGAATACTGCATCATGAATCCCACTATTATTATAATGCACTAATAAAATATAGAATTTAAATTGTCCCTTGTAGCTGGGAACGTGAACTGTTTAATATTTGACTTGAGTACCTAGTGCAATATGTGACAATAATAGATACTCAATAGAATTCTAATTGATCCTTCAAACATTAAAATGCCTGATAAGGAAATAGTGTGTTCAAATTAACATAAATCTGAAGGAAACTGGGAAAGTTGTAATTCAACAGAAAAGAGAGAGATTGATGGTACTAGACAGGGACACAGTGCAAGGTCTCTGGGACAAGAGCAGGGGCAAAAGTAAATAGAGAGTTAGACAAAAGCGATTTTCTCTGAGATATAATAAGAAGGGAGAAGTTACTACCTCCTGAAGTCAGTTCAAAATCTCTCACCTGCTTGTTGACTCATATGGACATAAATAATCAAGCTTTTTTAGCATATGAGAATATATAATTTTCATCTTTTTTGATCAAAACTATGCTTTACCTGAAGTTTAAGAACTATTAGAGTATCTAAAAATGGATAAAATAAATGTAATTTTTTAATCACAATTCATATTTTTTATCAGTAATGTCTATTTGTAGTTGTTTATAGCTCTGACCAGCTCTTTCATGAGGTTTTTTTTTTTGAGAAATGCAAATAGATGCCCCAAGGGAAAATGGAGTTCAAAAACAAAATTATGATTAAATAATTTTAGAATTCCCCAAGGATGCAAAGAACTAATGCTCTAGATAAATCAGTATTATTCCAATCTTTTATTTTTTCTGTCTCATTCCTTATTCTTTTTTCATTTTAACTCATCTTGTAACATCCCTAGAAGACTTTTCCAAGCAATTTATCAAATCAAATTTATAAAATGATTCTCTTGTACTTTATCTTCCATCATTAATAAATACCATCCAAATATCTAAAAACATTCACTTTTTGCTACATAATGTTTGTTGTTGGAAGTTAACAAAAAGGAATGGATTTTCTGTCATTCCTCTATTGAAAATCCCACTTTTATAAAATGGTCTTCTCCTATTATTGAGATAATGACTTTGATTTGAAGTACTTTGCTAAGTGCTTCTTGTTCGGTAGCCTAGAGTTGCCTGTTTGCACTTGTAGAAAAGAGAGGAAGAGAGAAACAGAGTTCTAAGTATTTAAAAAGACAGTATTCTGAACAATGTTTTTCTGGAGGGAATAGAAGTGTAATAAAATGTAAAGCATGAATGTAAAAAAAATGCAGAAAATGCAAATGGCAGTGTGACTTGTGCAATAAAATTAAATCCAAGACAAATAAAAGAGCATCAGTCTCAGGAGGAATAAATTATATTTGAAAAATCCCTAAGACAGTAGACTTTAAATATTGTCACCATAGAAATATGATAAGTATGTGAGGTGATGCATATCTTGATCTGATTATTTCACAATGCATTTGTATATCAAAACATCACATTGTATACCATAAATAAGGACAAATTGATTTGTCAACTAAAAAAGAAATTTTCAAAATAGCATCAGTCTTTTGAAAGTACAGGTGGTTGCAAAGTTGTTTTATGTATTTTCATGCAAATGTGATCAGCCAGCTTTGTTTCTCTTTGTGCTTAGGGTTTGAGAATTAAAGTTTACCCCAGGGGTTGGGAATATAAATAGTAGTAAAAAAAAAAAAAAAAAAAAAAAAAAACTTCTCTAGTAAGTGTGTGGCACTGGGTTTTATGTCCAGCAATGGAAAAATTAATTAAATAATTAGTTAATTAAGTAAATCAAAAATAATAATAAAGTTCACTTTGAAATTTTAACAAGAAACTGGCCTTTTTCACATACAATCCATTTTTTAAATTTTTTTTATTTATATATGACAGCAGAATGCATTACAATTCTTATTACATATACAGAGCACAATTTTTCATATCTCTGGTTGTATGCTTAGCATATTCACACCAATTCCTGTCTTCATACCTGTACTTTGGATAATAATGAACATCCTTCCCTTCCCACCTCTCTGCCCTATCTAGAGTCTATTCCTCCCATGCTCCCTCTCCCTATCCCACTATGAATCAGCCTCCCTATATCAAAGAAAACATTCAGCATTTGGTTTTTGGGGATTGGCTAACTTCACTTAGCATTATCTTCTCTAACAATCCATTTTTTAAAAAATACATAATTAGACATTTCAGAACTATTTCACTGCAATCTTTCCAAATGATTAAGCCTTGACTTCAAGATCAACAGCATGATGTGATGGAAGGAAGGTGCCTTCCAGAGTAAGAGGACATGGGTTCAGCATTTGCTTTCTGTTCATCTTCAGTTGGTCAGTTAATTTATTAGGAACACACTTTCTCCCTCTGTAAAAAATATTGAAAGGAAAACAAGGAACGATAGACGGGTAAATGAGAAATGAAAGACAGAAGCCAGGCAGAGATACACACAAGAGTTTATGTGTCAGAGCTGACAAATGCAGGCCACCTCTCTATAGGAGAGAGAGGCAAAACAGGCTGGAGTTCTAGGACTTTTATGTGGGAGGCTCAGGAATCAGAGATGGGAGGGTCCTAATACCTGTGGTTAAGGGTTGGGTTGGTGTGAGGGAGTGGTGAGCCTTTCTCAGAAATGCCCTTGGGCAGGAAAGTGAAACTTTTTCCTTAAAATGGCAGCTATCACTTAAGATGGCCATCCAGATGCTAAGCAAGGACCTTATGAAAATGATAAGGAATAAAAATGGTTCCAAAGTGGCAGGATTTTTTTTAAAATGAATAGAATTATGTAATGAAATAGGTTTGGGAATTCTAAATATTATCAGAGTCCTAGGCCAGAAGTCTAACTCTGGGGATACATTAAGTCAGGTCCAGCCATTTGCCTCAAAAACTGAACATAAAAGGTAATGGTTAAAAGCATGAAAGGAAATTTAATCAGTGCAACTACATGGAGAAAACAAGAGGACCCATTTCCTTAGCCCTGTCTTCCAAAGGGCTGACAATGACTTTAAGGTTCTATAGGAAGGGGGATGAGGGTAAGATCATCGGGAGTTTGGCATAGCTGAAGGCTTTTCACAGCTGGCGAAGTGGGTGACCATATCAAGTGTGGTCTGTCCGTGGTTATCTCAGGATTGGTCATGCAGGATCTTTTCTCTGATAACTTGGTGTTGCCTGGGGTTAGCTCCCAGTTGTCACTAGATCAGACCTTGTTCTTGGAATCCAAGGTGATTAGAAGCAAAGAGGACTGATGCAAAATGAAGGCAGAGATGCCAAGTTTTAAACTTGTTTTTAACTACCCACTGGACATTTGCAGGAAAAAGTAAAGAGTCTAAGTCCTTATTACATTTTAATTATTATTGTCATCTCAGTAGAAATGAGTGCACAGTGAAGAGAATAAAGTATTTGAAGACGAAAAACTGAGCTTCAGTTCTGGCTCTTGTTCTCACTAGGTGTGATCCTCTCAGTTTCCATGTTCTACCAAAGGGGATAGTACTAGCATTTTCTTTTTTTTTTTTTCTTTTTATTAGTACTTTCTTTACAGACTTCTGTTAAACTCAAACGTGATATTTGTGACATAAAACCACATCCTAAAGAATATTATAATAGTCATATGGCATGGTAGAACTCAGTTTTAGGACCTGAAGAAGTAGGTAGAACTCAGTTTGAAAACCACAGATACAATAACCTAACAAAGCTACAGTCCATTTTTTTAAAATCACTTAGAATTCTTTATTTGTTAAGGTAAGATGAAAATTTGGTGGTTCACCAGTAACATAATTTCAAAAATAAAAAAAGATAATTCAAGAAAAATTACAAAAGATGTTCCATGTGTACTTAATAGATTCATTATTCACAAAGCTTGACCCTTGCTTCTCCATCAGACACACACACCACACCACATATATAAGTGCATATTTTCTATGTTCCTAAATGCTGCCAAAACTGTTCTGTTCTGTTAAGGCAAAACTCAAGAGGAGGCCAGTTGTAGGTCCAACACAATACATGTAAGATGTTTTATTTGCACCAGATTTTTGTACACTGTCAGAGATGATTGCAAAGGTCCACCTCACTTGCCGAGGTACCCTGTGCTGCTTAAGTACCTTCTCTGTCCCTAATGTGCTTGATGATTATATTGCTGCGTTGTATTATATTATTCAAGGCCTTAGGCAATATTCCAAAATTTCATCGAGTGAAAGCATGAGGTCCATGGTGGCTTATGAGCTGGTCCTGCTTTTCTCCTGAGTGGAACCTGAACTGCTTTCTTTAAAGCAATAACATAAGTAGACTATTGGAACACTACTTAGACTTTTTATGTTTTCTATTTACTTTCCACTCCCATACATATTCTTGTTCTCTTGTAGACTGTCCTGATAGACATTTTAAGATGAAATTGTTTTCTATATAATTCAGGCTGGCATGAGGATAATACAATTCTATTAAAATTATTTGGACCTAGGGATGTAGCTTAGTGATAGGATGCTTGCCTACCTTGTATAAGAACTTGAGTTTGATCCCCACTACCAAAAACGAACAAACAAATCTGTTTTTATAACAACTCACCTTTTTATTATTACTTCTTTTTTTCACAAATATTAATGTTGAAATAAATCACTATCCCCTTATTTACTTTTCAGTTCTTTCTCTTAATTTTAGTAACATTATTTCAGACACGTCATTTTGGCTTTGATCTGTTTTTCCCTTAAAACCTGGATGATGGTATGGTACTTTAGTGAAACATATTCAAGTGGTATCCTGTTTTCCCTCTTGTCCAGAAATTTTGGCCAATGTCTTTGCTAAGCTCACAGTCGGACTTAGCCTTTTTCTTTTTAAAACAATGGGCTGAGCCTCCTCATCCCAATTTTAGACATTATAGATACAGATCACAAAGGAAATCGTGTGTGTGTGTGTGTGTGTGTGTGTGTGTTTGGAGGTGTAAGGCAAAATCACACACACACACACACACACACACACACACATACACACCATTGAGACTTCCTGCCCTGAAGTTACATGAATAAAACTTTTGTGACCTGAGATAAAAAGTTACAATGAGAGCATGAGATACAAATTTTGAAAGGGATGTGTCTTCATTAACTCAGGTCCTAAGCAAGCTGATGTGCTCCAGAAAATCATTAAGAAGACATTGGGGATGATAATGACATGAATATTGAGGTGCACAATGTTTTAATTAATATATTAGTATTAAAACATGTCATTTTAAATATTTGAGCCAACTAATTTGTCTATCAGAAGCAGATACTGCACACTTATTAGTTGCACTGAAATTGGAAAGCTGTTTGTATTGGGAAAACAAAAGAACCAATTTATATTTTGGTATTCCTTTCATTGAGCAATACAGCAGTTTTCTGCTGCCCTGAAGCCATAGAGTCTAAGCTTTAGTGTTGCATTGTCTGATACTTGTAAATCAACTAGCCGTGTGAGACTATAAGCAAATACAAATTCATACATGCTGTAATAGAAAATATACACTGAATTTCAAAGACATTATGAAAAAGTAATGTTAAATGTGTTATTTAAATAGTTTTTAAAGAAATTATAATATTTGGATATATTTGTTTTTGCCAAGTATATTACTTTTTTGTTTAGTTTTTGGTACCTGGGATTTAACCGAGGGGCGCTTAACCACTGAGCCACATCCTCAGCCTTTTTTTATATTTTATTTAAAAACAGGATCTCAATGAGTTGCTTAGGGCCTCACCAAGTTGCTGAGGCTGGCTTTGAACTGTCTCATCCTCCTGAGCTGCTAGGATTACAGGCTTAGTCAAATATATTATTAAAAATAATTTTATCTGTTTCTTTTTTTGTCTACTACAAAATTTTAAAACACACATGTGGCTCACAATTTATTTCTATTGGACCTCATTAACTTGGAGCATTCAAGTGTTATTATTTATTTATATTTATTTATTTATTCATTTATTTTTTAATTTATTTATTAGAGAGACCATCTGATAAAAATCCAGACATTTTCTTTTTTATTGGCTAAAAATATAAGAGTTTATTTATCACATGCTAGGACATGGATGAAACCTAAGAAAACTGACCAATATAATGCTAGTTATATAAGGACAAATACATATGATTCTACTTGTATGAACTAACTAAAGTTATAAAAACCATGAAAACGGAAAAAAGAATGTTTTCCATAGGCCCAGGTGAAAGGAATACAAGTTGTATCATGGATGTAGAACTCCAGTTGTACAAGATGGAAAAGTTTTGCAAACCCATTTCCTAATAGTTTGATAATAGTTAACACTACTTAACATATACACTTGAAATTGTTAACAAGGTAAATTTTATACTATATATTTTCAAACAAAATTAAAAATAAGTAAGTAAATAAAAATTCTATATTTCAAAAACATGGAAAATCCCCTGGGTTCTAATTTATACATTGTTGTTGTTTTAATTGTTTACTATTATCATGGTAATGGTAGACACTCCATGATTTGGGACAGGTGACAACAAGAATAGAAGTTTCATAAGAAATTGAATAAAAGCGCCCTCTCCTCCAATCTGTTTAAAGAGGAAGCATTGGTGATTTTTCATAAGGATTACCTAACAAGTTGGGATTAACTTTTGAATGTAATAAATTTTTCCCCTCTAGATGTCTGCAAGATGAAATGCAAAATCAGTATTATATTTTGTAGGATTTGTAACTATTGTTCAAAGACCATTTCCTTCATCATATATGATTTTCTTATAACAAATTAAAGTCAAAATCAATTATTAGCAATAAACACTTCAAATCAAAGATTTAGATGAACTCCTTGGACTTATTTAAGTTCTTCCTTCAGAACTATTAAATGGATCCTTGAGCCTTACAAGAAGCTACTAATTCCCTAGAGGATGCTGAAATCTCAATTGATTAAAACAAACAACATAAAACACTGACTTTTCCAATGTAATTTTTTGAATCCAATTTCAAGGTGAAAATTAATCACCTCTGCCACATCAATCATTACAATCAAATTATAATTAATAATGACAACTTCTTATTGAAGCAATTATAATCACTGTTTGATGAGGGTCCAGAAAATAAAGTCTTTGTATGAAGAACCAACAAAATATGTGTTATACAAATGAAAAAAATCACACTCTGCATGAAAAAAACATAATTGAAACCCCTTCTGAATCTATTATTATAATTTATGAACTCTCTTTTAGAGCATGAATTATAATTTGAAATATTGAAAGAATTCTGGATCAATAGATATAATATCCTCCATATTATATCTGTAAAAGACTAAAAGTAGAACATAAAAACAATAAGAATGTCATTGATTGAACAATTGTGAAATATAAAATTCTGCCCTATAAAATAAGATATCCCATTAGTCATTAGCTAAAATCTAGGCCTTCTGCTCTGGGAGCAAATGAGCCCAGACATAAAAGAAACACACTTACTGAGGCCTAGGTAGCAAAGATATAGTTTGCTGGCAAAAGACAAAATTTAGGTGGAAAAAGTGAGTCTCAATGTCAAGTACATATCAAGTGGTATTTTTAAAATATTTAATGCTTTTAAACTAAAACTTTATAAAACACATGCAAGAATAATTTAAAGAATAAAATTAATCCCAAGAGGCCTGCAATCTCAAAAATCTATGAAATCTAAAATTTGTACCAATTCCTTCCCTCATTCTTTGAGACAGGGATGCTATATATAACATAGATGGATGGGTAGATAGGCAGACAGATAAATAAATGGTAGATGCATACAAGTCAGATTTTGCTCAGATTCTACCCTGACGTTTCCCAGATGAACCAATTGCTAGCACTGTAAAGTATTGCTTGTGTCAGTTTATAGGTTTTGGGTTATTGTACCATGGAATTGATCACTACTCTGCAGAAATACATAATATCCTCTTGAGCAAGACAGATATTTGGCTTGGTTACAGAATAATTTATTTCCTTATTTCTCATGTCTACTGCCACAGCTATTTCCTTCGTTCTTCTGAATTTCTGCTTTTCAGATTATGAATTTGGATTCCAGATCTCCTTGTTGCAGACACTGCTAGTGGCCTGGCTGGCAGCATCCATCCCCCACCCCACCTCATCCCTTTCTACCATACTGATGTTTTTTTGTTTGTTTATTTTTGCTTTTGTTTTTTCAGTACTGAGAATTGAGCCCAGAGGTACTCTATAACTAAACCATATCCCCGACCTTTTTGTTTTTAATTTTGAGACAGAATCTCACTAAATTTCCAAGGCTGGTCTTAAACTTGCTATCCTCCTTCCTCAGCTTCCATAGTAGCAGTAATTACGTGCGTTTACCACCACACCTGGTTAATGTTTTCCTTTAATTTTTTTCCAAAATGTCAATGAAACTAACTGACATATTCTATCTCCCTGCCTCCCTTGAAGCTGAGGTGTCTATTAGCAGAATTCTGGTAAGAAATGTAATCGAATTTCTTTCAAAAAGGTCTAAGCTCTTTCTGTTTTTCTTTCTAAGAGAAAGTCTTTTGGCTTTGCTCTTGGTCTTTAACTCTTAACTGATGCTCCTTTTTTTCCCTTCATAAGGTTAATGCAATGCCTGAAGGTGCACAGACAGCTTGTGATCATAAGGATGAATGCAGAATGTAAGAATGAGTGCCAAGGCAGATGGAAAAATTTTGGTCCTTGGGAAACCTTGAACAGTTGCACCAGTTTCTGGAGTGCCCATAGCAGAATCTTTGTTGTGTGAAGGAAAATCACCCCTAACCTGTTTACCCCTCCACTTTATCTGTTACATAGTTAATATAGTACCTAACTTGCACACAATTCACTGTGGTGATTTCTGCTCTTCTGTGTTATGACATAAACCTGAGCCTATTCAGTGGAATGTTTTCAGAGAACTGCCATTGTTGTGCCACATGTCTCTGTTACTGCTACATGTAGAACACTAAACACCAGGTGTTTTCCAGTTTACTGTCTTATACACTTGAATACCTTGCCTTCAGTAGCTTCCCTAAGAGTTGCCCCATACCATAGCGCAGGATAAGCTGACTTAGAGCCCATTCCATCTAAGCCATACCTAATATGTCAGTGCTGACTGAGCCACATAATCTTTGCCATTGCTGTATTATAGAAGACTAATTTTATAAGGAACCCTGTGTTCTAACTGTACAGTAGCAGTTGTCAAATGGGGATGGCAAGGGATACTGGTAAGCAGCCTGCAGTGCACAGGGCGGGCAGCATCCTGCACAAGATGTCAGGAGCACCATGGTTGAGAAAGGTTGACTCTAGACCACTCGTCTAAACCCTTGCTGTACTTCAAAATGAAATGGGCATAGGTCCTGCACATGGACTTTATCCCCCAGAGCTTCCAATTTAAGAGCTCAGGAGTGGGCCCACAGGTATTTGAAAGCTATCCAATTAATTGAAAATAGTTCAATGATTTCTCCACAACTTAGCCAGTAGTTGGTATTGTTAGTTTGGGGGTTGTAGCCCCTCTAATAGGTATGTAATGGTACCTCACTGTAAAAATTTTAAAAAAGAAAAATAAATGAATGAATAAAAACAGAAAAAGAAAAAGAAAATAGAGGTAGTTAGCAATGAGACATGCTGAAACGAGCATAATTCTGAAGAGGTGACTGGGAATGGTAAAAAAAAAAAAAAGCTAAGGACACAGGGAAATGGGTTTAGAATCAGACCCAAAGAGAAAACTTCTCTCAGAAAATTAATTCCAAGATGAAAAGCAAGAAAGGACAGGAAAGGATGTTGGAGAAATTTGAAGTCTGCTGGGAAAAGAAGCTTAGAGAGAGCATGAATAACTTGAAGTGCTATTGGTTCCTTTTAATATTTTATATTATTAAAATGTGTCTGGTCATGTATTTGTAGGCTATGTTTATACCTATAACTAACTTTCCTTTTATCCTTATTTATAAAAATCAATGCAGACTGGAAATTAAAAGCATTATATGCCATTACTGAATTATTTTTTAATTAAAAATATTTAATACTGTTTTATTAACATTAATAATTCAATTAAAACTTTAAGGCCAAAATAAGATATAAGCTTAATGTTAAAAATTTGAAAAGCAAAAAAAGATGGATTGAAAAACAGATATTATAACAGATACCAGTTTATAGAAATGATGTGAGAATTTTAGGATTTTATTTTGTTCTGTTTCTTGGCTAATAAGTGTTGATTCCTAAGGGGATAATGATACTGAGCAGAAATCAAAATGTTCTTCTTTATCTTCCCACCTTGGCTCTAAACAGTAATACCACAAAAACCTCAATATCTGAAATTGGTATGATTGTTCCTACATCTTATAACTACTAGTTTATCATAATCTCAAAAAAAAAATCTGAGCTGACGTCACATTTCTCTAGAGAAATTATCAAATATTGCACCTAGCCTGGGAAGAACGTTATTGCCAATGAATCGACACTCCAAGTCTCTCTGTGCTTAAGAATATTTGATTTTTCAAGTTCGCAGAAAACTAGTTCAGTTAAGTGTGGAGATTACTTTGCTGCTCTGTTATATATGGCCAAGCCCATCTTAATTTTGCAGCATCTACAGCTGGCATCACCTCTTTGACTTCTGTTTAGTTTCATAATTCATCTGAAGTATGGTTATGAAATGAAAATATATGCTTGTAATATTCCAATGCTAATTAAGTAATAGCCAGCTTCTTCTCCTGAGGATGTTTTATACCAACGATTGATACATAGATCTCTGACAGTAAAATGATTAAGTCTAACACTCCATGTTTCATCCTCATAAGTGATTCATCAAGTACCAGTGAAATCTTGATTTCGGCACTGAAAGTGGACCACTTGATCATATTCATTGTGTGTATTCCAAAGTACAGTTAAAATGTCGTAAATAAACTGGGTAACAAGAGTATACAGTCACCCTGTATTCATGAAGGATATAGTCCAAGACCCCCAGTGAATGCCTAAAGCCACAAATGTTGTAGAACCTCAATGTCCTATCTATCTTAACCAAGCATTTATCATGCTCTATGGAAGTACCTTCTGCAGTTTGAGCCATGACAGCAAAACTAGCTCAAATTTATTTTTTCTTTTTATAATTTCATAGATAGAAGATTCATTTGTATTGTGGGTCTTAACAAACTCAGCATGCAGTTTTTTTTGTTTGTTTTTTTGTTTTCATTTTAAGTGGAGAAATTCTACCTTCTCAATTAAAGGAAGCACTGTATGGCTTATCTTCTGCATATCTGAATTTCCAGCATCACTATCCTTATGTGTTAGATTGTAAATACAATAAGGATTACTGGAAGATAAGCAGTGCACACTGTAACAGTGAATTGGACAATGAAGAAAGACCACTGCTAAGTGCCTAATGGATGGGCAACAGATACAGTGCGGATACACTAGTCAAAGGAGTGGATTGTTTATTTCTGGAATTTTTTATTTAACATTTTTGAACCACAGTTGATTGTGGGTAAATGAAACCCGAGAAAGCAAAACTGTGGATAAGGAGGATAATACTTTATATGTGGTATCCTTTAATTGTCTTTCATCCTATTCAGAGGCTTTTCAGTAATATTTCACCAAAATCTACAATATCCAAAATTTAGTTTCTATTGCAATGTTATACATAAGAAAATATTTTCAAAAAATTTATCCGTAGAATATGCTTGCAAAGCATTCAAATACTTTTTTCTATTCTAAAATTGTTTTTAAAAATCCCTATGAATAAGCCATGGATTTCAATCTGCAATTTGAAAAAAAAAACAACATTAAGGAAGAACATGTAAAAGAAACTTCTAGACTATGCAGAAAAATTTTGGGCAAAGAAAAGCAGTGAACAATGGAAGTGGGGATTACTAATGTTATCAAAAGCTAGGTCCTTGTCTCTGATGCCAAGCCAATAATGAGGACATGATTTTGGGAAAAGAGAAAAAGAAGGCTATTGCTTTGCTAGCAAAGGAGAAACACAGGGGACTCCTGAGTGAGGCTGTGATCCTGTCCATCTGCAGGAACAGAGGGCTTCTTAAAGAGGTGACTCAAAGGCTACATTCAGGTGGTCTTTGTTGCAGTGGTAATTCACTTGTTAATTTGGGAGGCAGTCTTTTCTGAGATCTGATGATACCATCCCCAAAGTTTAGATTACTTCCTTCCTATGGTGGGTGTGTACTCAAGGACAGATAAATCTGCCTAAAATAGTGAAGAAAGACGATCCTGTTTCCCCTGAGATTAGGGAGAGGGAAAGATTAGAGAAGAGTAGGAAAGAGGAAAAGAAAGGAACATGTCCATTTTACAAATAAGTTCCAGAGCCAGAGCAGCAAGCCTAAAGTGAACCATTGTTACACTAAGATTGAAAAATATAATAAGAATTCAACATTTTCTAAATTATAATCTATTAAAAATTTACATTATGAACATGTACTTTTCAATGTGACAGAAACATTAAATATCAGTTTCACACAAGAGGTGTACTATGCCAGATATTATATTTTATTTTATTGTTAAGTTTATCTAAATTATTCTGTTTCATTTTCTAACATATTAAAAATATTTATTTACTCATTCATTTATCCAAAATCTTAAAAATGGAGACTTAAAACATTTTTTTTGGCTTTCCATCTTCATTACTTCTAATAAGAATTAATAAAGAATTAAAATAAACCAGTCACAGCCCTATTCATGAAGACATATCCACAAAACAGAAAAGATACATTCTTCATGTAGAGAAGCTTTTAAGTCACAAAATATATCTGCGGAATGTATTATCTTTGTCACACTAAATCATCATTATAACACACAAATCTGAAAGGAAAGCTTATTAATTTATCCATAAACTTATTTGTCAAATAACAAGTGGTTACAGTTCAATTCATAATGATTTTTCTATTTGTGAATATTTTAATTAAGTATAAAATATTTAGTTTTAAATTCTCTGTCACAGACAGAGAATTTGCTCAAAAAGAGATTAGTTTCATTGTGAAATTAAATATTTTTAGTTTCTTATGACTTTTTTTACATTGAATTAAGCATATAGGAATCCATGGTTGTTATGATTTAGATATTAGGTATCCTTCAAAGGCTCATGTGTGAGACAAAGTAAGAGTTCAGAGGTGAAATGACTGTGTTATGAAACCCCTAACCCAATCATTGAATTAATCTCCTGATGGGGATTAACTGAGTGGTAGCTGAAGGCAGGCAGGGTCTGGCTGGGTCCCTGAGAGCTTGCCTCTGGTGAGCTGAGCTTAGTCTCTCTCTGCTTTCTGATCATCACATGAGTCACCTCCATTTGCTATACTCTTCTGCCATGATATTCTGCCTCACCTCCAGCCCTGAGGAACAGAGCTGGCTGAATATGGACTGAGACCTCTAAAACTTGAGTCTCCATAAACTTTTTTCTGTTCTAAAATAGCATGGATGGTGAAAGGAGACCCTCATCATTATGCAAAATACATGTATGAAGATGTGAATTTGGTGTCAACATACCTTATATTCAATCAGAGATATGATAAATTGTGGAATAAAGGTGTATTAAAATTGTAATGCAAAAATAAATAAATAAATAATAAATAAATTTTGTTCTTATCAGGTCTTTTAGTCATAGCATTGTAAAGGCTGGCTAAACAATGGTTTAACTACTTAAAAAATCTGATTATAGTAATAAAGATAGTTTACATCTCTGACTGTAACTTTCTCTTATTCAAATGGTGAGAGTGAGACAGAAAAGGCTAGCTAGACAGTGGAAAGTAGGGAAGGGACGGTAAAGGTGGACCAGCGGGTGAGCGAGGACAGCCATTTGAACAGCCCTGGCATGTTACAAGACAGTTCCTGTTTCTCAGAAAGGGTGTAAATCTCCATCTTGACAATAGTGACTGTGACTGCATAATCTGTACTCCAACCTGTGTCTGCTCAGGACAATTGAAACAGCAAAAACCAAACAAGAGAAGCTTATCAACTTCTGACTTTACTTTAAAAGGAGGAGGGCTCTAAGATTTAAACTGCACTCTTGCTCCTCCCAGGCACACTGAAGTTCTGAATCTTTTTCTCCCTTTTCTTTTTAATAAAATTCCTACTCACTCGCTTACCTCAGAGGCATTTGTGGTATTCATTCTTGGACTCTGTCCCATGGAACAGGAACCTGACTCCTGACAGTAACAATACCATCAAGGGCTCTATTTTTTTTAAATCTTTTATTATTCAATATTTCTTAAAACAGTTGTTTTTTAATTGTTTTCATTCTTTAGAATTATACCTCCCTTTTAGCTCTTTTATATTTGTTTTTATTCATTTTATTCTCATCTACTTTTTAAAAATTGTTTCTTTTTAGTTATATATTTATTTATTTTTTTTATTTTGAAAAAGAGTCTTGCAAAGTTGTTGAGGGCCTCACTAAATTGCTGAGGCTAGCCTAGAACCTATAATCCTCTGCCCCAGCCCCCTGAGTTGCTGGGGATTACAGTTTGTGCCACCATGCCCGGCTAGAATAATCAATTTTTATCAGCTGTTTCTTAACATTCACTTAAATTTAGATCCAACTTTTAAAAGAAAACTATTGTCTTATCCTTTGCTTATAAGCCTCTTCTTTCTTTTTTCTGGTTTTTTTTTTTTTTGCTTGATCTTTTATGATTTTTTATAGCTTCAAGTTTTCTTCATATCTTTAAGTTACATTAAGTTATTTCTCCAGAGTAACAAGATTATTCAGTGAAAACCTTCTGGAAACTTAAATTATGTTCCAGGAATACTTAACTTTAATTACAAATAGAAGATGTTATTCAACAAAAGCCCAAGTGTTATTCAATTTTTTTTCTATTACAAAGCAGTTGAGTTATTTGAAAATTAAAATTATAAACAAAAGAACTCAGTATTTGTGCTATTAAGGAGTGCTGAAGTTTTAGAATTGGTGCACATTTAACTGAAAATCTATGATGTGACTTAAGTAGAAAAATAATTCCTAGATATTCTTTCAGGCATTATACAGAAGTTTATTTATACAGAGTATGTTACCCTTTTGCTAAGAATATAGAGTAAGAGAAACGATTTGAAGGCAGACTAATTTCTTTCTTTCTCTTTTTTTTTTTTTTTCAGCATTGGGGATTGAACCCAGGGGTGCTCAACCACTGAGCTACATCTCTAGCCATCTTTATATTTTGTTTTGAGACCAATATTGCTAATTGCCCAGACTGGCCTTGAATTTGTAATCCTCTTGCCTCAGCCTCCTGATTAGCTGAGATTACAGGAATGTGCCATTGTACATGGCATAGAAAATATATGTTACATATATGATATATATATATATATATATATATATATATATATATATATATATAATAGGTGTGAATATACACCTATTTTTATTAGCTCTATATATTTTGTTTTTGAAGGAATTATAGCCTGCTGGCTAATAAGCTTCAGGTGCTTTCATATTTCAAAATATATACTTAAATGTGCTTAAGGTAAAAGCTGATAACCAAGGTGTAAGTTCCACTGGGCCATAGGAGCAATGACTGTTGGACTTTGTGTAACCTTCACCTCTCAACACCTCCACATGCACAAACACAGAGTCAACCTCTGTCATCAGTTACTCACTCACAACTCTAAAGCTAAATTTGGCCCTCAGCAACTCCACTGAGATTCCCCAGGGAGTCAATTAGAATTACATAGCAACTGCAGGCAACTGCAACATCTGGACATGGCATTTTACCTAAGTTAGTGACAACTAACTTTGCCCTAGAATCGTCTTTGCTGCTTTTACCACTCTGCTAACAAAAGTAAGGTAAGATATTCAAACAATTAGACTGTGTGGAACTGACCTTTAGTACTGACCATGGAGGTGATCTTGACATTTGAAAAATAGATGCTATTAAAACTTTAGCACAAATTTAATGTTATAATTTACCCCATGGTAATTCATATGGATAAACCATCTCAAAACCAAAATAAAAACTATCGAATTTAGTTGGAAAAAAAATTTTGCCTTGTCTGTGTCAAATCACAGAAGTTTCATAGCTTAGCAGAGCTCAGCCTGTGTTTCACAGAAATAATAGTAGCCAGCTTGATTTAATTTTACATATTATCAAGGCTACTTTTGTCATCTTTAAGTTTACAATCAATTTTTCTGACACATACCTTTAATAATTTAGTGACTTATTTAATAAAGTCTTTATATTTTTTGTGTTTATTCTGAAGTAATTTAACTATGTAAAAATATAGATCCATGGTTGAGAGAAGTACAACTTTCAATGAGAGAGATAATTATAATAATATATATAGTTCTCAACTTCATCTGTTTCAAATCCAGATTGTAAAGTTGGTGACTACACTGCAAAATATAGTGCTACTATCTTTATTCAAATCTTCCAGTACCCACTTCTTGATAACTTTCTTCACAATCATTTTAAATATTGCAACATCTTCTTATAGCATTTCAAATCATCTACTTTCGCCTTATGTTTATTTATTGCACTTACGCCAACTATCTGATGTTACTTATTTTTAGTTATAGGTTATATATTCTCTATCCCCTTCCACTAGAATGTAAACTCAACCTGGCTAAGAATCTGCTAGTGTTCATTCTTTGATAGATCCTCAATGATAGAAACAGTTCCAGAACAGAGTAGGTGATAAGTGTTTTTAAAAGAATAAATTAAAGATCACTTTCCACAAAGGATTTTACCTAAAATGAGATATGCATGATTTTGAAAGTAGTGAAATGAGAAATAACAGATTAACTGAAAAATATTACTCTTGAGAGATTTCAGTTTCTTACTGAGTAAGATGGAGTAAGTATCTCTACTCATTGTTTCCCACTGAAGGCAGCTAAAAATTGGGAGAGAATATATGAAAAAGGCATTTGAGAATTCTGAAAACTAAATGACAACAAACTTCAGAAAACTAGAAATGAAGGTTCCAACCAGCCAACAGGTAATTTATCAATTTGTCCCTTTCATTATCTCCAGCTTAGATACAAGGTAGCAAAAAATACCCAGAGGTGGGTAACAGCACAGAGCGTTAGGAGAAGCCCTTCAGTTCTATTTGATGCAAGAAAAATACACATTATTTTCCAGTGTACCTGGTGCTTTCACCATGATAAATGACATCCTGGGTCATAAAACTAACCTTAATAAGTTTAAAAGAATTGTTATCATACAAAGTGTGCTCTTAAACCATAATGACAACATATGTGAAATCAGTAACAAAATATATTGGAAAAATATATAAATTAATAAATGCCAATGTCTTGGCTTGGCACAGAATCACGAGCCACCACACAGCTTTGTAGATTCAAACAGCAATTCTTTATTCCCGAACTCACACCGGCCTCTACACACGTTCTGGGGAAATCCAAGTTCTGCTGCCGCCCAAATCACCTACTCCACGAGGCTTTCTTTTCCAATACTTTCTGAATCTCACGAGAACTCAACGGGAACTCAGGCAGCAGGAACGTCCTATTCCCAGCAGCAATAATCTTCAACCTCCAACTTCCCTAAAACCCCTATTGTCTTAAACCGGGAATGCCCTAAACCCAAGGACCGGGATACTTCCTCAAACCTGATCAGCTCTAAACCCGGATCCGCCTTGGTCCTTGAGCAAGGTCACCTTACATACAATGTCAACAGCGAAATCCATTTAACATGGGGTACGCTAGCAAGGAAATTTCGATGCGTCATTTCTACTTGGCAATGGCCCTCAGCAAATAAAGGCTTACAATAATCCAAAGAGGAAATCTCAAAAGCAATTTGAAAGTATTTTGAACTAAAAAAAAAAAAAAAAAAAAAGCCTACCAAAAATGGAACACATCAGGATTTGTAGGATGCGGTGAAAGCGGGGCTTACAACAAACTTAAGTATAAAAAGAAGAAATGTATCAAATTAATAACCTAAGTTTCTACTTCAAGAAACTAGAAAAAAGTAAAATAAGCTAAAAGCAAGAAAAACAAAGGAAATAATAAAATAGTACAGAGATAAATTTAGTAGATGTCTATATGATGTCATTTGTATGATAGCCTCAAAAGAAACAATGATAGATCGATCAGTGGTAGCCCCATCATTAGTGGGAAGTACACGAGGAATAAGGGAGATTATAGATCTTCTTTATTGTGGTGGTGGTTACATAAATCTATTCATATACGAAAACTCATATAACTGTTCACCAAAAATAACAGGTTTTCTATATGTTAATTTAAAGGTAAATTTAAAAAATAATATTCTTTGAAACTCTTTGCTAATGTATTCATTCTGCTTGAGAAGAAGTGTGAGAATTTCATAGATGTAAAATGTATTGTTTCTGTGTTCAAATGTCCTCTGTCAGATTGTTAACTTTAGGGCCCTTCTGAACTTTCACCCTTTTGAGCTTTGCACTCCCCAACTTTTATAGCAGGGAAAGTGCTTTTGCACTTTTGTGCAAATTTCCATGTGAGGCCATGATAAGCAGCCCTGTTCTAAACTGCATCCTACTGAATGGGATTGTAGCCTACTTTCCTACTTAAGAAACTAGCTGAAATCTTCTAGATTAATCATTAAAACCTTATTTTTAAATCATAGCCAAGCAAAACTACATTTACATTAGGGAATTGCTGTTCTCATATTTTATAAGAAAGTAAAGATGTGAGTGTTTTACCAAATAGCTATTGATAAATCTAAGAGGGCAGTGACCACTGTGAAGTTTGTACAGCCATAGGTGTGCTGCAGATAAATGAATATGTTTCTGGTCTAGGAAGAAATGCAATCTATAATAAATATTTTCATACAAGTGCTTCCCCCATCCCCCATACATCATTCTAAACCATGATTACTGTAATATAAATATGTGTCTGGAATTGGGAAGAGTTTTTGAATGCATAGGTTAACTGCACCTGCCCTTCTCTGGTTTCACATTTTCAATAGCTTCAAAATATGGGCAACTGCCTATTTTCATTTATTTCTACAAGAATTCATTCTTGACCCTGGAAAGTTCTTAATCTTCAGTGTTATTCATCATAAAGAAAAGCATCCTTTAATCTTGAGGCAAAGCAAATAATTCTTTCAGATGTCTCTCAATAAACCTTTAGGGTTTTCATGTGGCTTGAAGAGATGAAAATTACAATAAAGCATTTAGTAACATCAGAGATGAACATTCGAGTTAAATAGTCAACTTCTTATAAATATGGACCGGAAAACTATTTTTAACAGCTAAACTAAATTTAATGCATATCTGAGTGTGTCATAGAATCAGACAAAAAATAAGTTGTTGAAATTAGAGGTTCAATTTTACTTGCTCTAAATTAAATACCTTAACAGAGAACTATATTAACAAATAGGAATTTCTACAGGTGAATTTTAAAGCATTCTATCAGAAAATTAACATCAAAGGATAGGCTCAAACAACAACAATAACAGCAACTAAATCAAAATAATTACCTGTTAATTCCCTGTTTACACATGTGGATCATGGTTTTGGAGACCCTGTAAAACACTATATTTGGCAAAAGCAGAAAAAGCAATTTTTTCATCTCTGTTGTTTGGTAGTTTTTGTGTTACAAGGAGAGAAAGCCCAATTTGAAGTGGATTTTTATTAATTTAAACATAGTGCAGTTTTTTGCATGGTAAAAAAGCTCAACAATATTACCATAGACCAAATTCTGACTCTTCATTTTCCTTTTTACCTGTCCTCAGGCTTTAAAGGATGCCTCTCACCCAAAGTTCTAGACTCACCCTTGATTTGAATCAAAATGACAGCAATAATTCCTTACTTCAGATCTTCATGCCACACAATCTTCTCCCATGGATGAAATGTCTCTCCTAGTAACCTTTTTGGGAAAAAAAAAAAATAATGCTTTCCCAGAATTCCTATTAGTTTTTTTTTTTTTTGTTTTGTTTTTTTTTCTTATTCATTGCCTTGGTTGAGAGTATAAGCCCATTTCTATAGGGGAATTAAAAAAAAAAAAAAAAAAAAAAACTCTGGCCAGAATCTGGCATTTCTAATTGGCTAGCATCAACACCAGCACATGCTTATACTACAGATAGGTTCAAACTACTGAAAATTTTGTTTTAAAAAATAAAAGAAAATATTTTGGAAGATAATCATGTATTTGCATGTTATTTCAGTGACTGATAATATTTTAGATGATTTTACCTTCCTTAGAATTTACGACCGTTATATATGTATATGATAGAAAAATCAAGTGGTTTTCAAGAACAATGTAGTTTATCTTCAAATCTTTTATCCTAAATATTTTATTATATACATATCAATATGAAAAGCCTAATTAAATATTTTGAATGAAATTTTTGAAAGATGAGGCTATACAAAAATTTTTACAGTTTATTTTAAAAAACATAATTTTAAAATTTAATTAATTAATCAAATATTTATTGAACAGCTACTAGGTATCACCTGGTACTATGAATGCTATAGTGATAAACAAAATATCCCTGTACTTATACAGCCTCTATTCTTATGGCAAACTTCTATTCAAGTGTATAATATTTTGTCACCATAGTTATCATTTATACAAACATTTAAAATTATGAAAAGCTTATTATAGAAAGCTGATCATTTAATACATTTCTATTTTTGTTAGCAAATTTTCCTTATTAATCCTCTGAATTTTATTTAACAAATAATTTTGTAGATCATGAGTTAAACATTCTGCCAACCCCTAAGAACAAAAAGGTAAGCAAATAAACAATGTCCCTCTCTCTTGTAATTATGAGTCAAGAGAAAATTCATATTTCAATGCTAAATGTTGTCAATTTTATTTCTTAAAATAGTAACTTCAAAATTTTCAGAAAGTAATTGAAATTCTGAAAAAGTGAAATTGCTATCTTAAAGAAAGTATAAGTAGATGTGCAGACAAACTTTATATGTAAATATATATATATATATATATATATATATATATATATATATATATATACATATGCAGATTCAGCCTGGGGATCACTTTTACATCGAGTTGCTTCAACTGTTCACAAACAAGCTCCTCCCTCCTTTCCACAAATCTCTGTGTATCCATATGTAGCACAATATGGCAGCAGAGGTGAGAGGACAAACATTGGCATCCATACCTCCTACAGAAGAAATTCCAAAGGGGAAAGTCTCTTGCATGGACTCTTTCTAAGAAGAAGCAATTGTTGAAACAAAAATCTAAAACCAGATATTTTTTCTTTGCACATGACTTTGAAATTAGAGGGAAAAAAAATCCACTTCAATCCCATTAGTTGATGCAGTTCAGGGGGACAAAAGTATGCAAGTTTTGTGAAGCTCCCATGTGTACAAACTAGAAGTGTCAAAAAAAGAATATTCACAGGTCAGATGAATGCCATTATGGTTCCATATGGATTAAAAAGTTGCATCAGAATATTATAATTCAACCAACTGTATTTTCTTCCATAAAATAAAAAGCAAGATTAAAAGACTTCCCTGTGCTGAGCTATAAACAGACATATGATACATTAGTAAATTTTAAAATGCCAGCTGAAAAAAATGATATGTGAGTGAAATTGAATTGCTGATTTTAAGGAGATAAGAACAAGGGGAGTTTACCTCTGCTACATATGCATATTTCCTGGAAGAATAGACATGAGGCTATAAACTAGACAGGAGCTAAATTACACAAGTTTTTATGAATCAATGAGGAGTTTAGATTTTGTGTTAAAGACAAAATGGGTTCAAAATAGTCTTTTAAAAGGAGATCAATAAACCAGATTTTAATTTTTAAAGAAAAATTTGGAGAAATTCACTTCTGGCCAAGTCAGAAAAAGAGGGACTTGGATAGAGCCTCCCTGAAAATAAAAAATAAGAATATAAAACAACAGTTTTCGGGCTGGGGTTGTGGCTCAGTGGTAGAGTGCTCCCCTAGCATGGGTGAGGCACTGGGTTCAATCCTCAGCACCACATAAAAATAAATAAATAAAAATAAAGGCATTGAGTGTACCTATAACTAAAAACAAACAAACAAACAAACAAAAAAACAAGCAAACAGTTTTTCTGACAGTAATTATAAAGTAATAAAAAACAGGGATCTTGACAAAGGACCTAATCAACTTTCACCCTATGATTGTGCAAGCTTTTTCCCTAGAGAGAAATTCCAGGCTATAGTGAAGGAAGAGGGGAAGCAGGTAAAGCCGAGTAGTTTTTCTTGGATTGAGGTAATGAAGCTACATGCTAAGAGAGATCAAGGAAGCTACAGTTTGCAGGATAGAGTACTGTATAAAAGAAGATTGCACACAGACAGAATATGAAACCACAAAGAATCTCTTTTGAGTATTCAGTGGAGCACTAATTAGCACAGGGTTGTAAAGGAACTATTCAAGATTAGGGAAACAACTCAAAAGCATGAGAGGAAACAACGAACCAATATCACACCAGGCCAAGAAGAGTGTCTGTTTCACTAACCAGATTGGAAAAATTCATAATTCATGAGGCATTAAATGTGGAATTCAAGCTTTTACCTTGAAAGAAGCGAATAATTAGCCCTAGACTGTGCTCTGCCCTAGAGTTAGTTGCCCACAAAAGCATTAAACCAAGACTTGAAAAAATCAAACTCTTTCCTAGATACTGAATTATATTCCAGAAAAAGCTCAAACTACACAAATTCATAGGAATATGAAAATATGTAGCACCCAACAAAATGAAATTCATAATTTCTGGCATCTAACCAAATAATAGCAGGCAACATAGGAAGCATGGAAATTCAAAATGAAATAACAATTGAAAGTGAAACAGAACTGTCCTACACATAAGAATTAAGAAACCTGAAATTTCTTATGAAAACTTAAGACATAGCAATGGGAAATATTTAAAAAGAAAGACATGAAGAAAAAATAATTTTAAAGTGCATCAGTCTCCTGTGACACAACTTTAAGCATCCTAATGTACAAATATTTATAACTCCTGAGAGGAGTGAGAGGTATAGAAAAAAAGTAGAGGTATTGAAGAAATTAGTAAACTTTTTCCAAATTTTATTTAAATGTAAACCCACAGATCCAAGAAGCTCAACGACCCCCAATTACAAGAAATATGAGTAAACACACAATAAACACATCAAAATTAAACTGTTCAGAACTATTGACAAAGAGACATAGACACAATATACACATAGACATAAAGACACAGTATACACATAGACATAAAGATTAAGATGATAGTAGATTTCTCACTGGAAATTACATACACAAGAAGGTAATAAGGCAACAAACTTAAATACTAAAATAAAAAATAGTGTCAATATAGAAGTCTAGGCTGAGAAAAAAATATATAGCTTTCAAGAACAAATGCTAAAGATAATTTTAGATGCACAAAATCTAAAAGAATTCAGTGCCAGCAGACAGCTTACTATAAGAAATGTCAGAGAGAGTCCTTTGGGCAGAAGGAAAACAACCTAGATTAAAAGTTACATATATACAAAGGAATGAATAATTGTGAAATAATAAATATGTAGATAAATAAATATATATATGATTTTTTTCTGATTATTTAAATATCTTTAAAAAATAATTAACCAAAAAAATGTAATGTAGGCATTATAACATACAACTAAAATCTCTTCCAACCACTGGACAAAGATTGAGAAAAACATTACAAGAAATATACTGTTATCAGGTTTTTACACCAGACAAGAAGTATTATATTTCATTTGAAGGGAGACTGAGAAGTTAAAGGTATCAATCAAACAAGATCCACTGAAATAACAAAAGAGAACAGAAATGAAATGGAACAAAAAAAATAAATAGCAAATTGATATACTTAAAGGTAAATATGTCAAAAAAAAAAAAACCCACAAAAGTAAATGGTCTAAACACTCCAATGTATGGGAAGGCGTTTCTTAATTCTGTAAGAAAAGAAGACCCAGCAATATACCCTAAATGTAAAGACCCAAATAGATAAAAAGAGATATAAAAAGGGATTATACTATTACCAAAGAGATTTTAGAACTAAAAATATTACAAGGGAGTAAGAAGGTAATTTTGTAGCAATGAATCAACTCATCAAAAGTATATAGCAATTCTGAATATTTACATAGCTGGTGACATAGCTTCAAACTGTCTGAAGCAAAACTGATAGAACTGCAAGGAGAAAAGATGAATTCACAATTACAGTCAGAGATTTTAATATCACTCTCAATATTGGTAGAACAAGTAGATTAAAAATCAGCAAGGATAGAGTAGACAAAAACAGTATCAATAAATACAATCTAATTGGCACTTATGTAACAACTTTACAAGATGAGAAAATATGTTCAAGTGAGCACAGAACATTTACCAATGTAAACTATATTTTGGTCATAAAAATGAAGTACTGATTTTAACACACTTGAAATTATACAAGTTATATTAACTTACCATAATTGGATTAAATAAGAAATCAAAAACAGATCTTTGGAAAATTGCTAAATATTTGTAAATTAAATGGCACTTCTACATGGCCCATATGTTGTAAGAGAAATCAAAAGGGAAATTAGAAAATATTTTGAACTGAATGAATTTCATCAGAATTTGTGATTATGCAACTATATCTGTACTTAGGGGAATTTATAGCATTAAAATCTTATATTAGAAAATAAAACTTAAGTCAATGAGTGTAGCATGTATATTTCAAAAACTATAAACAATAAATTAAAAGTTAGGAAGAAAAGAAACATTAGTATGAGAATTAGTGAGATAGAAAACAAATAGAGAAATCAGTGAAAATAAAAGCTGATTCTTTGAAATTATCAATGAAATTTACAATCTATCTTGCTGAATCTTAAAATGATTGTACTAAGAACACAGACAAAAAAATTGTATATTTACTTTATTAATTTACTCAAATATAATTCTAGAAAATGCAACCTAACATCAGCCATCAGCAAGGAAGAAGAGAGGATTGGGGAAGGGCAGAGAGAAGCTGTTACAAAGAAGTTCTCTGATACATTTGGGGTGATGGACAGGTTTATTAACCCAACTTTGGTGATGGTCTGTCATGTTTATTATATCCCAATTATACCTCTTTAAGACTGTTTTTTTCTTTTTTCTTTTCTTTTCTTTTTTCATTTTTTTTGTACCAGAGATTGAACCCAGGGACGCGTAACCAGTGAGCCACATCCCTATCCCCTTTTTAAAATTTTTTATTTAGAGAGAGGGTCTTGATAAGTTGCTAAGGACCTTGCTAAATTTCTGAGGCTAGTTTTGAACTGACAATCCTCCTGCTTCAGCCTCCAGAGCTGCAGGGATTACAGGTGTACACCACTGCACCCGGCTTTAAGACTGTTCTAAAAGGACAGTCTTAATTTTAATTTTCTTAATTCTACAAGAAAATATTAATACTAGCTACTACTAGTATGTGAGAATTGGAGGGGATATGGTTAAAAATGATTTCTGCTGTTCTTTTAAGAACTGAATTCACTGGACACAAACTGACATTATTTATAATATCTGCAGTTTACCATTCAATTAAAAAAAAACTACTGCAGAGAAGTGTGACTAATTATGAATATGTTCATAATATTAGTGAGTCTATGCAGTATTATTTTTAACATATATGTAAATAGCATACAAGCCAATCATATTGTACAATGTTTTTACAAGCTGATAAGAGGAAATATACAGCCACATTTCAAAGAATATGAAGAAGTAATTCATCAAGATGGAAACAAATAGCCAATAGAAATATAAAAAAGGTGGTATGCCTTATTACTTATGAAATATATATTCAGAAAATGGTGAATTAACCACTTGGGTCTATCAGGTTATCAAATATTGAAAAATTGATATTTTCCAGTTATAGGTGAAAATGTAAAGAATATAGATTTCTAAAGACAACTTAAAACTGTATATCAAAATTAAAAAGAATGTTGACAAATTAATTTCACTTCCAGAAATTAATTTTAATTCTAGGAATTTGTATAAGATAATAGAATAATATATAGATACTAATCAAATATTATAAAAAGTAGTAACAAAGTTAAACAATTCATGTGTTCATCAATAGGATGAAATAAAATATCATATTACCTATTGGGTAACATGGAATGTCACAGACTGTTACAAAACAATGGAATGGATAAGCTAGATCTAGTGGAATGTGATGATCATTATTATTCAAAGTACAGATTTTGGTGTGAATATAACCAGAGATATGAAAAAATGTGCTCTATATGTATAATAAGAATTGTAATGCATTCCACTGTCATATATAAATAAAAATTTAAAAAAATAGATCTGTATTCCCACAATCTATTAGTCAGTGAATCATTTTTGAAATAACATGTTTATGTAAGTGCATATTCATTTACAGATATTTGGAACAGACATATTTTTCCAATATTAACTATTGATTTTTCTTATAGATAAGGAGAGAGTTCATAAGGGTATTTTCACTTACATATCTCTATATTTAATTATTTGCATTGCATCATAATAATATTTTCATTTTGGAAAAAAAATACCAGCTGTCTTATGAAACTGAGAATAAGATAACCCTTTCTGAAGAATTTATGTACTATAGTTTAACTATGAGGAATCCCTCCAAAGCTCATGTATGAGATGATACAAGAGGGTTCAGAGGTGAAATGATTGGGTAATGAGACCCTTAATCTAATCAAAGTGTTAATCCCCTGACAGGAATTGATTGGGTGGTAAATGAAGGCAGGTAGGATACGATGAGGAGGTAGGTCACAGTAGACATGCCTTTGGGGTTCACATTTTGTCCTTGGTGAGGGTCTGTCCGTCTCTCTCTGCTTTCTGATTGTCATGTCTGAGCTGCTTTCCTCCTACAACACACCCTTCCATCCATCGTGATGTTCTGCCTTATCTTGGGCACAGAGCAATGGAGTCAGCTTTCCATGGACTGAGATTGCTGAAACATTAAGCGACAAATAAACTCTTCTTCCTCTAACATTATTCTTGTCAGGTCTTTTGGTCACAGCAACAAAAAATTTGACCAAAACAGCATGCAATCAACCTTTTAGAAAGTAGAACTCAATTCAGAATCACGAGTGGGTTAGACTCTTTCTCTGCCACACATTGGCTGTGTGATCCTGGAAATTCATTTCAATTCTGAGTCTCAGACACTTGATTCATGCACTGGAATAGTACTAGCTACCTGACAGCTGAGAGAGAGGATTGGATAAGTGAGGTGCTGTGAAGTGTCAATGACAGGTGTTCAAGAGACACTAGTTTCCTTGCTCTCAGAGCCAAGAACCACTAACTGTCCTCATTAAGTTTTCAAGTAGTTAAGGCATTTTAAAAATATCTGAAGAACGCCCAAGAAATGTCTGGAAAATGTGCCAGAACCTCCTTAAAACACAATGCTGTAGGCGCTGGACAAGGAAATCACCTTACAAATCAGCATTTTGACATTTCAGGTTCCATATCTAGAAAATGGAATCCAAGGATGGTAGCCTTGAACAGAATTCCAACTATGCAAATTGTGTCAGTCCTAACAGGAGGAGAAATGTTACTGAATTTTCACCAACGGAATAAGAATAAAGAGGGTGTCTAAATTATGAAAACATATAACAAAGAGTGAAAAAGTTCATCTTTTACATTGACACATGCCCTCTTCCTGCTGCTACCTATAAGCAGACTGTGCACACTGGTACAGGTGGTCCTCTGTAATTGTGTGCATAAAATAACTGAGTCATTTTCCGATTGGTAAATAATATGCAATGTTAGATTCTTTGCACCATGTGTGTCACCCACCACCACATTTTGCTGCAAAACTGCCAGCAGCACCACGTTGTTGGAGAAGTCACAGGAAGAACCACTTGGCATCCTTGGCAAAGCTTAAATCTATTCACAGTATTGAACCTGACATATGCCCCAAAGCAGAACGTGTATGCTACCCTAACAATCTCTCCTGCTGTTCTATAATCAGAGACATAGATGAAGGGAGTGCTGCCACTTTTTCATTTGGCACTGAACAAACTCCTGGACTCTCTTTTTGGCCAAACAATGCGCTCATATTTAGGAGAATCAATGTGCAGATTACTAAACACAACCATTTCACTATTTCCATCACTATGTGCTACATGTAAGATGTGTGCTTCTTTCTGAATCTTTTCCCCAGCTGTGCTCAGTTTTTGAATCCTCTGAAAAAATAGAGTGGCTCGCTGCCATTGTTAGCCCTGACAATTTAGACGAACTCTTGAAGTCTGGAAGAGCCTAGGTGGCGGTTGCCTTGTCAACTTGTCTTTTCGTGGAAGGAAAGGAGCCCGAGTCCAGAGGGCATGTCTTGGCTTCATTTTCAAGACGTCTGGTACTGACAGAAGCTAGGAGTCAGCCTCAGCATGCACCATGCAGAGAAAGTCCTGGAAAGGTTTCTCCTTCTATCCCTCTGTTTTGTTGTTTCCTTTCGTATCATTCACAATGAGCCATATCCATATGGTGCTAGTGCCAGATCCAGGAGTGACTAGGTTTTGCCAAATCTCTTAGACCAGGACTTTCACATTACCCTTTGGTACTAACGTTAGCTAAAAAATTGACCTGACTTCGAGACATTTCTATGGGAAAACTGTCTACACAATTGAATTCAGTAGAGCAAAACACAAAATTCTGACCATGATTTGTTTAAAAATCTAAACAAAACTAATATAATTCCAAACTGAGGGTAGATTTCATAAGCAAACACAACAGTTAAATACAACTTATGATCCAGATGAGAGAAAACAAAACACTAGACAAGGGTCACTTGTAATACTGCAAGAAATCTGATAATGGCATATTTGCTTGAGGAACACTCTTCGCTTATTTTATTGCAATAAAAGTAAATGTCGTGATAATCATTAATCCATCAAATGCTCTACATTGGTTTGGAATTGGTTTTACCAAGGATAAAGACAAAAATATGACATTTAGAAAAGAAAACATCATGATGTCATTCCATGAAACTTTATGGTCCTTATCAATAACATGGAGACCAATCAAAGCACTAGTGAGAAAATTAAATAAAATCTGTGACTATAAACCTAAAATGGTACATGCAGAAAAATCATTATAGCTCTACCTAAATGAATTTATAAATATACGCTTAACACCAAACTAGTTATATCACACTTATATTTGGCTCGTATTATTAATATATTATTTCCACTTAAAGTAACCCATTGGTATTTATGGAAGATTCACTCCAAAATCCCCAGATACTCAAGTTGCTTTATAAAATGGTGTAAGTATTGACATATTACCTATTAACATCCTCCTATATACTTAAATCATCTCAGGATTACTTATAATACCTAATAATAAGTAAGTGCTATGCAAATAGTTTGTATTGTTTAGGGAATAAATGACCAGAGAAAATCTGTAACATGTTCAGTAGTATCTGAATAATTTTTTTAATACTTTCTTTCTAAGGTTAGTTGAATCCACAGATACAGAATCTATGGATATGGAGGCCAACTATATGTCAATAAGAGATGATCTTCAGAAAGAGCACACTCTAAAGAAATGTGATTAGATTGCCTCTGAATTCTGTCCGGATGTAGAATTGTGTCTTTAAATATATTTTTATAAATACAGTTGACTTTCCATGTGCAAGGGTTTCACATCCACAAATTCCACCAACTTTGGTTCCAAGACATCTGGGAAAAAAATTGCATCTATAGTAAACACATGCAGTCTTTTTTTCTGATCACTATTTCCTAAATAATGGTATAACAACTATTTATATTACTTGTGCATTGTAGGAGGTAATAAAAGTAATCTAGAGATGCTTTAGAACATATGGAAAGATGTGTGTAGGTTATATGCAAATACTATGGCATTTTACATAAGGAATATGAGCATCCATGGATTTGGAAATGAATCCCCCACAAATACAGAAGGGAAACTGCATTTAGTTTCTATATTCTCATCCTTCATTGAATTGTTGCAATTTTGTTGTTGCTGTTGTGACTTTGTGTTAGTGGGTTTATGATATAGTTTTTCCCATGCTTTTTAGTAATGATTTTCTGCAGTAACTAACTTGATCCTGGTTCTGAACTGTCCACTTGTCTAGTGGAGCTCCTCACAGCTGCCCTCCCTCCAGTTCATCATTTCCTGCTATTCTTGTCCTTCAGGCAGGGATCTGCAGGTGAGGTTGTGTGCAATGTGAATGAAATACCCTCATTGCTTTATTGCACTTTGAAAGAGCTCTTCCAGTTTACTGGCCTTCAACCAAAAAACCCTTAAGGAGGCCAAGATTTAGGGGTGTGTATGTATACCCTGTGTGATATGGAGAAGTAAAGAAGAGCCATGAAAAGAAAAGAGTGGTAGGAAAGGATTTGACTCCTCTGATTACTGATAATAGCGGGTGAGGTCATTAGCCTCCACAGTACTTGTTTGAAACCTAAACAGGTACAGCAACTCACCATTAGGATCAATCCATTACTGAATTAGAAATACGACTGAATTTAGCAACAAATTTGTGCCAACATTACTTCTAGCAGCAGTAGGTTTTCAGCAGCAGATTGGCACCGTGACAGAGTCCATAATTTTCACAGTATGTGTTTCATAATTTGTCATGCACACTCTGATTGCTTGGCATATTGGCAGAGTCCACAGTGCTCTCTAAATGTCACCAGACGCATTTGAGGATTTGTCATGCACGGTCTGAGCAAGTGACACAATACAGCAGAGTGGCCAGGTTCAAAGCTGATTTTTGCACTCCCTGTAAGTGAGTGCTCTCGAGTTCAGCCACCAGTGACGAGGGCCTGGTGGGGGCTGCACAGCCCTCCTCTTGGAGCTGCTGATTTTTAATTCTGTGTCAAGTGATCATATGGATGCTGCCAGGAGAAAATACTATTTCACGGCAGGTGTGACATGCACGGTACAGAATTTGTTGCCTGATAATATTCTTTTCAAATCATTCCTTGTAGTGCACTTAACATTTTTTTTCATAAAAGCACAAAGAGCATTTCACAAATTAGGAGTAAGGAATAGGAGAGGATTAACTATGAATAGAGGGTAGAAAAAGCTATATTACAATAAATTACTCAGTTAAGGGAGCAAAGGATAAGATGTGTCTGCTGATTTTAACAGAAACAGAGAGCAGTGTTGGATCAGAGATTCCTGGGTTAGTCATTCTAACACCTGGCTCCTGTAGAAACAGCTCCTGAGTTAAGGCAGCCCATCCATCCTTTCTTGGTCTTGGTTAATGAGGAAGTGGAATGAGAGAACCTCTAAAGGAGCTTTCATGTCTCTACATTCCGTTGTTCTAAGATAGGAGAGTGAGTTTATTAATATCTTTCAGTCTTGTGACTCCTTTGCCTGAAATGATTGCATAATGATTTCTCAGTGTTTAGTAAAAGCTTCAAGAGCTACATCTGCTGGAAGCTTTTAGTCGTCTAGGATCCCAGCCATTATATTATCACTTTTAGTTGCTGTCTTTTAGGAGGAGAAAGGAAATTAGTCTTTTTTATACATTTGAGTCCTGCCGATGCACCTGTTACTATGAAATCTGTTTGATGATAAATAAGTCACATATGCTCCAGAGTATTGTCTTGACATGTGCAGGGAGAAACCTTCACAGACATATGTTGCAAAAAGCAATATCTGTGACTTTTTTTTTTTGCTTCTGGATCAGTGTAAGACGGGTGATACTAGTAGGCTAATGAAGATTATTTAGGCCAGGTGGGAAGCTGAGTCTTTCACTTGGAAAGTTTCAAATTTTGAAAGATCTACCAGCAGGCTGTATTTTATAAAGTACAGAGGTAAAAAGCACAAACACATACTCCACTCACAAACATACTTATTATCCAAAGCCATAGTATATTAAAACACACAGAATTGTTCATTTGAAAAAGTCCAGAAGACTATGGACATTTGCCTACTATCTGTAGCTTTACTCAAAAAGAAATAGTTCTTCTGAAAAGGTCACCAGGAATTAGCTTTATTGAAAGTGTATTTATTTTAATTTTTCTGTTGTAAATTTGATTAAGACAAGGAGGGTGACCAACAGTCCTCCCTGACTTCTAGAAAAAATTGTTTTTTCCACTAACCCTTCTATTGGCCAGCTTCCTACCAGTCACACACACTGCCAATCCCTGGCTGCAGACCAGCAGTCACTGACCCTCAAACTCAAATCTCACCACCACACATGCAAGCAAGTGAAGATCCCATTTGGCTTAATATGTACTGTCTGATAAAAGTTGGGTATCTTTTCAAATTCTTAGACTGATTTGTATAACTGCTTCTGTGGCTTTTATTAACTTTTGAAATTAATTTGTTCTGATCTTTAAAGGTTCAATTTTGTTATTCGAGAATGTTGCCCCAATCTGCTTTCCCAAATATTTTTTCTGAATTTTATCCTAAAGGAAACTGAATAACATTTGTATAAATACAAATGCTTTTCATATGCTGATGACAAATGCCCTATAAATAACATTGACCTGAGTGTACTAAGAAAAAGTCTCCATACATTCCATACAACAAAATATTTAACCTCATCTCTTCTCTGAAGTGTCATCCTCATAAAATAATTGCAAAGACACCTAAATCAATCTGTGTCTTCTTCATGGTTAGCCATGAAAAGCCCTCCTATTCATAAAGCCCTCCTCCATGGCTCTTTTGAGATATCATAGTTGTCTTTTTATGTGTACCAATGAAGGATATTCACCTTTGATATTCTGCCTTAAGTACAAACACACACACACACACACACACACATACAGATACACACATACACACACACACACACACAGAGAAAGAGAGAGAGAGACAGGGAGAGACTTCTGTTAAATTGTTTGGTCAATATATTAAAAAGTTAAAGTATTTGATTGATTTGAAATATTTGCTTTCAATTGTTATCATTTCCTGCTTCAAGTCACCTAGAACAATAGATAGATGGAGGAAAAGCCAAAAAGATAATAATAAACACACATTAAATAAAATGAAGCAACATATCACATTTGAAGTCATCAACCTAACAAATTCTTAACAGTTATGAGTATGTAGTCCTTACCAAAAATTTTACAACTTTGGAGACTTGATAGTTTCATTTTACATTTTGTAAAACTCTTATAAAACTTCATTAGTCTCTCTTCTTCATTAGTTTCCCACATTTCAGTAATTTTTGTTTCTTCCAGTGCTAGGGATCAAACCCACAGCCTCACACTAGTCAAGAACTCTACCACTAAGCTATATCCTCAGCCCCCACAATTGTTTATTTATCTTCCTAAACACTTAATGTTTACATGCAAACATACATTTTCCTCCTGGCTTATTATCCTGTGACTCCTCGTTCTTATTAAAGAGCTGTCCGATAAGTAGAACTAATTTATTTGGAGCTGTTTCCTTAGTCCAAATTGTTTTCGTTCATCTCTTACATTAGCTTTAGCAATCTAAATTTCTGATAAATTTATTCTATCTACAACTCATTTCCTGGATAGAAGAACTAATAAAAACATTTTTGTTTGAGGCATGCTACTTTTCATTGCTAAAGTATTAAAAAATAAAAATAAATTATCTTCTGGAAAGATCTTCCAATACTTGCCTTGGGTTAAGAAGCAGAGAAAAGCCTAACATTTCCCAAAAGCTCACAGCAATAGTCAAGTCATCACTTTGATCTACCTCAAGTGCTTTTATAATACAAAATCCAGAATTTTCAAATAGCATTTAGCCTAGTGAGATGGATTTTTCTCAGAGCAGAGTGATAGCTTTTGTCAACTTTTCACACAACTGCAGTTGTGCAGTCAGGCCCATTCTGATCATGGGCCTTTCTATTGTGAGTGACACATGCAGGTCACAAAGCATTTGTAGAAGTGGTCAGGAAATACATTTTTTTCTTATGCATATTAACAGAAATCAAGAGGAAGAGGAAATAACCAAGTTGAAGATAAATTTTAAAGATTTTCTGCACCTATGTAGCTAGTAATTGTCTTCTTTTACTTTGCAATGTAAAGGTAAAGAGGGTTCTTGCAGTCCTGGAGCTTATATACTCATGAGAGAGAGACACACACAATAAACAAATAAATTATCAATTTATGTATGTGTGAATATAAATATGTATATGCATATAATAAGTGAAAATGCATACAATGATGTATACATAAGCATAAATTTATCATATGCACACATTATAAGTGTGTACACTTACCAGATAACAGTGATTCACAAGGAAATTTAAAATGAAGAGTAGGACATGAAATGTACCCAATTTTCTCAAAAATAATAGCTCATGCACTGCATGAAGCAGGGAGTGAGGAACTGTGGGAAGGGAAGAGGCCCTCCTATATGCCTCCTATGTGGCCTCCTTTCTTATCTCTGTGGCATGTTGCATATTGGAGATCAACAGAACACTACCCACTGCCTTTTCCTTTTTATTCTGCCTTTATAGAGTGGAAATTTTTGCATCCTCCTCATTACTAAAGATCTATTATTTCTAGCATTTTACAATGCTACAGTTCATTTCTATTTTTTGCAACAACTTCAATGGCAAACTAGAAGATTGTGAATCAGACACTGCTGGCCAGCCACCCTCTTAATTAAGTGCATTAATATTTCTTTTAATATTCTGAGTGAAATCATTCTAAAAAATGACAGACTATAAAGATGGCATGTGCATTTTGTTTGAAAATGAAAATAAAAGTACATCAACAACTAAAAAATACTTTTTAAAAAAAAAAGAGATAAAGAGGCATTCTTTTATTATCTGAATGTCAAGTAAAGATATGATACTTAGAGCTTTTTAGCCATCTTGAACCCACAAGGGAAGTCTTTCTTCTCCTGGAATTATTTGTGTAAAACAAATAATTTTACCTCCTTATTTTAAATTCTGTTGTCATTTCTATATCTTTGGGTAAAATTTATCCTCAGCAATGATACATTTTTTAAGCTTTAGCAACTTATCATTTTTTTTTTACCCAGTGTGATGCAATCACCACCTTCTTGACCTTCCAACCTACCATTCAAATATCTTTTGGAGTATTTTTCCTTCACAAGACTTGACATGGTTTACAATGAGATATTAGTGATTTAGCTGTGTGCTTCTTCATAGTCTATCCCTACATGAGCTTCTACTCTCTGGAAAATAAATATCACACATTTGGCTCACAGTTGTTGCTTTGCACACGTACTGGCAGTTTGTGGGCACTCAACAAATAGTTGAGTTGAATTAATGACGTTGGTGTTTAAAATTACAATTTGAATCATAATTCTTCTTTGTAAAAACACATTAATTTCTTTGTAATGTTGTGAACAACCAATAAAACAAACAAACAAACAAACAAACAAAAACACATTAATTTTATTACACAGATGATAAGGTGTATATAAAATTTCCTAATCTAACATATCAAGGTATTCCACTCTCTTGCTGGGCTGACCTTTGTAGCCCCTTGTCCTACCACCACTGCCTGCCTCTCACTTCATGTTCAGTCTCAAAAATAATTAATATTTGGGGCTGGGGATGTGGCTCAAGCGGTAGCGTGCTCGCCTGGCATGCGTGCGGCCCGGGTTCGATCCTCAGCACCACATACAAACAAAGATGTTGTGTCCACCGAAAAACCAAAAAATAAATATTAAAATTCTCTCTCTCTCTCTCTCTCTCTCTCTCTCTCTCTCTCTCTCTCTCTCTCTCTCTCCCCCCCCTCTCTCTTTAAAAAAAAATTAAAAATAATTAATATTCACCCTTCTTAGATTTTCCAAGAATATAGAACTTTTTTGCTCACTGCCTCGACAACTTCCATGCAAATCATCTATTCACAAATTAGGAAATTGGTTGGTAGACTGCATCAAAGGGGAAAAAAGACAAAAATAGTATTTATAAAAAGAAAATTGGAAGAGAGGTAACTTTATATAGCCTGGGAATAGGGAAACTCATTTACATATTTTTCCATTAAACTTTTTTTTTTTTTGGAGATGGAGAGGCAACTAGTAGAGAGGACAGTGTGGGCATTGCATCCTTGACGAATATGACTAAGAGTATAAGAAAAGCATTTTCATTTGCTGATGATGCTCTAAAAGCATCAAGAATTTGGTTGTAGAAAAAATGGGAGGCTGGGTTGGTGAAATATGAGTCAGGGTTTACCCAGGGACTTCTTATTCTTGGTAAATCTATGTTTTCACCATTTCTCTAATCACAATTTCTCAAAATCCATTCCTAATCCATCTTCCTCTGGAGAAGACACATCCATTCTTCTAAAACCAGCCCTTTTCACTTGTAGATTTTGTATACTACATGCCTAGCCTCTAAATCCAAATATCATCCTACTATTAATATTATATATAACTCATATATACATATATTTTTTAACATATTACATGGTTCTGCAAACACTTATTAAGTGATGCTTTAGGTGAAGAATTTTATTTGGTGCTCAAGATACAACAGTAAACTAGTGTTATGATTTCAATATGAAGTATCCCCCAAAATCTCATGTGGGAGATAAGGCCGAAAGTATAGAGGTGAAATAATTGAGTTTTGAGAGCTTTAGCACAATAAATGCATTAACTCCCTGATAAAGATTAACTGGGTGGTGTTTCTAGGCAGGAAGCTTGTAACTTGTGGAGTTGGGTCCTTGGGTCATATATTGAAGTATATATTTTGGCCCTGGTGAGCAAGAGTTTTCTCTCTCTCTCTCTCTCTCTCTCTCTCTCTCTCTCTCTCTCTCTCTATCTCTCTCTCTCTCCTCTCTCTCTCTCTCTCTCTCTCTCTCTCTCTCTCTCTCTCTCTCCTTCCTTGTATCCTTTTCTAAGTTGCCTTCCTCCTGTACACTTTTTTTTATCAAGATGTTCTGCCTCTCCTTTGCCCCAGAGCAACATAATCAGTTGTTTATGGTCTGAGACCCTGAAACCATGAGCCCCAAATAAGCTTTTCCTCCTCTAAAATTGTTCTTGTCAGGTCTTTTGGTCACAGTGACAAAAAGCTGACTGAAACAACTAAGTGGCTAGAACTTCAAGATGGGTACACCCACTTAAGACAGTTAAAGAGGAAAACTTATTAGTAGCAACAGTTACTGTAGTTAAATGTTGAGACAGCAATTAGCAAGAAACTTTCAGTCTGATCTAAAAAAGAAAGTGAATTGCTGCCCAACAAAAGCCAATTCCATGGCTTAGGAAGGAGGTGAGTCTCCTCCAGGTAAGGTGAGTGCCATGTCAAACAGCATCCATGGTCAGCTTCATGAGGTTTGTGACTGAGACTAAAGCCTGGCTCTTAAAAGTCATTAGTATATTATCATTATTATCCTCCAAATTATTTTTTGGCTACAAATTCTGCTACATGTACGGCAAAAGGCGTATATCAGGTGGTGCCAAACCCTCTGTTGAGAGCTTCTTAATTTATTCAGCACCCCTTAGGGAACACTAGACTAACTCAGAATTCTGAAAGTAAATACACTTTACCCACAGCTATTCCACACGTTGTGGCCTTTGTGTTTTATATGTGCTGTTTCATTTGTAAAGCTGATTTCTTGCCCCTTCAGAGTTTGGATCACTGTAGTAGGTGGCATTATTTATTTACAGTAATTTGTTCTGTCACATCACACTTCTCTATGGTCAGAATAAGCTTTGCTCCTCATGTGCTTTGGACTTGCCCATGGAACTTTGGCCAAAGGAACAGAAGTAGACGGGATTTATACAGTTTTAGAGCAGAAATTTGAAATGTACTTTTTGTGATTTGACGTTGGCCCCCTGAGCTTCTGCTGTCTAAAAGTAGACTGTGCTGTGAAAAAGGTCATGTCACAGATAATGGCTGTTCTTCCACTGTTAGACCTGGAATGAAATCTACCTGCAGGCAAGGCCAATAGAATCCAGCTGAGCCCACAGCTAGTAGGGGCACAGTTGACCAAAGGCTCTCATTTGAGTTAGAAATAATATTTGTTGTTATATAAGTCTTAATGATCAAATAATCAAAACTCTGGAGACCAAGAGACCTCTGTAATAAAATAATTTATTGAGCCATAACACCAGAAATAAAAGAAACGGTCCCAGAATAGTCCTAGGAAAAGTATCCACAGACACCAGTAGCAAAAGTCTAGGAAAATGTTCCTATAGTCCCTTCTAAAAACCACAGTACTTTACAATGAAAACTCAAGGAAAGCAGGCAGACGTTGTATGCACTGAATCTATACTAGCTATTGAGAGGAGGGGTGTATTACCTGAATTAGGGCAGGCTTTGGGAGACAGATGTAGTCTACAAGGTGCAACAACCATTGCCTGTGTGGTGGTTGGGGTTGCAAGCAGATATGGAGGAACCCAGGGTCATTTTATAGTTTCAGTTGAAGTTTTTAATCTATACTCAAGAATGTAAAATGGTCTTTTTGTTGTAATTGTTGTTATATAATTTAGTACTGATTAACCTCTTCCATCTCATGCTGTTTCCATCCTTGGGCACTTTTGTGTTTAAATTTAACTTATTTCAAAATTATTTTCCTATCAACGCTAAAAGTTCAGAGCCATTTTGTTGCTACAGCAAAAGCTGTATAATAGCATATTACAGGTGCATTTTTCTAATTTTTCAATTTTTTGAAACTGCTAATGAAATTAGATGAGTGTTATGCTTCATTCACATCCATTTGTTTCACACAAATTCTGCATATAACTTGGGTGGGTCAGCAGTGATACAGAACTTTGCAAGTAGGATTAATACAGGATTCCTTCCTTTTTTTTTTTTTTGAACAAACTAGTATTTCAAAAGAAAACTTTGATTTGTGAGCTTTTGAGACAAAGTTAAATCCAAGTTATATAATATTTTAAAGTGTTTAATTTAATCCAGATAAAACAATCACATTGAATTATTAGGATATATGCTTTCTTCTCACTTCTTCCAAATAAGCACCTCCTAACACCTAATAAACCTCTCCCTGGGACTGATCTTATGCCTTCAAATCTGTCGATCAGTAATCTCCCTCCTAAACCTTCTTAGTTTCTCTCTAGGAAATCATGAAATTGACCCTATAAACATTTTCTGCTTCCTTATCTTCCTTAACCCATAGAGAAAGATAATATCTTTTAAGTGTTGACAAAGGGTTGGGGTATTGAAGTATTTCAGAAAGACGATAGTTTTGCAAAAACCAACCATTGAAATACCCATGAAACACAAACCTCCCTATAATTAGTCATCAGCAATAATAAATCATCACCATGCCAGCCTTTACAGTCCCTGCTGCACTGACTTGGACCATCCCCCACTTCCCTTTTCTCTACTCATCTCCTGTGACTGTCAATCAAAGGGACACAGCCCTGACCAGAGCTTAGCTGACTGGGCAGGCTTGGAAACAAGACCCGCAGCAACATAAAATATTAGGCACATAAAATGCTTCAGAAAAGAGAGATCAAAATGTAGAAAAAGTTAGGCTACTACCAACAGAAATGGGAACTTCAAAATACACATGAAGGAGAAGTTTCCACTGCTCCTTCTGCTTAGAATACCTACTGCTTAGAGACCTGTGTGTTATTTTTCTTCCCTTTGTCTCCTTCAAATTCACTTTCATCTTCCAAGGTAAAACTTTCTTGGAAAGGCTAAAGAATGACTTAAGGAACAAGTTCTCCAGCTATAAACAAATATGCACAATGTGAATGCAAATTTCCTCCCTTTGACTGGGTCTTTGTGAGACCATCGCCCCAGGCAATTTTGTCCTGCTGGACAGGAGACTGCTGTATAGAGGTTAAAATTTGCTTTGATGTCAGAGTTTCACCTCAAAAATGTTTTCCAAAGCCCACTACCAGAGTCTCAGAATTAGTCATTAATTAGGTTAAGACAATTTGAAGTGTAGAGGAACTTTATGAAATACATACTCCTTTGTTGTGGTTATTATGGTAATTTTAAATGGAAGAATCTCAACAGCAGGGATCATTAAAGCTGGATATTTTAATGATTCTTTTGAGGAACTGAAATAAGATTGAAAAGAAGCCAGATCTAAAACTGACACTCCTAAGGGCACATCTCATTTTGACCTTGGCTTATTTTGCAACCTAAGGCTAGTGACAAAACCTCTCAAGCTCTGTAAGGGAGCTATAAAATTTTGATGAGATGCTATTTTACAGAAATTCTGAAAAATTAACCCTTGCTAAATTTTGCCATTTTCTTTCCCGGGAATTTAGCAATTAAGCCCACTAATATTTAGCCCTGACCCCTGTGTTCTGACTTACACACACACACACACACACACACACACACACACACAGTTGAAAGTTCCATCCTGTCTTGGCAACAAAATATAACAGCTATGTATCAAGAGTCGGCACATCACAGTCTAGAAGGGCTTCCACCTCTCCTGAATTTATATAGGACTCAGTGTGCCCACATAAATTGCTAAGGTTTTCACGTGGCTCCTGATGGGATTCAGGACACACTATTTCCCAGTATTTTTTTTTTAGCTTTATGAATGTTATAAAAATTATTTTAAATACACAAGGGAACCCATATTTTTGAAGGAACTCTTTGGTCAAAGAGTAAAGCACAGTTTCATGAATATCTTCCCTTACATTTGCTTTCTTTTTTTTTTTATTGGTTGTTCACAACATTACAAAGCTCTTGACATATCATATTTCATACATTAGAATCAAGTGGGTTATGAACTCCCATTTTTACCCCAAATACAGATTGCAGAATCACATCGGTTACACATCACATTTTTACATACTGCCATATTAGTGACTGTTGTATTCTGCTACCTTTCCTAACTAACATCATCAAAATGGCGATATTACCAAAAGTTCTCTATAGGTTCAATGCAATGCCAATCAAAATCCCAATGGCATTTCTTGTAGAAATAGATAAAGCAATCGTGAAATTCATATGGAAAAATAAAAGACCCAGAATAGCAAAAACAATTCTAAGCAGGAAGTGTGAATCAGGTGGTATAGCAATACCAGATTTCAAACTATATTACAGAGCAATAGTAATAAAAACAGCATGGTACTGGTACCAAAACAGGCGGGTGGACCAATGGTATAGAATAGAGGACACAGAGACTAATCCACAAAGTTACAACTATATTATATTTGATAAAGGAGCTAAAAACATGCAATGGAGAAAGGATAGCATCTTCAACAAATGGTGTTGGGAAAACTGGAAATCCGTATGCAACAAAATGAAACTGAATCCCCTCCTCTCGCCATGCACAAAAGTCAACTCAAAGTGGATCAAGGAGCTAGATATCAAATCAGAGACTCTCCGTCTGATAGAAGAAAAAGTTGGCTCCGATCTACAGATTGTGGGGTCGGGCTCCAAATTCCTTAATAGGACACCCATAGCACAAGAGTTAATAACAAGAATCAACAAATGGGACTTACTTAAACTGAAAAGTTTTTTCTCAGCAAGAGAAACAATAAGAGAGGTAAATAGGGAGCCTACATCCTGGGAACAAATTTTTACTCCTCACACTTCAGATAGAGCCCTAATATCCAGAGTATACAAAGAACTCAAAAAATTAGACAATAAGAAAACAAACAACCCAATCAACAAATGGGCCAAGGACATGAACAAACACTTCACAGAGGAGGACATACAATCAATCAACAAGTACATGAAAAAATGCTCACCATCTCTAGCAGTCAAGGAAATGCAAATCAAAACCACCCTAAGATACCACCTCACCCCAGTAAGATTGGCAGCCATGATGAAGTCAAACAACAATGAGTGCTGGCGAGGATGTGGGGAAAATCGGGTACTCTTGTACACTGCTGGTGGGACTGCAAACGGGTGCGGCCAATTTGGAAAGTAGTATGGAGATTCCTGGGAAAGCTGGGAATGGAACCTCCATTTGACCAGCTATTCCCCTTCTCGGACTATTTCCTGAAGACCTTAAAAGAGCACACTACAGGGATACTGCCACATCGATGTTCATAGCAGCACAATTCACAATTATTTCCCAGTATTTTAAGGAAGAAATTTGAGAGAAATGCACAAGCAAATTCAGACTCACCTCCCCTGCACCATTTTCTCTTGAGGTAGGCTGGGTGTGTGGGAGACTCCTCGCTGAAGTTAAGTTTCCCTCTCGCGAGAACATGACGGAAATCCCTTGCCCCTCCTGCTCCTCTCCGAAGGGCCCCTTGCTTGGCTCTCTTTCTCTCTGCCCTCCTCCTCTCCTCTCAGCCTCTCCTTTTCTTCCCTTTTGGGCATCCCCCTAGTAAATCTCTTGGTTGCATCTCCCTCTCGGGTGAGTCACTCACCTTTCAAGGTATATCATAAAACCTAAAGGATGTTTTGACCTTCCTCTGAAGCAGGTGTTAAGATCCCCATATTTGAGGCCTACCTATATCTGAAGGAAGGAATTCTCCTTCTCTAAAGACGTGTCTCAGATCCTGAACAAGCAGGCCTTGCTAAGTTCCCCCAGTTTATTATTAGATTGTCTCTCATTGACTGTGGGAAGCCACCCCTGAGCTATTTGAGCATCTTCACTAGGCCTCTGAGCCAAGGAGATTTTGGTTTGGCATTGCAAGGTATTTTGTGGCTCCTCTCACTTAATTGTGCAATGCACATGACCTCTGTCTTTGCTCTACTAGGAAGACAGATCTCAGAGCTCAGGAGTTGGGCATGACCCATTGAGAACTGGACAGCCCACCTCCTACCTTAACTGGCTAAGAACATTCTGTAGAAAGCCTTTGAAGTTCTCCCATATAAATAGAGCAAATGCGCTCCCGCTCTCTCTTTCCAGCATGGGGACCCTTAAGGTCAAAGAGCCATTCTCTGCCTCCACTCTTTAAAACTACTTTCTGTGTCATGTGATTTTTTGCCATATTTCTCAGCCAGCCTACTCCACACAGGGGAACTCTCCACTTCATCAAACTAGCACACAAACTGCATAGGGTTACCTGTTTCTTCATGTCTTTACTTCTTTATGAGTACGTCTGTGTCACAAAAAGCTTACATTCAAAAAATGTCTGTGCTTTTCCCTCCATGACATGTTTTTTTGTTATAAGGGACTCACTTATGAATTTAGGATGGGTAAGGCAAAGAAAAATTTCCTCCCCTACATTCATTTAGCCTTTGTTCTAATAAGAAGGCCTGATGAGCCTAAGGACATCTCAGTCTCCCTTGATTCAATCTTATAGTTAATTCATAATGTCCGTGCTTCTGGCCTCCCTCACCCCGCTGTCAGATATGCCACATGGCCTTGTGGTTCAGTGTAGAGACCTGGAACCTCCTACCAGTCAACTCACTCACAAGCTATGAGATATTTTTCAGTTCCTTATCCTAAAAAGAGAAGGGTAAAAATTGTGGAACTTATCACCTAGTGCTATTAGGAGGCTTAAATAAGTTAATACTTGAAAGCACCTAGAATAATGCCAAACATGACAAGCACTATACATGCTTGCCAAAGACTACAATGATCAGAATGGTTATCTGTGAATGCCAATGGCTCAACTGAAAACCAAGAGTTTCCTATACTTCCAGACACTGTTTGAGTCTTTAATGAAAGTCAAGCTAATATTGCCTGCTTGTGCTTGCTACAGGTATGGGACACTGGGACATAGTTCCTCACTTGCCCATCTTCCCAGTGTTGCCTCACCTATTTAACTTAACCCTTTGCTATTCAATGTATGATCCACTGAACAGCATAATTGCCATTATTTGAAAGCCTATTAAAAATGCAGAATCTCACCAGGCATGATGGCACACCCCTGTAATCCCAGTGGCTAGGGAGGCTGAGGCAGGAGGATTGCAAGTTCAAAGCCAAATCAGCAGTTTAGTGAGGCCCTAAGCAAGTTAGCAGGATCCTATCTCAAAATTAAAAAGTAAAAAAGGGCTGGGGATGTGATTCAGTAGTTAAGTGCCCCTGGGTTCAATCCCTAGTACCAAAAAGAAAAGAAAAAGAAATGTAGAATCTCAGACCTTCTGCAGACGTATTGAATCACAATGTGCAGTTTAGAGCTCATCCAGGCAGTCTAGGTACATTGGTTTGATAGTGTTGAGTGCTTATTTCTAATGCACATCTCTACTGTGAAACTGTGAAAAGGCAACACATAATCTTTTACTAATAATACAGATAAACTTTGTAAGTAATTATGAAAAACTAATTAGTGTTCAAAGATACTCATTTTTACATTTGGTCACTCTCCTTTTCTTGAGTTCCTGTATAAGTTTTCTTGAGCAAATGGGGTGAGGGGAGAAGTAATACGAGTTTGCATACTAGGAATGGAGCATAAGTTCTAGGTCATGAAGGATGGATTGTCAAAAGTGAATGCGACCTGTTAGGTGCAGGGCAGTGGAAGGGCTGAGAGGCACTGGCTTTATGAATATCAAAACTGTTTCCACACCCTTTCAAAAACAAATTGTTGTAGCTCTTACCCAAGTCAACATCTGAATTTTACAAAGAATACCAACCTCTTGATTGATTGATAGATCTCTTCTTTTTGGTTTATTGCATTGTTAATTGCTAATAATGGTTTTTCTTATAAGATAAAAGAAGGAAAGAAAGGAAGAGACAGAGGAAAAGAAAGTAAGACATAGACAAAGAAAGAAAAACCTCAATGTAAAATAACTAAAGAATATTTATATTCTCTTTTATGAAAGAGCCTTAAAAGAAAATCACTTTTAGCCAGACGTGGTGGTGAACTCCTTTAATCTTAGTGGCTTGCGAGGCTGAAGCAGGAGGATCACAAGTTAAAAACCAGCTTCAGCAACGTGGTGAGACTCTGAGCAACTTAATGAGAACCTGTCTCAAAATAAAATATAAAATATTGCCTGGCATGTGTCTCAGTGGTTAAGTGCCCCTTCATTCAATCCCTGATACACACATACACACACACACACACACAAAAAAAAAAAAAAAAAAAAAAACAAGGAAAACCACTTTTAGATTTTGCAATTTAGAAGCTCAACAAAACCTCATGAGTAAGGGAAAGAGTTTCTGTCAGTTATTGGTCTTCTTGAATTGTATATGCTGGCTCCCTATTGTCACCAAATGGTTGTTGCAAATATGCAAACACAAGGAAGTTTAAGAGGATCATGTTACGTGCCCATCAAAACCAATTCCTTGTCAGCAGAATGGGACATTTGAGATTGTTTTTTTTCCTAATAATGTTTCACTGAGCTCCTAAGACTAGGGCTGAGAAGGGTGGAAAAGAAATGAGATTGGTGTCTTGGAAAGGAGGAAAAGTTGACAGTGGTTGGGGAAAACACAAATAGAGGCATCTATATCATATACAACACCTGACAATTTTATGTTGCTCCTTAATCTGATCCCCAGTACCTCACTAGGAACACTCCCTACCCTGCTCCCAACACTCAAATTGTTCATATTTCAAATTATGAAGGTTTTCACTTCTGAGGCTATGATTAGAGACAGACTGTATGAGGTACTGGACCAGGGACACAAAGTCACCACATAACACTTACTTTTTCATTTAACAATTATATATTGAAATTAGTGCTGAGGTTCTTGTCTTAATGCAGTTTATGAACTAATGTGGAGGATAGCATAGAAACTGTCTTAATGTGTTCTCACTGCTACAATAAAATGCCATGAGCTAGGTGACTTATAAGCAATGATTTATTTCTCATAGTTCCAGAGTCTGGAAGCTCACCATCAGATCAATGGCAAACTCAATGTCTGGTGTGGGCCTACTTGCTGGTTCATAGTTGGAGTCTTCTAACTGCACGCTCATTTGGAACACACTGGACAAACACACTCCCCTGGGCCTGTGTGATTAGGAACATCAGTCTCATTAATGAGGACTCTGTCTTTACGACCTAATCACCCACCAAATGTTCCATCACCTACATTGTCACCTTGGGATCAGGATTTCAACAAATGAATTGTCAGCGGTGGGCACATATATTCAGACCATCGCAGAAACACATAATGTTTGTTTTAATAATCAATATAATCATAAAAACTGACAAAATAATAATAGTAAATAGCTGGGCTTGGTGGCACACACCTGTAATCCCAGAGGCTCAGGAGGCTGAGGCAGGAGGATCATGAATTCAAAGTTAGCCTCAGCAAACGTGAGGCAATAAGCAATTCAGTGAGACCCTGTTTCTAAATAAAATACATAATAGGGATGGGGATGTGGCTCAATGCTTATGTGCCCCTGTGTTCAATTCCCCATACCCTCCCCTCACAAAATAGTCAATAATCAATGATTATGAAGTATTTTCAATATGCCCTGAACTGGTATTCTAAGTACTTTATGTAAAATAAAGAATCTAATCCTTACAGTTATCTGTGAGGCAGATAATAGCATTGTCTTCCTTTTACAGAAGTGAAAACTGAGACTAGGAGAGGCATAGCCACTTACCAAAAAAATAATAACTTGTCCAAGGTATACCATGGTATGTAAAAGAGCTAGAATCTGAATCAGGACGGTTTGGTTCCAAAGTCCACAACGTAATCTTTCTATATGTATAACAAGATGTGCAAGATGTGTGTATAAATAAGAAATGCAAAATAAAAGACAAGAGATTGAGGAATTGGAATGCATAAATTTGAATGAAAGGCAATGTGCAGTTCATGAAGGATCAAATCTGCTTTCAAACAGAGTAGGATTTCTGAATTCTTCATCCACAAAGCCATACATGTGGGAAATGACCATTTGAAGCCTGAAGTCTGAAAGCTAAAGCCCAGTCATATTATACAATCACTCTTCTCCTGGATCTTGAAACTCCCACATGATGGTTAGCATGATACCATCAGGTCATTGTCATCAGGGGACCCAGGGGCTATCTTTCCTTCTCCTCCCACTTCCTGGAAAGTCTTCCTAGTCTAACAGCAGAGCTCCATTTTCATTCGCACTTTTTTAAGACACTCTAGTTTTAACTCCAAATCTCTTTTTTTTCCATTTTATCTCCATGACATGATTTGAAATCTTCTAAAGACTCAATATTTTAGAAACAACAGAAAGATATAGAGTACCTCTGCTTTCCCCAGGCAGTTAACTACCCTGAAGCATGAGAGAATACAGCAGCTTTCTTCCCTGAAATTGAGAGGAGGACCGGGAAAATGAGGAGGTGACACCATAAATCAACCGCAGTGCTGAGGGCCATTACGAAGTAGAAATGACGCATCAAAATTTCCTTGCTAGCGTACCCCATGTTAAATGGATTTCGCTGTTGACATTGCATGTAAGGTGACCTTGCTCAAAGACCAAGGCGGATCCGGGTTTAGAGCTGATCAGGTTTGAGGAAGTATCCCGGTCCTTTGGTTAAGGGCGTTCCCAGTTTAAGACCTTGGGTTTTAGGGAAGTTCGATGTTGAGGATTATTGCTGCTGGAATTAGGGCGTTCCTGCTGCCTGAGCTCCCATTGAGTTCTCGTGAGATTCAGAGAGCATTTTGGGAAGAAAGCCTCGTGGAGTAGGTGAATTGGGTGGCAGCAGAACTGGGATTGCCCCAGAACGTGTGTGGAGGCCGGTGTGAGTTCGGGAATAAAGAATTGCTGTTTGAATCTACAAAGCTGTGTGGTGGCTCGTGATTCTGTGCCCAGCCAAGACTGCGGCACCGCAGGAGGAGTTTGTGGTCACAATTAGATAGTGGGGAATTATCTAAAGATTTTAAGCAGATGACCAATGTGACCCCATTTGGGTTTAGGGAGATAGATCTAAGGGTAGTGTAGAGAAGACACGTGTAGAAGCAGGGAGACCACTAAGGAAGCTGTGAAAATAATCCTGAACAGAAAAAAGTCACATAACCTTAGTGAGGACTGAGATTAAACTGTGCTCAAGGGAAGTATTAAAGGGACATGAAACCAACTTTCACAGAGCTTACGATTTATTTAGGAAGATTATAACAATGGCTAGAAGTATTCAGCTCTTATCACATGCCAGGTACTCTGCTAAATGCTTTATGTAAAATAATTGTTTAAATCTCATTATTAGTTTTCATATTGACTATATGTAGAAATGATAATATTTTGCATATATTGAGTTAAATTATACTATCAAAATTAATATTTCTCCTATTTTTTATTGTGACTAATACAAATTTAAATTTCTATATGTGACTTGCATTTGTGGCAATTCAAATTATGAACTTCACAGCACTGAGGGAGAATATACATTGCTCTTTTTTTCCTTTTGTTTGTCTCACTATTAGTTCATTCCTTTAACTACAAGAAAATTTTCTTTCTTTGGAAAAACAACATGAAACCTTTGTTCTCAACCCTTCCTTTCTCATTAAGAATGAGAGAATGGACCCTTCATATCCAGGTGGGCATTTTTTTTTTATGGGTCAATGTTTGAATGTTGAAGATATGAGGATGTTTTTCATTTTGAAAGTCTCCTATGTGCCAACTTCGGGGCTAGACACTTCCTATCTCAGAACCACCAGACAACTAATATGAATCGCTTTTGATGTATGAAGATGGTGAAGTGCAAATAAATTAACTATGTAAACAGGATAGCAAATAGATATTATGAAGTGATATTATAAAAATTTCAGAAGGCATATTTGATTCCACAACTCATCCCAAGTCTTTCAAATACATAATAATACTTTTCACCAGAAAAGAAAATCTTGTATCTCCTTTCTTAATTGATTGCAATTTATTCAATTTGCTAAGTGAACCTTTTTTCTTTCATCTTTATTAATTTAATTATAATTTTTTAAGTTTTCTAATCACACTTGCTAGAGCCTCTTAGTTTTGCTGAACATTTTTCCAAAGGAATAACAACTTTCCTTTTAGTATTTTCGTAGTGCAAATTGAAGTGCTTAGAATATTAATATATCTATTTCATTGTCTTCAGTGAATATGGACCATTTCATTGAAAATATAAAAATTTATATAACTTTTAAAATTGATGGCTCCCAATTTCATGCTATTTCCACTGATGCTATGATAGTCATTCATGTGCATAAACCTTATGTATACTTATATGTCTGTATCAGAAGTTTTATTTCCAGCTAAATTATATCAACTTATAATTATGGCTGTCAGTACCATTTACCTTCCCCTAATTCTGCATCAGTATATGTGCTGACCGAGAGAAGGTGATAGTGCCTATTACTATAGAGATAAAAGTAAATGTCTGAGCCTGACACAGTGGTACATACCTTAATCTCAGCGGCTCCAGAGGCTGAGGCAGGAGGATCATGAATTCAAAGTTAGCCTCAGCAAAAGCGAGGTTCTAAGCAACTCAGTGAGACCCTGTCTCAAAATAAAATACAAAATAGGGCTAGGGATGTGGGTCAGTGGCCAAGTGCCCCTGAGTTCAATCCCCAATACCAAAAAAAAAAAAAAAAGTAAAGGTTTCATCATCTGATCTTATTCTTTATCTTATTCTTTCTTGAGGGTCATTATATACAGAGCTCCTATTGAATTTGGATTTACCACGCCTCTGCAATCATGAGAGTTAATTGCTTAAAATACTCTGTGTGTGTGTGTGTGTGTGTGTGTGTGTGTGTGTGTGTGTGTTGCATTTACTGTTGATTCTGTGTCTCTGAAGAATGCTGACTCAAAACAAATGACTAGCATTTATTGAACATGTATTTTATAATGAGCAATTTTCCCAATCATTTTGCAAGTGCTACCTCATTTACTTCTCATACTAATAAGAATGGGTAGTTAGTAGTAATGCTAGCTCCACATTACAGGAAAGGAAGAGAGAGATTCCCAGACTGATTGGTCAAAACTGCCCTGATTGTGGCACATTTGATGCATAAACTCAGGCAGTCTGATACTAGAGCCTGTGCACATAATCACTGTTTCGCCACTTACCAAAATACAGGGTATGAGAGGAGACACATTATCATATCTCTCAAAAGTGGACACTGGTCAAGTAGAGCAATTTTCTTATTGCAGTTAGGAAACATCAATATGGGAAAATATATATTTATGTTGTTAATTAAGTAATAAGAAAAGGAAGTTTTGTACTGGGGCTGCAATCAGGCCCATTCAAGACTTTAAAGTTCAGAGCCTGAATGGAGTTGATTGCAGGCAAGACTCTGCGTTCATCAGACAATCAAACCTCTCCGTTTCTTGTATTCTCATTTAGCTGAACCATAAGTGACATCTTCAGGGCAGATGATATTTCAAATTATTAATTTTTTTCTGCTAGTTATGCCTGGTTGAATCATTGTTAGAGGCCAGCAAATAGGTTTCTACCACCTTGAAAAAGAGGTGACCTTATTGTGAGTTTTAACCTTGCCTGCAGTATCTTCCCTGTTGATTTCTTAACTGTGAGTGTGGCATATTGTTTCAGTAGACCAAGGGCTTTGAAGCTACACTTTTTGCCACCACCCACCCCCCAACCCTAATGATTTCAAGCTGTTCAAAGAACTGCTTTGAAACCCAGAAGGGAGCCAAATGTTTTGTAGTAAAGCTGATTTAAAACAAACCTCAAATAATACTTGCTTTTAGGGAACTAGGGGACCTATGAATAAACGGACAGTGCACGATCCTTCAAAACCTCCCCTTTGCTTGATCACTCAGACATGAGTTGGTCTTTCATTATGTTAGCAAAAGAGCAACAGGTACTGAAAATTTATAACAGAGCAACAGATGTAATGCTTATTTTACTGAGATATAAAAGCAGAACACATGAGATTTTAGAATATGCAAAATGTTTCAGAACAACGGTGATGTCAGCAGAGGAATGAAATCATTTATTTGTATTGGTTTTACTTTTAAGATAGGACAGCCTACAAGGCAATATATTTGTTTCTTTTAAAAAAATACAATGAAATTAGAATTTAATTTAGGTAGATAGGCCTAAAAAAAATGGGGCAGTAGAGAATCACTGCCTTATTACCTTTTACTTTTATTTAATAGTTACTAAATAACAGCTGTGTCTAACAAATTCCTTTCCAAACAGATTTCGCAGTGCTTATATTTTGTTTATTAGAACAATAAGTTCATGTGTTACAGGAATATGACTTTTCTCTCAGTTCTACCATCTAGATAGTCTGTAGATAGATAGATGATAGATAGATAGATAGGTGTAGATAAATCTAATGCAAAAAAATAGCTCGTGTTCAATGCTAATTCCTAAGTAATATATCTAGGATTGATAATTGATAAGAATTACTTTCCCTGAGGATGACAAATTCAGTGTGGGAGAAGTAGAATTGTAATAGGTAAGTCTCCACGAGAAAGGACTTTTTTTTTTTAAGCATGAGACAGATAATAGAATAATAGATGGCAAGGAGACATGGAAGGAAGGAGAAGGCATGAACTAATGGAGCTGTTTATGCTGACAGCAATGATTGTGCATTAAAGGTATGTTGGTTTCCTATTGCTGTTATTACAAATTACTGCAAGCTTAGTGCTTACAAAAAGAAAAATGTGTTACCTTTTTTTCTCTAGAACAGAAGTCTGAAATGGGCATCCAGGTGCAGGCAAGACTGCCTTCCTGCTGGAGGCTTTAGGGGAGAATCTGTTGTTTGCCTTTTCCAGCTTAGAGGCTGTCCACATTTTTGGCACATGGCCCTCTTCCATCTTCAAAGCCATCAGTGGCACAGAAGTGAAAAAGAGGACTCTCAAAGTTGACAGTAGCACTGAAGCTATGTTTCCAGAGAAAGGAAAAGGGGGACTTGGGCAGTACAATTATACCTACCTATTTCATCTGCTATTTTCCATCTCTTCCCAATAAAAGAGGTCCAGCATATAATACTTATGCAATATATTATTTGGGAATGAATGACTTGTTAAGGACAAAGTTTTTTCTTCTGGATTGTAGAATACATAGACGGAGACTAGATTCATGCAGGCACCAGCTTCTTTACATATCATTAGTGGGAATCTGCCATAAGAAAGACACCCACTGCCTTAGCCTGCTCAGGTTGCTATAAAAAATGCCATATCTTAGGTGGCTTATAAACAACAGAACTTTATTCCTCATAGTCATAGAGGCTTGAAAGTCCAAAAGCAAGGCAGATTCTGTGTCTGGTGAGGGCTCAATTTCTGACTTCTACATGGTGCCTTCTTCCTGGTAGAAGAGGTGAGGGGTCTTTGTAGAGCCTTCTTTCATAAAGTCACTTTCATAAAGACACTAACCCACTCAGGAGGACTCTATCCAATGATCTAATTACCTCCAATACATCACTTTGGGAATTAAGACTTCAAAATATGCACTTGGGCAGGGGAGACACAAATGTTCAGACCATAGCAACAACAGACCAAGAAGAGAAGAAAAAAGAGTTATATCAAGAAAAAGATAAGCTTGTTTGGGTCTCTGGATGCTGTGTTCTGAATGTTTGTGTCCGCCAAATTCATACATTAAAACCTGAAGTCTCCAAATGGTGGTTTTAAGAGGTGGGGATTTGTGGAGGTTGATTAAGTCATTTATGGGATTTAGAGCTCTTATAAAAGAAACTTGAGAGAACTTGTCTGTCCCTATGCCATGTGAAGACAGATATAAAGAAGGGGCCATCTATGAGGAACAAGTTCTCACCAAATACTAAATCTTCTTGTACCTTGATCGTGTACTTCCCAGCCTCCAGAACTTCAAAGTAGTAAGTTTCTGTTTTGTATTACCCAGTTTGAAGTATTCTGTTATAGCAGCCCCAGTGGCTTAAGACATTAGAACCATGCCTGTCTGAAGTCAACTATTTTCTCAACTACCAAATTAAATGTGCCAGCAATTTCTATTTTACGCCTGAATTTATTGAGTTTCTATCTTCTATAACAAGAATACATCTTCTTTTGCCCTATCAAGTCTTTTATCATTTTCTGAAATTAGGTCTCATTTTCTGATTTAATACATTAAAATATATACATACCTGTGTCAGAAATAAACCCAGCTTCTTTCTCCCTTGCAAAATACACTGAAAATTTAACAAAATTATATATATGAGAAAAAAAGTAGAAGTCTGTGCTATCTTATTTTATCCTCATAGGCTTGGTTGAGTGCCCTAAACACGTAGGAATGTGTTAATTTGCATGACTGCTACTGCAATATATAATGGTGATTTGCAATGAGACAGGAGGAAAACCTGGCTAGGATCCAAGTTCAAATTTCAGAAGAGGGACTGCTTGGAATTAAATCTCCAAGCCTAAGTGTCTCTTAGACTTTAATTCTGTTTCTCTGTGAAAAGCACCTGAATGTTTTCAGACCCTAATCAGTCCTAGTTGTGACAATGTAAAAAAGAAAAAGAAAAATCCAATCAGATTAAATGTTATTCTTGATAATAGTTTCCCATAAACTTTATACTTTCTAAATTCCCCTGTAAATATGTCAGCACTTCAGCTGCTACTCTTTTTGTTTTTTTCATTCCCCAAGCACCACGGTCAATAAAACATTTGGGAGAAATGAATATTCTGTACATATCCAAAGATATACTGTATGCATCTGAACAAAAGAATTGTAGTGCACCATTTTATTGAGCTCTTATTTCATTTCAAAAGCTAGGAGGAAGAGAGGCCCACTGTAGATCTATCAAGTGTGTTGGCTTTAATATTTACTTCAGTCATCAAGAGCGAGTGACATGGTGAGGGCTTGCTACCATCATAGAAACTCAGGTTGTCAGTACTAGAAAATGAAATTTTTATTTATGGAAGTTGTAAGCTCTAGAAATGATATGTATTATTTTCTGTTCCTGCTGATTTATAGATTAAATGAATTAGTAGTCACTAAGTTGCAGCTTCATATATTTCCTCCTTAGAAACCAAGATTTTTAAAATGTCTACGTGGAAAGTTTTTCATGAGACAAGAGAAAAACTGATTAAAATACCCACTAAACTTTCTTTAGAAAAAAAAATGACAATGACTAGGATTGCAGATTTGCTAGGAGGTATTGCTATGCTCTGGTTTCCAGCACATGAATAACTTAATGAGTATTTTTTTTCACATAAGGTAGATGACATAAATACATTTTCTTTGTAGAAATATGAGTTCTGCACTCATTTTATAAGTCCCTTGAGTTCAGAATAATGTTCCTAAATTATGTGCCTGTATTATCCCAGTTTTTAAACTGACAATTTGAACTTCAAATTATTATTCAATTTGTTTAAATAAGAATAAGAGAAAAAAGCAAGTACATGCTAATGTTTTCCTGATTTGAAAATCTTTTTATTAATCGAGTCTGGTTTAATACTTAATTTGTACAATACAAATATATAAAGCCAATTAATTAACTAACATGAAAGCTGTTTAAAAAACACAAGGAAAAAACACTAAGAGAAATTATGTTTAGACTTATTCAAGTTGTTACTTTCAACAAAAGTATTTTGGGATTTCCTTATCCACTGATTCTCAACAATACAAATTGAAAATGGCATATTTTCTGTTTCACTTAATGGAAAATACAATAAGGGGCTTCTAATATGCTGTTAAAAGTAATGGAGATCTAGCTCTTCTTAAGTGAAGCAGATTTTTTTTTCTTCATTCAGTTCTTTGAGTAGGGGAGATAATAACAAGTGTACAAATAAACAATAGAGTCACGTATTGTAAGAAATGTCATGAAATAAATGACCTGGGAAACATACCAGATACGAATTAGTTGAGGAGTGGATAATTTTAATTTAGATGAAATTGTAAAAGTTCTTCCCGGAGAAGCTGACCATGGAGCTTATTTGTGAAAAATTAAAAAGGGCCAGACAGTGGTGAAGAATTATATGTAAGTAGAGAGAACAAAAAAGGTACAGAGGTGAGACAGAATGTGGCAAATTTATAAACCTGAAAGACAAGTTTAAATGAGTATAGAAAACAAGGGAGATGTGAGGAGAAGAAATCAAAGAGGTACACTTCAGTAAGATGATATCTTGACTTACAGGCCATGACAATGTGTTGGGATTTTACACTAAGAAGAGAGAAAATAAGAACAACAACCAAAAAAATCATAAATAAAAGTTAAAAAAAAAAAGAAGTGTGTCACATTAGATTGGGTAGAGAGAAGCGATGGGAGGGGAAGGGAGGGGAAGGAGGGATAAGAAGGGCAGCAGAATAAAATAGACACTAGTATTGCTGTATGTACATACGTGACTGTATAACCAATGTGATTCTGCAACCTGTACACTCAGAAAAATGAGAAATTATACCCTATTTGATTCAAATGTATGATATATCAAGATCATTGTACTGTCATGTCTAACTAATAAAAAAAAATAAAAATAAATAAAAATAAAATAATTATCTGATGTAAATAAATAAATAAATAAATAAATAAATAAATAAATAAAAATTTTAAAAAATAATAACAAGATAGGAGAAATTTGATAACAATGATTTACCAGATAGGAAATGTCAATTTAAAAGGAGAAAACAATATAAAAACATCAAGTGAAAATTCTAGAATTAAAAAGTATAATATCAAAAATAAAAACTTTCTTATATGAGCTCAACAGCAGATTCAAGAAAGAAAGAAGTTACTTCAAAACCAGATCTATCAGCCAGGCAGGGTGGAGCATGCCTGTAATCCTAGTGGCTCAGGAGGCTGAGGCAGGAGAACAGTGAGTTCAAAGCCAATCTCAGCAAAAGCAAGGTGCTAAGCAGCTAAGTGAGACCCTGTCTCTAAATAAAATATGAAAAAGGGCTAGGAGTGTGGCTCAGTGGTCAAGTGCCCCTGAATTCAATCCCCAGTACCCTCCCCCCCCCAAAAAAAATAGATCCATAGAGTCATTCAGTGCTTAAGAATCACAATACAGGAAAGTAGATCTGAGAGGACACCTTTTTTTTTTTCTTTTTTCAAATCTGTTTAATACTACTTAGCTCAGAGGTTTATTGAAAATATTAAATTAGATATTGGGTGTAACACACTTGGCAAAATGACTGCTGTTAATTTTTGTATATATTTTTTTTTATTGGATGTTCACAACATTACAAAGCTCTTGACAAATCATATTTCATACATTAGAATCAAGTGGGTTATGAACTCCCATTTTTACCCCAAATACAGATTGCAGAATCACATCGGTTACACATCACATTTTTACATACTGCCATATTAGTGACTGTTGTATTCGGCTACCTTTCCTATCCTCTACTATCCCCCCTCCCCCCCTCCCATCTTCTCTCTCTACCCCATCTACTGTAATTCATTTCCCTCCATGTTTGTTATCCCATTCCCCTCATAACCTCTTATATATAATTTTGTATAACAATGAGGGTCTCCCTCCATTTCCATGTGATTTCCTTTTTTTTCTCCCTTTCCCTCCCGCCTCATGTCTCTGTTTAATGTTAAATTTTTCTTCCTGCTCTTCCTCCCTGTTCTGTTCTTAGTTGCTCTCATTATATCAAAGAAGACATTTGGTATTTGTTTTTTAGGGATTGGCTAGCTTCACTAAGCATAATCTGCTCTAGTGCCATCCATTTCCCTGCAAATTCCGTGATTTTGTCATTTTTTAGTGCTGCGTAATACTCCATGGTGTATAAATGCCACATTTTTTTATCCATTCATCTGTTGAAGGGCATCTGGGTTGATTCCACAGTCTAGCAATTGTGAATTGTGCTGCTATGAACATCGATGTGGCAGTATCCCTGTAGTGTGCTCTTTTAAGGTTTTCAGGAAATAGTCCGAGAAGGGCAATAGCTGGGTCAAATGGTGGTTCCATTCCCAGCTTTCCCAGGAATCTCCATACTGCTTTCCAAATTGGCCGCACCCGTTTGCAGTCCCACCAGCAGTGTACAAGAGTACCCTTTTCCCCCACATCCTCGCCAGCACTCGTTGTTGTTTGACTTCATCATGGCTGCCAATCTTACTGGGGTGAGGTGGTATCTTAGGGTGGTTTTGATTTGCATTTCCTTGACTGCTAGAGATGGTGAGCATTTTTTCATGTACTTGTTGATTGATTGTATGTCCTCCTCTGTGAAGTGTTTGTTCATGTCCTTGGCCCATTTGTTGATTGGGTTGTTTGTTTTCTTATTGTCTAATTTTTTGAGTTCTTTGTATACTCTGGATATTAGGGCTCTATCTGAAGTGTGAGGAGTAAAAATTTGTTCCCATGATGTGGGCTCCCTATTTACCTCTCTTATTGTTTCTCTTGCTGAGAAAAAACTTTTCAGTTTAAGAAAGTCCCATTTGTTGATTCTTGTTATTAACTCTTGTGCTATGGGTGTCCTGTTAAGGAATTTTGAGCCCGTCCCCACAATCTGTAGATCGGAGCCAACTTTTTCTTCTATCAGACGGAGAGTCTCTGATTTGATATCTAGCTCCTTGATCCACTTTGAGTTGACTTTTGTGCATGGCAAGAGAAGGGGATTCAGTTTCATTTTGTTACATATGGATTTCCAGTTTTCCCAACACCATTTGTTGAAGATGCTATCCTTTCTCCATTGCATGTTTTTAGCTCCTTTATCAAATATAAGATAGTTGTAGCTTTGTGGATTAGTCTCTGTGTCCTCTATTCTGTACCATTGGTCCACCCGCCTGTTTTGGTACCAGTACCATGCTGTTTTTATTACTATTGCTCTGTAATATAGTTTGAAATCTGGTATCGCTATACCACCTGATTCACACTTCCTGTTTAGAATTGTTTTTGCTATTCTGGGTCTTTTATTTTTCCATATGAATTTCATGATTGCTTTATCTATTTCTACAAGAAATGCCATTGGGATTTTGATTGGCATTGCATTGAACCTATAGAGAACTTTTGGTAATATCGCCATTTTGATGATGTTAGTTCTGCCTATCCATGAACAAGGTATATTTTTCCATCTTCTAAGATCCTCTTCTATTTCTTTCTTTAGGGTTCTGTAGTTTTCATTGTATAGGTCTTTCACCTCTTTTGTTAGGTTGATTCCCAAGTATTTTATTTTTTTTGAGGATATTGTGAATGGAGTGTTTTTCCTCATTTCCATTTCAGAAGTTTTGTCGCTGATATACAGAAATGCCTTTGATTTATGTGTGTTGATTTTATATCCTGCCACTTTGCTGAATTCATTTATTAGTTCTAGTAGTTTTTTTGTAGACCCTTTTGGGTCTTCTAGGTATAGAATCATGTCATCTGCAAATAGTGATAATTTAAGTTCTTCTTTTCCTATTTTTATGCCTTTAATTTCTTTCGTCTGTCTAATTGCTCTTGCCAGTGTTTCGAGAACTATATTGAATAGAAGTGGTGATAGGGGGCATCCCTGTCTTGTTCCAGATTTTAGAGGGAATGCCTTCAATTTTTCTCCATTCAGAATGATGCTAGCCTGAGGCTTAGCATAGATAGCTTTTACAATGTCGAGGTAAGTTCCTGTTATCCCTAGTTTTTCTAATGTTTTGAACATAAAGGGATGCTGTACTTTGTCAAATGCTTTTTCTGCATCTATCGAGATGATCATATGGTTCTTATCTTTAAGTCTATTAATATGGTGAATAACATTTATTGATTTCCGTATATTGAACCATCCTTGCATCCCAGGGATGAATCCTACTTGATCATGGTGCACAATTTTTTTGATGTGCCTTTGTAACCGATTCGCCAGAATTTTTTTGAGGATTTTTGCATCTAGGTTCATTAGAGATATTGGTCTGTAGTTTTCTTTCTTTGAGGTGTCTTTGTCTGGTTTCGGAATCAGGGTGATGTTGGCCTCATAGAATGAATTTGGAAGAGCTCCCTCTTTTTCTATTTCCTGAAATAATTTGAAAAGTATTGGTATTAATTCTTCTTTAAAGGTTTTGTAGAACTCCGCTGTATACCCATCCAGTCCTGGGCTTTTCTTGGTTGGAAGTCTTTTGATTGCTTCTTCTATTTCATCTATTGATATTGGTCTGTTTAAGTTGTGAGTTTCCTCCTGACTCAGTCTGGGCAAATCATATGACTTAAGGAATTTATCGATGTCTTCACTATCTTCTATTTTATTGGAATATAGGTTTTCAAAATAATTTCTAATTGTTTTCTGTATTTCTGAAGCATCTGTTGTAATATTGCCTTTTTCATCCCGTATGTTAGTAATTTGAGTTCTCTCTCTTCTTCTCTTCGTTAGTATGGCTAGGGGTCTGTCGATCTTATTTATTTTTTCAAAGAACCAACTTTTTGTTTTGTTAATTTTTTCAATAGTTTCTTTTGTTTCAATTTCATTGATTTCTGCTCTGATTTTAATTAATTCTTGCCTTCTGCTACATTTGCTATTGTTTTGCTCTTCCTTTTCTAGGGCTTTGAGATGAAGTGTGAGCTCATTTATTTGTTGGTTTTTCCTTTTTTTGAGGAATGACCTCCAGGCGATGAATTTCCCTCTCAAAACTGCTTTCATTGTGTCCCATAGAATCCGATATGTTGTGTCTGTATTTTCATTTATCTCTAAGAATTTTTTGATTTCCTCCTTTATGTCTTCTGTAACCCATTGATCATTCAGTAACGTATTGTTCATTGTCCATGTGATGTAGGATTTTTCCTTCCTTCTTTTATCATTGATTTCCAGTTTCATTCCATTATGATCTGATAAAGTGCATGGTATTATCTCAACCCCTTTATATTTACTGAGGGTTGCCCTATGGCATAATATATGATCTATTTTTGAGAAGGTTCCATGAGCTGCTGAGAAAAAAGTATATCCACTTGATGATGGTTGATATATTCTATATATGTCAGTAAAGTCGAGGTTATTGATTGTGATATTGAGGTCAATAGTTTCTTTATTCAACTTTTGTTTGGAGGATCTGTCCAATGGTGAGAGAGGTGTGTTGAAGTCACCCATGATTATTGTGTTGTGGTCTATTCGATTCTTGAACTTGAGGAGAGTTTGTTTTATGAACGTCGCAGCGCCATTATTTGGTGCATAAATATTGATAATTGTTATGTCTTGTTGGTCAATGGTTCCTTTTAACAGTATATAATGTCCTTCCTTATCCCTTTTGATTAACTTAGTCTTGAAGTCGATTTTATTCGATATGAGAATGGCCACCCCTGCTTGCTTACGAGGAGCGTGAGCGTGGTATATTTTTTCCCAACCTTTTACCTTGAGCCTGTGTATGTCTTTTCCAATCAGATGTGTCTCCTGGAGGCAGCATATTGTTGGATTTGTTTTTTTAATCCATGTTACCAGCCTATGTCGCTTTATTGGAGAGTTTAAGCCATTAACGTTTAGAGTTACTATTGATATATGGTTTGTACTTCCTGCCATGTTTGATTATTTATCTCTTTTTTTTCCCCTAATTTAGATTGTTTCTCCATGATTAGCTTTCCCCCCGTCCTCTGTCTTTACCGAGGCACTTCCCGCTGATGGTTTTGGTTATCGTTTTCCATTTCTTCTTCGTGTAGAGTTTTGCTCAAGACGCCTTGCAATGCTGGTTTTCTGGCTACAAATTCTTTTAGCTTTTGTTTGTCATGAAAGATTTTTATTTCGTTGTCGTATCTGAAGCTTAATTTTGCTGGATACAGAATTCTTGGTTGGCATCCATTGTCTTTCAGTGTTTGAAATACGTTGTTCCAGGATCTTCTGGCTTTCAGCGTCTGTGATGAAAAATCCGTTGTCAACCTTATTGGTTTACCCCTAAATGTAATCTGCCTCTTTTCTCTTGTAGCTTTTAATATTATCTCTTTGTTCTGTATATTGGATAGCTTCATAACAATGTGTCTTGGCATTGGTCTACTGTGATTTTGTGTGCTTGGTGTCCTGTATGCATCTACAATTTGTATATCTGTTTCCTTTTTTATTTCTGGGAAGTTTTCTGTAATTATTTCCTTCAGCACGTTACTCATTCCCTTGGCATGAATCTCTGTGCCTTCCTCTATCCCGATGACTCGTAAGTTTGATTTTTTTAAATTATCCCAAATCTCTTGGATGTTTTTCTCGTGATTTTTTACCAGTCTATCTGAGTTGGCTAGACTCTTTTCAAGATGATATATTTTGTCTTCATTATCTGACGTTCTGGCTTCTACTTGCTCCACTCTGTTAGTGATACTCTCAATTGAGTTTTTAATTTGGTTTATCGTTTCCTTCATTTCTAGAATTATTGTTTGATTTTTTTTATAATCTCTATCTCCTGATAAAGATGCTTAACTTCTTCTTTTATCTGTTTATGTAATTCCTTTTCAATGTGCTCTTCTTTAAGGTTCCTTTCCATCTGTCTAAGGTGTTCCTTGAGTTCTTTATATGGCCATTTTTCTGATGACTCCAGGTCCTCCTGAATATTTAGGCTGTCTTTCATTGTTTGTACTCCTTTTCTTCCTTGCTCTTTTATGCTCATGATACTTCTTGTTCTGTTTGACTGCTGAGTTACTGTTTACTCTTACAAATTTATTTGATGCTTGGGAGGAGAGGTATTAGAAGGGAAGGGAAGAAGTGACTAAATAGAGTGAGTGTAGGCAGGTGGAATTCAAGAGAGGGGGAATAAGAAAATTGAAAAGAAATGAAAAGACAAAAGAAAAGAAAGTGAAAAGAAAGAAAGAAAAAACGAAAAAATAAAAATTTTAAAACAAACAAAAAAAATTATAATGATAATAGAAAAATGGAAATTGGAGTTTAAAAAATAATAATAATAATAGAATAAAAAGAATTAAAAAAATTGAAACCATTAATAAGAAAGTTAAAGAACAACAACATCAACTACAAAAAGTGAGAATAAAAAAAATACTAATAATAATCGTTAAAAAAAAATAGTAATAATAATAAATGCAGTCATAGAGCTCGATTAACTTCTCTTCCAGTAGGTGGAGCTATGCCCACTGGGCCAGGCTTCTCCTCGTGATAGGTGGGAACCAATCACTGTGCCTCAGCTCTTCTTCCCAGACTGTGCGAGTCTCCAGTCCTGAGTGTCTAGGTCCTTCTCTTGTGGTTCCTCAATCCAGGCCCCACTCACCTGTGACGCTTACCACATTACTGGCTACACGCCGGGTCTGCAGCTCCTGGGAGCCCTGTTTTCACGGATGCCTGGGCACACCCTTTCCGTTTGCCTCCCTCAGACCCTAAGTTTGTAGGGCTTGGGGCTGAGGACCCCCAGCAAATTTGTTTGCCCTTAGGTAGCAACTCCCCTGGTAGCTGGTGCAAGGGACCTCTGTTGTCAGCCCTGGTGGGAGCGATAGCCGTGGTTCTGTTCCGCTAGTCCCACATCACTCCTGATTCCCTGGGTCTGGCTATGGTGCTCAGTTGGCTTTTACCTCTGTGAGATCAGGTGGGCCGACTAGTTATTTCAGCAGGATCGTTAGTGCTGAGTCACGAGAAGCAGGCGATCCGGGGCTTAAATGCAGCAAATTCATGCTCAGTGTGTGTTTTCTGAGGGGCCCAAAGTGTACGCCCTAGCTCCACGTCAGCTCAGCATTGCCTAGTAATCCTGAGCAAATAGGCTTTAGATAATTTACAGCTCCCTATGCCCTCGCAGTTGAAGAGGTCAGAGACTTGATCCCTCCACGTCTGCCATCATGTTAGACCTCCTCAATGATATTCATGTTACCCTTACAGTTTCCTGGCATAAGCAAGATCTTGGGGTTATACAAACTGCTGCTTCTGTTTCCAGTCCAGTTTTCTAGAACTGAAATCCTGCTGCCTTCGCCTCCACCTCTGGTCTGCGCTCTTTGGCGCCGCGCTTGTCTGCGACCTTAGCAGCGCCACCGCGGAGGGCCCAAGCGGCTGCCGCCGCGCCTGACCCCTCGCAGAGGGATGCCGAATGACCCCAGAGCAGGCTATGCCCCAAGGTGCAGCAGGGAACAGGCGACCGAGGCACTTGAGGCCGTGGACCTGCCTTCGGAGGACAGGGTTCGGCACACAGCCCAGTTCCAGTCTCTAGCTGCGGTAGCTGGACCGTGTAGACAGGGCCATCAAGACAGCATGCAGAAAGCAAATGGCGGCTCCCGCGGAGTGGATTTTCGGCCCCAAAACTACAGCCCCGCCAACAATTCCAATCCACTAACTCTCCCTGTATAGACAATATTCAAAAAAAAAAAAAAAAAGGGCGGGGTGTACTGAGCTTTCTTTGCCTCAGGTACTTACAATCCACTGCTGATTGCCCATTCAGCTTCTCTGCCGGGAGTGAAGTGAAAGAGGAAGCAGATGGGCGCAAAGCGCCCGCAGTTTTGAGCAGGAAAGCGTCCGGGAGCCAAGCGTCTCTTTTTCAATCTCTTTGTTTTTTCTGCTGCTTGGCCGGGTGGTCCACTACAGATTAATGGTGAAAGGAGCTCTAACAAGCTGGGCGAAGTCTCTATTAAAGCCGCTGTTCTGAGCACCAGGCTCAGCACTTCAGCTACCCCCTTATGCAGCGGCCATCTTCTCTCATGAGAGGACACCTTTTATTTTTTTTTTTAATTTTATTTTTTTTTTAAAGAGAGAGTGAGGAGGGGAGAGAGAGAGAGAGAGAGAGAGAGAGAGAATTTTTAATATTTATTTTTTAGTTCTCGGCGGACACAACATCTTTGTTGGTATGTGGTGCTGAGGATCGAACTCGGGCCGCACGCATGCCAGTTGAGCGCGCTACCGCTTGAGCCACATCCCCAGCCCAAGAGGACACCTTTTAATATGAGTAGCTCATCTACCTCATCAAGCCAAACAGATCATGGAGAAGGTAATTGGTAATGCAAAAATGCTGCCAAACTATAGAGACCAGGTCTATTCTAGATCCCTACTATGCTCACAATTCTTTTCATCAATGTATAATTAAGAATATTAAGCTTCTTAAATGTCTAACTTTTCCTTGAATGAAAAATGTGAAACATTAACTTTCTTAGATTTTCAAAGTTGGAAAAGGCATAGACCCAGTGATAGGAAGACCCTGTACATGAACTACCAGGGTCCAGTCAGTTTAGAATCCACCCACCTAACTAAAATCTGGGAGAACTCAATATCTCTTCAACGCAGTGAGGAAGTTTTATAAGAAAAAGTCAAAGCAAAAGATTTATAAGTTCACTTTATGAAAAAATAAAATTTCCTAAGATTTATCATAAACTGTGCCCAATTTCTCTTCTGTTATTTATGAAACACATGATGTAAATAAAGTAAAGGATCTGGTTATCATTCCTAAAGATTTATGGTCAAGTTTAAACATGCCCCACCACCCCCAGCTCATAGTGGGAATACGTTTTTGTTACACTAAGTGTGCCTAACAGTATTCTGCATGTTTTGTGAGCTGTCTTGGAAGCCACTTTTATTTTATTTTATTTTATTTTATTCAGAGGAATCTTGAGCTATTTTAAAAATTTATATTGGCAATAGCTTGATTTTATATAGCTTATGGTACCAAAACATTTTCTTCTGATATTATCTCTTGATGATATTGATGATATCAGAAGAAAATGTTTTGATATCATAAACTATATTGAGAAAATGTTTATTTTAGATGGTGTACATTCAAAATTAATTTAATATTTTTTTCTGATATCATTAATACCAAAGAAAAATAATCAACATGAAGGTGATCAGAATTAATCAAATTAAGGAACATCACTAAGAATGTAGGAAATAAATTTTTTAAAACTTCCTTGAATATCTTATGAGCTTGATTCTAAGCTAGGTTCAATAGGTATAACTCCTTATAATTTGCACATTGATGAATTTGTAGGTTACTCATATGTGCATTGAAGTTGGATTCATAGTTTTGCTGCTATTCATTAATAGCAACTACTTGGATTTTGACTTTAAAAAAATTGAGCTGTGTATTTCAGTTTTCTAGATTCTAGAAAAAGACTATAGGCTGAGAGTGTAATAGGTGGTTAAGTGCTTGCCTAGTATGTGTGAGACCCTGGGTTTGATCTCAGCTCTGAAAAATACTTAAAAAAAAAAAAAATATATATATATATATATATATACACACACACACACACATATGTATATATATTAAAAAGAATAAAAGAGACTTTGATCTTTGAGACTATTTCAACCTCAACTAATATATGTACCATAAAAGCATGTGTTTTAACAATGACCATAGACAATATTTATCCTCTCATGGATCACAATCAAGTGGGGGAGGTATGTATGCACAGGTGCATTTATGGAAAACAAAGATCTCATAGATGAGGACAATTATGTAATAGTTTAGATAATTTTCAAGGAGAGATGAGATGGTGTTAGAACTGAATCAGAAAGGAGGAGTCTCCCAGTTAGGAGATGATGAGAATGGAAATCACATCTCAGGCACAGTGAAAGAATGTAAGGAACATAACCAGGGGTTGTGGAAGCAAGTAAGTTTTTTTCTGGGATAATTTGAACAGGAGTGGAACTTAGGTAGAGAAAAAGAAATGAGTAATACTGTAAGTGATGCTTAAGTATTCAGATTTTCATTTCACTAAGTAATATCATCAGTTCAGAGAGTGAAAGTAAAAGGGACGTACTAGAGATAATGAAACAATGAACTATTCAAAGACGGGTAAAAAGAGCTGATTTGAGCTGAACAAGGAAGATAAAAAGGGGTTGAATATATAATGCTACAAAATAGAATTCTCAGGGCTTGATGCCAGGGTAGATGCGCAAAAGGAAAGTATTTGAGAGAATGTCTAGAGCTTTGGCAGGCTGAGGCAGATGGTACCACTTTTACTAGAAGGATTCATGAAGAGCATTTTAGATATTTCTTCAATAGTGCTCCCAAGAAAAAATGGAACCTATACCACCAACTCTAGGATGTTGTCCAATCCATCTTTAAAAGTTCAAATATTTAAGTATTTGCATGCTGTATCATTTATAGTTTAACAATAAAAATTTTCACAAAAATGTAAATCAATAGAAATTATCTAAAGAAGAGAAAAAAAGTGAAAGGGAAATAAATAGGACCTCAGAGATGACACCAAGCCTATTGACATTGTGTAACAGGAGAAAAGAGAAAGGGGTTGAAAGTTATTTGAAGAAATAATGGTTGAAAAGTTCTATGATTTGATAAAAAATTATATATCTGTACATATGCCAAGTACTTAATAAGCCCTTTCTACTCAAAGTACTTCTATTTAACCCAGCACTGTATTGTAAGTCCTAGCCAGAGCAATTAGGCAAAAAAAAAAAAAAAAAAAAAAAAGAAAAAGAAATAAAATGCATTCAAGGAAAGCATGAACTAATATTCTAATATTGCTTAGGTTGGTAGATGATATGATATTCTAAGGAGTTTTAGAAAATTCTAAAACACAGTAAAAAGCTGCTAGAAATAATAAACTAATTCATTAAAGTTATAGGTTAAAAACAATCAATTGATAGCTGGGCACACTAGCTCATGCCTGTAATCCCAGCCACTTGGGAGGTGGGGGCAGGAGTACTGCAAGCTCAAAGCCAGCCTCAGCAACTTAGCAAGGCCCTAAGCAACGTAGCTAAAAAAAAAAAAAAAAAAAAAAAAACCCCACAAAAGATTTGGGGATATAGCTCAATGGTAAAGTGTCCCTGGGCTAAATCTCCAATACCTCCCCCCAAAATCAATTTATAAAACTGTATTATTGAATGCATCTATACAAGAAAAAACTAACTGAAAAACAAATTAAGAAAATAATTTCATTCATAATACATCAAAAAATAAAACACTTATATTTTAGGCAGTGAAGTAAAATACCTGTACTGAAAACTATAAAACATTGATGAAAGAACATGAAGATGGCACAAATGGAAAAACATTAATGGATTAGAAGAATTGATATTTTAAAAATTCTCATATTACTCCAAGAAATCCACAGATGTATTGTGAATGTTATAAAAATTTCAATGGCATTTTTCACAGAAATAGAAATATATACCCTATAATTTGTATGGAACCACAAAACACTACAAACTGTCAAACAATCTGTATTTTATTTGTTCTTTTTAGATATATATGATGGTAGAGTATATTTTTACATATCATACCTACATGGAGTATAACTCATTCTAATTAGGATCCTATTCTTGGGTTTGTACATAATGTGGAGCTTCACTGGTTGGGTATTCATACATGAACATAGGAAAACTATGTCTGATTCATTCTACTGTTGTCAAACAACCTTGACCAAAAAGAACAAAGCTAGAGGCCTCACACTATCAGATTTCAAAACATACTAGAAAACTTTAGTAATCTAAACCACATAGTACTGGCATAGAAGATTCATCAGCCAATGGAGTATGATAGCGAGCCCTAAAATAAACCCACACATTTAAGATCAACTGATTTTCCAAAAAAGTGCCAAGAACATACAATGGAAAAAGAACAGCCTCTTTAGTAAATGTATTGAGAAAATTCAACATCCACACAGGAGGTCTGGAAATAAAACTTTAACTCAACCCTTATACAAAAGTTGACTCAAAATACATTAAAAACTTGAATGTAGAACTACTTAAACTATTGAAACTACTAGAAGAAAACATAGGGGGGAAAATCCATGACCTTGATCTCAGCAGAGATTTCTTGGTTACAATTCCAAAAGCACAAGCAAAGAATGAAAAAATCCCCAAATGAGGTTACATTGTACTAAAAATCTTGTACACATAAAAGAAAAATATAATAATAAGAATGAAAAGATAACCCAGATACTGGAAGAAAATATTTGCAAATCACATAACATATAAGGAGCTAATATCCAAAATATAAAAGGAACTTAAACTACTCAATAATAAGAAAACAAACAACTCTATTTTAAAATGAGCAAATGACTAGAATATACATTTCTCAAAAGAAGATATATGAATGCTCAATTGATATGGGAACAAATACTCTCAACATCTGTAACCATCAGTGAAATGCAAGTTAAAACTACAATTACATACCACCTCATAAATATTTTGTTGGATATTGTATTAGTCAATTTTCCATCACTGTAGCAAAATACTTGAGATAAAAAACTTAAAAGAAGGAAAGATTTATTTTGGCTCACAGTTTTAAATGTTTCAGTACATGGTTACTTGATACCATTGTTTCTGGGCCAATGTTGAAGCAGAATATCATGGAAGAGAGAGGGCATGGTTGAATAATGCTGCTCTCCTTATGGAAATCAGAAAAGAGAATGGGAGAGAGGGGAGAAAAGAAATAGATCAAATGAAAAGGGGAAGTGGGGGTCGGAGAAACCAGGAACAAGATACACTCTTTTAGGATAGACCCCTGAAGATCTTCTTCCTTTAACTAAGCTCCAAATCCTGAAGTTGACACTTAATAACACCACCAGCTAAGGACCAACCCTTCAACACATGAATTTTGGGGGACATTCCAGGTCCAAACTATAACAGGTGTTCTCTCTATATTTTTTTAAAAGATGAAATATAGCAAATCTTGGCAAGGTTGTGGATAAAAGGGTATTCTCATACACTATTAGTGGTATTGTAGATTATTCCAGCTACTTTGGAAAACAGTATGGAGGTTACTCAGAAGCAGAAAAATAGAATCACCATATGATCAGCAATTCCACTAGTTGGTGTATACCCAAAGGAATTCAAATGAGTACTATAAAGAAATGTTTACATTATCACATTCATTGAAGCATAATATTCACCATGGCTAGGATATGGAAACAATCTAAGTATCAGTCAGTGGAATGAATGGGTTTTTAAAATGTTGTGTACATACTCAATAAAATTCTATTCACCTTTTTAAAAAAAGGACTTTCTGTTATTTGCAATGATACAATAAACCTAGAGGACATTATATTTTTCAATAAGCCAGTCTCAAAAGACAACCATGATTCCACTCCTGTGGAATCAAAAAAATCAAATTCATAGATTCAGAGAATAGAATTGTATTTACCAGAAGCTTGGAAGGAGATATACAGGAAATATGGAGACATTGGCTCAATGAGTACAAAGCTAATAAGATAGGAGGAATAAGTTCTGCCATTCTATTGCACAGGAAGATAACTATAGCTACTAGTAAATTGTGTATTTCAAAATACCTAAAAGAAGGTATTTGAGGATGCTAAGTGTTCTTACCCCAAAAACAATGAGAAATATTTGAAATGATGGATGTGCTATTTAGCCTTATTTGATCATTTCAGAATATACCTGCATTGAAAAAATCCTACTTTTGCCATATAAATACTACAATTATTTGTCAATTAATTATTATGGAATGCCAATTATATTTCAGTTTTAAAAACAAAGAAAGCTACAAAAGAAAACTTGGGAACATTTGAGGAAATTTGAATGTGTGCTGTGTATTAGCTAATATTATTTTATTATATCAATCATAGTTTTGTAGACAAATGTTCTTATTCATGTTGACAGTATTTCCAGATGAAGTGTGAGGTTTGTACCTTATTGCAAAAGATTCAGTTAAAATAAAAAGGAATAAAAATAGATGCAAAACAAAGTTTCGAGTGTATCTTAACATTTTAGTGTTTATTTTACTATTCTGAGAACATTCGTAATCTGAAGTTACAAAATTTTTCAAATTAAAAAAGTTGGAATGGAGAGGAATCCTTTCCAGATTGGAATGTTTTGCATTCACATAAGTAGAGATGATGGGAACGTCATTGGAGGAGAAGGATAAGTTTGAAGCAGGGATTGTAAGTTTTCTCCTGGACAATTCTCAAAGCCTGTGAATCACCCAAGTGCTTAGGGATGAGATAGAAAGGATTTTGAATCCTTGAGTTTTAAGCCTGGATTCTGCGGGGAACACTTAACTAGAGAAGATAGATAAACACAGAGTGGGAGTAGCTAACTGTGCCAAATGCCACTGAGAAACTGTATGTGACAAAGACAGAAAAGTGTCTGTTGGATTTGACAAAGTGAAGATTGTTAGTGACATTAATTAGAGCCATTTCAGTGAAACGATTATGACAGGAACCAGAAAGGAGGGAGTTTAAGCGATGGGTGAATAGAAGCTGTGACCATGAGTCTGCAAAGCCCTTTGCAGAGCTACTCTGACGGTGAAGGTATAAATAAAACGGCAGCCAAAGAAAGATTTGGAGTAAAGGACACATACAATTTGTACATTTGTTTGTGAGTTTGTTTCAATGTTAGGAACTAGAATTTGTTTTTAGAAGGTTACAAGAAGGGAGAGAAGTTGCAGGAGAAGAAATTGAAATAAGGGGCAGAGGTATGGGAGGGGGAGATGAGATGTCTGGAGCACAAATGTCCATTGCTCTTGGTTGCTTTCAGTGTAGTGAGGAGTCCTTTTCGTTCTACAGCGCTTTAAATAATAGCTGAAGAAAGCTGCCCATTAGGATTCAAATAAAATTTGTTTAAAGACCATCTTTTGTTCAACAAAAATCTCTGAGTATTTTCCACCATCTCCTAGAGGACAGGAATATTGTAGAAAAATGAAAATTACTTGATAGATTTTTTTTTCTAGTTACTTGTTTTCCCGCATTAGGCTTAACAGGTTCGGTTTATAGTTCATTTCCCCTTCGAGCTATATTAAGTCAAGAAGCTCAGCATTCATTTTTGCAATTTACAAACACACACACACACACACACACACACACACACACACACATTAACAAACATCCAAAAATTGCATTTGGGTTTGCCACAGACTTTACTAATAATTTGATAGTGATAAAATAGGCAAACATCTTAAAATTGGCATAGCTCTTTTTAATTGTGTCTGTTCTCAACTTCTCTTACATTTATTATTACTGATAATAGCAGTGTACCTATTTTTTTTAACTTCATTTCTTTTATTTATCTCTTTCTAGGCAACGCTTATAGGTATTCATTTTCCAATACTAATTTGTTCCCCATGGCATTTAGCTAAATACAAACATTTCCTTTGAGAATCTAGTTATAATATTTGTTGTAATGATAATTTTTCAGCCCTCCACAAAAATTGATAATCCTTTTCCCAGCAATAGTTGGCATATCTTCCCATTGTCATGAAGTATAATTAATGCTAAGTACATTTGCTCTTGGTAAACCACTAGTTTCCTCTGTAAGAGGGACTTTACTATAGACAAGCCAAAATCTTTCTTCTGTGTAAAAATGCAGGTGTGTGTGAACAGCTATAATTACAAATTGGAACACCTGTTAAGAAGTCTGTATTCCAGCTTTCTCTTCAAATCCAAATACAATTCAATGTCTTTACTTGTTGACTAAATAACTCCAGAAAACTTTCCCTGAAAGGATGAGACCACATGAATCTATTTCTAAGCCAGAGTTCTGAGAATGGCGACTTTCTTCAATTTTGCTTGTATGGAAGAACTTCAAGAATCTGAACAAGTGATTTGTGAGGATATGATTAAGAAAGCATATGGTGGTTTGTTATTTCTGATGCTATTTTTTAATGTTTTCCTTTTTTCTTACTGGCATATATCAGAACCTTCATTTTGGAAAAGAAAATTTATATGTACAATTAATGTGTGTATTATTAATTACAAGCATGTTGTTTAAGTAGAACATATCTTTTAATTGTTTTGAGTTTCATAAAAAATTTCTCATTTTTTCATCTTTTCTCTTGAAATCTATGAGTCGTTAGGGAAGAAAGGGAAATCTGGAATGAGTAATTTATTTTTTATACTTTTGTTTGATTCACATTTTGCTTAAAGAGTAATTAACATATTTATATAGGCATCTAGATAAGGTAATTAAACGGAAGTAATACATAGTTTCATGAAATATACAATATGTTAAATTTGAAATTTTCCCTAAAGAAAATTGAACATAAAGTTAATGAAAAATCTTGAATGAGAATACCCTTGTTAATAGCAAATAAAAATATGCAACACTCTTATGTAAACACAAGTAAGCTTTTCTGTCTATTTGACAGCACCCTCTAAAAAAAATATCTGGAGCTATGCTTTAAAATTGATGGTATATTTGGGATGGTTGCCTTTAATATATCAGTTCTGTGGCATAGAAGGAACACACGTAAAGAGTTTCTGGTTGACTCAACAAGTTTACCACCCATCCCTATACAAAATATGCTATTACATTATTTAAAAGATGTCAACAAGCTGATTTGAAATGTACAATTATCTTAAACTTTTCTCTGATTTAGTATTGTTCCAAATATTTATTATTTCAAAACAATCTATTTTATTTTTACTATACCTGTAATACCTTGATAACAAATATACACAGCTATGTGAGCCAAAAAATTTAAAATAGTAACTTAAAGAGTCCAAAGGTTGCCTAAAAGAGAAAACAGATTGAGGTCAATAAGAGTTGAAAGGCTCAATTAAGGGCAAATGAAATTGATGTCCAACACAAGGACGATTTGGCAGCTAAGTAAGGCAAGACATGCATTCTCAGAGATAACCGAGATGGACTGAAAAATGCCAAGAATGATTAAGCACCAAGAGGAATCATCAGTCATCTTTCAGAGCCATTGAAAACACTGTTCAAAATGTCCAATTGGGCAAATACAGCACTTAAAGGTAATCGAAAGCCAGTAACAACAGACAGGATGCAAGGCTGCTGATCTTGTAAAGCATGCCATAGGCAAAAGATGCCATGGATGCAGACAGAAAAATGGAGTTTTAAACATGAGGCCAGGCTCATATTTGCTGTGAAATTCAACCTCACCTTACTACCTGAAATTTGCCATTTTTACTTTCTCGAAGTAGAATTATGTATTTAAATTAGGAGTCGGTGCATTTTTTCCGTATCAGGCCAGATAGTAGATACTTTAGAATTCACAGGCCATACCAACATTGTAGCCGTAGACACCATGTGAAAAATCCTTAGTATCTGTGTTCCAATGGTGGTTTACTAAAGCACTCTTGAATTCAATCTATTATTCAAGCAATTGATAAAATATTATTCTTTGGATTTCCTCCTTAACCAATTCAAAATGTTTAAGACTATTCTTAGCTTTTGCTGGATATGGCAATCTTTGACTGGCAATTGTTTTCTTTTAGAGCTTGAAATATCTCATTCCAGGTCCTTCTTGATTTTTTAAAAATATTTTTTAGTTGTCAATGGACCTTTATTTTATTTATTTATATGTGGTGCTGAGAATCAAACCCAGTGCCTCACACACGCTAGGCAAATGCTCTACCACTGAGCCACAACCCTAGCCCCTGCACCCTCCTTGATTTTAGGGTCTGAGTTGAAAAGTCAAAAGTGAGCCTTATTGTTTTGACTCAAAATGTGACCTGATTTTTTTTTCTTGCAGCTTTTAGTATTTTTTACTTATGTTCTACGCTAGGCATTTTGACTATAATGTGTCTTGAATAATTTATTTTCTGATCTGATCTATTTTGTGTCTTTTATGCCTTCTGTATGTAGATTTCTATCTCATTTCTAATATGGGGGAAGTTTTCTATTACTATCTTATTGAAAATATTCTTAATGCCTTTATCCCGTGTCTTTATGTTTTCATCTATTCCCAGTGCCTCTCAGGTTTGTTCTTGATGCTGTCCCAGAGTTCTTATATATTCCGATAACAGTCTTTTATTTAATTTTTCCCTTTATTGCATACTGAGTATTTGAGTTCATATACCATGTCTTCAAGGACCAGAGTTCTGTCTTCAAGGCCTGAAGTTATATTTTCTATGCAATCTAATCTGTTGGTGAGGTCCTCTGGTTGTTCCTCCATGGAGAGTGGTTGTTGGTTTGTCTCTCCAATTGTATTTGTTTAAGTATTGTTGAACCTTAGGTGGGGCTTGACTGTGTATGGAGTAAGATTTGCTCTTACTTGGCTGAGTTTTGAGTATTGCTCAGCAGTAGGCTCTTTAGTCTGTGAACTTAAAGTATCAAAATCACTTTTTGGCTCCTCAGATATGAAGGGGGAGTTTGAACTACTACTAATGATAGCAACAGATGTACAGTCTTAAGATAAACGCCCGGTGTCTACTTTGACATCTGTAACACTAATTGCCAACTATAGGAATAGTGGAGTCAGCATTTAACATCAGCACCAACATTCAGCAACTGTGAACTAGATCAGGTGTTCAACAGCAGGTGTCTACTATGTCACCTCTTTATTAATAATCAGAGCAACATATGGGATAGGACTTACATAAACCATATAATTCTGTAAGATAGTGGGATTATGATTTCTTAAGTGAAGATAAAATAGGGCAAAAAGGCATAAGTAAGTTTGAATTTTTTTTTAATGGTTGGATACAGCCTTTCCAAGTTATGGATGGTAATTTGCATTATTCAACTTCAAATGATTTATCTGAGAATTGCTTTTAATAAAGAGCTTTACAACATCTTGACTGGTGTTTCACAAACAATTACGCACTACAGCCTAGCCAAGTTGACAAATAAAATTAAACATCACAGTCTACCCCTTGTCAATGTAGAATCCACATACATCTCCTTAAAAAATATTTAATTTACAAAGGCAATAAGGAAGTCGTACTTTCTCCTAATAAAAAACAACTATCTTGCACACAACTGAACGTACACTAATACTTTCACCAAAGGAGGAAGCCAAGTTCATGGGTTATGATCACTCTTCTCTTCATTATATTGTCACTTATATACTGAGATGTAAAGTTAATAAAATTTATAGCCAATGATGACTTTAAGAGAGGAGGAATAAAAAATTAACTGAAAGTAAATTTAAAAAATAAAAGAGAGGAAGCTGGGGCTGAAGAACAGTGAAAATGAACAAATTAAATAAGATATATTTAAGATGTATTTATCTTAAGAAAGATGTATACACCTTGTATATTTACTTGTATATATTTAAGATATTTATGTCTTGCATATACAAGATACATATATCTTTATATAACAAAATAAATAAGATATGAACATGTCTGTGTTTTTGTTTTCATTTGCTATAAGAAAATACCATAGACTCTGTGATTTATATGCAAAAAGAAATTTACAGTGGGCATGGTGGTGTGTGACTATAATCCCAGTGGATCGGGAGGCTGAGGCAGGAAGAATGTGAATTCAAAGCCAGCCTCAGCAAAAGTTAGGTGCTAAGCAACTCAGTGAGACCCTGTCTCTAAATAAAATACAAAAATAGGGCTGGGAATATGGCTCAGTGGTCCAGTGCTCCTGAGTTCAATCCCCAGTGCCATCCCCCCTCCAAAAAAAAAAAAAAAAAGAACGAAAAGAAAGAAAAAAAAATGCTTCTCACAACTCACAACTCTGGATCCTGGAAAATTCAAGATCAAGTCACTAGCAGAGTCCATGTTTGGTGAGGGCCTAGGTTCTGGTTCATGGATGGTACCTTCTAGCAAAACTGCATGTGGGGCTAGCTAGCTCTCTAGGTCTCTTTTAGAGGCACTAACCCCATTTATGACAGCTTTACTCTCCTGACCTAATCACCTCATAAAGGCTCTGTCTCCTCATCTAATCTTATTCCTGGGAACTATCATTTCAACCTATGGATTGGTGGGAAGAGGAAATATTCACACCACAGTAGACTGATTTTGAAGCTAGGACTAGACTCAGTTCAGGAAGATAAAGGCAAAAATATTTGGCAGAAAGAGAAATAGGTACTAAGAGAAAACTATGTATGACTAGTTATTAACAGTTGCCAACTGAGTTGTGAAATTAAGGTCAATTTTTTTCTTTTTATTTATTTATTTTTTTCTAAATTTTCTTGAATGAGCATGTATTCGTTTTATAATCATAGAACACTAGCATTTTTAATTAATTAATATTAATTTACTCAGGGCATTTCTATCTTAAGATGAACTTAATATGAACATGGGAGTCATGAGTACTCTATTACCCCTTGTGTTATAGTCTTCATGCCCAAGGGTGTGAAAAGGGCTCCAAAGTCTCTCACTGCCTCATCTTGGATGCAGACAATCTTTTACAACCATTGGGACATGACTCTGCTGTGGTGTAGACCTCTGTAAAATTCACTCTAAATGTTTGTCTTACATTTTACTAATCTAGGATTATCCTTATTAAAGACAGTTTGGAAGGATCATTTGGTCTCATAATTAACAGCCTCATTTCCTAAAATTGGGCAGATTGAATATAATCCATATCACAATCTGTGCTGGCTAGCCATTAACTGCCTTGTGCACATCTGAAAGTGATATTTTAATTCACATAAGCATGTGCTATGAGAACTCTGCTTTGCTCTACTAGAGGTTGCTGCTACAATTTTTAGAAAAGAGGGAATTTCCGCAAGGTGTCTATGTCAAGTGATTATTATTATCTCAAGACAAATGAAGACTTAGTTGATCCCTTTCCTGATCATTATAAATCTTCTGGGGTATCCTATGACCTTATGAGAATATTAGTAGAATCAGACATCTGGGAGAGCCGAAAGTCTAAAGCAGTAGTTGTTTTTCACCCAGTTTTTACAACTGAGACTAACTTTGGGAAATGATTAGAAAAGCCACCATACCATAATAAATAAGTAAATAAAATCAGAAAATATGTTGTCATTTTCTATTCTATAAATAATTTTTGAAATGTATTTTGTATGTGGTGGAATAATACAACCAATGTAACAACTATTGCTGATCTTTCCAGTCTGCCTTATTCTCTGTGAAATACAAAACCACTGTCAATTGTGAAACTATAACAAGAAGAAAATCTAAAATACACATCTGAGATTTGATTTCAGCATTTTTCAGAAATACAAAATCTTCTATGCAATAAAATAACTTGAGAAACACATCTGATTATCCTCCGTTGGGAGTTGTTTATTTTAAAACACATCGATTCTGTACTGTGATTTTTTTTAAATTTAAAATAATTACTCATAAAAAGCTAAAATCTCACAATATCAGAGCCAACCTTTTTTTTTTTTTTTTTTTAGAGAGTGAGAGAGGAGAGAGAGAGAATTTTCAATATTTATTTTTTTTTTAGTTCTCGGCGGACACAACATCTTTGTTGGCATGTGGTGCTGAGGATCGAACCCTGGTCGCAGGCATGCCAGGTGAGCGCCCTACCGCTTGAGCCACATCCCCAGCCCCCAACCTTTGTTCTTACTACTGTGTATTTGAGACTGTTGACTCCTATTTGATTGTGTGAAATATTCGGGAAACTATGGCACGTGCTCTTCCGTCCCTTCCTGATGATAGGATCATTAGTGAATTTATTTTCCAACTACAGGTCAGAGAGAGTGTCTTTGCTTGTTTTCATTTTATCAAGCAAACACAATTTGGAAGGTTCATACTAGACAATGTCATCATGAATTACCAGTATGACAAAATCAGGAGTTGGCTATCTGTGACTGTGGAAGAAATTCAGTCACCAATTTTTTTTATTGGTGACTTTTAATTTTTATTCCATGACTTGCAAACCACTAATGAATTTTATAAATGTAAATGCCTGAAGCAAAATACAAATAATAGCATTTTATGACACATGAAAAGCATATCATATTCAAATTTCAGTGCCCATAATTTGTTATTAGAAGAGTCATACACAATTTGTTATGTATTGGCTATGACGGATTCTGCAACATAATAGGAAAGTTAAGTATTTATTTAAAACAGAGAGCTTGTGACCCCCTAATCCTATAATTGTTATCATCTGGCCTGTAGTGGACATTATGTCCCTCCTAAAAACATATGTTGAACTTGAAGCCCTAAAGGTAACTGTATTCTCAGACAGAAACCTTAATTAAGGTTAAATGAGGTCATAAGGGTGGGGTTCAAATCTATAAGACTGATATTTGTGTAAAAAAGGAAGATACACCATCAGTGTGGTTGAAGAGAGAAAAGGCCATAGGAGAAGCACACAATCAAAACCAAACTTCAAAACTGTAAGGAAATAAAATTTCAGTTGCTTAAGCCACTGAGATTTGGGTATTTTTATTAGGATACTTTAGGGGATTAACACATGGCCCTATACAAAATGCTTGCAACTCAGGTCTAGGTTACCCTTTCCCTTTCCTTGTCTTTATGGCTTTGGCTCTGTGTATGTGTGCCTGTCTGTTAACTAGAGATTTGTTAGTAATTTTTCTAAAGTGACAGCCTTCCAAATATGAAATTTATATTGCTTCCTTAATTAATTGTGCGGCTACTCATCTAAAAAGTTTATATTTGTTTTTGAATTATTTTTTATTCTTCTGAATTTCTTATGTTTGATTCTTCTGGTTTTTTTTTTGTTGTTGTTGTTGTTGTTGTTTGTTTGTTTGTAATTAAAATTGAACTTCAGTTGGCTTCATTCTGTTATGCACCCCATGTCTTGTTCTACTTTTGCCTCTTTTCTTCAGGAACATACATCGGTGCCAGATGGACACAGAAATATAGCCCAGAGCTGGTTGATCGTAAATCAAATCAAGTCTAAGTAGCTCCCTTTTCAGATTCAGTGCACTCCAGAAGTGGGAATCTCAGGATGTTTCAAAGTAACAAAGAAATCAGAAACTCTGGCTGTTCCTGAGTCTGATTCAAACTACAAAAACGTTATCTTCCAATGAATCCTACTCTATTGTACATTGGTGCTCAGATTTTTCAATAGAAAAGAGGGGAAAATCTTGCTCCTATACTCATATAGAATAAATATCAGGAAAAAAATAAATATCAGGACATAAATAATATAAGAATAAAACAGGAGTTGGAATCATGACATTAATCATTTAGTCTAGTTCATGCTCATAGCTTCATAGATGAGGGTTTTGAATAATTTGATCTTTGCTTTTATCAGTCAACCTAGGTTGGGTTGGGTTGCAGTAGTTGCAATAAACAAAACAAGAAATAATTTCTCATTCTACCTACTCAAGTGGATGGGTAGGGAAGGAGTGGGTGAACTTTTTAGCATATATTACCTTAGGGACTGGAGCTGGTAGAGGCTCTATTTTAGTACAAGCTTCCATGAGCATTGAGCAGAGAGAACTGTCTTGCACTACTACTTAAATGATTTCCTCTAAGAATAACATGTTACTTTCACTTTCATGTTGATACTGACGGTTATCACTGACAGGAGTTTTGCTCTCTCATACGTTGAAGTATAACATTAGAGAAGCATGCAGAGGCAAGCATATAAAGCAGGGTTTATTTTTTTAAAAAGGGGGCAGAGGGTAATAGACTTTTCCCAGGAGGGAGAAGGGGGCCATAACTGGTATCCTGGTATCCCCAGAAGCAAGGCATTCTGCCTTTTTATATGCCTTGGGCTTCCTTTGTTCTCTTGCTCTCTTCCCCTATCTCTCTCCTTCCTGCCTACATGACTAGGCCCAGGAAATGTTTGGTGGGATGGCCAAAGGATGAGAAGCAGATGGGCTGGAGGGGCCAAGGTGGCATGATCTGGGGAGGAAGGGGGGCGTAATTAACAACTCCCTGAAGGGTGGGACAATCTCTGAGACATGTTACCTTAGCAACAGGTTGGAGCAGGGGGAGGTTATCTTGATAAGGGTGGAGGAAGGGCTCTAAAGGCATTTCAATACCTCAGGACACACTCAGATTGGCCTCCTTGATCTGACCTGACTTGATTTACCTATTTACTGACTAGCTGTCTAATTCTGGCTTCAATATCAAAGCCAAAGAAAGTCACAGGGCTATATAAGGGAACAGGGACATGCCATCCTATTGTGCCCAGAAAGACAACTAGAACATTTGTAAAGAGTCTCAGTGTCTGCCACAAACAGCAATTATTACAACTTGATACAACTAAACTAAAAGCTACTACAATTCATCCTCTCCCTCATTTGAAGGAGACAGACAGTGTGTTTCTAATAAGGCATTTAAAGAAAAAAAAATGTTTTCTTCTCTCCTAACATTGTTCTTACCATCTTTTCAGGTATAGTAGTTAAGGTCTGTCAGTAGAGGGGAGACCCTTCCCCAAAAAATAGAAAAGGAAGACTTGCATTTTCCTCATTTCTAAATTTGAGGAAGAGAAAAGAATACTTCTTATGTTTGCTTTTTTTCTTCAGACAGTACTAATTATGAAGATAGTTTTTAAAAAGTACTCAAGATTTCATCTTATAGCTTCTCTAAAACAGTAGGAAAAATTCAGAACTTATGTGACTTATGGTTTGAGACTTCAGAAAGAAAAGGATTCACAATGGATGGGCCAATATTGGCTCTATGGACAACAAATGTCAATAATAACATGGGAAAGACAGTGGAATGAATCTGACCTAACTTTCCCATATGAATATACCACAGTGAATTTCACTATCATGTACAAGACACTAATTAACAATAACAACAAATCTGTAAGCAAATAGCAGAAAGATCAGTAGAGTAGAGGGAAGGAAACAGGGTGAGGGAAGAGGGGAAGGAAAGGGGAAGTAATAGGGACTGAATTGGAGCAAATTATATTCCATGCTTTTATTATTATGTCAAAATGAATCTTAATGTCATGTATAAATAAAAAGAGACAATAAAAAAATCAATTTTTTTTAAAAGTGAAGGCACTTTTTTAAAGTGAAGGCACTTCTCAAGGAAGTAGAAGATCCAACTCTCTGGGCATATATGTAACTGTTATATGCATGATGCATGTAACCAAAGTTCCCACAAATCACTAGAACTATAGTGAGTTACAATAACATTATTTTATATGTGTGTGATTATGTAAAAACTCTAAACTTTTTATTAAACCAGAGAATTGCAAAAGCAATGAAAACTAAGTTGGTCACAGGTGGTCAAGTGCAAGAAAATGTATCACAAACAAAACCCATGTAGAAACAATTCCAGCCCACATAATTGCAATTTTACCAAGTCTCTGTGAGTGGGAGACTCAAAGTAACTAAGCTCCTTAAAAGAAGAGATATTAAGTAACCAAATCAATGCTAAGAATCTAGTGTCTTGATTGCTACTTCAAGGTTTACTACACCCCCCTATCTTTCAGCAGTTAACTGAATTATTTCCATCAAGGTGCTCATCTATACAATTTCTAGAATTTTCAATGATAACATTCCACAACTATATTTATGAAATGATGTTATCAGTATAAAATATAGATGACTATTATGGTTTGGATGTGGTGTCCCCCAAAAGTTCACGTGTAAGACAATGCAAGAATGTTCAGAGAAAAATTATTGGGTTATGAGAGTTTTAACTCCAATCAGTAATTAATCCCCTGAAAGGTATTAACTGAGTGGTAATTAAAGGTAGGTAAAGTGTGGCTGGAGGAGGTGGGCATTGGGGTGTGTGGCTTTGGGGGGTATATTTGTATCTGGCCAGTGGAATCTCTGCTTTCTGATCATGATGTGAGATTCTTCCCTCTGCCATACACTTCTGCAATGATATTCTGCCCCACCTGGAGCCCCAAGGAATGGAGCTGTGGATTGATACCTCTGAAAATGTGAGCCCCAAATAAACTTTTCCTCCCCTACAATTGTACTGGTGAGGTCCTTCAGTCACAGCAGTGAAAAAGCTTACTAAAGGGCTGGGGATGTGGCTCAAGCGGTAGCGCGCTTGCCTGGCATGCGTGCGGCCTGGGTTCGATCCTCAGCACCACATACCAACAAAGATGTTGTGTCCGCTGAGAACTAAAAAATAAATATTAAAAATTCTCTCTCTCTCCTCTCTCACTCTCTCTTTAAAAAAAAAAAAAAAAAAAAAAAAAAGCTTACTAAAACAATGACTTAATTCACATGCAACATCTTTGCAAATTTCAGTGAATTATATCACTGCTCTCTGTTACGTTATCTTCACTCTTCATGATACACTTATGAATTATTATACATTTTAGGACTACCAAGTGATTTACTTATCTTGGCTTCTCAATATCTGTTTACAGAAATATGTATTATTTTCCTACCTAAACTGGGTAGTTTAAAACAACAGAAATTAATTTTCTCTTAGATGTGGAAGAAAGAAGTCCAAAATTAGGATGGGTGGGACTATAGTCCCTCTGTAGCCCGAGAGGGAAGTTTCTTTGTTTTCTCTAGCTTCTCGCTCGTGTCTATCTAGAAATTCTTGGAAGTTCCTGGGATTAAGGCCACGTCACTCCATCTGTGCTTCGGTCTTCATATCACCTTTTTCTCTTCTGTCAACTCTCACTTCTGTGTTTCTGATAAGGAATAATCTGCTTATTAAATGTGTTTTATTTCAGGCCCACCCACATAATCCAGAAAGAACTCTTTATCTCAAGATCCTTAGCTTAATTACGGGAGCAAGGACCATTTTTTAAAATGAGGTAAAATTCACATGTTCTAGGAATTAGAATTTGGATAAATCTGTTTTACGGGTACTATTCCATCCACTACAAGGTGTTTTTCTTAACATGATTTTTGTCTCTTGGGAATAGAAGATTAATTTCTTTCTTAATCTGATTACTAATAAATATTTGGAGGAGGGGAATGAGGAAGAGCACCAAATCCAGACAGGATGACTTAAAAATGTCACTATCTGTGGACAAACCATTGTTATAAAAAGAAATAGCTAACAAATTTGATGAAAAGTAGTTGATAAGAGCCTACTGTGTCCTGACTAGGGGCCAAAGAAATCCTATTTGATCGATAAAATATAAACTAGCTTTTCCTAACTCTGACAATGAGTTTATGTAGGAAATTAATGTACAATTTCAAGAGGCTGCTTTTTATGAGTAGTGAATGAAAAGGTTATAAAGACTGTCTACCTCAGGTTTCTCAGCAAACAAAATTCTACTGCTTTAATGGTACTATTATTAGAATTTACACTTAAGTGGAAATGCTTTTTAAACTGAAGTGTTTAAAATTTGAGGGTAAGATTTTATTTTTTTATTTTTTTTTTAATTTTTTTTTTATTGGTTGTTCACGACATTACAAAGCTCTTGACATATCGTATTTCATACATTAGATTGAAGTGGGTTATGAACCCCCAATTTTACCCCAAATGCAGATTGCAGAATCACGTTGGTTACACATCCACAATTTTACATAATGCCCTATTAGTAATTGTTGTATTCTGCTACCTTTCCTATCCCCTGCTATCCCCCCTCCCCTCCCCTCCCGAGGGTAAGATTTTAAATTTGAATTGGATTATCTAAGAGTCATTTCATCTCATTTAAGCCTCAGTTTACCATCTGTACAATGGAGATAGTTTATTGATAATATTCATAACAATAATGATGATAAATATCTATTTTTAGAATTTTTTAAAAATAGAAATGAAATATCAATAATAGCTCTCCCGATTAAGCCAAAATATTTCTCAGTAATTTTTTATCCTCATCATCATCATTAAAACCATTACCTATATATACCAAAATGCTTTTCTTAAAATAATTGTAACATGAATAGAGCTAAGAACTATTAGGCTCCAGACTAGAACCAACCTACCTACTATACTCCTCTGTTGGCATGCTTTAGTGGTTTCACGTATGTACCTATTTTATTTCAATTATATATTATAATCACTTAGTCTCTAATATGTGTAAAGCAACAATGAGGCATTCAGAAAATATCACAAGTTCTTCCCACTACACATTTTCAGTCATACCATCCTGTTGTTATTCAATAAAGATCCAGTGTATGAAGAAGTTGATTAGATTTGAAAGCATTTAATGCAACAGGACTTAAAGAGGGAGAAGCCCTTTAGGAAGAAACCATAAATCAGTAAAGTCAAATGCAATAAGCCAGTACCATGGTGAAACTAGAATAATAATTTATAAACACATTTAATAAGCAGATTAAACACAGGGAGGAAATTGTTAAGAAATTCTTAATGATTAATGTTGATGGAATGCCTGAATAACAAATCAGACAATTAATCAAAGACAAGTGGAAATTAATGTTCATGATTTGTGGCCTGGAGTTAAAGGTCTAGTAAGAAAGAAAGGTGGAATGCTCCATGAGAGAATGCCTGAAAAAAAGATATGGAATAAATATTGTTGTTTACCTCAAAGCAACAAGTTGGTAGGTTGCAGCAAAAATTTAGGTCAGAATAACTCACTAGTAGTTATCTGGTTGCTAAAACAATGGAATGCAAGGCAGGAAAAACTTTGCACAATGTCAGCAATTATATCACAACACTGGTAACATCCATCTGGCCTTCCTATGGGTTGAGACTGGAGTGAAATCCTGGGACAGAACAGCTAGGATGTGCATCAGACCTCTATGCCTTCACTTATTATTTCCTTTTGTAAAATGATGTGTCTTACAGATAAATATATTGTGTGTCAATGCTCTTATTCTACTGAAATATACTTAAATTTAAAAAGTATGAATTTTGACAAAAGTAGTAAAATAATATGTAAATTTATCATTTCCTCAAAATCCCAAGGAAGTCAAACAAATTCTCAGAATGATTTTCCAAGTAAATAATTAGGCTTATCATATATATATATATCTGTAGTTGCAAACTAATAAAGTTAAATTTATATAAGGAATTATGATGAAAAACCATTCAGACAAAACAATCACTTCACAATTAACTAAACAGCACAATGCAAGAGTTATGAGAAAACCCACCTCTGTAATTTGTCATCTAAGGGTTCTCTCTTTGATTCATTTCTCCTCCCCACACACCAGATTGACCATTTTTCAGATAGAAACCTACTCACTATTGAGATATAATTTGTTAAAGGAAAAAAGCCTGTGCCACATTTTTGCAGCAATCCCCACTTCTAGATTATAAATTCTGGAGTCAAGTTTAACTAAAAAGTGGAGGTAGATGCACAGTGTGAGCAGTAAGGGCTTTTCTTGTCTTCTGAAGAAGTGTGCGTGGGTGTGTGTTAAAGTTCATTTTGCTCAAACTACAATTTTATAGAGTTCCAAACTATGTACTACATCTGGTTTATTGTTCCCTCCCAAACATTGGACAAAAAAGACACTTTTCTTAAGTGATCCACATCATCTCCAGGGTTGTATGGTTTGAATGTGCCCCCCCCCAAAAAAAATTAGGAGTTGGAAACTTAGTCCCCAATGCAACAGGGTAGGGAGGTGGAGGCTAATGAGAAGTGATTTGGCCATGAGGGTGGTGCCATCATGCAGGAAATACTGCCACCATAGTGGGAGTGGATTCATTACTGTGGGACTGAGATTGTTATTGAGGGAGTAATTGCATTATAAAAAGATGGATTCAGTCCCCTCCCCCCCACACACACACACCTTCCTTCTCTTTACCTTTCTGTCATGGAATGATACAACAAGAAGGCCCTCCTCCGATGCTGGCTCCTCAATTTTGGACTTTCCAGGCTTCAGAAATAGAAGGAAATACATTTCTGTTCCTTACAAATTACCGGTCTCAGCTTGTTTGTTTTAGAAGCCCACACTGGACAAAGACACAGGGCATCATCTGTATGTTCTCTTTCTTCTATACCTTCTTGATCCTGTTCTGGTTATCACATGAAGTCCTTTCTTAGAAAAAGTTCTGTCTGTGAAAGATGAGCATATGAAAATTCCAAGCCACATAGTCTAGGAAACTGACACAGGATTGATCACTGCAACAGACCAAATGTCAAGTAAAGAGCAGTTAAATTATCAGAAAATCTGACAGGCTGTCTCTAGTCAGGGGCCAGTTATGTAGGTTAAAACTAGTTATGTAGGTTGAAACTCAGGAGGGCAGCTGTAAAAGGTTGAAATCCATTGTTACTTGGAGAGATAGGAGTCCAGATTGTGAGGCATGGGTACTTCTTTTTCTGGAATTTATTGTCTCCCAGAGTTTCAGTATTCACCTCCTTTCTTCAGGGCCCCTTGTTCGCTATTTACTGTGTGTCCTTTTAGGACTAATATGCAATGGGCGAAGGTCAAAGTCCAGAGCCTAACATTCAGTATTCACCTCCTTTCTTCAGGGCCCATTGTTATCAGGAAAGGATTTACTGGAAGGTTAATGCTTGGCTAGTTTCCCCTCCCTCCTCCACAGGTGCATTGCCTCTCCCCTTTTCTTTGGGGGGTTGTCTGGTAGGAGTATTATTTTCCATAACTCTTCAGAGAGCAAGCTTCAAAACCTCAAGAACCACAAGGGGAGGGGGCAAGAGGAGGAAGCTCATTGCCCCCAGTTCTTGGACATGGCAGCCCCTGTAGATACTCAGAAAGTAGGTTCACATCTGTGAACATTGTGATCAGGGTGCAGCTGGGTGGGGGTGTCAGCTTCTAAGTGAGTGGGCTCTTGCAGGAAGGGGGAAGGGGAGGGGAAGCAGGGTGAAACATCTGGGCAGAATGGAGTCAGCTTGACTTAGCATCTAAATTAACCCGTAGTTATGCTAACAGGCTAACACCTAGGAACTTTGAGAATCCCTGACTTCTTTCCTCTCAGTCACTGTCCTGATAATAGATGCAAAAAAAAAAAAAAAATTCTCAACTCTATTTCACCAATAATTAAAAATTTTTTTTATGGTATGTTATAGTAAGTTCTGCATCATTGCTCAAAGACTTATAATGAAACACATTACAAATATAATATTGTATCTTCCTGATGCTAGAGATACTTTTTGTTTGTATCCTGACAAACCTTTGTTTTCTTATTTCTGCTTCCAAAATACCCTGTGAATATACCCACTGCTGCATGAGTCATGCTGTATTATTAATGTTTATATTTATGTCTGCATTTACCACTAAGAACTATTTTGAAGCTGAGGATGAGTTTTATTCATTTTCATGTTCCTGTGGCCCAGGCCACATCCTGGAAAGTCATCTGGCTCATAATAACTGTTTGAATGATTCAGCACAAGCTGGCTAAGAGAATACATTAACAGTGTTTTGCTGACTTAGATATTTTCCAGTGTTATTTAATATTTATCTAACACTTTAGAGGATCCCACATAGAACCAAATTTGATAGGCTTGATGGTCAGCACAGTTCTTTGCAACAAGTACAATATTCCCTACGTTACGGGTTACGGTGTTTGAATAGCTCGAAAAGAAGAACAGACATCTCAAAGTCGCTATTTTTGTTGTGTTATGCTCGAATTCGGGACCCCCAAAAGACCACCAGAGACCAAGATCGATGTAAGCAGCAAAGGGGTATTTATTGCAAGCTAGCTCGGTCCTCTGTGCGCACACACAGCAGCTGGTGACACTGAGAGGCCCCAAGCTCAGGGTTTGCAGCAGTTTTATACATTCTTTGGAGAAGGCAGGGACCCCCACATACATCATAGCATCTCTTAGCAAATCATCGCACACCGCGGGAAAGTCAAATAACAACTCTAAAACATGATTAGCACATTCACTGGAGGGAACAAGTTGGGTAGGGGTGATTGGTCAGTACAAAAGGGGTATTCATTTGAACTGATTGGCTTAAGCCAAGAGGGGTGTTCATGCTGAACTACAGGTTTCCCTACACGTTATCAACCACCATAAACTACTAGGAGGGTCATCTGGCATCCCAGGTATTTCCCTGTCTCATGCTGATTGGTGGCTGCTAGTGGGTTGCTATGGGTCCCCACCTAACCTGACTGAGTCAGGGACACCTGGAGCAGCAGATCTCTCCTGTTATTTGTAGATAAACAACTTAGCAGGGTGGAAATGTGCCTAGGAGTGCTCTGTGGGTCTTTCCAAGGACAAAGGTGATGTCCCTTCCTTGGACAGGCTTTGCTCTGAGGTACAGGCTGGTTTTTCAGTCTATTAGGCAACAAATTCTCCTTTTAAAAAGATCTTAAATTTCTTAAGGTTACCAGTTTTGTATTACTGTGCATCATTTGCATTTGGATGTGGTAAATGAACATTACAAGTTTTTCTTTGTACATTAAATATGATTGTACTTTATTTTCTTTTATGTTGATTTGGAAGCAAGTGAAACAGAGGAGAATAGGGTTTTGTAAAATACTTTCCCATTGGAATGAAAGGCTATCGGACTAACTGGTGGATAAAAAGGAATCCCATTTTCGGACCAAATGTGAATTGAAAATACAGTATTGGAGTTCTTAAATAAGTAAAAGAAGGTCAAGTGGTCAAGAAAAGGGATTGTGAGAGGGAATGACCAGATTAAATAAGGTACCATTGGGAATAATTTTATGTCAGACCTGTTACATTTGGAATAGGACAAGTAAGATGATGAGGAGAGATAAGAGAAGGCCTTGGATTTTTTTTTTTTTTTTTTTTTTTTTTTTTTTTTTTTTTAGTCTGGTTCTGGGAATTGAGTCCAGGGATGCTTTACCTTTGAGATAAATCTCCAACATTTTTAAAAATTATTTTTTAAGACAGAATCATACTGAGTTGCTGAGTCTGGGCTCAAAATTATGATTCTTCTACCTCAGCCTGCTGATTTACTGGTAACTCAGGTCTGTGCCACCATACACAGCTCCTTTGCCACTATTAAATAATGCAAAAATATTAGAAAAATTAGCTTTATAATTTTGCATAAAGCTAAATTCACCTTAGGCTCCAAGAATGCCTCAGATAGCTAATGCATTCCTTCTCCCTGCCAAAGTGACTAGTTTGGAGATTTTCACAATGACCCTAGTTAGAACGATAAGATAGTTAAGAGTCAATATTGGGACTTCTGTGTGGGCAATCTGAGAGGTGGTCTTTCTTTGATGAATTGCACATTAAAATGATATAAGGAGACTTAGCATTCAACCAAACTTGAGATATCTTTCAATTCTTGGCTCTAGAAACCTAGGTCTACCTGAATTGGAACTAATTGATTATAGGGATCTTCCAAATATTATTAATATTAAATTAGTGCTGTATTTCCTGATAGTTTAATTAAACTCCCTGATATTCCCTGATGTGAAAGCATTGCTGCTTGATTGTGTATTGGTGAGATGGATGAAATAAAACATGGGAGAAAAAGAATAGACATGATATCAGAAAATTAAACCTAAATTTTTGCATAAAATTCTATGGAACTTGTTTGTGTAGAATATCAGGATGGTGCTAATAATACTTCCCTGTTAATTTAATAAATGTTAGTTCTTTTCTCTCCCATGAAATATGTCCACTTAATGAACTAGAAGCACTTAGTGATAAAGTAAACGGAGGCTGTTCCCCTTGCTCCTATTGCACTCATTTGTTTAGTGAATTAACTGGATGATCTCAGGCAGAGTTTTGCAAGTGGGACACACCATTTGCTGTGAATGGGTTACAGGTGAGATGAAATATTGATCATTTCAGTCCTTAAGCTGTGTTTTAGTGAAGACATTGCTGGCGGCTGTAATAACATTTCAATAGTATATGACACAGTTGTAGTTCATTTCTTATACAAGAGTCAAAAAGTTAATGTTTGTGGTCAGCAAGTGCTTTTCTCCATAAGATGACTCAGCCACCAATATTCTCCTCACCTTGACTTCTGCCACCTATTTTTTTTTTTTACCATTTTTATTCATAACCACCACATATTATTTCTATTTGTATCCCACTGGAAAGAACTAGACTCATAGGGCCATACTTAGATACAAAGAAAGCTGGGACATACTGCCCATAGCTCAGGAGCCACTTCCCAGAAACAACTATCCTATGATAGAGAATGTGCATATTTTAAGTTACCAGATTTGTCAAAAGGGCTTGACAGGCTCAGCCTGTTATTTCTAAGCATGTGTAAGAATATTCATTTACCCGAGTGTGCTATTTAAATATTATGATTTTTCTATGTGTTTCTTGATGTAAGGAAAATTAAGAAGAATAAAGCTAAAGTACTATTCAGTGGTACCAACGGACTTAAATGTTTTTGCTTGATGGCCCAAACATACTAAGTTGTCTAAGTATTCGATAGTTAGAAATAGGCCTATCTCTATCTGATGCTCCATTTTCTCTATTTACCATTTGGATTAGCATGGGTAGGGGAAAATAAATTGCTTTTCTTTCCATCTTAAGTTCACATCCAAGGTCCTTATAAAAAAAAGATTGACCAAATAGAAAAACATACAAACTTATTTAATATAATATTTTAATACTTAGAAAACTTCATAAGAATAATGGAGAGTCTCCCATCCAAAAAAAAAAAAAAAAAAAAGCAAAAACAAAATACAGGTAAACCTGTGCCATGTTTTGTAGTAGCAAGCCCTAAACCTTATCACATGACACCACCCTGGTTTACTTCTTCTGTCCAGTAGCCACTCCATGCTGAACCATTTCCTTTTATCTTTATCCTGATCTTCTTTGTCAAAAATCCACTGCCATTCATCTTACCAAAGGACTCACTGCCTCTTAGCAGAGATAACAATGACAATGATGAAGTTGTATGGATATGAAATACAAAGTCACCAATCCAAGTTTTCGGGGTTAAAACTTGCTTAATTTTAGGATATTAGTAGTTATCAGAAAGGATAAATATGTGTAAATACCTTTATAGAAAACTTTTCTGTGAATAATAATAAATTACAAATCCATTCTTTATATCCTTGTCAATTTATCTTATATTCCTAAATATTCCCTTAACATAAAATAATGAAAATATAATATAATTTGTTTGTATTAGATAAGCTAGCTACTCCTATAACAGTAAATCCACCATTTCAGTGATTAAGATTTTCTTTTTTCCTCAAAATGGTATTATTTTGTTCATCATTAACATTCATTTAGTGGCATCTTATTTCTTCATCCAAAACTATAGACTTCTTTACCAACTAATGCCATGTCTGGTCCTTGCCTATCAAATCCCTCTAGTTAAGTAGACAGTCCAGTGCTTTGTGTTTCTCTTTTTGGGCTGAGGGTTCTGCTTCAGGGTCATTCAGGGGTTCTGGCTTCAGATACTGGATCATCCTCAACACTTTGCTTTCAAGGTCATTCTGAACTTTTCAATATAAAAGGCAAGAGAGAAGAGGAGAATGGAGGATCACACAATGGAGAATTTGAACCAGGCCTAGAAGAGCCTAGAGAGAGGTCTGTTCTTCCACTGGCCCAAATTCAGCCCTTCAACCACACTTAATGACAGGGAGACTGAAAATGTGACTTAGCTATGGAAATGAGTTTGGTATACAGCTGTGAAAATTGGCCTTTCTTTTAACTTTTAAAAAATTATTCCATCAATTTGTCTTGCATGTTATATTTAATTTGGGCTTCAAAGTCTCAGTCCAGCATGAATTCCCACTTCAACCTTAACAAATTAATTTCTCATTATGTACTGCAAAGAACTTCCTTTGCATCCAAACTAATTTACTTTCCATTTAACTGCCCTATTACTACGCCTTATCTCAGGTCATTTCAACTCATTCTATTTGTATCTACTTTCTTCATCTTCTATAAGCCCCTCAACCCCTTATTCCCTTGAAAACATGACTTAAAATTTATCTTTTCTAGAAGGTTATTTAGGATTAATAAAAACTATATCCCTGACCACACTCACCTAACTATCTCCTTGGTAATATTCTAATTTTTCTTCTCCTTTGCTTGTCTCATAGTTCTGGGAGCCCTCAGAAGGGTAAGAGTTAGCAGTATAAGTCCATGAACAAATTACATAACTTTTGTGGCTCAGTGTACAATCTTTTATTAACATTCAGTTGATGGCATTTTATTTCTTTGCCTGGTGCCTATGGACTTCATAACCTTGTACTATATCTGGCTCTAGCCTATCAAATCACTGGATATTGTTTAATCTTTCTATGGATCTGCCTATAATTCTCCTCTTTCAATGGATATTATTTGCAATAAACGGGAGTAGATAAAAAATTCTGGAGGAAAAAAGCTCACAAATTTTTCAAAGAAATTGAAAAATCTAGAAAATCTTTTATTACCCTACAAAGTGCTTCAAAATTTGTATCTATGTACAAAAATAAATACACAAATATATATATGTACAAATATATATGCAATACATGTCTCAAAGATGTGTTTAAGACAACTTCTTCTATTGTTTCGTTATAAATAGTTCACTTTCCCTCAAATACAACAAAAAAATATCTATTTTTATTGACATTGTAAAAAGTAACTTTCTTTAAAAAGGGAGGACATAGGGTAAAGAACTTGTGTTAATGTAAGTAAAAAGGGAATAAAAAGTAAAGATGATACTAAGAAAGAAATGAAGATCAAATATGCTGGGATACGAAAAAATGAAACGTACCAATTCAAATAATTGCTTGAAGAGATCATAAGATATTTTCACTCTAATTTTCTCCCTTAAAATAAAAAAAAAAAATTCCCACAAAATTTTTTTTCAGTATCACACACATGAATTAAAGGCACTTTTTTTTTTTAACTAGAGCAATGAACAACTCTTCTCCCAATAAAACCACTATAGGTAAATTCCCCCCATTACTGGGTTTGCTGATACCAATCCTGAGTCCCATTGTATTTTATCTCAATATTAAATTCTATGTTTATCACCTATTATTAAAACAAATGCCCATTTTAGGTTTTCTCAATGTTCTGGTGCTCAAAGCTTTGGCAGGGAATGGGCAGGTAGGGAAACACAGTCCACAGTGTAGCTGAGGAAGGGACTGCTGCATTGATGACACCTGGCCCTAAATCTTGTGTGTGCTGAAATAGTGTTATTTCCTTTTCCCATAAGTGATTCTCATCTATGTACCATTAGAATCATAAAGGATACATTTAAAATTCTGATTCCCAGGCTCTTCTTTAGTCTAATTATATAAAACCTCTCCAGCTGGTGGCCAAACTAAGAACCCCATAGGTCTTGCCTTCCTCTGCACCTGCTCTAAAGTGAGATTCGCTTCATTTCTCCTCAAAGCTCTTCAGGCGGAAGAGAATTAGAGTGAAAAGCAACTTAATTTTATCTAACTAAATAAAATTTATTTTCAGTGTCCTACAAGGGACTGCAAAAAACTGAAAGCCAACATTTTCTTAAAAAAAAAAAAAAAGATCAGCTTCCTGAGATTAAAAATTTCAATTTTTTTATCGAATTGAAAATTTGTTTTTATCTTTAGAAGTTTATTTTAAATATATTATTATAAATACTTCCCTTCTGAGGAGAGTAGGAACATTTTTAAGGAAATAGGAATTCAAGGAATTCTGCCTTTCAGTGAATTCACTAGTATTGAGCACCAAGTGACCAAGATTCTCCATTTGACCAAAATTAAATGGGCCTTATGAATCTTCTCCTAGTCCCATCTGTGCACTTCCCCATACAATACAATTTCAGCAAAAAAAAAAAAAAAAAAACTAAGTCATTTTAACAAAGTCCCATCATCACTTTCTGATCACCTATAATATCTAATCAGGTTCTTCATCCTTAGTGTCCACCAGGTAATATCTGATCACCATGGACTGTCTTCAACTTGGACTCAGTGTTAGTTAGCTTTTCTTCATTGCGACCAAAATACCCAACAAGAACAACTTATAGAAGGAAAAGTTTATTTGCAGCTTATGATTTCAGAGATTTGGTCCAGGATTGGTGAACTCCATTGCTGAATGTCAGAGGCATGGCAGAAGAACATCATGGCAGAAGGGAGTGAGAGGCGGAAGTTGCTTAGCTCATTGCAGCCAGGAAGAAGAGGAGAAAGCAAGGAGCCAGGGACAAGGTATAATTCTGAAGACATGCTCCCAATGACCTACTTCATTCACTGATGTCCCACATGCCTACAGTAACCACCATGTCATCCATTCAAATTATTAATCCATCAATTGAATTAACCCAGCGCTTTGGCATATACCTTTTATCCAAACCATAACAAAGCCTGTTAAGTAAGTTTAGTCATAATAACTCTTACCTGATGCTAAGTTTTGGTTGTTGTTGTTACTCAAGGTCCATATGTTGAAAGCTTGCTCCTCAGAGTGGCTGGCTGTACCCCAAGGGGGCGAGACCCTATGAGAGGTGGAACCATGTGGGATGTCCTTACATCAATTGAAGGTGCTGCAATGGAAAAGGGATTAATGTAGTTTTTCTGGGACCTCTTCATACAAGAGAGTTGTATAAAAACCTGAGACTGGCCCTACCTACTTCTCTGTAGCATCCAGCATTGAGATGTGATTATTTGCTCCCACTTGTGCTCCTGCCATTGCTGTTCATCATGATGTGACACAGCCAAGAGGAGCCTTATCAGAACAGAAGCAATGCCAGTACAATGCCCTTCAACCACCAAAACTGTGAGCTAAATAAACCCCAGGGATTTCATTATAGTGGCAGAAAGATGATTATATACACCTGATACTTCCTCTAAGCAATTTTTTGACCCTTGAGCCCTCTAACCCTGTTCCTTGACTATAAATATTCCAACTTGCCCATTCTATATTTGAGGGTGAGTCTAATCTTCCTCCTCCATTGCAACACCCCTTTTGCAGACGTCTCTGTGCCTGTCTGGATGGTCCTGAATAAAATTTTATCCACTATGCTTTAAATATTATTGACTTTTCCCCCCCTTTAACACAAACACAAATTACTTTGAACTCTGTGGGAAATGGAATAGAAACCAAAATTAAACTATTAATTTTTGTTGTTTTTGAGAAAAATATAGATAAAAATAGTATAGAACAGTAAGTGAATAAGCTCTGAGAATGATTGACATAAAATAAGTGGTTAAGAATTCAGAGAAAGGAGGGATTAACATTAATAAAGAAAATAGTAATGAAGAAAAGCCAGATGGCGGCAGTCTTGGCAATACAGAACTACGCTATGTTCATTGATCTTAAGGAGCCTTGATTTCTTTTTGGGAAGCAGTAGAAACAAGTCTGGATTATTATAACTGGGCCATAATTGAAGACATTTATATCTAAAAATTTGGAAATTTGGGCTATGTTCTATAGAAAATAGTGAAATTGGTTAAAGGAGAGGTGTGAGGTCCTTTTGATTAAAATAACAATAGCTTACATATTATTATGCACTACATTTTACAGAGTGGCTGAGCATATGCAGAGCAAGTGATGAAGCCGGTGTAAATAAATATTCAGAGCAAGGTCACCCAGAGAAAATTAAACTTACAAAGCATTCTAAGCACCTGAGCAAATAAATGAAAAGAAATCTTAAAGACGCAAAAAAAAAAAAAAAATGTCTCAACGTTAAAGGGTCTAACTGGTTTCTTAACATCTCTTAACATCTTAACATCTCTTAAGATTTAAAAAAAAAAAAGTCTCAACCCGCACATTATAAATAGGAGTGAGAGAATGGGCAGAGATGCCTCCAGTTGCTAGACCTATCTTTGTACAGAAATTGATGCTTCCAATATCTCCACTGGGGCTCAGAACAAGTACCCAAACTATGACCCTTGAAGGCCAATGAAGAACATTGGAGGACTTTAGAAATGACGTCCTTCTAATCCTCTTCTGTTTGCTCACTGGCCCATTTTCTCCCAGTAAGCGACTCATAGAAACCACAATTCTTCCTCCCTAGGCATGTCATAGAAACTTAAGCTCCTCTCACTCAAAGCAAGCTACTTAGCCTAGCAAAAGCTGCTCTCTTAAGAGACCCTCATTCCCGAGGGTTCCTGCCTCATACTCAGGAGGAAGGAATGGTACAGATTATCCAAGAGCAATCTGAACATGCTGGGTTCTATTACCATTACATCATATTGTTTCATTCAGTTCTGCTGCTACATGGTGGTAGATTCTTCTTTGAACCTAAGCATAAAAATCAAAAGTATGCTTTGGGTTTGGGGTCTTCATTTATGAAGACTATTTTGCCAAATAAAACTTTGATTAAATAAGTTACTTACAATTTTGTTGACCTATCTTACATTTAGGAGTTTCAACTGTGACCCTCATGATAGTTCAGGAAAAGAATTGCACCTTTTCTCTTCTACACAGTCCTAATTGACATTTTGACTCACAGAACTAATTCCATTTTTATACTGCTTTCACAAGCAACCTTGGGATGATAATTGCCATATTTATTTGTGACATTATTCCTAAAAGCTAAGGTATGAAATCAGGCTAGGTATCTGTCAACACATGAATGGATAAAGAAAATGTGATGTTTATGCACAATAGAGTAGTATCTAGCCATAATGGAACCAAAATGGACAGAACTGGAGATAATTATATTAAGCTAAATAAAACAGACATAGAAAGTCAAGTATTTCATGTTCTCTCTCATTGTGAAGAAATTAAAAAAAAAAAAAAGTGACCCGAAGATAGAGGAATTACTACAGACTGAGAAGGGTGCCAGGGGAGAGCATTAATAGTAGAAGCCTGGAGAGACGTGATCAATGCAAAATGTCCGCATACACGGAACTCTCACAATGAATCTCATTAATTTGTACAATTAATATAGGTTAATAATTATAATTTTTAAAATCCCATGCACTTTTTTTAGAGAAAGAATGACAAGCCAAAAATGTTCACCAACTAATCCCAATGACATGTTAACAAATTTTCATTCTGATATACAAAACCATCTCTTGAGAAATTAATGTGAATCTGCCCTTAAGACCAAAAATGCCTTTAAAGGGTGTTTGGAATATGTCAAGCCTTGTATTAAGGACTTTCTACACTAATTTATGTAATCCTCTGTTATAAACAGATGCTAATACCCCCATTTTCCAGATTCTTTTAAAATTATACATAACAGTAGAAAGTGTTTTGGCAGAATATCCATACGTAGAATATAACTTATTTAGGTTCCCACTCTTATGATTGTACATTATATGGAGTTACTCTGGTTGTGTAGACAAATACAAAGTTAGGAAAGTTATAACAAGTTAATTCTACTGGTTTTCCTATTCCCCTCCCCACACCCTTCCCTTTGTTTCCCTTTGTCTAATCCAAAGTACTTCTATTCTTCACCTCCCTACCCTCCTTGTTGTGGGTTAGCATCCACGAGTCAGAGAGAACATTTAGCCTTTGGTTTGGAGGATTGGTTTATTTCACTTAGCATAATAGTCTCCAGTTCCATCCATTTACTGGTAAATGCCATAATTTCATTCTTATTTATGGCTGAGTAGTATTCCATTGTGCATATGACATTTTCTTTATCCATTCAACCATTGAGGGATACCTAGGTTGTTTCTATAGCTTGGATATTGTAAATTGAGCTACTATGAATGTGGATGTGGCTGTGTCACTGTAATATGCTGTTTTTAATTAGATATAGACTGAGGAGTGGGACAACAGGGTCAAATGGTGGTTTCATTCCAATTTTTCTAAAGCATCTCCATGCTGCTTTCCATAATTGGTTGCACATCCTTGCCAACATTTATCGTTGCTTGTGTTTCTTATAACTGCCCTTCTGACTGGGGTGAGATGCAATCTCTGTGTAGTTTTAATTTGCATTTCTCTATTTGCTAGGGATGTTGAACATTTTTTCATATATTTTTTGACCGTTCATATTGCTTGTCCTGTCAAGTGTTTGTTCAGTTCCATTGCTCATTTATTGATTGGGTTATTTATTTTTCTGGTGTTAAGGTTTTTTGAGTTCTTTGTATATCCTGGAAATTAATGCCTTATCTGAGGTACTGGTGGTAAAGATTTTCTCTCAATCCTAAGATCTCTGCACATGTTCTTGATTGTTTCCTTTTCTTTGAAGAAGCTTTTTAGTTTCATACCATCCCATTTATTGATTCTTGATTTTACTTCTTGTGCTTTAGGAGTCTTGTTGAGAAATTCCCAAGCCGATTTGTTGGAGAGTTGGGACTACTTTTTCCTGTTTTGTTTTGGTGTTTGTTTTTGTTTTCGATACCAGGGATTGAACTCAGGGGCACTCAACCACTGAGCCATAGCCCCAGCCCTTTTTTATATGTTATTTAGAGATAGGGTCTCACTGAATTGCTTAGCACCTCACTAAGTTGCTGAGGCTGGCTTTGAACTCTTGATCCTCCTGTCTCAGCCTCTCAATCCACCACTGGGATTACAAGTGCCCCCTTCTACTTTTTTTTTCTAGTAATTATAGGGTATCTGGTCTAATCTCTTGGTCCTTGATCCACTTAGAGCTGATTTTTGAACAGGGTGAGATATAGGGGTTAAATTTTATTCTATTACATATGGATTTCCTGTTTTCCCAGCATTTGAAGAACAATTTTAGAGGAGGAAAAGTTTATTCCATGCTCACAATTTCAGAGATCTCAGTCCATAGTAGCCAACTCCATTGCTTTCTGTCCCAGGTGAGGGAAACATCATGGTGGAAGGCATGATCAAGGAAAACAGCTCAGGACATGACAATCAGGAAGCAGAGAGAGAGCTCCCCTCACCAAGGACAAAATATCAATCCTAAAGGCACAATCCCAATGAACCTCCTCCAGATATACCCTTCCTGCCTACAGTTACCAACCAGTTAATCCCTATCAGTGGATTACTGCACTGATTAAGGATCTCATAACCCAACCATTTCATCTCCAAACTTTCTTACATTGTCTGACAGGAGTGATTGAAGAACACCTCATATCTAAACCATAATATACCCTATAGGGCATTTTATCCTTTTTTAAAAAATTATCAATAAAGTTTATTGGTAGCAGTGTAAATCAATTACAATTAGAAAACAAACTAATTTTCCATATGAATAAATCTTAACGCTATTAATTGCCTATAACATATCTGGCATGTATGTTTAAAAAAAATCAATATTAATTTTCTTTGTAAATTAATTGTAAAAAAATGTAAAATGTAACTGTTGAGTCAATCTCTATTAGTACTTGAAAGTATAAATAAAATTCAAATAAGGTTCAAATTACCTCATAAAACATATGATAGAATAGTCTGAAATACAATTTTTAAATTGTTTGATTTAGTTCATAGCATTTTTTATACCAAAAAAAAACCTTGAAATGATATACATTTTCTGGATTATGTATGAAATTTCACTTCCAGGTGTCTTTTCTGTCACATATTTAATCTTTCTTCATTGTCAAAATCTTAATTTTCATTCCTGATTGGATTTTTTCCTTGATAATTTTTTTGTTATTTGAAATATTTCACATGGAAGGAATTATGACTTTGGTATGGAAGAAAATGATCACTTAGCATATGTGAATACTGGTACCAGCTCTCAAATTTCTTCACCTTTTCCATTGTGATCAAGAGCCTTGTTGTATGATTGGAAAGCTTCTCCTTGAAGTTGCTGATGAGTTTCATGCAAGGATACAAGGGTACCATCTCTTCAATATACTCTGGTGTATACACTGGTAACCAATAGACTTGTATTCTAACTAATACAATGGTCTCAGCTGCAAAGTTCAACAGGTCAAAAAACTTATCACTCAGGTGACAACTCAAGGAAACAGGAACATGGCTTCCTGGACATTTTTCTATCCCCCTTGGTATTTCTTTCTGTAAACATGCTCTGAGAGATTATCTGATACCATATGGAGGATCAGAGATAATGGCATCAAAATATATGCCCTTCTTCCAGGAGGGCTGAGATGCATCTGAAACCAGGGCATCAAGGTAATACTTCTCTAAATCAGACTGAGAAAGATTTGCTCTGATATTTTCATCTGGTCCTCTCCATTGCTGGTTTTTCCTACAAGCCTTTCCCAAGCCATGAACTGTATTACAGTCTATGTCTATCCCATTTACATATGCACCAAAATGAGCAGATGCTCTCAGAAGGCCATCTGTTCCAACAAATGGATCAAAGACAAGATCATTTTCTTTCACTTTTCTGTGGTTTTTCCATGATGAATGATATGCCAGTATCCATGCTTGTATTTCCAATAAAGTGTCTCTTTTTGATACTATGTGACTCAATTAGCTCTCTGTCCACCTGCAATCCATCTACCAAAATGTATATCATATGGATTCTCAGGGACACAATAAAGGTCCAAACCAAAATCCTCCAAAATAGAGAATATATGTTGTGGTTTCTTTAAGTTCTCTTTTTCTTCCAAAGGTAGAAATTCAGGTGCATCCATTCATTAGACTTTTTCTTCTTGGGTCAATGTTTCATTAAATGTGAATTTTTTTTTATAAGTAGAGTCTGAATGTAGAAATAGAACCATCTTCTCCACAAAGTAATATTTAAGAGAACTGTACAGCTCCTCAGGAGATCTTCCATGACCCCATAGTTCAAATATTTACTTGGCACATACTGTCCATTTCATTAAGTTTCTTTTAATATCTTCAGAAGGAAGACTAAGAATCCAAAATGGAGACGTTCCATAAGTTTCATTACTGCTGATGAACTGACCTCCAGAAAACGAAAGCAAAGATTTTATTTTCGGAATGTAGAATCCAGGTGCTCCTGAGCCATGAGCAGTAGATACCTGATCAGAGTGCATCACAATGCCATTGTGGCTGCCCTCCATGACGCTGGCTTTAAACTCTTTAAACTCCTGGGCAGCCTGCATGGGCCTGCTGGCTTCTCCCTGCATAGAGCCATCTCACATTTTATCTTTTAATTAAACAACAACAATAACAACAACAACAACAACAACAAAAACTGCCTTCCAAATCCACCTCTTTAGAAATGACTCTCTCCACCAATCTCTACTCCTGAGCTTCTTGGGCCTTTCATTCCTGAAAAAAAACTTGATCTTCTCTTATCACTATTCCTTTATTCTAGAAAGTTCCATTCTAAATATCTTTGCCCCACATCACCTAAATAACTAAAATTTGATATCACATCACAGCCTTGTTTTCTACTCTTTTATTTACTTCCACTGTCTTCCAGTTTCCAAAGACAACAGCAGCTGATCTCCATCCTGTTACCCACCCCAGAGTGAAGATGAGCTGCAAAGCTTCAATGCCTTATAAAAGAAAGAGCAGGAGACCAATGGAATTTCCTCTTTCTCACTTACTCTTTACTCTTTCTCCTCTTTCATTCCCTAAGATAGAATCCTTAAGACTCATAGCTTTTCTAAAGCAAAAAAAAAAGAAAAAGTTTAATGTTTTGTTTTACAAAGAACTGAGAACCTTCTCTTCCTGTTCTTGCTAAACCCCAGGTAACCGTTCAAATTAAAGTTAAAAATAAAAATTATGTGAGGCAATCCCTGAACATTGGAAGTAGTAAAAAGTCACCAAAAAGTTGAAAGTTAGATTTTTTTTCTAATGCAGAGAATACCTCTTTGATATCTTGCTTATATATTATCACCTGGAATCAGGCTGATCTAATATACTTTGTGAAAACTTGCTCTAGCCATCATTCATCCATGACCTAGAGGATAGAAATTTGATTTGGGATTAAAAATGCCTAAGATTATAGCTGCTTATCACTTCCCAGCTGGTTTTGACCATCAGGTATATGTTTCAGTATTGAACTAAACAAGACCAGTCATGAATATTTTAGATACATCCAAACATACAGATCAAGATAACTTTCCTCTACCCTAAAGATAAAAGATCTAACTATCACAGTAGGAGGCTTGTGAGTTCCTATGAAAATAAGCAGTCTCCATGGACACTGAGTGAATTTTATTCTTTCTACATTCAACATTCAAAAGAAGACTTGTCACAGCCTGAAGAAGGTGGAAAATCCCTAAGTACAGACTGAAAGTACATAAAGGAGGGAGAAAGGAAAAGGAAGAACAAGTAATAAAGAAAAACAATATAGCAGCTCCCCATATGACAATGCAAATATGTAGAATCATGTGCATTTACTCTTTCCATGTGCATTTACTAATTTGAGCTTAGTAGCTTCATTTTGAGTGCTAAGATAAGTAAACAATATTTTCCTTTCATTTTGGTATCTGGAAATGGGCCTACTTGGCACTAAGTTCCATACAGTACAGACAGGACCAAACAGGCTTTACAAAAAAAAAAAAAAAAAAAAATTGGTTGATTTTGGCAGAGCACTGGGTATGCAACACCTGTTGTTCACCAGTCTGAGTGTAATGATTAACATCTGGCTGCTGCTTGCTTCTTTTATTTACCACTTGGACTTTTAGCCTTTGATCACCTTTCCACTGCTCTTTACTTTCACAAATTATTCATATATACTACATTTGAATTTTCCTTTCATCTTGCTCACCCATTGTTCCTTTTATCCACAAGCTAATGTTTAGTGAATTATCCAGTCACTTAGGGAAACTCCCCTAAAGTATGGTTATCTCAACACGATTTTTCTTTATTAAACTCCATATATATATATATATATATATATATATATATATATATATATATAAATAACATTAAAACTTGCTATAAAACACCTGGTCCTACTTTTTTTTTATTATTATTATCTACAATGCTCTTGCAAAAACCCCATTACTACTATATAAAGAATTTTGAGAATAAAATAAAATAATTTGGGGGATGGGGTACTGGTACTGAACTCAGGGGCACTTGGCCACTGAACCACATCCCCAGTCCTATTTTGTATTTTATTTGCAGACAGGGTCTCACTGAGTTGCTAAGCAACTTGCTTTAGCTGACGCTGGCTTTAAACTCTTGATCCTCCTGCCTCAGCCTCCCGAGCTGCTGGGATCACAGATGTGCACCACTGTGCCTGGCAAGAGAAATTAATTTTTAAAATAATCTTAAAAATATGAAATGTGATTAGTTTCCATACAGAACAAAAGATGTAGAGTTGCTGAAATAATTTGAAATACCATTGCTGTTTTTCCTTAATGCAGACAATGCTATTTGTCTTATAAAAGTTAATTTGAGGAAGAGACTCTGAAAAGTTGAACTGTAGGTTCAAATAGACAATTTTTTTAAAAAAATTCATAATTTCTAAGTATGAAACTGTATACCAGTTACTGTGTAAGATATTGTAGTATTACGACAGTAACGTTTTATAACTCTATTAGGTAGATTTTATCATTCTCTGCTTTAAGTAACAGAAAATTGAAATTCAGAGGAGTCAAATAGTAAAGCCACTGACAGCTGGAGAGACACATTGGAATCTAGGTATCAAAGATCACATACACCATATATTTCCTTCACATCCTACTGTATGCCTCAGCTAAATATAACCTGAGTCCGACTCTTTATTTCTTCCTTTTAAAATTATTTTGTACATATAGTACCAAATAATTAAAATTCATTACATCTTTTTTTTCTTTAATTAAATGAATGTACATACAATGTTCTAATACTTGGGTACAGGGAGAAAAATATCTTCCTTATCCATCCTAGATGCATAGCTGAGTCCCCTATAACAAAAGACAGATTAACAAAAGAAAGGGAAAAAATAAGTTTTCTGTGACGCAGAAAACACCACAAGGAATAATGAAACTTGAAACATGAGGGTACTTTTTGTTGTTGTGTATTGTTTGTTTGGCACTGGGGATTGATCTTGGGAGCACTTTACCACTAAGTTACACCCCAGCCTCTGTCCTTTTCTTTTTCTTGAGACAGGGTCTTGTTGAATTGTCCACACTGTCCTCAAACTGACCATCCTCCTGCCCCAGCCTCTCAAGTCATTGGAATTATAGGAGTGCTGCATCAAGTCCAACAAACTTGATGCTTTTAAAACGGTCAGTGTGAGGAAGAATTGAGAATCATGGGAAGATATGAGAGGGTCAATTAGCATGATCTAGTGGTTCTAAACTGAACAAAATTAAGATTCGTCTTCACCTCCCTGTGTCAGATGTAAGGAGGTTGTTTCCCTTGGGGGTGAGTGGGAGCATCTCACAGGAAGGTTCTTATGACCATTTTTGATTGCCTTCTGAAAAAAGGGTAGGGAGAGGTAAGAGTCACCTTCAACTTAAAATATTCAGTATCCCACAGTGTCACATTTTAGGGTAACATATCCTGAGCCCTGTCACCTTTATAGTGCTATGAAACTGTAATAGCAAAAACTGCTCTCTTATCCCTTCTCACTCAAGTCCCAATTTAGTTATTTCTTTTTGTATTTAAGCCCATATTTCTAAAAATGTTTATGTTTTTGATCTTTCCAAATTTGGATATGACTTATTTATGATTATGAAAATAAGAATTTAGTTCAGACTCACCAATCTCCAGATATACCATTTACCTAATCTCCATCCATTTTAAATTTTAATTTGATTTAATTTATTTAGAGTGTGTGTGTGTGTGTGTGTGTGTGTGTGTGTGTGTGTGTTAGTGGGGATTTAACCCAAGGGTGTTCAATAAGCTAAATCCTCAAGCCTTTTAAAATTCTATTTTGAGACATGGTCTCACTAAATTGCCCGGGCTGGCCTGGAACTTAAATTCTTCCTTCTTTAGTCTTCAAAGTTGCTGGAATTATAGGCATGGGCCACTGTGCCCCAGGCTCATTTCCATTTTTAGAAGAGACTTTTAAATTAGTGTTCAAGCACTTGCTTAGTACAAGTAAGTTTTGGCCGTAAGCCCTGAAAACAAAAATAAAATAAATTGATTTTGGGGGTTTATCTTTTATGACAATAACAATATTATTCAGAGCTGAGTCAGACTGTACACTAAAGAAACATTTTTTGTATTATTTTTATATAGTTTTCCTGTAGGTGCTAATAATAATCATTTTTTAAGATTTTTAGATTATTTTTCTATAAAAATATTTTATTATATGATAAGTTGCATGTTGTTGGTTACTCTCTGAGATCATATAGTCTAGATCTTTCTTACACATGAACAATCAGCAAATTATCTGAAAAGTTTGTTTTGCATACGGAATATGGAATCGCTCAAGATCTATTATGGGCCCTCATTTCTTTCTGTATCTATATATTTTATATCTTGTATATAAATAAATAAGTAATATATAAATATTATTTATATTCTATATATATTATATGCATAATTTTATTCAGTGGAGTTTGGGGGAGAGGTTTATGTAAATGTGTTTTAATCAACTGTGTTTAATCACAAATCTACTGTACACATGTTATTGGCACCAAAACAGGCATGAAGACCAAGAGAATAGAATAGAAGATACAGGAAAAAACCCATGTAAGTAGTTATCTCATATTAGGCAAAGGTGCCAAAAACATGCATTGGAGAAAAGATAGCCCCTTCAACAAATGATGCTGGAAAAACTGGAAATTCATATGTACTTAAAATTTAAACCCTCCCATACTACACAAAACTCAACTCCAAGTGGATCTAAGACCTGGAAAATAGAATAGAAAATGTGCACCTGCTAGAAGAAGATGTAGGCCCAACATTCCAACATATAGGCTCAGGAACTGCCTTCCTTAAAAAGACTCCTAAAGCATAAGAAGTAAAATAAAAAATAAGCAAATAAACAGGATGGCATCAAGTTAAAAAGCTTCCTCACAGCAAAGGAAACAATCAAGAGCATGAAGCAAAAGCCTACAGATTGGGAGAAAATCTTTGCCCTTCAACATATTGATGGATAAAGAAAATGTGTTATACAGACACAATGAAGTATTACTCAGCCATAAAGAAGAATCATTTTAGGTCACTTGCAGTAAAAGGGCGGATCTGGAGAGTGTCATCCTAAGTGAAACAAGTAAATCCCCCAAAACCAAAGGCCAAGTGTTTTCCCTGATATGTGGAAGCAAACCCACAATATGGGTGGAGGAAATGAATAGAAGTTCAGTGGAGTAGACAAAAGGGAATGAAGGGAAGGAAGTGGTGATAGGAAAAGGAAAGCCCATTGAATGAATCTGACATAACTTTCCTGTGTACATCTATGAATACATCACAGTGAATCTCACCATCATGTGCACCCACAGGAATTAATTTTAAAAATAACTATGGGCAAATGGTGGGAAGCTCAATAGAGGGAAAGGAGCAGGGGTAAGGAGAGGGAAGGGGAAGGAGAGATACTGTGGTGTGAATTAGAATAAGATATCTCTGCTTGTATAATTATGTCAAAATGTATTATACTGTCATGTGTAAATAAAAAGAACAAATAAAAAAGGCTATCTTGGGGCTGGGGATGTGGCTCAAGCAGTAGTGCGCTCGCCTGGCATGCGTGCGGCACTGAGTTTGATCCTCAGCACCACATACAAACAAAGATGTTGTGTCTGCCGAAAACTAAAAAATAAATATTAAAAAATTCTCTCTCTCTCTCTCACTCTCACTCTCTCTTAAAAAAAAAAAAAGCTATCTTTTTTTTTTTTTCCAACATGTTTCTGGCATCTTTTTGAATATCAGATGACTGTATTTACGTGGATATCTTTCTGTGTTTTTTTTTTTTTTTTATTCCATTGCACTGGTCTTCAGGTCTGTTTTGATGATGATATCATGTTGTTTTTGTTACTATAGCTCTCGAGTAAAATTAAAGGTCTGGTATTGGTATGTATGTATCCAGCATCACTCTTCTTGCTCAGAATTGCTTTGGGTATTTTCTTATTTCTCCAAATGAATTTTAGAACTGATTTTTCTAGATCTGTGCAGAAAGTCACTGGTAGGAACTTTGATGGGGATTGCATTGAATCTATATAATACTTTTAGTAGTACAGGCATTTGGCTAATATTAATTCAACCTATCCAAGAACATGGGAGGTCTTTCTTTATGCTCAGGTCTTCTTCAATTTCTTTCTTGCATGTTCTATAGTTTTCATTTTAAAGGCCTTATTATATCTTCTTGGATAGATTTATTACTAAGTTTTTTTTAAATTTTATTTTTTAGGTTATTGTGAAAGGAATGGTTTTCCTAATTCATTTTCAGCAGATTCATTATAGAAGTATAGGAAAGTAATTGATTTATATATGTTTGTTTTAGTCAGATGTTTTTGCTGCTGTGACTAAAAGACCTACAAGAACAAACAGAGAACAAGTTTTGTTGGAAAGCTCACCGTTTCAGAGGTCTCAGTCCATAGATGACCAACTCCATTCCTCAGGGCTCAAGGTAAGGCAGAATATCATGGCAGAAGAGTGTGGTGTAGGGAAGCAGCTCAAGACATCACACCAGGAGTCAGAGAGAGAGAGAGAGAGAGACAGCACTCACCAGATACAAAATATACAACCCAAAGACATGCATCCAATGAGCCACTCACTCCAGCCACACCCTATCTGCCTTCAGTTACCACTCAATTAATCCCTATTAGGGGATTAATTTACTGATTGGGTTAAGGCAGTCATAACCCATTTCACCTCAAAGCCTTCTTGAATTGTCTCATACATGAGCTTTTTCATTTCTTCTGCATGAAATATTTTATTGAGTACGTTTTGTAGTACAGGCTTGGTGCATATAATTCTTTTAGTTTCTGCTTATCATGGAAGGTTTTTATTTCATTTTCAATTCTGAAGAATCATTTTTTCTGGATGTAGTAATTTTGGTTGGTACCCATTTTCTTTCAGGGCATGGTATGTATTATTCCTTGCTCTCCTGGCTTTTAGGGATTGGGTTGAGAAATAAGTTGAAATTTGAATTGGTTTACTGGTAAATGTGTCCTGCTGTTTTTCTCTTTTAAAATTCTATCCTCATTCTGTATATTAAGCATTTTCATTATAATGTGTCCTTTTAATCATTCTTATTTGGAGTCCTTTATGCCTCTTTAAAAAAATTTTTTTTTTGTCATTTTAAGTGATACATGACAGTGGAATATATTTTGACATACTATACATATGTGGAGTACAATTTGCATTCTTTCAGTTGTATGTGATAGGGAGTCACACTGGTCATGTATTCATGTATAACATAGGAAAATAATGTCTGATTCATTCTACTGTATTTCCTATTCAATCCCCCCTTCCCTGGTTCCTCTTTATCTAATCCAAAGTACTTCTATTCTTCCCTCCCCCTACCATTTTGTGTTAGCATCCACAAATCAGAGAGAACATTGAGTCTATGGTTTTTTGGATAGATTATTTTACTTAGCATGATAGTCTCCATTTCCTCCATTTACTGGCAAATGCCATAATTCATTCTTCTTTATGGCTGAGTAATATAACATTGTATGTGTGTGCGTGTGTGTATCACATTTTATTTATCCATTCATCTGTTGAAGGGCACCTAGGTGGGCTCCATAGCTTAGCTAATATAAATTGAGCTGCTTTAATGATATAAACCACATTGATGTGGCTGTAGTATCCTGATTTTAATTCCTTTGGCTATAAACTAAGAAGTGGGAAAACTGGGTCAAATGGTGATTCCATCCAAGTTTCTAAGGAATCTCCATACCACTTTCCATAGTGTTTGCATCAGTTTGAAGTCCCACCTGCAATGTATGAGTGTACATTTTTTCCCACATCCTCACCATTTATAGTTACTTATATTCTTGAGAGTTGCCATTCTGACTGGAATGAGAGGGAATCTCAGTATAGTTTTATTTTGCATTTCTTTAATTGCTAGAGATGATGAACATTTTTTTCTGTCCTTTTAATGAATGAGCTCAATGCAATGAACTTTTCTCTTAGAACTGCCTTCATAGTGTCCCAGAAACTTTTATCATTGATTTCTAATTTCATTCCATTATGATCTGATAAAATGTATGGTAATATCTCTACTCCCTTGTATTTGTTAAGAGTTGCCCTGTGGCATAATATATGGTCTATTTTTGAGACGGATCCATGTGCTAAGTGTATCCCCTTAATGTTGGTTGATATATTCTATATATGTCAGTTAAGTCTAAGTTATTAATTGCGTTATTGAGTTCTATAGTTTCTTTATTCAAATTTGTTTGGAAGATCTGTCCAGTTGTGAGAGAAGTGTGTTAAAATAACCCATGATCATTGTGTTGTGATCTATTTGACTCTTGAACTTGAGAAGAGTTTGTTTGATGAACATAGCTGCACCATTGTTTGGGGCATATATATTAAAGATTGTTATGTTTTGTTGGTGAATGGTTCCCTTGAGCATTATGTAGTGTCCTTCTTTATCCCTTTTGTTTAACTTTGGCTTGAAGTCTGTTCTATTTGAAATGAGTATGGACACCCCTGCTTGCTTCCGAGTTCCATGTGAGTGGTATGACTTTTCCTAACCTTTCGCCCTCCATCTGTGTATGTCTTTTCCTCTCAGATGAGTCTCCTGTAGGCACCATATTGTTGGATCTTTTTTTTAATCCAGTCTACTAGTCTATGTCTTTTGATTGGTGAGTTTAAGCCATTAACATTTAGGATTACTATTAAGATATTGTTTGTATTTCCAGCCATATTTGTTAATTTTTGTTATTTAACTTGACTTGTTTTTCCTCTTTGATTAGTTTTCTCTCTTTGATTAGTTTTTCCTTTACTGTAATACTTCCCACTGTTGATTTTCATTGTTATTTTTCATTTCCTCTTCATGTAATGTTTTGCCAAAGATGTTTTGAAGCGCTGATTTTCTAGCTGCAAATTCTTTTAACTTTTGTTTATCATGGAAGGTTTTTATGTCATATTCAATCCTGAAGCTTAATTTTGCTGGATACAAGATTCTTGGTGGGAACCCATTATCTTTCAGCATTTGAAATATATTGTTCCAGGATCTTCTAGCTTTCAGAGTCTGTGTTGAAAGATCAGCCATTAACCTAATTAGTTTACCCCTAAATGTAATCTGCTTCCTTTCTCTTGTGGCTTTTAAAATTCTCTCCTTGTTCTGTATGTTGGGCATTTTCATTATAATGTGTCTTGGTGTGGATCTCTAGTGGTTTTGTACATTTGGCATCTTGTAGGCTTCTAGGATTTGGATTTCCATTTCATTCTTCATGTCTGGAAAGTTTTCTAAAATTATTTCATTGAACAGATTTCTCATTCCTATGGTTTGGACCTCTATACCTTCCTCTATCCCAATAACTCTTAAATCTGGTCTCTTTATGCTATCCCAAATTTCTTGCACGTTCTGCTAGTGGTTTCTTATGAGTCTCTCTGAGCTGCATACACACTTTTCAAGATGATATACTTTGTCTTCGTTGTCTGATGTTCTGTCTTCTAAGTGTTCTACTCTGCTGGTGATACTCTCATTTGAATTTTTAATTTGGTATATTATTTCCTTCATTTCCAGGATTTCTGTTTGTTTGTTTGTTTTTTGTATAACCTCTATCTCCCTGTAGAGTTGATCTTTTGCTTCTTGGATTTGTTTATGTAATTCATTATCATAGTGATCTTTCATTGTCTGCATTTGCTGTCTAGAGTCTTCCTTGAGACTCCAGATCATCTGACCATGTATATCCTGAAAAATTTATCTGACATTCTTTCTGATATAGCTGTTATCTCCTCTAATGTTGAATTGTCCTGCATTGTTTGTGGTCCTTTCTTTCCTTGTTTTTTTTTTTTTTTTTTTTTTTTTTTTTTTATGTTGGTCATGTTTCTTTCCAGCTCTGTGTGACTGTTGTGTTATTGTTTTTCCCCTATAGATTTGTATTGCTCTTTTATAGTTCTGAGATCTCTCCTTTGTGATAGGAGACAATGTAAACAGTTCCCAATATCAACTATACATCATCTATTAGCTAGTTTTTGTTATTAATATATTCATAGTTAGTCTCTATGTCTAGAGATGTTGGATTCAATTATAATTTAAAATATATTCATTAGCTTCATAAAAGGCTACAGTTTCTGGTGGCATATACAGAACTGAGGGTCAGGTGTAGGACTTTATGTTAAGGGGGAAAGATGTGAGGGTATTGGGTTGATATATCTTAACTACTTTAGAGGAGAACTCTAATGAAGGGGGTTATTATCAGAATAGACAGGAGGTATTTTAGGGTAGTTAAGTATATGGGAGGACAATAAGAAGCATAGAAACACCTATTTGCATTTAGTAAATTACACGTAGTAGAAATAGTAACACTTGGGAGGTTGAGAGAGGAAGAGAAGGAGGAAGAAAAGTAAAAAAAAAAGAAGAAGAAGAAAGGGGTGGGGAAGATATAGAGATAAAGGAACAAAAAAAAGAGGAAAAGAGAGAAGAAAAAGATAAAAAGAAAAAAGGAAAGAAGGAAAAAGAAAAAAATGCACTCTTAGAATTCTGTTTTCTTCTCTTCCAGTACTTGGAATTGTGCATTCCAGGTTGAGTCTCTGCCCTCAGGGTGGTAAAAGCAATTCGTGAGATGGCTCACCCTTACCTGCTGGGTGCCTCTCCAATACCTGTCTCTTTGGGTTGCTCTGGGTCTCTATCCCCCTCACCTCTCCTGCCCACTAAGCCCCAGTTGATGGATGTCTTGCCTGCAGCCTTGGGTTCACTTTGGGCGTGAGGCGCCCTGGCCGCCCTGCACTCCTGATCAACTGAGCGCTATCTCTGTGTTGTGTAGTCACCCAGTCATCACAGCTGTGGAGAGGGGGCAATGGAAACCGGCAACCTGTTCTGTCTATTCCCTCTGATAGCCACGCCCACCGAGAGCTGGCGAGAAAGGTTTTGGTTTACCACAGCTGGGGGAGGAGGAGTTGGAGATCAGGCACCTTCTCAGTTGCACTCTACTCTGATATTCACACCCACAGAGAGTTGGCGAGAAAGGTTTTGAGTTATCACAGCTGGGTAGAGGGGGGCCTGGGAATCACATACCTGTTCAGTTGCCCAACACTCTATCTGCTGCACCTGCCAAAAGTTGATGATGTAGATTTTCCAAGATGGCGACCGCCCGTTTTCGTTTTCGTGCCAGAGTGTCCAATGAGGTGGAGAGGGCTGGGCTGTTTCTACACTATGTCCAGAATTCGGTCCTCGGTCCTGTGCCCTGTAGTGACACGGGTTGCAGTCTGACCCGCTCCAGCCCTGAAGAATCAGTAACCCTGCGTTTCTGTGCCTCCAGAACTCCATATTGCTTAACTCCGCCTATCTGGGGCGGGTCCCAGATCCACGCTGTTGGCCGGCTTCAGCTGCAAAGTGCAACTACGGTTTCCACACATCCTGTGCTGGGCTTGCAACAAACTGCTGTTTAAAATCCTGTCACACACTCCATGAAGCTTAAGTTCGTGAATGAGAGCCCCTGTGAGGGAAAATGTCTGACCACTCACTCGGAGTCATGCCAGTAACGGGTTTTCCTCTACTCCACCATCTTCAGCATTATCTTCTCCAACTCCATCCATTTACCTGCAAATGCCATGATTTTATAATTTTTTTATTGCTGAGTAATATTCCATTGTGTATATATGCCACATTTTTTTATCCATTCATTTACTGAAGGGCATCTATGTTGATTCCACAGTTTAGCTATTGTGAATTGTGCTGCTATAAACATGGATGTGGCTGTGTCCCTGTAGTATGATGTTTTTAAGTCTTTTGGGTATAGACTGAGGAGAGGGATAGCTGGGTCAAATGGTGGATCCATTCTAAGTTTTCTAAAGAATTTCCATCCTGCTTTGCATATTGGCTGCACCAGTTTGCAGTCCCACCAGCAATGTATGAGTGTACCTTTTCCCCCACATCCTCGCTAACACTTAGTATTGTTTGTCTTCATAATAGCTGCCATTCTGACAGGAGTGAGATGAAATCTTAGAGTAGTTTTGATTTACATTTCTCTAATTTCGAGAGATGATGAACATTTTTTCATATATTTGTTGATTGATTGTATGTCCTCTTCTGAGAAGTGTCTGTTCACGTCTTTGGCCCATTTACCATTGGGCTATTTGTTTGTTTGTTTTGGTGTTTAGTTTTTTGAGTTCTTTATATACCCTGAAGATTAGTGCTCTATCTGATATATGAGGAGTAAAAATTTGCTCCCAAGATGTAGGCTCTCTATTCACCTCACAGATAGTTTCTTTTGCTGAGAAGAAACTTTGTAGTTTGAATCCATCCTCTTTATTGATTCTTAATTCTTGTGCTATAGGAGTCTTATTAAGGAAGTTGGGGCCTAATACCACATGATAAAAATTAGGGCCTTGAAACACTGGGCAGAGTAATTAGATAGACAAAAGAAATTAAAGGGATACACATAGGAAAAGAAGAACTTAAATTAGCACTATTTGCTGATGATATGATTCTATACCTTGAAGACCCAAAAAGTTCTACCAGAAAACTTCTAGAAGTAGTAAACAAATTCATCAAATTAGCAGGATATAAAATCAACCCCCATAAATCAAAGGCATTTCTGTATATCAGTGACAAACCCTCTGAAAGGGAAATGAGGAAAACTACCCCATTTACAATAACCTAAAAAAAAAAACTTGGGAATCAACTTAACAAAAGAAATTTGGTCTGTTTTAAAGAAAGATCTCATGCTGCTGGAAAGGAAATGTATTCAATCATTCAATCCACTGCCTGGAGAAGAAACACATCCCACCCAGCACCAAGCTCCCAAGAGCTATCGCCATGAGTCTGGGAGTCATTCTCTGCTGTCCAGGATGAAGACTGCTTTCCTGCCTAACTCTAGCTCTCACTTCCCACTATGGTGAATTAAGGGCATCTACACCATGGCTACCCAGCTCCCACAGAGGCTGTGTAGAATGCTGGGCTAACTTAGTACTTCCCAGGGCGGGTCTCCTCCACCCCACTCCCCTTGTTTGTGGGGAGATGGAGGGTTTTCAGCAACTTTCCCTTAGTACTGATACCTCTACAAGTTCCTTCTAAATGGATTGTTGACCCATGCCACTGCAGAGGTACTCCCGCTGGTCTAATTTGTTGCTTTGGTGGGGAGATTCTGTGTTGATTTAATTTCTTTTCAGACAGCTGGTCAGCTGGGGTCTCTACAAAATGGCTTCAAAATGGCTGCCATGCCCAGAAGAGTTTTCTGTCCACAATTTGAGGTCAACTGCTTGATCTTCTTCAATAACCCCGTTGCTTCTGTAACATTTTAATGTGGTTTTCTTCTCTTTCCAGCTATTAAGGGAGTGAGCTTATGTGATTTTCCTCTCCCTGTTTCTCTCTCTCTCTCTCTCTCTCTCTCTCTCTGCCCTCTCCCTGCCTCCACCCTTGTTTGGGTTCAGGGTTAAAGAACTTTGTCCTTATTTTCTGTCCTGGTAACTGAACTTCAAGTCTCTCCAGGTCTCAGACTGTCTAATACTGGGTCTCATGGCATTTATTCTGTCACCCACCTTTCCAGTTAGTTGTTCCTTCACTGTCTCCTCTCTGTGCTGTGGTGGGGTGAGGGGTCACCAACCAGCTCCACTCCACCATCTTCCTGATCTCTAGGTTAATTTTATGTTTAAAAAATCATCACTGATCTGAATTTTCTGCAGGATGAATTATTCTGCTATGCAGTATAATTCTTGGAAGTCAGATTAAAGGAGTACAGGAAAGATTAAATATAATTGTTCTTTACAACTTCTCTTTTGAAGAATCAGGGCATAAGGGAAGAGGAGTAATATATTTACTTACTCATTGCAAAGTTTGTGGCTGAGCCCCCAAGATAGAGTAACAAGAGCAAAGTATACAAATTTAGTCAACATTAAATTTTGTGTGACATTGGAGGCTTCAGAACTGGAGACCCAAGGACAAGGAGATCTGCATTTTTATGGACAGTCTTTCAAAGGATAAATAGAGGAATATAGGGTACCATCTAGTTTAGTATAGATAGGAGGACGGAGGAAGCCTTTTCAGATTCTTCTTCCCTTCCATCTGGGTACAGGGCAGGCTACCTTTCATATGAGGGTGTTAAGGAAAGAAGGTTAGAGTGTGACCCTTCTATGTTTTATGACCTGCTTCAGGGCAAAAGCTCCAGGGGACAGTGAGAGTAACCTTCCTCCTTATACTGTTTTTTTCCAAATGGCAAGAAGCCCTGGGTTGTCCTCAACCCTTCCAAGAACCAGCCTTTATGAGACACAAACATGGAAGAACTTCATGTATCAATACAAGAAGCTAAAATATTATTGTCACATTTGAAAGAAAATATCTTTTTATTTAAATACAAAGACAACTTTTTTTTTAAAGAAAGGTATTATAGGAAACTTTTAAAAGTATTTTTTTTCAAAGAAATAGTCTCCTAATCATTTATATTTCATTTATTTGATGATACTGTGGCTCCAGTTAAAATAATTTTAGAATGTGAGATTGAATATTTAAAAACAATAAAACTTTATTCTTCTATGCTTTAACTTCTTAGAATTATTTTTAATCAAATTCTATTTTCCATGGCTTTAGATACATTAGTCCTCTGACCTAGAGAGTCTCCAAACATCTTTAAATTTCTTTCTTCATCTAAAAAAGTAAGGAAAATGTTTCATAGCATTATTGAGGGATAAAGTACATATGAAACAGCATTTGGAGAGAACCTAGTATCTAGGAAAGAAAAATTAACAGTCACTCAGCAATTTGACTGATTAATTCAACAAAAATTTGCTGCATGCTTACTGTCTGGTCACAGGTACACTTCTAGATGTAATGGATATACTCATAAATAAGTCACAGTGTTCGTTCATGGAAGTTGTAATCTCGAGAGAATATGCAAACAATAAACAAGTAAATATTAAAAGTATGAAAAGTGCTAGAGAGAAAAACCAAAGAAGAGAGAGAATTTTTTTTCTCCTTTCTTTCTTTTCTTTTTTTTTTTTTCTTTTGTGGTGCTGGAGATTGAACGAACTCTACCAACTGAGCTATATCCCTAGTCATAAGAAATTTTTTGATTGAACCCAGTGGCACTTAAACACTGAGCAACATACTCAGCCCTTTTTATTTTTTATTTTGAGACAGGGCCTCCCTAAGTTGCTTAGGGCCTCTCTAAGTTTCTGAGGCTGGCTTGGAACTTGTAATTCTTCTGCTTCAGCCTCCCCTGAGCACTGGAACGAGAAAGTGAGCTACTGTGCCAGAAAAAAAAAAATGTTTTTCTTATAGATAAATTTCTGAAACTGCCCCTACTGAGCACAGCTGGAAATTTTATTCTTTCCAGTATATTTATTGAGGTCATATGTTAAAGCAGGCTTTGTACTATGTAGTGTGAACAAAACATATAAAATCCCTGTCCTCAAAGAACTTTGCTCTAATTGAGAAAAGAGAAATTGTTTGTTTCCGTTTATAGCTTAGGCACTACTTACTTCCTACACAGCTGTGACTACATTAACATGAATTTATTAATCTACAGTTTTGGTTAGCATAAGTATTATTGCAAGAGACTGTCACCCAAATAATATTATTGTTCATTATACGAACTTTAGGAAAAACCCATCAACACTTCATCAAGAAAAAAAATCAGCATCCTATACTCTAAAGCTCTTTGATATCTTTTGCATAAAAGCTGTGCCTTGCTGTGTAGCCAACAGTGCTGAAATGCTATAAAATGATTTTTTTTTTTTTGCAATCCCAATCAAGCTTTTCCACATTTCAATATAATGAAGGGTTGGTACCAAACCAAACTCAAGCATCTCAATAAGATCCAAGCATGCTTTCCTTCTCGCAGATGCTGTAACACGATGTTCCTTCTTATCATAGACAGTGATTAAATTTAGTGTTGTTATCATCAGGTTGTGTTTGTGACATTTGGAGAGTGAGTATTCATGGAAGAACAGATGACAAGTAGACATATGAATGCTGTTTTCTAACATAGCATGATGAAGGGAGGTCTCACTAATAAGGTAAAATGACTAAAGGAACTGAGAGAGAAGATAGCGAAGGAGGGGCTGACTTGTGTCTGCAGAGCAAGGAGTGATGGACAGAGCAAGTTTGGGAGAAATAGGAGACAGATGGTGAGGGCCAGCAAAATATGTCAACTCAAAATAAGTCACTTTGGAACAGGATTAATTTGAGTCCAAGGCAATTGGGAAAAAGCAAATATAAGAAAAGCTTCATCCTCCCCCTATTTTACCAAGAGCAGTTAGTAAACAGATTTACAAAGATTCCCTTCTTTCCCTGTCTACCAGGAAGGACAATGACGATCACTGAAGACCTCTTTAGACCATTGTCAGCATAGAGAAGCCCCTGGAGGAGTCTGTGTAACAAGTTTTACTAGTTAGTCTTATTCTACCATTAGTTTTCTAGCAGGGTTGAAAGGTGTGATACCCTGTTTACCCATCAGAAGGCTCATGGCTAACACTCCTACGTGACAGAATGCAGTTAGAGGTAGGGAAGTTCCAATTTTCCTTCTGAAGGTCTGGTATCTGGGTGTGCTGAAACAAACTGACAAGCGCAGAGAGTAACAGGAGAAAGGGCAACAAATTTGCTATTGTGTGCATGTACACGGGAGCCATTGAAAACAGGAAACTCAAAGGAGGGCTGATGTGTGAGGCTTACACAACCCCTTCATAGGGAGAGGTAGTGGATGATTCTTAGAGGAGATGGATGGTCCTAGAAGAAGTGAGAGCAACTAGGGATGAAGTTCTTCTGTGATCTAAATGTGGTTTTTAGTTTTAGTCTCTTCCTCTGTGATACGAGTTTAGCTTTCCTTGGATAATGCAATTTTGGTAAGAAAATTGAGGGCAACTGTGTTCATTTTTGGCAGATTCAGTGTTTAGGTAGACAAGGGAATTTTAGGGAGACCCCTCCTCTTGTGCTTTGAAAGAGAAAAAGAAGAGAAAGTGACATAGTGCAGAATGGTCATGGAGACCTTGGGGTATCATTTTCTGAGCACCAAAATTAATAAGTATAATAAATTAATTAAATGTTGTTTGTATGTGTGTGGTATTATAACCTTCAGGAATAAATACCCAAAGAAAATAGCTTATTTTTATGATTAAGTTAAATAAAGCATGGGCAGCCAAGCAGATATGAGATCGGACAAAAAACTATGATGTAATGGTAATAGACTAAGGGGGAAACCCATGAAGACCAGTCTGTTCAGATTATCTTGACCTTCTTCTAGATATGGAACAGGGTCAAGGGAGAGGGAAAAGAGTGATCTTCCTAGGTTTTGTGGCTCTCTTTGAAGGAGAGGCGATGTAGTTTCCATGACCTGCCTTGGGGAAGAATTCAGTTTCCAGGTTTCTATGACTCACACCAGGGAGCAAGAAAGAGGTGGGAGACAGAAAGGCAGGAAAACGTCCTTGGGAGCTTGCTTCCAAAACCTGCCCTGCGTCCTTCAGTTCAGATTAGTTAGCATGCCAGCACATGCATTAAGTATATTGTACTCTGGGTCATGATAGTCCCTTTTCTTTTCTTTTTTTGTACCAGGGATTGAACCCTCAGGTGCTTAACCACTGAGCAACATCCCCAACCATTTTTATTTATTATTTTTTCAGGGTTTTGCTGAGTTGCTTAAGGCCTCGCTATATTGCTGAGGCTGGATTTGAACTCACAAACCTCCTGCCTCCGGAACCACTGGGATTAAAGGCATGCACCACTGTGCCTGGCCCAATATTCCCACTCCCCCCCCCTTTTTTTTTTTTTAACTTTCCCTTGTCCCTTCTCTAAAACTGGATTGTTCTTTGTTGAAAGTGCTATACAAGCTTGAGTTCTAAGTATCCCCTCTTGGAATTACCATCTAATTTCCAGAGTACTTCCCATGTATGTTGGAAATATGCATGTTAATAAAAATGTTTATTTTTTCTTGTTACCCTATCTAATAATTATAGAGCTTCCAGTTAAGAATCAAAAGGAAATAAGAAAAAAAATATATTTTTGCTCCCCTACAATGGCCTAGTGGTTTATTTTTGTGATCCATTCCTGCCTTTTTGTCTCTTATATTTTAAAGCTGTAATCCTATAGGAAAAAATGATTATGAAGATGAGAAAGAAAGAACATTGCTAGATTAATGATACTGAGAGGGTGAGAGGAATGGGCTCTAGTAAACAAGTCAAGAGTTCCTTTAATAGGACTGAAAGCAGAATAAGCAAATTCTGGGGTTGGCATGTTCTTAGTTGGTAGAATATGGGGGAGAAATTCTCTTCCCCCTCTAATTACCCAATTAATTTTTTTTAATGAAATAAGAAGCAATATTGTTAGCTAATACATTGACCTCATCCATGGGGAGGACAAATTGGAGGTTCTCGAATGAAAGTGAAAAGAGTAAAAGGAGAAATGGACTGCAGAAGAATTGCCAAGAGTGATTAAAACCATTGATCCTGAAATATGAGTGTGTAAGAGAAAAAAAAAAAGGCTATGGAAAGGTGAGGTTTAATGTGTTAGTCAGCTTTCTGTTGCTGTAACAAAAGAGCTGAAGAAAACAACCTAAAAATGGAAAGATATTTTGGCCCATGATTTCAGAGATTTCAGTCTGCTTAGTTACCTCCCTTGTTTTGGGGCCTGAGGCAGGGCAGTACATCATGGCAGAAAGGTGTGGTGGAGTAAAGCTGCTCACCTCATGGCAGCCAGGAAGCAGCAAGAGAACTAAAAAAAGGGAGTGTAGGACAAATGTAATCCCCACAGGCATGCCCCAAAATACCTACTCCCTTCAAGTACGTCCCGCTTCCAACAGTTTCCACCACCTTCTAATAGTCCATTTAGCTACAAATTCATAAAAGTATTAATTGATAAGGCCAAGGCTCTCATTGCCACATCACTTTGCAAAAGCTTCTCCTCTGAACGCAGTTGCCTTGGGAATAAAGCTTTCAACACATGAGCCTTCGGGGACATTCCAGCTACACACTGTAACAGTCGGCTTGAGTAGTTACTGCTAACTCCTTATTTGAAGAAGCAGAGGCTAGAGGATCTATGTTCTTTCTTGCCCAAAGGGTACATGGGCTATTTAAAAATTGTCCTTTCCTTTCCCAAATCTCACCAGAAGAATGACAGTTTTTCTTAAGTCCCTCAGAAACAAAAGACCTAATTATTCACTAATCCACACTGGCACCATTAAGACACTCCAGAGACTAGTTCAAGAATAAAGGTTATTGCTGAATCACAAGTGCCATCTCTACTCAATCTAAACTACACACACACACACACACACACACACATTGAGCACCTGTTTTGTACTTCAATTGGTTCCAGGAACTGTGCCTAAAACATAATCATTCCTTCTGAAGAGCAGATGATTAAGAAAAAATTTAAAGGGAGGTAATTACTATGTAGAAAAACAAAATAGGGGGATCCAACATGGCTGCCTGCGAGGAAGCAGCGATTCCAATGTCTCCACATTAACGGGATCAGAAAGACCCATTGGAACAGCGGCAGTCTACCTACTGAGGAACTTCTAGCAAAATTCCTTTAAGAGGGGACCTGCCGGGAATTGGTAGGTTTATTAGAAGTGTCAGTTTGTCCCAGACAAGTGGATCTTGGCCGGCCACGTGGGCGCGGAGGTCCAGTCCTGCAGCCACCAGCCGCTTCTGCAAGCGGCCGGCGGCCCAGAGCGGCGCGGCCGGCCCGAACCCGCAGACGGCACCCGCCATCCTGCCGTCCCGGGGAGGCCCTGCTCTTGCTCTGCGAACGGCCACCATGCCTGCCAGGCTCGTAGCCACGTGGCCGCAGCTGCCCAGCTCTATAGGCGGCCCCCCGGCGGGTGCAGAGGTACAATCCCGTGGCCACCAGCCGCTTCAGAAAGCGGCCGGCGGCCCCGAGCGGCGCGGCCCGCCGGAACCCGCAGATGGCACCCGCCATCCCGCCGTCCTGGGAGGCCCCGCTCTCGCTCAGCGAAAGTCCACCCCGCCCGCCCGGATCTTAGCCACGCAGCCGCAGCTGCCCGGCTCTACAGGCAGCCCCCGGCGGCCCAGCGCAGGGAGAAGTGTCCCCGCCTGGCCCAGCAGACAGCCCGTGCCCTCCTGGCTCTACTAACAGCCCCACCCACCCAGCGAACGGCTCCCCCCCCCCGAGACAGCGTGAAGGGAATCTAACCAACCCTTTACGGAATAGCGAACTGGGAACTAAAACCAGAGATGTGTCAGACCAGAGACAAGCCAGTTCCACCCCTCCCTTCGGACACTCTGGCAAGGAGCCAGGGGCCCGCCATAGCAGAGAGGGGAAGTCACCAAAGTTCGGCCAAAGAGATTCCTTCCCAGCGGAATCTACTTTAGCAGGTGTGTGACTCCCACCCACACCAGATACAAACAACCTGGAAACTTCAAAATCTCTCCGTGGGCGTGACCGTAAGGGCCAAAGGACTCTTGACCCCAACTCCCCCTACTGCCAGTGACGAGGGCGTGACTGTAGGGGCAGAGGGAAGCAGAGAAGACTCCCCACCCCCAAATCCCCCAACCGCGAACTGAGAGGGTGTGACGGTAGGGGCGGAGGGAAACAGAGGACACTCCAGACCCCAACTCCTCCTACCGCCAGCAGTGTGGTTGTGACTGTAGGGGCTGAGGGAAGTAGAGGGGATCCTCGACCCCCAACTCCTATTACCACCAGCAGCAACACCAATGGTCTTAGCTGCCAGATTCCGAAGGTGTGCCCACCAAAGGGGTCCGGAAAAATTAAACAATTGACTCCCAGACCACAGCTCCACAGCACTGGGGCTTAGATGAATGACAGCGAGAGTGCTCAGTAGTTAGGGAAATAGAGCACTCGGTGGGGCTGAAAGTGTAACCAAATCCTTGGGGAACTGCCTCCGGTGAGCAGGACCTGGCTGGCTGGCAGGAGGAAGGGGAGGCGGGGCCGTAGAAGTGAAACGGCTCTAGACCAACAGGATTGAGAGACTCCCAGAAACCGCCTTACAGGGATTGCTGTTGACACATTGAGGGCAAAACTCAGCCCAGAGGGCACAGCTTTGCCTACAGGAAGAGAAGAAAATGGATCTCTAAGACCTAATTTTATTTCCTATTTCATTTTAATTTTTTCTCTCCCTTTTCCCTCTCTCTCTCCCCTTCCAAGTTTTACTGCTCTTTCCATTCTCCTCTATGCTATCTATTTGCCTCTCCTTCTTTCTTTTCAAGAGCACCTACCTTCCCCTTCCCCCTAACTTTCATCCCAAGCATTACGTCCTCCATTTCGCCTAACTGTCTAAATACAAATAGGTGTGCGCCCTCCCCCCGCGCCTGCAAGGTAGCCGGACCTGCAACCCACCAGCAGGTCAGGCCCAGCAACCTGGGAGTGGCAGAGCCGCCCCACGCGCCTGCAAGGTAGGCGCATCTGCTACCAACCAGCAGAACAGGCCCAGCGGCCTGCTGATGTGGTAGCCACAGTGCCCCAATTGGAGGAGGAGCAGAGCCCCTGCCCGTGCCTGTGCGGGAGACTTTGCAACTATACAAGAGTAATACAAATATATAGGGGGAAAATTCAATAACACAACAGTCTCAGTAAGCAGAAAGAAACGCAAACAGTATGAAGAGACAAGGAAGGAAAGGACCACAAGCAATGCAGGTCAACTCAACGTTAGAAGAGGTAATATCTGCAGCAGATGGAATGTCAGATAAAGAATTCAGGAGATACATGCTTCAGATGATCTGGAGTCTTAAGGAAGACATTAGACAGCAAAATCAGACAATGAAAGATCTCTTCAACAATGAAATACATAAACAAATCCAGGAAGCAAAAGATCAACTATACAGGGAGATAGAGGTTATAAAAAACAAACAAACAGAAATCCTAGAAAGGCAGGAAGCTATAAACCAACTTAAAAACTCAATTGAGAATACTACCAGCAGAGTAGAACACTTAGAAGATAGAACATCAGACAATGAAGACAAAGTATTTCAACTTGAAAAGAACATAGACAGCTCAGCAAGACTGTTAAGAAACCATGAGCAGAACATCCAAGAAATATGGGATAACATTAAAAGACCAAACTTAAGAGTCATTGGGATACAGGAAGGCACAGAGCTCCAAACCAAAGGAATGAGCAATCTATTCAATGAAATAATTCGAGAAAACTTCCCAGACTTGAAGAACGAGACAGAATCCCAAATCCTAGAAGCCTACAGGATGCCGAATGTGCATAATCATAAGAGATCCACACCTAGACACATTATAATGAAGATGCCCAACATACAGAATAAGGAGAGAATTTTAAAAGCTACAAGAGAAAGGAAGCAGATTACATTAAAAGAATTTGCAGCTAGAAAACCATCTCTCCAAAAAAATCCTCAGCAAAACATTACAGTAAGAGGAAATGGAAAATAACAATGAAAACCAACAGTGGGAGGTAGGACAGTAAAGGGGGGAAAATAATCAAAGAGGAAAACAAACAATATTCAGTAACATAAATAAACAAATATGGCTGGAAGGATAACCAATATCTCTATAATAACCCTAAATGTTAATGGCTTAAACTCACCAATTAAGAAACACAGGCTAGTAGAATGGATCACAAAACATGACCCAACAATATGCTGCCTACAGGAAATGCATTTGATAGGAAAAGACATACATAGACTGAAGGTGAAAGGTTGGGAAAAATCATATCACTCATATGGACTTCGGAAACAAGCAGGAGTGTCCATACTCATATCAAATAAAATAGATTTCAAGCCAAAGTTAATCAAAAGGGATAAAGAGGGACACTACATACTGCTCAAGGGAACCATACACCAACAAGACATAACAATCATAAATATATATGCCCCAAACAATGGTGCAGCTATGTTCATCAAACAAACTCTTCTCAAGTTCAAGAGTCTAATAGACCACCATACAATAATCATGGGAGACTTCAACACACCTCTCTCACCACTTGACAGATCTTCCAAACAAAAGTTGAATAAGGAAACTATAGAACTCAATAACACAATTAACAACCTAGACTTAATTGACATATATAGAATATACCACCCAACATCAAGCAGTTACACTTTTTTCTCAGCAGCACATGGATCCTTCTCAAAAATAGATCATATATTATGTCACAGAGCAACTCTTAGACAATATAAATGAGTAGAGATAATACCATGGATCTTATCTGACCATAATGGAATGAAACTGAAAATCAACGATAAAAGTAGGAAGGAAAAATCATGCATCACTTGGAGAATGAACAATAGGTTACTGAATGATCAATGGGTTATAGAAGACATTAAGGAGGAAATTAAAAAATTCTTAGAGATAAATGAAAACACAGACACAACATATTGGAATCTGTGAGACACATTGAAAGCAGTTCTAAGAGGAAAATTCATTGCATGGAGTTCATTCCTTAAAAAAAGAAAAAACCAACAAATAAATGATCTCATACTTCATCTCAAAATCCTAGAAAAAGAAGAGCAAAATAACAGCAAAAGAAGTAGAAGGCAAGAAATAATTAAAATCAGAGCTGAAATTAATGAAATCGAAACAAAAAAACAATTGAAAAAATTGATAAAACTAAAAGTTGGTTCTTTGAAAAAATAAATAAGATTGACAGACCCTTAGCCATGCTAACAAAGAAAAGAAGAGAGAGAACTCAAATTACTAGCATACAGGATGAAAAAGGCAATATCACAACAGACACTTCAGAAATACAGAAGATAATCAGAAATTATTTTGAATCCTTATACTCCAATAAAATAGAAGATAGTGAAGGCATCGATAAATTTCTTAAGTCATATGATCTGCCCAGATTGAGACAGGAGGATATAGACAACCTAAACAGACCAATATCAATTGAGGAAATAGAAGAAACCATCAAAAGATTACCAACTAAGAAAAGCCCAGGACCGGATGGGTATACAGCAGAGTTTTACAAAACCTTTAAAGAGGAACTAATACCAATACTTTTCAAGCTATTTCAGGAAATAGAAAAAGAGGGAGAACTTTCAAATTCATTCTACGAGGCCAACATCACCCTGATTCCTAAACCAGACAAAGACACCTCAAAGAAAGAAAACTACAGACCTATATCTCTAATGAACCTAGACGCAAAAATCCTCAATAAAATTCTGGCGAATCGGATACAAAATCATAACAAAAAAATTGTACACCATGATCAAGTAGGATTCATCCCTGGGATGCAAGGCTGGTTCAATATACGGAAATCAATAAATGTTATCCACCACATCAATAGACTTAAAAATAAGAACCATATGATCATCTCAATAGATGCGGAAAAAGCATTCGACAAAGTACAGCATCCCTTTTTGTTCAAAACTCTCGAAAAAATAGGGATAACAGGAACATACCTCAACATTGTAAAAGCAATCTACACTAAGCCCCAGGCTAGCATCATTCTGAATGGAGAAAAATTGAAGGCATTCCCTCTAAAATCTGGAACAAGACAGGGATGCCCTCTCTCACCACTTCTGTTCAACATAGTTCTCGAAACACTGGCCAGAGCAATTAGACAGACGAGAGAAATTAAAGGCATAAAAATAGGAAAAGAAGAACTTAAATTATCACTATTTGCAGATGACATGATTCTATACCTAGCAGACCCAAAAGGGTCTACAAAGAAACTATTAGAGCTAATAAATGAATTCAGCAAAGTGGCAGGATATAAAATCAACACGCATAAATCAAAGGCATTCCTGTATATCAGCGACAAACCCTCTGAAATGGAAATGAGGACAACCACTCCATTCACAATATCCTCAAAAATAATAAAATACTTGGGAATCAACCTAACAAAAGAGATAAAAGACTTATACAATGAAAACTACAGAACCCTAAAGAGAGAAATTGAAGAAGATCTTAGAAGATGGAAAAATATACCCTGTTCATGGATAGGCAGAACTAACATCATCAAAATGGCGATATTACAAAAAGTTCTCTATAGGTTTAATGCAATGCCAATCAAAATCCCAATGGCATTTCTTGTAGAAATAGAGAAAGCAATCCTGAAATTCATATGGAAAAATAAAAGACCCAGAATAGCAAAAACAATGCTAAGCAGGAAGTGTGAATCAGGTGGTATAGCGATACCAGACTTCAAACTATACTACAGAGCAATAGTAACAAAAACAGCATGGTATTGGTACCAAAACAGGCGGGTGGACCAATGGTACAGAATAGAGGACACAGAAACCAACCCACAAAACTACAACTTTCTTATATTTGATAAAGGGGCTAAAAGCATGCAATGAAGGAAGGATAGCATCTTCAACAAATGGTGCTGGGAAAACTGGAAATCCATATGCAACAAAATGAAACTGAATCCCTTTCTCTCGCCATACACAAAAGTTAACTCAAAATGGATCAAGGAGCTTGATATCAAACCAGAGACAAGGCATCTGATAGAAGAAAAAGTTGGCTACGACCTACACACTGTGGGGTCGGGCTCCAAATTCCTCAATAGGACACCCATAGCACAAGAATTAATATCTAGAATCAACAAATGGGACTTGCTCAAACTAAAAAGTTTTTTCTCAGCAAAAGAAACAATAGGAGAGGTAAATAGGGAGCCTACATCATGGGAACAAATCTTTACTCCTCACACTTCAGATAGAGCCCTAATATCCAGAGTATATAAACAACTCAAAAAATTAGACAATGAGATAACAAATAACCCAATCAACAAATGGGCCAAGGACCTAAACAGACACTTCTCAGAGGAGGACATACAATCAATCAACAAGTAGATGAAAAAATGCTCACCATCGCTAGCAGTCAGAGAAATGCAAATCAAAACCACCCTAAGATATCATCTCACTCCAGTAAGATTGGCAGCCATTATGAAGTCAAACAACAACAAGTGCTGGCGAGGATGTGGGGAAAAGGGTACACTTGTACATTGTTGGTGGGACTGCAAATTGGTGCAACCAATTTGGAAAGTAGTTTGGAGATTTCTTGGAAAACTGGGAATGGAACCACCATTTGATCCAGCTATTCCCCTTCTGGGTCTATTCCCTAAAGACCTAAAAACAGCATGCTACAGGGACACTGCTACATCAATGTTCATAGCAGTACAATTCACAATAGCAAGACTGTGGAAGCAACCTAGATGCCCTTCAATAGACGAATGGATAAAAAAATGTGGCATTTATACACAATGGAGTATTACTCTGCATTAAAAAATGACAAAATTATAGAATTTGGAGGGAAATGGATGGCATTAGAGCAGATTATGCTAAGTGAAGCTAGCCAATCCCTAAAAAACAAATTCCAAATGTCTTCTTTGATATAAGGAGAGTAACTAAGAACAGAGTAGGGAAGAAGAGCATGAGAAGATGACTAACATTAAACAGGGATGAGAGGTGGGAGGGACAGGGAGAGAGAAGGGAAATTTCTTGGAAATGGAAGGAGACCCTTAGGGTTATACAAAATTACATACAAGAGGAAGTGAGGGGAAAGGGAAAAATAATACAAGGGGGAGAAATGAATTACAGTAGAGGGGGTAGAGAGAGAAGAGGGGAGGGGAAGGGAGGGGAGGGGGGATAGTAGAGGATAGGAAAGGCAGCAGAATACAACAGACATGAGTATGTCAATATGTAAATCAGTGGAAGTGTAACTGATGTGACTCTGCAATCTGTATACGGGGTAAAAATGGGAGTTCATAACCCACTTGAATCAAAGTGTGAAATATGATATATCAAGAACTATGTAATGTTTTGAACAACCAATAAAAAAAAAGAAAAAGAAAATAGAAGGTGAAAGAAGGTATGGCAGTTGAGCTACAATTTTAAACAAAGTCGTTACACAAGATGTCATTAGAAAACAAAGACTTGAAACAAAAAATTTAAGCTTGGTATAGCTAGAGGAAGAGTGTATTAATTTTAGGGAAATCAAATGCAAATATTTAAAGGTAGGGCGTTTAGCAGATGTATTCACTGAACAGAAGGAGTTCATGTGACTGGAAATTAGTGGTAGGTTGTTATAGTTTCGATTTGCAATGTCTTCCAAAACTTCTGTGGCGAAAGCTTGGTCCTCAATGTAGCAGTGTCCAGAGGTGGGGCTTTTGGCAAGTGATTGAATCATGAGGGCTCTCTCCTGGTCAATGTATTAATCTACTAATAGATGAATAAACTAGTAGGTGGAGGTGGAACTGTAGGCAGTAGGGCATGGTGGGAGGAAGTAGCTCACTGGGGGTATGGCCTCGGGGATTGTTAGGTTCAGATATGAGATGTCCCCCCAAAGCTTCTGTTAATGAAGGAATATTTTGAGGTGAGATGATTGTATCATAAAAGTCCTAACCTAATCTGTTCCATTCTAGTTTGAATAGGCTGACGGGGTGGTAATTTTTGGCAGGTGTTGTGTCATGACTGCAGGAAGTGGATGTCCTGGAAGGGTTGTTCTTCTTGTGATCCCTTCTTCTCTTTCTCTCTTATTCTCCCTCTGCCCCCATTTCCTTGCTGCAATGAGGGGAACAGCTTTCCTTTGCTAGACCCTTCCTCCATGCTGGGCAGCCTCACCCTGGGTCCGGAGCAGCGGAGTTAGCTCTCCATGGACTGAGACTGCTGAAACTGTGAGCCCCAAATAAACTTTTCTTCTCTAAGTTGTTCTTATTGGGTATTTTGGTCACCATTATGGAAATGCTAACTAAAACAGGGACTCTGTCTTGTGCTGGGATGCTTTTTCTCTCTCTTTCTGGCTACCATGAGCTGAATAGCTTTCTTCCCACCATCTCCTTTTGCCCTGTTGTTTTGCCTCGCCTTGAGCCCAAAGCAATGAAGTCAGTCAGTCATGAACTGAAAAGTTGTGAGCCAACATAAATCTTTTCTCCTATAAGTTGTTTATGTTGGATATCTTGGTCACAATGACAAAAATCTGGCTAAAACACAGGTAAGGGGCTGGGGATGTGGCTCAAGCGGTAGCACGCCCGCCTGGAATGCGTGCGGCCCGGGTTCGATCCTCCAGCACCACATACAAACAAAGATGCTGTGTCCGCCAATAACTAATAAATAAATAAATATTTAAAAAAATAAATAAAACACAGGTAAGGTAATAGAGATAAATGGAAAGAGAGTTCATAGCTCATTGCTTTTTTTTCTTTTTTTCTTTTTTTTTTTTTTTACTATGAATGAGAACAAAGCTAGGGGAGCTTTGAAAGAGATTCAGAATGATGATAAAAAATACATTTTAGAAGTTTCACTCTGATTGCTATATGAAAAACATACTTGCTTTATGTTAAACCATTGTGGAATATTTTTGTAAACCAATATAGTTACACACACAAGTTCAATGACAAAAGAAAAAAATCTCCTTGAAACTATAGAAAATTTGTGCTGGAGATACTAGTTCAATCATTAATTACTCTTCAGGGTGAATTGTCTTTAAGTCAACATGTTACCAGTTCTACAAGTCCCAGGGAATTGAGTAAAGAAAAGAAATTTCCTTGATTCCAAATATGAGAATGTACCCTGTTTGGGTTCTCAGAGTGGTAGTAAATCACAACTGGTAGTTTATAAACAACCGTGCCAGTGCATTTATAATACTGGTACCATAATGCCAAACAGGGATAGCCACTCTTTAGTCCTCTCTTCTGTGTATTGTGGAACATCATGCTTCTCTAAATCCCCAAATTCTTTCCAATGTTTCCAAATTCTTGGAAAATATTAGGTGGATAAAGACTAAAATTCAACACCTGCAGGGACAAGGTCCTTGAGATATTAATGGGAGAGGATATTGAAATACAGGTGTTGTTTGAATTGATAGTACAGTAAATTCAGGTCGTACTCTGATGCATTCCATCATTTAATTAAAACTATTTTGTATATGAATAATATAAGAATATTGAAATGTAAATTATAAATAATAAAAAACAGGAGCTTAATAAAAGTTATTATAGTCAATCTAGAACTTATAAACTAGACTTATGTCTATTTTTTAGTAACTTAGGTGTGTGAACTGGGGCAAATCACCTTCTGAAGGCTTATTGTCTCATCTGCAAATTAAAGTTATGATGATGATTATATTTGAAATGCATTTAAAAATTCATTATTATCTGATAAATACCATAAACATTATAAAGAAGTAGGGAAATAGTCTATCAAATTTTATTTTTTTTTATTAAGCCTTTGTTTCTAGTAAAGGGAACTAATATTAACTAATCTTTCTCTGTATTTATGTTTATTGCCTTGGTAAAATTAGAAATAAGAAATAATTAAAAAGAATAGAGGCAGGAGGAAAGATAAGAAAAATTGTGTGATTGCCATATCTGTGTGAATGATTTAGGTCCTGGTTACTAGCAGAAGAGCTGTTTCCTAAACTTCAAAATTTCTTTTAAGAACTCCTGCTGCATCTCTGGCACATAAAATCAGGGGAAGAAATATATATTTCTGGTTTATAAAGTAAAACCTGAGAACTAGTAACTTGATGTGTGTGTTCTGGGCAGCAGATTTTTTATAGCTGGACGATATACTACTTGGATCACTAAGAGTGATGCTAGACATACAGTACAAGGGTTTTGTTTATCATCATCCTATTTCAACCCTTCATCCTCCACTCTTGAAACATATGATATTGCTTAAATGCCTGGCAACTTCCCTTTTTTTCATATCTTTCTTCCTGTTTCTACATTTATGGATTTTCTATTCACTAGAGACATTCAAACAATTCTGGTTATTGCTGTGTAAAAACCACCCCACACTTGGTGATTTAAAGTATCATTAATTTATGCTCATGGATTCTGTGGGTTAGAATTCCAGGCACAGCTGGGACATCTTGTCTTGTGAAGTCTTCATGGCTGCTTCATGAAGTCCAGGGTACTAGTTGGGACGATGTGAATGACTGGGGTGTCTCAAATGGCTGAAGGTTGGAATCATCAGATTCCCGTGACAGGCAGTAAAGCTGGCCTCTTTTGAGATTGTTGACCTATACAAAAACCTTTTAGATGGCTTCATGTTTTTGGTAGCATAGCCACTATATTGAAAGAGTGAGATAGTGCAGCGTAAATTTCCAAAGGACTAGAAGGAAGTTTCATTGATTTTTAATGACTTAATCACAGAAGTCATGATCTTTCTCTGGTAGTTGAAGCAGTCAAACATGAATCTAGAGAATTCATGGTGATAAACCTTGCCTCCTGATGAGAAAAGTGTCAAAAACTTTGTAATCATTTAAAATAGTTCCACATACACTAAGTATAAGTGTTCATGTAGCACACAGACTAACTGCTAAATATACTAGTGAGAATGTTTATTTTGTTCCTCGTTGGGTACTTTCCTATTATCCATTCTCTTCAACAAACAGTCCAAATGCTTCAGGCATTATAGGTCAATATATTTCAGCAGAGGGAAATCTAGGTTTAAGTCAAATAGTGTATGGTATTATTCTGGACACAGGATTGGTCCTGGAAAGAGTATGTATAACAATTGATATCACTGGATGCACTGTCAGAGTCTTTTGAGAAGTTAAATTGTAATTCTTTTGAGACAGGATCTCATTAAATTGTGATATTCCTGCCTTGCCTCTAAATTGTGATATTCCTGATTTGCCTCGAATGTCTGGGATTATAGGCCTGTGCCACTGCACCCGGACTATCTGCTGTGTGCATTTTGATAACACTGTGAGAAAGCAGTATGGGGAACTAAGCAGAGCAAAGAAGTTCACAGACAGGTGGAGTTGGAGCCTTGAGTGAACCATGTCTCCTCTGAGTCCTCTTGTATGTCTCACTTCCATTTCATCATTACACCATAAATTTAATTCATTGCAATGACCTGGATTTCATGTGTTTTTTTTGTTGTTGTTGTTTATAACTTGAGTTCAGAAGCATCAGTATTGATTTTCTGTCTATATAAAAGGGAGAAATTAAATATTTTAAAAAATTAATCCCAAATCCTCTTAATAAGTTTCATCAGTTAATCCTTTTATGCATTTATTGGTAAATTCTTTAAATTTCTGTGGTTCTAAAACTGTTTTAGCTGGAGAATGATGGAAACTGACCAATAAAAACAAACAATCTAAATCATTACTCAAACATGATTAATAATTGGTCCTTTGGCTCATTTAAATCATTTTTAATTTTCAAATGTCTTCTATGTGCTTCTGTTTAGAATATAATTGAGATACACAAGATTCATATGCTATAAATGAGTTTATGACTTCCTTTTCAGCCTTCATGATCCAGATAAAACATACCTTCAGTTCCTTTTTAAAGCTCCCTGACACTGTGTGGATACTCCTACCACACAATCCACACTGCTGTGTGTGTGTCTGGAGTTTTCTTTTCTTCCCATACATTGGAGATGCTCAGAAGATCACAGAATCAAGGACTGACTGCCTAGATAGAAATCAGAGTAAAGAACATGAAAAATAGTTGATGAGTAACTTTATCAGACTCTTGAATACCTTATCGAGGGTGACTTTTTAAGTTAATCTGGTAGTCATACTTTTGGTACCCTATTATATAGCAGAATAAAGAATTTTATCCATAATGATTGCTTAATTATGTACACTTGAAACATGTGAGGCTTAATTAATGATTGTTGATATTAAATCATCCAGATAAAATACATGAGCTTCCAAATATATGCTAATGCTATGCATAGGTACATTATTAGTATAAGCAATTTATTATTTTTCTTGACTTATTTTTCCAAAGCACCTCAAAATTCAAATGGTGAAAATATTATTATAAATGTATTAGCAAATTTAAGAAAAACAATGCAAAAAATGCTAAAACTTCTCCAAAACATTTCACTTTTCATGGAAATAGGGATGATTTGGACCAATGGGATTGCTGGGTCAGGTAAAGCAATGAAAAATTCTGATCTGAGAAGCAATTTCTATGACCTTGAATAACTTCTTGAGTTCTTCTATCATAAATGATGCTGAGTAGCACTTGAAAAGTTAAGTTTTGTTAAATTAAATTGTTAAGTTCTTTTAATATTGAAAATGTTAATATGGGATGATTCTATATATTATATGCAATACTTAGAAATTTACATTCACAATTTCTTATTTTTAAGAGTGGTCTTTGCATGCCTAAATAATATTTTAAGATTTACATATATTTTACAGTCAATGGCACTTTTAAATATTTAGCAAGACCACTTTTAGCACCCCTACACCCACACACAGATACCATTCTTGTATTCTATTTAAGAATGGAATTTGGGTATTGTTTTAATGTTTATTAATGTTTATTAACTTGGTCTCGAGGACTGTTTTAAATTCTGAAAGGGCACTAGAGTTGAGTAAGATTCATATACAATACTCTATTTTTATCTCCCTATTGTGAATTTCAGCAAGTTTCCTAGTCTTGGTTTCTTTGTCAAAGGAAGTGAACTACACATTTTACACCAATTTTGGCCAAAATTCAGTTTGACTATATGTTGAAATCCTAGCAGGTACATAATAATGACTTAATTTTTTGGGTATCCACTTATTCACAATTTACTTCTTACGATATTCCCCACAGTAGCTATTCTGAATGGTTTCCACTTCCCAAGCCCTTACTGACATGTTGCATAATTTTTTTCTTGTAAGTTCAAAAGCAAAATGTATGTAAAGAACCATTAACTTTATCATTGCCACCCAAATCACAGAGACACACATAAACATTCATTCCCATACACACAAGGAAGATTCATTTTAGAAATGATGTATGAGTGTCCTCTACAGAGGACAGGTAGATAATGTGCTGAATATATACTATCTAATCTTTCTTATTGTGGAAAATACTAAGTAGAGTATTAAATAGGCATTTAACATAAAACTCAGGTTTATATTAGATTTGGTTTAAAACCATGCCGCTTCCCTGTGTTCAGAGTTGCTCTAGCCGGCAGCCAGGGCAAATATTTCTACAGGGCTCCTATCTATAGTAACAACTTAAGTCACCCCAAATCAGATGACAGTGCTATTCTGGCAGTATAACTCCACTCAATTTTATGAAAAATAAGTAAGTCAGCCAGTTTGAGCAATCTACCAACAAAGCTACTTTCCTGGAACCAGGGGGCCAGCTCCAGGGCCCCAGGAGGACTCCCTAGGCTCTAATTCTGAAACTACCAGGTGTCAACTCCAAGGTGCACATTGGTCCCTATGTAGGCTCTGAAACTCAGTTCTGATGACACTGCCTGCCCTGGCCAGTTGCATGCAACAGAGAAGGACTTAAGTTCCAAACAAGGCTCTCCAAAATGTAGAAGACCCCTAAAGTGCAGGTCAGAGAAAATGTCCCACTTGTCCAAGTTACTTTTGTTAATTTCTGAACTAAGAAAGTTATAGAAATCACTTGACCTAGAAGCACTGAAAGTTCTGTTTTACTCAGAATCAAAACCCTCAGTTTCTCCCAAAAGAATTTTTAATAACTCAAAGATTAACTTGCACAGAGAGCTGGTGATTACGCCAAAGACCTGTCTTAATATTTTCAACCTGTTGTTACAAATTACTGTAGATAATGTGGCTTGATAAATAACAAATCTAACAGTTCTAGAGGCTAGAAGTTCAAGATCAAGGTGGAAGTCTACTAGGTCTTAGTGCACTGACTTCTCCTGTATCATGGCAGAAAAAAGAAAGAGCGTTCCAGGGTCCCCTTTTATAAGGACACCAGTCCCATTCATGAAGGCTCCACCCTCATGACCTCTTTAGTTCCCAAAGGCCCCAATTCATAATGCCATTACATTGGAGATTAGTAGTTCAACATTTGGGAAGACAAACATTAAGTTTGCTCGAGTACCCAATTCATGCAAATTTTATGAGTGCAATTTAAGGGAATAAGCTCATATAAATGTTACATTTCATTAAATTTAATACTCCATTAAATTAACAGGTTTGTTTTATGAGCTTCCGTGAAAACGCTACCAACTTTTGTTACAATACAATGCCTCAATGATAGTCTTAGACAACAAATGAATTGGTTATCCTCAACGTTGCTTGGTATCTCTTTCATTTTATTCCAAGGGATTTGGTAATTTAGCCTGCCTTCATCCACTGTGTGTGTGTGTGTGTGTGTGTGTGTGAGAGAGAGGGGGGGGGGAGTGAGGGAGAGAGAGAACACATGTGTTAGAAGTTACTTTAATGATTGTGAACACTTATTTTTCTTATGTATAGTAAAGCTTTTCTCTTTATCAGAAAATGGAAAATTGCAGCTATTTTTCTAAGGATCCTCTTCGTGTCTGTTTTCATATCCTTTATTTTGTTGTATTTTAATGCTGATACTGTAAAAATTTTTAGAAGGTTAAATGGCAGTTAAAATTCAACACATATACCACCAACAATTGATGATTTGTCATAACTCCACCAATGTGAAAGTAATTTGAGTAATTGTGACTAATTTCATTTAGGGTATTAGGAAAGAATATCTACCTTAAATTTGGAAAATGGTAAGCTGAGGATTATTTGATTTTTGATACCATGTTGAAGCATTTTCCGACCATCCTATTCATAGGAGCTGCCACCAAGGACTCACAGTGGCTGTCATTTCTCTTTGAGCTCAGACTCACCTCCTCTTGGCAACTTCCCAGCTCAAATGCCTGCCAGATGCTGCCTTCTTTCTGCTTCATCTTTTTTGCTCCCACTTGGTCGACTCACTATAGTGTTTGGAAGTTAGGTCCCTTACCCAATGAGCAACCTGCAACTGATAAAGAACAGGAACCAAATGATAACGACCCAGGTTCCTGTCCTTCTGTGCAAGGTTCTGGGAGGCATTTTGAATTCTTCTCAGAAGAACCAGTGAAGCCCTCCAGTGGAGGTATTTTCACATCCTTTCAAGGACTTACATAAACTTTTTCTTCTTTTATTCACCTCTCACTTCCACTTCCTGGGATTGTATCCCAAATATATTCTTCACATCCAAGTCTTTGTCTCAGACTCTGTTTCTGGAGAAACATGGACCAGAGTAAGTCACTGACCTCTTCATCTTCATGGATGAGTGTAAATTCTCCAAGGATTTTTTTTGATTAATAATTTGCAAATAATAAATGTGAGGAATTCATGTAGCCCTGAGGGTAGTGGTTATTTAGCCTAAAGAAAAAGAATGGTGTTAGGGTTCTCTAGCCCAGTAGAGATAATAATATCATGTTTGTATTGTCCTAAAGAAAGTTAACTAAGCAAACATATGTAAGTTCCTTCTGCAGTTGCTTGCTCTTCAACTGCTCTTGTCTTCTTGCAGTTTTCCTTATTAATGAGGCAAATAAAAGTTTGACACATGTTCACTATCTGTTTGTATGAGACATAATTTTTTTAATGGCAAGCAGTGAAAACTACATCATGAATGTCACCTGGCTGAAGTGATTGTTTAAGATACTGCAGCTGTAGGATGCGTTCCAGTTTCAGATATACAACAATGATTTGTTAGGATAATGGCTTACAAACTATTTTTAATGTAAAGGGGTTTATCTTCAAAATGCAAATGATTTCACTTTAGTGTTTTCCAAACTGCAGTGGTAGCTCTCATCCTCTTCTCCAATCCACACACTGCCCAAACGTGGCATGCAGTTGAGGAGGCATAGCAGTACCTTGAAAGGCTCTGAGGAAGTCCCAAGTCTCTAGAGCCCCAGATCTCTAAATCCTGGGTCTCTGGAGTCCCGACATGGCATGGAAGAGTGTAAAAAACTTTCCTCCCAGCATGCTACTCAACCTACCTCAAAGGACTCAGAAGTGTCTAGGGAGGGTCAATGGATAAGGAAATCAAGGCTGGAAACCAGAGGCTACACATCAAGGGTTCAACAAATGGAGATCACCAGAAATTTTGGCAATAGCAATACCCCAAGCCCCCTGTCTCCCACCTCCCTATGCTTTCTACACATGGAGTCAGCCTCTGGAATGTAGATGCCACCTTGCAAAGATGGAAATTAGACTATATCTGAAATGAAAGTAAGCCAGATATGACCTAAATCTCCTGGAATTAGGATTACACTTTCTGCCTCTAGGCAGAACAGCAGCCCAATATACCAAATCTATATATGGAGAGTTTAAGTGACATGTTTGCATCACTGAATTGTGCAAAGAGTGCCGAAAACATCATTATCACCACCCCTTGTATGGCCCTTGAATTCAGAAGCAAGCAGACAAACAATAACACCAAGAATTTATTCCACAATTAGGTATTTCACAGTGAATTTTACTTACCGGAAACTGACCACCCTCATCCTTATACCACACTTATTCTTTTACTTTCATGCAAATATTTAAGAACAAACTATGAATGAAAATGGGGTTGCATGTGTAATGAATTTCAGTCCATAAATATAAGATCTTGTATTGTTTGTGGAGTTTACAAAGTCCATACCATATACATTAACTCACTAAATCATGACAATAGCTCCATGAGGTAGGTATTACTGAATTTACAGGTGAGGTACCTGAGACTTAGAGGTTAAGTAACATGTCCAAGGAAACACAGTCAAGATAAAACTGGGACTCAAATTCAGGGCCTTGATACACATAATTTGCATGTGTATTGCATACTATAAAAAAAGAAAGGCTTAACTAGTCTGCCCAGCAAGGAAAAGAAAAAATTAGGCCATTAAACATGACTCTTCATTGTTTTCCTTCAAAAAGCTTGGAAACTGACTTGACCTGTGGACCTATTCATCTAAAAATGGATGCTGGAAATTTGAAATTTCACTGCTTTTTCAGTTTTTTACTGATTTTCAAATTCTGATACACATAAAATTTAGGTAGGAGAACAATATATATGTCATAGCAAAAGAACCTTCAAACAGTTTCTTTTGCTTTTATCATTTCCAAGACATGATACCCATCTCATCCATCCAAAGCTGAATGCTTAAAAATGCTGACTTTACCAAATCATAATGTGCAACCTAGTATATGGTTTCTTAAAATGTCACATGAATTTGTAACAAGAAAGAAGATAGTTACTAATGAGCAATTTGGATTCTTTTGGTCAATAGAATGTAGGCAGTTCAAACTTTACAAATCAGGTTTATCATAGTTGAATTCTGATTATTTTAGAAATAGGGTTACTGAAATTCAGATGCACATACATAAACAAATACAGCAAACCCTTAAGAGTTACTCTTTTACCAAATAGTTAACTTCAAGCTCAGATTCATCTCACATTTTTCATATCAGAGGAATTAAATGGGAATTTTTCCTTATAAGTAAAACCTGGATGTCCATAAAACTAATTGAGAATTTTTACTCTTTTGATAATATAGTGGTGAAATGTTCAGACAAAACGACTTTGTGATTAAATGAAGTAAATTTGATCAGCACACAATGGAAAAAAAATCAACACAAGAAAGAATGATGTATTTGAGAACATTTTTAATAAATAATGTGACAAAATTACTTTTCTGATTATTGGATTTTCAGTATGCAAAATTATGGCTAAAAATAAGAGGCTTCTTACATGAACATAATGAAAACATTAATCACATGGGTTGTTCCCTTAGTACTGCACACGCTTTCTATGAAACTTTCTCAAATAATCTAAGTGAGCACTTTTCATTTTTGGTGAATACCAGCCATTGTTTGTGGTTCAGTTTTGTTTGGCTTTGTTTTTCCAGTGGGGTCAGGCCTGATACCTGTGTATGAATAAATGTACATTTTTTTCTTCAAATAGCACCAAATATAAAGTTAATGAAATTCATATAATGACAAAAAAAGATCATAAAAATCTATAGTCAGAGGGCATCGTTTGGCAATTCAAAGCAGTAATGCCCTATTTGAGCTTATAAGGAAAGCTTGTAGGATTCTACATTGGCCACAACAAACTTAAACCATTTTTTTTTCTTTAAATCTATGAAAAGTAAGAACCCTCTAGTTCATGGCCCACGATAAAGTATGCACATGACTCCACCATCTCTTATCATTCAAATATTCCAAATACAAACATAGAGCATTAACAAAACAGGTTAAAAACGCTTCTCAACATTTTTTTTTCCAATAAGACAAAAAAGGTTAATAGTTACAATGGTTTACAAATAAAGTTTAGTGATTGTGCTTTTAAAACCAAAAAAAAAAAAAAAAAGATTAAAAACAGTGCATTACAAAAACAAAAATCAAATAAACTTCCTTAAGTGGCACTTCTGAAAGCTGAACTGACACTACCAGAAGAAATTTAGGCCAGTTAAGATAGGATGTCTTTACTCGATTGGTCATTAAAGGCATCCATTTGTTTGTAATGTGCATTTATAATTGCTTCTTGATTGAAAAATAGAACAAGGTTTTTGCTAGGCGTCCTTATGACAATGACTAGACAACCAGAGATCCAACTGGCTTATCCCTCCTTATCAAAAAGTACATTTCCAATAAGAATATACTTCCATGGTTGAAATGAAGACAAAATAAAGTACCACCAGGGGTTGCAAAGAGTATATATTTACAATGTTTCTACCCCGTTCAAATTGTTTGTTGTTCTGCATTTGCTATATTTTTAGTTTCTCCCCACAAAGGGTGGTATGAAAGACTGATTTTAAAATCATGTTAAAATGAAATATGCTTTGATTTGCATTAGCAGTCGGTTATAGAAAGATTATACTTTGAGAGCCCTTGGCATGAGGTTGATAAATCAAGTTTGTGTCTTCAATCAATATTTTGCTATAAGTTAGCTTGGTATATAAGCAGTGCAATGCCATATCTCAGGGGCAAAATGCAAAAGAACTGTTTGGTTCTTTCTTGAGGCTGATGACTGAAGCAAGAAGTTGATACACTTCTCTTGCTGGAAGTCAAGAGAAATGGTTCCAATAACGAGGGGAAGAGAAAGGTTCTTCCTAGGGTTAGGGATCAAAGAGCAACAATAAAAACCCAATAACTTTTTTTAAAATGGTACCCCAATACGAGGAATAGAAACGACAATTTGTACATTCTGATTGCACTGAAAATTTTATCTGGCGTCATGTGTCATCAGACAGGAGGCATCTTGACTGATAATTTTCACATTAGATCGCACAAGCCTCTCTGGTTGTCTTCAGCTTTCAGTTTCCTGTAAAAGAGGCATTATTGTTAAACTTGAAGATAAATCACAAGAGTATTGACTCGTCTTGTTTTTTAGGCATTTATTCTTACAGTCTAATGGGTTTTTTTTTTTCACTCATTCACTGGCATAAGTTGAAAAGTACTCATGACAACTAATTCATCTATCAACTTTAGTTGTCTTGATAGCAAATCCAACAGTTCTCTAACAAGTACCAAATTGTTTTGCACTGTGCCTCAGTGTTGTGGGGGCAGAACACAGGGCTCTGCAGGAGAAGGAATATGCTGAGTTCTCCATCCCTCTCCATCTCAACTCAATCCTATAACTCTGCCTTTGTTGACTTTAAATATTAGAATTAACTATAATGATTTTTTATCCTCCAAGAGGGTTTTCCTACATAAAACAGGCAAATTTGACCAAAAAATCTCTCCGAAGCATTTGCAGCAGGAAAGACTTTTTCCAAACTTCAAAATCAAAATACATTTGGCTTTAGACAGCATTCAATCAGACATGATTGGTTCTAATATTTTCTTCATTTATTATGAAGTTATAGTTTAATCCTCACCATCTATTTGAGGCTAAATATATTTGTAATAGGAAAAATTTATTCTGTGCTGATTTTTTTATTAAATGTAGAAGACACTAATTTTTAAAAGGGAGGGGATTTTATAATATGACATGACTTGCATTCTATCGTGCATCATAATTTATAGATTCCAATAAGGGAGGAAATATTTGAATATTTAAAAGAGTGAAGGTGGAAGATATTGTCCAGGGCTGGGGCTGTGGCTCAGTGGTAGAGGACTTGCCTCAAATGGGTAAGGCACTGGGTTCGGTCCTCAGCACCACATAAAAATAAATAAATAAATAAATGAGGATATTGTTTCCCATCTACAACTAAAATATATACATAATATATATATAAAGTTGTGTGTCCAAATCAGCTAAATTGATCCTGGTGATTGCTAGACTGACAGGTAACATGGGCTACGCACTCTCACATTATAAAACTCCACCACCTCACTGAGTTTTCATATAACACTAGGAATTACAGTATATCTAGATCTATAATTCTTATTTCCCAGCATTATCTTTGCCATGTATATTTCTTATCTGAAAATATCTTCAAAGAAACTACTACTGACATTTAAAATTATAAAATACATTTCAAGAAAATCCTTATATGCTCAGAATGTTGGTTTCTGACATCACAAACATTAGGGTATAGAGAAGTGTGTAATAAAAATAGTAATGTTTCTGCACACTGATGGATATTCCTAATTTTGAGGTTGACATATTAACTACAGTCTAATGAGGAAAAAAATTGGGAACAAAATAGAGATACCTCTAATTCTTCATTATTATCTTCTCCTCTTTCATATCCTCCAAGTACTTGCATTTCTGCAATATTTCTTCGACCTACATTTGCTTGTTCTCTTTGTCTGCTTCCTGATCCTCTTGATGACATTGAGCTTGAGGAACTGGGATCTCTGGGATTATTCGATGTTGGAAAAGTAGGTCTACAGTAAGGTAGAATATCCTCTGTGTAACAGAATATAATAAATGCATGTGAACACCACTGTGCACTTTCATTGTATAAAGCATCCCTCCTGTCTCGGTAATTCTGAATGGGGAATCATCAGTGATTCCAAAGAATAAATAAGGGTACTATAAAAGCATAATGCATAATGCACACTGGCTTTTGAAAATAAAAGTAGCAAGCCTTGTTTTCCTAGTAGTAGCTGGAGATTTGGATTGACTCCACTCCTAAGCTTATATCCACATCAGAATTCTCTTGGGACTGATAACACTTAAGGAAGTAAACCAAACCTGGAGTCGACTTGGTTTCCAATTCTATGTCATTCACCATGTGATCTCTGATCATTATTTAGGCTTTAGTTTCCATTTTTTTTTCCAAAAAAAGTGATAATAGAATCTACTTAGAGAAGCTCCTGGTGTTGATATAAAAACAGATAAGATAGTGAAATATACATGTAAGCTACAGAGTGTTCTTAAAAGGAATCAGCAGAAATGAAACCCAGTCTTCTAGAACTACTAAATCAGAGCCAAGCCTGGGTTTACTCCCCAGCCACAGAGGTAGTCAATGTGTATGCCTTATGGAACTCTGGACTTCAGAAGCCTGACATTATTGCTGACTTTAAAACACAAGGCACGCTAGTCAATGTCTAGCTAGTACCTGAATTTCTATCTCCAGACTATTTTCAATTTACTGCCACTTTTATTGAAGATGCACCATTCAATTGCTCACATTTCTTTGTATCCTGTCCACTCTACCCTCTGAGCATGAAAGACATCAAAACCAATCTCTTCTACATGTTTCCCCCCACCCTGAAATGCTTCCTCTGCCATCCACATTGTCTGAAGAAACCCCACTTCTTCTGACATGCCCACTGGTACTCTTCCTAGAGGAAGGGTCAGGTTGGAAGACTTGCCGCTCACTCACAGCACCACTTCTAAATGATCACTCCTCCAATCTCGCACAAAAACGTTGTCCTCCTCCAAGTCTGAGCCATCTATCATTCTACTTCATCCGCAGATGGGACTCATGGGGGTGTCCCAGACCATGAGGATGAACACTCAGGCAACCTCTCTTCGGAGACTTGGTCACCTGTGGCCTTAGCCCTTTGTCCCTGTTTCAGAAACCTTTTTCTTTCTATTGATTCCAGTTTTACCTGATATATCTGTACCTATAATACATTAAAAATATTTTCTGCTAAAACTTTGCTTTACCCTCTTTTCTATAGGAATCAATACCTTCTTTCTTCACTGCTCAGCTGAGCTTCTTGAAAAGCAATTTTGACTCAGTATTGGTAGTTACAACTTCCAATCACTCCGTCTCCCCTGAAGTCTATTCATGCCCACATTACTACTGTAAAACTCAAAAAATGGATAATGCTAACCAAGTTTCATTCCTTAATCTCTGGACTTCTCACTGCCCTTATCATTTAAATGTTTCTATTCTCTTAGTTCCAGTACTCCTTCCTTCCTGACCAATTTTCCGGAGAATGCTTTTGATTTTAAGAAGTGCCTCTTGCATGCCAGCACCCTATAGTTCTCTTCTGTCAGCCCAGTGCCTCTTATTCAGATAGTATGCTATCTCTCCCATTCATCCTGGGTGATTTCTGTCACTCTTATAGATTGAACCTTTTCCAGAATATAATTGCCATGAGGACAGGTATTTTTGTCAGCTTCACATATTGATATATTCCCCGTTTGACATATAATAGGTCATTAATAAGTAGTTTCAAATGCATGAATGAGTGAGCACCTTTAACTGCTATTTTCATCATTAGGTAACATTCATTTATATTTTTGACTCCCAAATTATGTCCGAATCTTTGGGCCCCACAGCCAGCCTAACTGGCTCCTCAGATTCAGCATACAGACAATGATCTCATCCTGCCCATCTCCCTGAGATTTCATCCCCCTTTCTATTCTCTAGTACAACTACTGGTATCACTAATCATTAGGATATTCAAGGTAGAAAATTTGTATTACCTGAGATTCATTCTGCCCTTTCAAAAACCTTCCTGTATGTCTTAAATGTACTTCCTCCATATATTTAAACATACAACAAGTAAGGTTGATTTTGACTCTAAGAGTTTCTTGAATTTTCCTAGTAACTCATCAATTCTCCGATATCCTGGTTTAAATTCTCTGCATCTCTTGTGTGGGAATTGTACACATCTTCTAACACATCTCTGCCTCTACAGCTGTTACCACATAAACCAGCTTCTCTCAACATCCTTCCTCTTTATATGATCTATGGGCGCCTATGATTTAAGCCTTCTTCACCTCAAGAGCTTCATCTTTGCACTTTTATTGATTGAATTTCCTACAATCTTCCCAATGGACCATATAGCTTTAAATGCTGACTTTTCCACGTGAACAATCCACTTTCCTTGTCTGGCTAAATCCCACCCATGCTCAAACACTCAGTTTACATGTCAGTTGAATAGTTCTTTACTAACCTTCCATCTCCCACAACAGTGAGTTAATTGTCCCTGTTTCAGACTTTCAAGTAGCATAATACCATGAAAAGTATACTGAATATAAAATAAAAATATTCATTTGACTGAGACTTTAGGGCTGCCTAGAGGCTCAATGGTCAGCAATGATGGCCCTAGGGAGGCTGCAGAAATTTAAAAATTAAATAAAAATATCCGCGAATTTATAGATTATCTGTCTCTCTCTTTCTGACTTCAGTTCCTTAGGGTCAAGGTTCATGCTTACACAAATCTCAGGACTTAGTACAATAATTAATAGCATAGTGGGCATTTGATAGATGCAGAAATAAATTGAACTAACAGAGGTAAATGCCAGAAAAAAGATCAGATGTTCAAGTCTCAAAGACCACTCTTCTTAATTAAAAAGTACCATACATTACACATGTAAATCAGCGTGCCTCTTTCATTATAAATAATGTAAGTTGAATTATGAAGGTGAAAATTACAGCAAGCATAGAAATGATAATCTAATGACACATACAGAGGGCCATGGTTCAAAAAAAAAATCTGAAAAGCAGTATACTCAATACTTTTCATGAAACAGAAAGAATTTCTTGTTTCAAGATTAATGGTTCCAGAGCTGGGGTTATGGCTCAGCGGTAGAAGGCTCTCCTAACACGTGTGAGGTGCTAGGTTCGATCCTCAGCACCACATAAAAATAAATAAATAAAATAAAGGTATTGTGTCCAACTACAACTAAAGAATATACATATATATCTAAAAAAAAAAGGTTAATGGTTCCAGTCTTAGTTCAGTCATTAAATTTCTGAAGATCAATGTTTAAATTTTCTTTCTTTGTCCCAATTTTGTGACACCAAGATCCTTACCAGGCTTGTAAAGTTTCCTCCTGAGGAATCCCACCTATTTTGGAGAGAGAGATTGCTCTGAGCAGGAAATTGGTCTACACTTTCTGGCAAGATATAAAATTCATAACTTACATCGTGACTTTTTATTGATGAATCAGTACTTGGAGCACTGTCACCATGAGCCAAAAGCTCAGGTCCAGATCCACTCCAACTTAATTGATTTAAAAATAAGCAAGCACATTACTGAAACTTTGGGTTGTGGTGACGTCTCCAGGGGTTTGTGGTCCCAGAGTGGAGGTGACTGAAGAGCAAAACAGAACTCTCTACCTCACTGCTGAGTGCACACCTGCAGTAGGAGTCCAGGCTTCAGTCCCTGAAAAAAGCCAAACTGCCCTCCATGTTGAAGGGAAGTTCACGACTGCCCAGATGCCCACAGTGGACAGAGCAACAGACTGATGTCAGAGCTTACCACGACATAATCTCTATAGGGAAGTACCCTCAGCTTTCCTGTCTACTACCCTCTCTCTTTCCTGACTCCTCCTTCAAGCGAATTTTGTTCTTGAATCTCTTCCTCTTAAATGGTTTCTTCTCCTTATTTATACAGTACATGTTCAAATCCCTTGTCCTCAAAGATTTCCACCAATTTGACTTTCCTGCCAACCCTACTGCAGCCCTTCCTTCTCTTCAACTCAACTTTCTGGAAAGAGGTTTTGCTCAACACCTCCCTTTCCAAATTTCCATTCACTTTTCAATCCTCTGAATTCTGGCTCCTATTTTGCATACTGCTCTGAAGAGTTTTGTTTGTTTTAATACTACTAGTACTCATGGGTGATGCATTACAAAAATCCTTTCCTCCTCCATTATTTCCAGGTTATTTTTTTGGGGGGGGGATGGGCAATGCTGAGGGTCAACTCAAAGCCTCTCATACGTGTTAGCAAGCTCTCTACCCCTGAGCCACACCCCAACATTAACACACTATGTTCAAAACCCTGTATAATTTTGATTATTACCTGTAGACAGGACAATCTCAGTTTCCTTTACAGAGCATGGATTCTCTGCCTACTCTCTAATTATAATCTTCTGTGGCTGGTGGTGACACTTTGGGACATCTCACTAGAAACTATTGTACTTGTCTCTTCCTATTACCACATTCACCAATCTCCTCTAAGTAGATTAAAAACAAAGTTAACAGAATGCTACAAATTAGTCTTGAGGTTTTTTCTCCCTGAGAACTGATGGCTAACCATTTACCAGCATATCACTGCTGATATTTAGCTTTTGTAAATCACAATTATCACCTCTGGGTCCTTGGTTCCTAAATCTACTCTACCCACAACCTTCCTCCTGATCTTTAAAAACAATCTTCTACATTCTTATTGATTTTCTTTATATCTATGCTCTTGTCAGCATCTTCATTTAAGACTAAATTTATTTTCCCCATGAAAATTATTTTTTCTTCTTTTTTCTATATTGGTTAATATAATTGTGCTCAATTATATTACAACTCAGACAGGGCCACCTAATCAACATTTGGATAATTGTCTTTAACTGGATTACTTCAATTTACATTCTGACATCTGATGAGTCATCAAGTCCTATTGGGCCCATCTCTGAAATGCAGACGTAGGCTGTTTTCTCCTTTTCATTCAATCCATTTTAATTCAGTGCTTTCACATTTTATGCCTGGATTATCACTGCACTATTCCACCTGGTTCCAGTCTCATTCTGTGCCATACAGCCCAGGTAGTTATTTTGCTAAAGTCAAACCTGATTGCTATTTCTCACTCAAAATTCTTTATTGGCTCACTATATCCTATAACATAAATCCCAAACTCTTTTGAAGAGTATCTCTGGCCTTTCCAATCTAATTACCTTTTCTATTTTTACCATTTTCCATTTATCCCCTGGCCTTAAGCATTCCTATTCTTCAACCAAACTGGAAACCACTGTTCATCAAACATTCATTTTCACAGTTTCATGGTTTTGTTTGGCCTATTTTCTCTATCTGATATCCTGTTTCACCTGTGGAACCTGTTGAAATCATTCTTTAGCTTTAGATTTCATGGAGAAAATAATTTCCACCTTGAATTAGGATGCTGACAAGAACACAGATATAAAGAAAATCAATAAGAATGTAGACGATTGGTTTTAAAGATCAGGAGAAAAGTTGTGGGTGGAGTGAATTTCAGAACCAAGGACACAGAGGTGATAATTGTGTGATTTACAAAAGCCAGGGTACATGCCTGGCTCCATGATAAGGAGCGAACTTCTTGATCCTACCTCTCTTCATATAGCCCTAGGTAGCCTGTGTGCCTTGCACTGTGTTTTCTCATCTGTGTTTTCTATGCATAAGTAAATCAGTACCTTGGATGAGATGAGTCTTTGCTGGTGGAAGGTCTCGCTTTGCTGCCTTGTTTCCTCGTCCTTTCCCATCATTTTGCTGTTCCTGTGCTTCTCTGGGATCACCGGGATTTGTTCGCAGGTCAGCAACCTGCCTTCCGTCCAATACTTCTCTCCCCTTGTAACTGCCTCCTTTTCGATCTGACGATCTGTCTGTTCTGGTTTCAGCAGAAGGGAGTTTTGGCACCATTACAGGTCGTACCTCCAGCTGTGCCTTGGATTGGACAGTAGGTGATTTTATAGCAGGTGGTGGCACTGGGGGAGGTGGAAGATCTAAAAAGAAATATTTAAAATATTTTAAGAAGTTTGCCACTTAGAAAATAATCAAATATTACTGGAGTCACATTCAACCGTGAAATATTGTATCTTAAAGGAACCAGATGAAGACAGCCAATGAATAAGACAACTGCCAAATTCAATGTTCTCTCATTGTCTAGCAAGGGACTACTGAATGACAGTGTGGGGACGTAGAGATTATCTTCTGGGACAGACAGTACTGAGCACAGGTACTGTAATTTCCCCTACTCCATTTAGGGCAAGACTTCCTAATTGATTTCAGCATAATATTGTTGATCCCAGATACAAGTGCTCTTACACCCTCAGATAACCACACCAGATTGAGTGAACATGGCACTTCAGTTGAGACTTACTGGCCATTGTCCAATCCAGCCTAAATCCCTTCTTGTTTTGTAGACAAGAAAGCTCCAGATAGTCTTAAAGCTAATTCCAATCTCAAAAGCAGGATACAATAGAATCAGGACTAATGTCTTTGTATTCTAAATTTCTGGTTTAGTGTTCTTTATGCTTCTTCATTTAATCACATTTATAATCTCACATCCATTGATGGACTCTCTCCCTTCTGTATAGATCTGAGAGTTTTAAGCCACATAATTACTAGTATAAATACAGATTAATTTCTTCATATATATGATATATATATATATATATATATATATATATATATATATAATACACACACACAGCTATATTTAAATAATATAAATAATAAATTAATTTAATTTCTTACATTGTAGACATATACAAGAATGAAAGTAGGCATAACATTTGATAACTAGAAAATATTTGTTTTATTTAAACAGTACACTCTTTTATTTATTTTTTATTTTTTGGTACTGGGGATTGAACTCAGGGGCACTCAACCACTGAGCCACAACCCCAGCCCTATTTTATATTTTATTTAGAGACAGGGTCTCACTGAGTTGCTTAGCACCTTGCTTTTGCTAAGGCTGGCTTTGAATTCGTGATCCTCCTGCCTCAGCCTCCCGAGACACTGAGATTACAGGCATGTGCCACCAAGACCGGCCAGTACACCCTTTTAAAATGAATCATAAACATTCCAGGGAGGAAAGGTAGATATGTCTTAATAATATTTGATAAATTAGTAGAAGATTATGAACAGGTTTTTACAGGTTAGATTGTTTGAGCTATGGTATGAAGGATGGATTAAAATTAGAAAAAGTTTCACTTTGGGAGGCCATAATGTTATTACGATTGCTCATATAAGTAATGACAGAAAATGGAACAATGTTGGTGGTTGTTCAAATGAAGAGTATCTTGAGACACTGAGGAAGGAAAAGCAATATCACCTAATGATCAATGGAATATAGCTTGGGGGGGGTGAAGGGAACATAAGATGACTTTTAGGACTTTAGCCATAGATGGCTAAGTTGATGAGAAAAACATCACCGAAAGTATGGAATGTAGGAATAAGGAAGAGATGTTTATGAAGAAAGAGTGTGAGCTCAGTTTTAGAAAAGTGAATGGGAGGAGCTTTAGAGATAGCCAGATAGAGATGTAGGATAGGTAAATCCATATAAAATCTGAATTTCAAGAGTGTCAAAACCAGAGAAACAGAGATTTGGGAATTAACAACATAATTATGTTTTCAGTCATGTCTTTAGAGATGTCTACAATAAACAGCCTAAAAAGTATTCATAAAACATTTATTAAATATTTAGTACTTTAAGATTTTAAACAAAAAAATACATTTACATAGTAAAAAATTTTAAACATTTTTAAGGATTTAAATTTAAAATTACAACATTTAGTAGCTCCCATCTGTATTTCAAATCTTCAATGTTGATTTTACAGAGTAATCAATCTGAACTATTTTCTATAGACCATTCCCCAAAATATAGCACTTTTACATGTTCAAAACACTAGAAAAACTAGGGATAACAGGAACATATCTCAACATTGTAAAGGCTATCTATGCTAAGCCTCAGGCTAGCATCATTCTAAATGGAGAAAAATTAAAGGCATTCTCTCTAAAAACTGGAACAAGACAGGGATGCCCTCTTTCACCACTTCTATTTAACATAGTTCTTGAAACACTGGCAGTTAGACAGACAAAAGAAATTAAAGGGATATGTATAGGAAAAGAAGAACTTAAATTAGCACTATTTGCTGATGATATGATTCTATACCTGGAAGACCAAAAAAGCTCCACCAGAAAACTTCTCGATCTAGTAAAAAATTCAGCAAAGTAGCAGGATATAAAATCAACTCCCATAAATCAAAGGCATTTCTGTATATCAGTGACAAATCCTCTGAGAAGGAAATGAGGAAAACTACCCCATTTAAAATAACCTCAAAGAAACATAAGATACTTGGGAAACAACTTAATGAAAGAGGTAAAAGATCTATACAATGAAAACCACAGAACCCTAAAGAAAGAAATAAAAGAAGACCTTAGAAGATGGAAAGATCTACCTTACTCTTGGATAGGCAGAATTAACATTATCAAAATGACCATACTACCAAAAGCACTATACAGATTTGATGCAATTTTGATCAAAATCCCAATGGCATTCCTCATAGAAATAGAAAAAACAATCACAAAATTCATCTGAAAAAATAAGAGACCCACCAGAATAGCTAAAGCATCCTTAGCAGGAAGAGTGAAGCAGGTGGCATGACTATACCAGACCTTAAACTATACTATAGAGCAATAGTAACAAAAGCAGCATGGTACTGGCACCAAAAGAGACTGGTAGACCAGTGGTACAGAATAGAGGACACAGAGACTAACCCACAAAATTACAATTATCTTATATTAGACAAAGGTGCCAAGAACATACATTGGAGAAAAGATATCATCTTCAACAAATGGTGCTGGGAAAACTGGAAATCCATATGCAACAAAATGAAATTAAACCCCTATCTCTCACCTTGCACAAAACTCAACTCAAAGTGGATCAAGGATCTAGGAATTAAACCAGAGACTCTGCATCTAATAGAAGAAAAAGTAGGCCCTAATCTTCATCATGTGGGATTAGGCCCCAACTTCCTTAATAAGACTCCTATAGCACAAGAATTAAAACCAATAATCAATAAATAGGATGGAATCAAACTAAAAAGTTTCATCTCAGTAAAAGAAACAATCTGTAAGGTGAACAGAGAACCTACATCTTGGGAGCAAATTTTTACCCCTCACACATCAGATAGAGCACTAATCTCTAGGGTATATAAAGAACTCAAAAAGGTAAGCACTGAAAAAACAAATAACCCAATCAACAAATGGGCCAAGGACCTGAACAGACACTTCTCAGAAGAGGATACATAATCAATCAACAAATATATGGAAAAATGTTCATCATCTCTAGCAATTAAAGAAATGTAAATCAAAACTACTCTAAGATATCATCTCACTCCTGTCAGAATGGCAGCTATTATGAATACAAACAATAATAATTGTTGGCGAGGATGTGGGGAAAAAGGTACACTCATACATTGCTGGTAGGACTGCATATTGGTGCAGCCAATATGCAAAGCAGGATGGAAATTCTTTAGAAAACTTAGAATGGATCCACCATTTGACCCAGCTATCCCTCTCCTCGATCTATACCCAAAAGACTTAAAAACAACATACCACAGGGATACAGCCACATCGATGTTTCTAGCAGCACAGTTCACAATAGCTAAACTGTGGAATCAACATAGATGTCCTTCAGTAAATGAATGGATTAAAAAAATGTGGCATATATACACAATGGAATATTACTCAGCAATAAAAGAGAATAAAATCATGGTATTTGCAGGTAAATGGATGGCATTGGAGAAGATAATGCTAAGTGAAGTTAGCCAATCCCAAAAAACAAATGTCAAATGTTTTCTCTGATATGAGGAGGCTGACTCATAGTGGGGTAGGGAGAGGGAGCATGGGAGGAATAGAGGAACTCTAGATAGGGCAGAGGGGTGGGAGGGAAAAGGAGGGGGCAGGGGATTAGCAAGGATGGTGGAATGTGATGGACATCATTATCCAAAGTACATGTATGAAGACAGGAATTGGTGTGAATATACTTTGTATACAACCAGAGATATGAAAAATTGTGCTGTATATGTATAATAAGGATTGTAATGCATTCCACTGTGATTTATTTAAACAAACAAACAACAACAACAACAACAACAACAAAAACAGGGTGGCCAAGTCATAAACTCAAAGAAGCAGCATTCACAGTCAAGGACCACCCAAAATGGTCACACTTGGGATTAAATATAGTGCTTACCTGATAATCCACAGATGGCAAGCCTGATAGATTGTGCCAGACACAAGTATATAGCCTTCTGTGTTTAATACATGAATTGGATTTTACTTTTTTTTTTCTTTTTACCATGTAATCATATATTTTTTATAAATACATACTTTTTTGAGAAGTTTTCACAACAATTTGTTCTATTGATATATAATTAATTTAGCCAATGTCTTCAGAGGAATATGTAGGCTATTTCCAATTATTTTATTATTACTGACAATGGTCTACCAACTATCATTTACATGTGCCAATATGAGAAACTTAAATGTTAAAATTGTGACTTGAAGATTTTTACAATAGTATATTGAAGGACCTAGAAAGCATCAGTTTTAGTCTAGGAGTCTATTCTTATATTTAAAAAATAATAAAAGAACCCTTTATTTTTTCCTAAAAAAAATTGTAAGATTTTCTTAACTAATTTTCTCTTGACATTATAGGCTAAAGCTTAAGGCATTAGGATTCATGGCACTGGTCTTTGAAAGAAGCAGCTTGAACTCACATTTTTTTTTTTTTTAGTACCAGCTGCTGTACTTGAGAACCCATTATAAAAAGTGATCAAAGTTTTAATTTCAATTTCTTGTTGTTGGCTTTCAGGGGTTTAACATGTTCAAGTGTCATATCAATAGCCTCAACATAGTAGTTAATATGGTGGCCAAAGTAGAGCCAACGGTACTAATTTCTCTCTGATGTTAAAATTCTAAGTATTCTGTCTTGCAACATGGATTGCCACTGTTACTAGTACATGAATTACTTCCTTTGTCCGTTATTTCAGTGGATTTTTCAAAAATATTACTTAAAAATAAGTACAAGATGTGTCCTAGATAAGTCCTCCCTCTGCTACTTGTTGATCAAGTTAACAGAAAGAGTTAAAAACCAGACCATAATGAAGGGCCTAAAGGCAGGAGACCCAAGGCAGAGTGCTTCTAAATTCAGATTGAACCTGGGACTAAAAACAAGAGGAAGGGAAAAATCCTCATTCAGAGCATACTCTGACTGTAGATGCATTTCTCTACTCTCTATTTACTGTAAACATAAACCAGATTGTAAACTCAGGTTTTCAGGAAACAGATGAGTAAAAGCCACTACCATCAAATCACAAATTATCTGTGTTTATCAGCTATCAAATCTAACAATTACCACTAACACAAGATCATACAAAGTCTTGGGAACATATAACTCTTAAGACAAAACCTATTACCACATGTTCCATTAGGTGCTGTCTGTAACACAGGTCAAAAGTAGAACTCAGTGATGATTTAAAGATTCCAACTTCCTGTATATAATCGTCACTGTGTTTAATTGACAATTATAGAGGAATGCAACAGGTTTAATTTCTCATATAAACATGTTTGCCCAAGAAATTATTTAGGATTATAAAATGATTATGAACTCAAACCAGGCATAATCACGTGTAAACAATACACCTATGTGAAATAGTTTTTTCACGTAATTCATGTCATAAAGTAGTTCAAATTGGGTTTAAGAACTGGGATTATGGACCTGATATACGTGTGTGTGTGTGTGTGTGTGTGTGTATTCTTTCTTTATATAAGAATACTAACTCACTTCTTACACAAGACTCTAAATAACAAATTATATAGCATTTACAGAAATATGTAAGAACATGTGTATGCAGACAATTCTGCCATCACAGCATTAACTCACTATAGAGATTCTGCAGCCTATTTACTTAACTGCTTAAAGTCCCAAGACCTTGTAATTAATGATAAATCAAGTCAAAATAACATCATTCCAAAGAGTGTGGCAAATTTATAATTTATGAAAAGTACAGCTAGAGAAATAATGTAGATTTGGTTTTTAAATCAAGTATGTAAATGTATTGGAAAGGTTGAAAAGAGGGGGTGGGAAGAATCTATTAGAAGGTCCTAGAAATGCACTTGTGCTTGGCTTTAACTCCATAAGACTTCAGCTGATAAATATTCATATATTTTAATCCTATCCTCCATCTGGGTTAAACTTGAACGTGGCAAATATGAAATAAATAAATAATCAGATGCTGCCTGTCAGTCTGACTGTGGTGTGAAGCACGATGCCTTGCATTCAGCAGTCCCACAATGCAAGCATTCTGGAGGGGCTGGTAGAATCTTAGGGACCAGAATATGTCCCCCTAAAATTCATATCAAAAAGTCCTAACTCCCCATACCTCAGAATGTGACTGTATTTGGAATCTCTAGAGAAGTTATTAAGATGAATTCTCTGGTGTGAGTTTTCATCTAACCAAAGACATTCTAAGAAGTGGAGATAAGGACACAGATACACGCAGTTGGAAGACTATGTAAGACACAGGGACAATACCATCATCTTGAAGCCAGAGAGGCTTCCCAAGACACCAACCCTGCTGTCACCTTCTTAGTGATCTTCTAACCTCTAGAGCTCAGGAAAGAAATCTCTGTTGTTTAAGTCACCCAATCTTTGGTAGATTATTTTGGCAGCCTTAGCAACTACTATGGGGACTGAGAAGACTCATTCCAGATCGCTCTCTCAGTTCAAAGTTACTATTTATTCTTCTTCATAGAGTTTACAAAAATTCTACCAAGGTAATACAGAATTTGAACTAAATTTACAAAGTAAAAGAGCTACAAATGCAAAACTGATACATCATGTTCTAGACAGTGGACATAAATCTATAAACTATAATCAAGCTCATCCATCAGTCTATGTATTACATTCAGAAAAAAAGAAAAGACAACAAACCTTCCATATCTTACTGATATGTGGAATTCACATTCTAACAATGTAAGCTTTTTAAATTTTATCTCCTTCCCACTTCTCCTTTTAAATTATTATACAAATTTTGTCTGCTTTGAGCTTCATTGTAGAATGGTTTGAGTATATGTTTAAAAAATATAATGTAGTAAGTTGATAAAAGAGTTTGTGAGAAAATGACTTTTCTTCCTGTCATACCCATAGCCATTAAGACTATGTACATTTCAGAGGGGGTAGGTAGCTCAGTGGTAGACTCTTGCCCCACCTATCTGAGGCCCTGGGTTCAATCTCTAGTGCTATGGAGTATGGGGATACATGAATTTCTTTTATTTGATGCATTAAGAAATATATGCATTTTTGTGGTTTTAATTAATTGATGTGCATGCTGGGATATGTATAAAATATAGCTTTATTACTTTTTATCCTACCCACTAGTAAACATACTGAATTAAATTCAAAAAATATTAGTATAATAAGCATAACTTAGCAAAATGTTGAAGGGAAGTTAAATATATAATTTTAAAACAGTTTTAGTTATTTCTCCATTTGATCTAATTTTGTTACCTAAAGAAAATAATTATTAGCTTCTATATTAAAGTATGTACTATGATAATTTTGCATAATCACTTTTGTGAAATAAGCAATTAGAAATCCAAATAATGTTTCAGATTAACTTTTTGGCTTTACACATGTTTTAATATAGTTCTTTGGTATTCCTGAAATTAAATTAAAAAAAAATAACTTGTGTGCTTCATCATTCAATTTAAGTTATTATTCAGGGATTAGTTAGAATTTACATTTAATTATTAAACACACTGAAATAAGTACTGTGGAATGAGGACAATAAATACAGATAACAATTTTCAAGCACAGTGTAATTCATAACTACAATGCTGTATTTTTCAACTTGGCATGTTTGCATTACTTAAAACATTTTCAGGGGGCATTATTCAATGCCATGTTTCCCAAAGAAACACACATAAATAAGAGGTGGAAAGATCTGCTTTAGGCAGATTTTCCCTTATGCATTCAATTTAGATGTGTTTACATCCAGGCTCCATGTTGGCCAGTTTTCCAGTTAGGAGCACTCTCTTCTAGATAATAAAAATTGATAAAACAGCCATAAAACTTGTAAAATGGCATTACAGGGATCCCATAAATGTAAAATGGCTGGTAGAGTTGGGGAATTTACACCTAGTGTTTGTCCCCTCACAGAGGCACACGCACAAAGCCACTGTAATAACCCTTCAAAATCAGATAATATTCTGACAGCTCAGTTTCACTGACAAAAGAGTCCTGGGCGGAAGCCAGGAGGCCCAGGTGCGCTGTGTCACGCCAGTATTTAATGTAGTCTAATATCAGATAGATGCTAGTGAGAGAAAGTACTCAGAATAAAGTACAGATAATAGCCCGGACAGCCACTCATTGCAAAATTACTTGTGCTCATCGTGCTGTGAGCTTTGTATTAAATTTTTCTGTCAAGTGGCAAGAATCACAGGGAGAAGTACCTCAGAAAACCCTCCTCGTAACCTTGGATAAGGATCTATAATATTAGGCTTTCATATGATAATGGCAAATGATGCCCTTTTTGAAAAATTGCTGACTTGTAATGAAAGTCCTAATGAGATTGTGGTTGCAGAGGACCAGGAGGTGGGGGAACTGTGCCTGTGACACCCTTGGTCCCCCACCCCTTTAGCAAATTTAGAAAACTTGACAAGGTGGGTGAGTCGGAGAGAATTTATCTTACATGCATTTCCGACGAAGCCCGTGGCGTTGTGTTATAAAATGAGAAGGTGGCGGTTTAATAAATGCTGGGCCACCTGAGGCACTTTCATTAAAGTCTTTCTCTAGACAACATCACAGTGGTTTGCATTCTCCTCCCATGCTCCCTTGAGAATACAAGCAGCCCCTCTTCAGTGAGAGTCGATATAGTATGTGAAGGCATGAAGAAGATGATTTGATTTGCCTTTTGGTGCACAAAATAACTGGGTGTGATACCACTGTGGGTAGAATTAATATTCACACAAATGTATTGTCTTCTGTTTGAATGTTATGTTGTAAAAAAAGTAAAATGAAAAAAACAATTAGAGATACTTTGGAGGAATCTGACAAAAGTCAGTCCTCTGCCATTATTTCAAATATAGTCACATCCAATTGTTTGAAAAATGAAAACTTCAAAATATTAAAGGTGTACACTTGTTCTTAAATAATCAACTTATTACAAAACAATAAGGGCTAGAGGTGCTTGACAAGCTATGGAAGTAGATCACTCCTGTACATAATGTGACACTTACTATCAATGAATTTTTAATGTAATTTCTAATGTTAGTGAACCCATTCCCTGATCCCAGAGAGGCAGGGTAAACAGGCGGGATTCATAGGTGCTTTTCAGTGGACTTACCATCCGTGTAGGCTTCTCTGCGCAGATGTCCTGGCTGGTGTTTTTGTTTCTTGGCTGGTCTGGCTTTCTGCATGACCGCAGCACTCATGTTGCTGTCTGTAGACACAGGACTTGTGGGCCTCGGGCACTGAGATGCATGAAAATGTCGGCGACCTGGGAAAGAAGCAACAGAGCCAGACACATCAGTGAATATTAATTATCAACAGGAACAACAACAGCAAAACACTGAAGCTAGGAACAGTCCTAATTTTAAAAATCACTTGAATAAAATCTAACAAATAGTAGGCTGTTTACCACTCTGTGCTAGTCACTAGAGAAAAAAGCCTAAAAGAATTTCCAGTCTTTATTTTTCTTTTATTATTTTAATCACTTCTTATATTCTGTAAGAGTTCATGGTACTTATTTGGTAAAGAAAAACATTCTTTTTTTTTTTTTAATTTGTGGTGCTGGGTATTGAACCCAGGGCCTTGCGTATGTGAAGCAAGTACTCTACCAACTAAGCTATATCCCTAGCCCCACATTCCCATATTTTTGCAACTAGTGTTAGTAAATGTTCTTGGATAAAAATATTAATTAAAATTTTTCATAATATATTCAATGTCTGTTGTTTTCTCCAAAGAGTCAGAGTCCATAAAAAATTCATGTTCTAAGAATGAACTGTTCTAATCACATCCTTATTTTAGCTAAATATATATTTTCAACATTCTATGATGGCAGAATCCAATGTATTTCTTTTGAGGTGATCTAAAATTATCTATCTCACATATTTAGATGAACCAAAAATGACTTACATCCCTTTTCTGTCTCAAGATAGTTGCTGATTCTAGATAATGTGACTCTTCTAAACACTGTGTTTTGATGGAGGTAGAGGTAGTTTTTGGTTATTTATTTTTGGAGAAACAATACTCCAGATACCAATGGGAACTGAATTTACCAATCAGACATGGTGCATTTCAGTGCTATCAAACTCTCTGGCTCTCCCACAGAGATGATCTATTACAACAGGTACAACATACTTAACCCAGAAGGGCAATGAAGAGCCATTGGCCTTCTGGTGACCTTCCCTATTTTGGTTTCTACAAAATCCAGTCACAAACCCAGAACTCCTTAGTACCATAAGAAATTTCAAACAGACCTGACAACATATATTTTGACTATAAACAGAAGAAGCCACATACAGAGAAATGAACACATTTAAAAATGCTAACCCAAGCATATTAAATAATAGACATTAATGCAGCCAAGTGAGAAGCAAGGTGATTGGATTATTCATTCATATTAACTTCAAGTCACATGGTGAGCACCACCATTTCCTGAAAAGAACACTGCAATAGGCAGACATGTATTTAGTTCATTATAATCATGATCCAAGAGAAAACCAGAAATGCTACTCAATTACAATATAATAAAATATTAAACCAAAACCTCTCCTTAGCTGTGATAGAGACTATTACAATTAAAGTTACATATCCATGAAAACAGAGAATTAGGGCTGAGAGGAAGCCCATTACTCATTATATTGTGTAAGGCCATCCACTGCTCATAGACCCTGAGGCATAAGGTCCTTTACAGATGAATTTTCAACATCATTTCTATGTTTTCCTGATTTAATGAACTGAAAAACACCCTTAATGCAATCTGAAAGTAGTGGTCTGAGATGCTTAATTTCCTGTATTTTTTTTTTTAGCAGAGAATTAAAAAGGAAAGGGAAACAAAAGCTATATATAAGGTTATTTATTCATTAAGAAAGAGAATTAGGTTTGCATATTTTACTGAATTCAGCAGCTACTGGAAGAAAAGATATTTGTCTAAATTTCATAAAATATAGACCTGACTAAAATACATATATATATATTCCATAATAATAAGATGAAGAAAATTAGAAATCTTTTTTTCTGCAACATATTCAGGATAAAAAAATTTATAGAGATGACTTAACGATGCAAGTTAAATTTTCTCTGAAAATATTCTATACTTATAAAAAATAATGACCAATGAAGTATCTAGAAAACACAGAAAATTACCAATGTGGTAGTTGTTAGTAAAACAACTAAGTAACAAGTATCAATTGTTGTGATAGTCTTTTCTTTTTCCTAAATATTATCTCTTTTTTTGATTTTTTTATTCTACTACTTGCATTTTTAGACTCCAAAAATACACATGCATGCATGTGCACACACACACAGACGCGCATGCACCACACAATAATATGAATATATGTATTCATATAAACATATATTCATCCTACACAAATTAAATCATATAAAAAGTCTATTTTATATTCAAATTATTTTCTTTATCATACTTGGGAGGAGAAGGCAATAAGCAAAAATGGGTTAAAACATAATAAGAGATACATTCTCATTAAAAATAGGTTACTGGCAATGAGAAAGGAAAACAGAAAATTTATAATGTGCATCTGGATTAACCTGCTCTCTCAATTATTAGATCAAAGAGGGAAATATTTATGCTTGCAAATGTGTGTGTTATCCAAATCTTTAATTTTTCCCAATTAAATTAATATTCTAGTTTGAAAAGCCACGAGGAAACGAGTTTCAAAAAGAAATAGCCTATTTTCCAATGGCTGACTGTCCCACCTGGATATGTAAATATTTCTTTGACAGAACATCTGATTAAATGAAATAAAAGAATTATCACAATAAATTTTATCTGGGTTACTTTATACATACTATGCATTGAGCAACACAAAGCTCATTTAACTGAGTAAATACATACCTTAAAGAAACTAGACCAATCAGTGTGAAACAGACACACAGATATACAGTCATATATATTTATACAATTATACTTAAAATGAGGACATTTGAATTAGCTTCTTTTTACTCTCATTATATAGCATTTATTCAATAAATGCAGAGTTTAAAAGTTTGATGAAAAAAAGGAAGGAAAGAAAGAAAATAATACAAATAAATTATATTCTTGGACTTTGGTTTCCTTACCCAATTAAAAAAAGAAAAGAAAAAGCAGTTATAAATTAGACACTAGACCACAGGTGCTAACCAGCACTAATGCACACACATTGAGCTTTCTTTGTGGTTTGGGGAAAGTGCCCGACTTACCACCAGCATCCTGCATCTGCCTTCGCGCCACTTTCAGACCAGCATACTCTGCGGCTGCTGCCACTGCCTGGGCAAAATCAGCATCAGTGAAAAAGGAGCCATCGGAAGAACTAACACTGGAACGCCCACTGGAGATGTTGTCCTCCTCTGAGGCTGAACCCCAGCCGTTGATCATGGACCCAGTGACAGAGCTCTCCAGGTCCCCAACGCTTGAGGCAGGGGTCTGCTCAAGCCCACGCAATAAAAGCCTTCTAGTTTGCATTTTGGCAACTTCCATGTCGGCTTCATCTTCTTCCTCTTCTGGCGCATCCGTATCCATATCTGAGACCAGGGGTCCTGAAATGTAGCCATAGGTGTGCGGGGGAGAAATCGGCCGCGGAGGCGGAGGAGGACTCGCTGGCTGCCTTCTGCATAAAGAGGAATCAAGAGCAAGAGCTCAGCTTATTATCTAAGTCAGGACACAATGAAGCAACCAGAAATTCACAGGGAAACTGATTTGATCTTTGCTTCTGTTGAGCTGATTTGCTCAGAGGGAGAAAAAAATAAGGCTATAAATCTTTTATATCAGAGTTTGATTTTACTTTGGTTTGTATCTCACTTAGGGGTTTCCCTGCAGTACATTTTATTCAAGTTTTACAGAAATATACTCAGCTAAGTCTCATGTTTATCGGTTGAATTGAAAAGTTTTTAAAAGTTAAAATAGGAAGTGATACATATTTTAATGTTTTTATTAGTGCATTATAATTATACACAATAGTGTGGTTCATTGTGAAATATTCATGTATGCACCTATAACATAGTTTGTTCCACTTCATTGATTAATACTCTTTTGGGAAGCATCCAACTATATATTTGTCCTAAAGACTTTCCAAATTATCAATAGCTTATTATTGCCAAAGACAACATTCATTCATCCCCAATTCACTCCAAAAACATTCATTTCTTTCCCTTTCCTTTATTGCCATTCTACAATTCCAAGTGAACAGAAGTCAATTCAACTAGACTATAAATAGTAAAATTTCATAGAATTAACAAAAACATATTCAGCACATAACACAATTCCTTTCATATTTTAATATGTATGTAACATATATGTATTAAATAATACTATACATTCATTTTAAAAGCTATGGGACCCAAGAGCAATTTTTCTCTAATTTACTCATTTATGAGTTTAAATGAAGGTATTTGGCTGTTTTAAACTTCCTTGGTTTTCTGTTATTCTATCTATCTCTTTAATAATATGCTTAAAGGTATTTTTTTTTTTAAATTTTTATTGGTTGTTCACAACATTACAAAGCTCTTGACATATCATACTTCATACATTAGATTGAAGTGGGTTATGAACCCCCAATTTTACCCCAAATGCAGATTGCAGAATCACGTCAGTTACACATCCACAATTTTACATAATGCCCTATTAGTAATTGTTGTATTCTGCTACCTTACCTATCCCCTACTATCCCCCCTCCCCTCCCCTCCCTTCTTCTCTCTCTAATTAAAGGTATTTTTTCTAATGACCTGAAATTAGTTAAGGATCAAAAAGGAGGGTAAAATTAAGTAGTATCCCACAGTCTTAGTTCACAGAGTAACTGATGTTTCAGCCACTTCTCCACAGGCTTGAAGAACATCAGTTAAAAGCAGTCTTTCTACTAACACTACCCAATCTACTCCAGTGAATATAAGATGTCTGAGAAGACAGAGAGCATTTGGACTTAAGTGAAAGAAAAGTCATGAAAAGGTGTTATTCTCAAGGTAGAAGAATAACAAGAGAACAACACCTAATTAAGAGCATGCCTGCAAAAAAGGGAAACAGACACACAGTGATGCTCAGAAGATGCAAGGTCAAAGATGGGACACAATGGGGGACTATCAAGCAGAAGGTTCATGACAGCACCTCATCAGATCCTGCACTCCTGATTTCATAGAATTAAAAAACACAGATTCAGCACATGACAGTTAAAATAAATGATAATTATTTTAAACACAACAACTAACTCACTAAGCACATATTTTGTATCTAAGCATATTTTACAATGTTATCTCAATTCTCAGAGCAATTTTCTGAGTTACTTTTTAAATTATCATTTTATATATGAGGATATTGAAATTCAGAGGAATTAAGGATTTTGTCAAAGTTCTTAAAGGTAGGGTGTCTAAAATTCAGAATTTAAACTCAAATTTTGCTTCCAAGATCATGACCTTCCTTCCTTCTAGGAATGGTATTAACACACACACACACACACACACAAAAAAAAAAAAAAAAAGTATGCCAAGAGAGGTGTGTGTGTGTGTGAGTGTGTGTGCATGCATGCACACGCCAGGAGAGGTATGTTTCAGTTATAGTTGAATTAAAAACATAAGAAACAAAAATAATATGTTTTAGTAAAGGACTATGTGTATATAAGTATACATTATTACACATTTTTTATATGTTCACACATGCAGGGTTCTTTAATATAATTCATCATTTTTCATTTCTGGGTGGTTTGTAATGTGTCTGTGTGTGGCACTAGAAGAAATATGAAAAATGTGCCAAAGCTGGAGTTATTTAAGAGATTAAAATGGATAATTGTTTCAATGTGGATTCTGTCATACACATAGGAGGAAAACCTTTGTTTAATTTGGAATGCAATAAAATAGCATACTTAAAAGTTAATTTGCAGCCTTTGTAAGCATGCACATTCAAAATACCACAAGAAACTTCTTTTTTTTTTTTTTTTTTACAGTCATGTAAGAGTTTTTAGTACAAAGGGGACTGTTTTGACCATCAATAAAGGGATGTAGAATGGCCAGCTTCCCTGTGAAAGGATGCCAGCATTGCTGTTTGGATAATTCACATTCTGTAGAGCAAAAATGTTAAACAAGGGCTGTCTTTTAACTACTACCAACACGTGCAAATTCTGAAGAAAGACAGGAAAAAAATGTATTCAAACCATCTGTAAATAAGGCCATCCAGGGGAATGTGTGATAAACATGTACAGTTTGAAATATGTAATATATTCTACTTGAAAACAAAAAGCTATTTCGAGATGCTGCATTCAAGTGGGGCTTGTTTCAAACGAACCTCAACCTTTTAGATTCCTCCCCCTGAGGGGTTTCAGCATCTTCTGAAATAATGTACAAGTATATGACTGTGACTCACAACACTCTAGGCTCCTACAAAAATGATGCCTTCATAAATATGTTCAAGAAAGAAAGGGGTGATTCCATTAATTTATGAAAGCAGGTGTCTCTACAGTTCACCATATAGCATGTATCAGGAAAAAGACAAAAGGGGAAAAAAATCCATACCTTTCAAATCCTTTTTTCTAACAATAGTGTAGTTTCAATTTTTTTGTATAATCAACTATTACCTAGTTTGTAAAAAGACAAGATATTTAATTTTCCTTTACCTTATTTCTTTCTTTTCCTTCTAACAATATCATATTCAACTTCTCTGTATGAAAAAAAAATCAGACAATTTTCTACTTCATACATGAAAACTATTTTTGCTGTTCAAGGTATTTTTATTATTAACTGCAGTGAATGCAATAGTGTCATTTTTTGAAACAATATGTATCAGTTTAATTATATTATTTTCATTGTTCTTTTTTTTTAAAGAGAGAGTGAGAGAGGAGAGAGAGAGAGAGAGAGAGAGAGAGAGAGAATTTTTAATATTTATTTTTTAGTTCTCGGCGGACATAACATCTTTGTTGGTATGTGGTGCTGAGGATCGAACCCGGGCCGCACGCATGCCAGGCGAGCGCGCTACTGCTTGAGCCACATCCCCAGCCCTCATTGTTCTTATATGAGAAAAAGAGAAGGGTTGCTACTATGTTAGTCATTTAGTTTATCTAATTTTAGACAATATGGAATATCCTAGAAGCTCATAAGAACGAAAATCGCAATATTAATAATAGTGCAAGCCTTTAAGGCTTATAAAATTAATATTGTGGTATTATAATACTTTTTTCATTAACTTTTTGTTACATATATTGTAATATTTACATACGCCCCTAATCAACAAGCATAAAATAATGTATTTATTCTTTTTTAAAAAAGTTTGTTTTTTAGTTACACATGGACACAATATCTTTGTTTACTTTTATGTGGTACTGAGGATCAAACCCAGTGCTGTACATGTGCGAGGCAAGCGCTCTGCCGCTGAGCCACAACCCCAGCCCCAGTGTATTTATTCTTTAAACATCTATTGTGCATCTATTATTGTGTGGTCCCTACTAGATTTTGAGACTAAGGATTATAAAGATTCAATTTTAAGGCATACATACTGAATACAAACTAACTATACATATCCGGGACAGAGATGATCTCATTTTTCAAAATACCCATAATAATATCTCTAAATTCAAATGATCTTTTGAAATAAGAGAGGGAATTTGGTTCTACATTGTTAAATCAGAATGAGCTTTGTGACTGCTTTGACCAATAGGCTATAGAAGGAGTAAGATTATGCCCCTATCCCGAATATAGTACTAAACTGATCTGAAAACTTCCTCTTTCTGCCTTCTTTGAAACCAGCTGACATGTTAAAAGTGTCTCTATCCTGAAACCTTATATTATGAGGAGCCCAGGCTTATGTGATGACACTTTGGAGATGGAGGCTGAGGAATATTGAGACATCAGATATGAGGGATAAAACTAACTTGGCAGGAGATCTTACCCCCACAACCAGGCGAAAGTCACGTAGATTAGAGATGAATTGTCCAACTGAATTTTTTTCAGAATCCCAAATTCATGGGATTGTGAATAAAATAAAATGGTTGTTATAGGCCACCAAGTTTTAGAGTAGTTTGTTAGACAGCAATAGAGACAGGAATTCAGACACTATGTTAGAAATTCAGCTGAATAAAAATACTTCTTATTTGAACTTGTAGTCCAGTGGAAGAGATCAACAATTCATTATGTGTGCAATCATAATACATTAAGTCAGCACCCTAATGGGGCTATATACGGTGTTGTGGGAATACATATAACAGGCTCCCATCCCTTCATTGTGGTATTAGGGAAGGAGGATCTGCCACTTAATTTTGAGTTTAAAGAATACATAGGTGTTAGCTCTGAAAAAGGAGCAGATAATAGTGTTCCAGGAAGTTGGGCAGAATGTGCAGAGACCTTGAAGTGAACAAGAACTGTTCTTCTTCCAGGAACTGGAAGAAACTTCAGAGTAAAACAATACAGACATTGATGGGGGTGTGGCAGTGGGCAAGGATGAAGTCACAGAGGAGTCAGATCACAAAGGGTCTTGATTGCTACATTAAGGAATCTTGTCTTTATTTTAAGGGGAATGGGAAACCATTGTGAGATTTCAAGCATTGATGAAACTTGATCAGCATTGCATTTTAGGAAAATGTCTCTGTACAGCCTTCAGCAGGGGCACAGTTTGAAGAAGGGGCAGGGTCAAAGGCACTGAGACCACTTAGCAGAACATTACTGTAATGCAGGCATGAGAAAATGGCTGCTGGAACAAGAAAAGTGCATTTATGCCTGAATATATGTGTTTCTCTCAGAGTGATATTTAGGCAGTAAAAATCTGCAGGAATAAGTACTGGGATATATGGGTCTGAAGCTCTAGAATGAGACCTGTAGAGAAATAGCTATCTATCTCTAATGATTGCATCATTAGGGAAGTGGCAGGATGATAAGAAACAGAAGTCATTGACTGATGGGACTGATGTTTGAATAGGTAAAAGGATTGAGAAGAGGCTTCACTCAAGGACTTAACTACAGATGAGAGTCCAACACTCTATCTAGTCTCAACAGGGTAGGCACAATTTAAATGCCAACATTAGGGAATGAGCTACATAAATTACAGTATCTATTTAACCCAAGTGTCTACACTGAAAGTTACCAACAGAGAAAAATACACTGTTCAGCGAAAAGAGCAACTTGCAAAATAATATTGGCAAGCTAACAATTCAACACATTGTGAAAACAGGTAGAGATGAAAGTTTGAAAGGATTTTTACTGAGCTCTGAACAGTGACTGCTTCTGACTATACAGATCATTGGTACTTTATATTTTCATTTTGCTTATCTGTATTTTTAAAATGTCATACAGAGTCTATAGTCACCATTTAAAAAGCACTAACAGGATTTTCTTTTTTTTTTTAATGGGCTCACACCACCTTTTTATTAGTGTCCAGAATTATTTCCAGCAATGATCCTGGAAATAAAATTCATAATTTCTTTATAGACTGAAAATAAAAAAACTTAAAAGCTAAAACTAGTTAAATTCACTATAAGTGCTGCAGGTACTTGGTGTCTTTCTCAATCACATCTGTATACTTCAAGATCATACATGTATTTGTCACCCTAAAACAGTAGAAAGTAGGTCATTTTCAGTATCAGATTCCAGCCATCATATACTGGGGCGGGGGGTGGGGGAAACTCTGTGAAGGCAAAGACGTGAGTAAGACATGAATTCTGACATCAGAGAGCTTTGAATTTAAATAGAGCATCAGATAAACAAATAGGAAATACTAAAGCAACAAGAAAACTGATTAACTGAGATGGGAACAGAGCCCCATGAAGATGAAAAAGAAGACTGGTGGATTTTTGCCAGTCAATCAGAGGAAAGCTCCACGGAGTGTTTCTGAGCAGGACTTGGAAAGATGAACAATGCTTGCCAAGCAATCAAAAAACAGCACGTCCTAGACCAGGATGTTGGGTGAGTTTAAGATAAACTCAGAGAATTTCAAACAGACTAATTAGAAATGTTGTGGGAAGGGAAAGAGAGGACAGTCAGGGGCTTTGAGTGCGGGGATCCAGAGGAGGACTGGAAATGGGGGAAACAGATCCAGACTTCCATGCAATGAATGAACATTTGAAGGTAAAGAGAGAAAGGAAAGAAAAATGGATATAATTTCAAGAGTATGGGAAAATTCCAAGGGACAGGGATCGGGGCCCTGGTCCAGTAGCAACAGAAATGGAAACAAAGGAACAAAATCGTAGGGTATTTTGGAATTAGCATTAAAGGGAAATGGTAAATATTTTAATTCATAGACGGTATGAAAACCACAGATGAGGCAGAAGGATAATTAAGCTCATCTCTAAATGGCAAAGGTATTTTTTATGCTTTTGCCTATCCCTTTGGTATATAAATAAGTAGCCATTAAAGTAGGACAAGGAAGGTCTGGGGATGTGGCTCAAGCGGTAGCACGCTCGCCTGGCATGCGTGCCGCCCGGGTTCGATCCTCAGCACCACATACAAACAAAGATGATGTGTCCGCCGAAAACTAAAAAATAAATATTAAAAATTCTCTCTCTCAAAAATAAAGTTTAAAAAAAATAATAAAATAAAGTAGGAGCAAGTGTTCACTGCAAAGATGATCAATTTGGGTTAAGACATGTGGAGATGTCCAAGTGAAAATATCACTGTGACACACAGGGAAAAGGTCTGGGCTGGCTAAATAAATTTGACAGCCATCAGAATATAATTGTCAAATCAAGTGATGGGGTGATACACAAGGAGGAGGACAAAAGGGAACTAGTATTTGCTGAAAACTTACCCCTCTGCAGGTACTTAACATACATTATCTCATTCAATTCTCCAAACAATTTATAAAACTGCCATCATTGCAGAGAGCTCAAGAAAAATAAGGACAAAGAAGTCTTTAGATCTTAGCATTAGGAAGTTACTTTCAGCAGACAGATGGAAGCAAAAAGTGTAGAAGCTAGGACACAGTGGGCAGCGTTGTAGCCAGGAACTGGCAAGGTGGAGGTGGCTGAACCACAGTCAGCAGTAGGTGAGTCTGTACACTGTAACCGGGAGAGAAGGCTACGGAAAGTTTAAAAGCCACATAGTTAATAGGGAAAGAAGGGAGGATTGAAGGGAGGATTGAAGGGAGAGCCTAAGGCTGTAATGTCCACACAGATGACAGGAAACTCATGTTTGTTTTTTGTTTACAAGGAAGGTAAAAAGGATTACAAAAAGAATAATTAAACAAACAAACAAAAGGCTACTCAGGAGGAAGATCTGGGGTCCCAGTGGCCACACAGAGGAGAGTGGAAGGAAATAGGTTACTATTGAGAGAACGAAAGAAGCTTAATGGTCTCTGTCTCTCATTTGCTTCTAATAAGAGTAGCTGAGATGGCTTGTGATGCTAATAGGAAAAAAAAGACAACTTATTTGCTCTCAATCTTCATGAAGTTCAAAGGTTAATACTATTTAAATATATGGCAATCTAAGTTTCCCCTTGTCACACAGGGAAAGGTTTAACTACTTCCTTCTGTTTAAGAAGTATAGGATTTGAATTTGGTAATAACTTCTTAATGACAGAATTGTTAGCAAACACTGCAAATTCTATCTTAATCTGCAGAATAAAATTCAAACAGCACAAACCAGGATTTGTTATTCATTCAAGAATATTGAGGGAAAATCTTCTGAGGCAAATGATATACTCGATTTCAAATGATATTAGGAATATGGAAAGCAATAGACACATATTATAATGTGTCAAGAGCAATAAAATAGTACAAACAATATCATCAACAATGAGAGAAGAGCTAACATGATACAGTAATAGCTTTTATGTGGTAGAAATGACAACTGAAGTCACAGATAACAAAAATATGTATTGGATGATGATGTTCACTAGGGTAAAAAGTCTAAACACACACACCCACACCCACACACACTCACACATTTTGTGTAGTAACCTGGATAAAATAATCCCAACCTATATCAAAGTAAAGGTATCTGAGGTCAACATAAAATGAACACACTAAACTCATTCATTCTACTATGACATTACAGCTATGAAAGAACAAATCATTATGTGGAACTCAATTTTAGAAGATAAGAGAAAAATCTCTTTTTCTAAAGAAAGAAGTGGTTTGCTCATGCACAAGGAAAGTTAAAGTACAAAAAACACCCACCAGCAATAACATGTCATGAGACTAGCAGGCCACGTGTACATGAATGTAATTATCATAAGTGGGTGAGTATCAATGCCCATTATTTTATGGTTGCAAGTGCCCTGGGATCAATTAATCTAATGTCATGGTCAACAGTATTAGATATGTCCTTTATCAGGCTTTACTGTGGGAAAATACTCTAAGAAAATGCTCATGTGATTTGAAAACTGCTTCATGGGACAGCATTCAGTAAGTAGTGGAAATGATCTGATTCTGCTAAAATTTATTTCTAAACCACATACCGCCTGTCGGGTGGGTGTTGCATATGGCTAATCTCCTCTGGGCAATCCTGCAACATGGGCTGTAGTTCTTCCTGTGGGGATGGGGTCAGAGTGGCAGTGGACTGATGGCTATAGGACACAGCAGCTGGAGAAGAAGCTGCTCCCCGCACAGGAGGTGTAGGGCCTCTTTCATCTTCCTCCTCTTCTAATTCATCCTGCTGCAAATACATCCGTGCTGGTGGTACAGGACATGGCATTTCTTGATCATAGCTGAAACAACATGTTATGTGTTACTATAAGAACATGCTGACTTACTTCAGTTTCTCCCAATAAACTACTGCTATAGTAAGTGGAATATCAGCTTTGACTTGTTTTCAAATATGAAGAGAGAAATGAATTGTGGAAGAGCTTAATGAAGAAGAGGAAAAGGAAAAATTTTGTACAAGACTTCTAGTTTGGATGAATGAGGAAACTGCTAGGTTACTTGATCACAAAGAAAACAGAGGAAAAGAGTTACACAGAGTGAGACAGTGGGATTGGGAAAGCAAAAGAAGATACAAAGCAACCACACGATTTGAGCATCAACTTTCCTGAGCTAATGTCATCAATTTAGGTGGTAGAGAATAAACAAGAGAGATGTAATGAAATTACAACTTACATAATGCAATACATCACTGTCCTGCTAATTCTTCTAAATCATAGTAAGGAGTCATTGTTTTAAAAAGTCTGCTATCATAAAGGTTTTTGAAGTATTACATATACTATTTTTCTCTGCAAGATTGTAAATTATTATTAGCATATTATACAGGCTGAGAAATCATAAAGAAACAGTAAAGAAATCCACTTAACATAGTTTAACTTAGTATATATCAAATGTACTTAGTTTGTTCTATTCCTCCAGTGCAACATATTCTCAAGAAGATGCAAAGATGGCATTGCAGATAGTCTGATGATGAAGTTCTAGACCCTGAGCAAAGGACTTTCTAAATTCTTTCAAAGGGAGAGATACTGGAAACAACTTACATAGTTCAATAGAACTCTCTTTTGAAAATGCAAATAGATCATTATTTCTTCAGTTGGGCACAAAATGAACTGGATGGTTTGAATTTAGGATGGTGAGTGAAAAATACAATACCCCTAAACAGTAAAATGCTCTTCTGCTCCTGGGCTAGATCTGAGTAGGAAACAAGATAAATCTGGAGAGTACTTATACTTTTCTATTTTATCTTATCCCAGGAATATGTTTAATGATTAGAATGACAAAGATGTACTGCATTATATAAACTGTTTGATTACTGCTCTTTCTTATTCGTTCTCTACCACCCCGCCTTGTTTACTTTACCTTAGGAAAACTGATGCTTAAATAATGTGGTTGCTTTTTATCTTTTTTTTTTTTACTTCCCTAATCCTTCTACCTCAATTTTTGTAACTCCTTCTTATGTTTCCTTTGTTATCAAGTAACCAAGCAATTTGCTCACCTATCCAAATTAGTAATCTTGAAGAGAATTATTCCTTTCTCCTCTTCATTAACCTGTCTCACAATTCATCTCTATTCTACCTATAAGGACTCTCTACAATCTGTTCCCTTGTTTTCATCTGTTGCATGTCCTACTGCAATAATCTTTTAATTGATCTCTTTGCCGCCAGTCACTCCTTGCTTCGCCATGGTCACATTGTTCCAAAATTGCTTTACTATAATACAAGTCACTGTCAGGTCGTTCATTTGCTCCAAGTAATAAATGGCTCTCTAATTGCTTAGAGAATAAAATAAAAATGCTGCAGCAAGGCATTTGAGTATCGGCATAATCTGGCTTACGTTTGCCTTCCCAGTTTTCCCACCCCTGCCATGTTAGTTCTGCAAAAGTCCATATCTCTGCATGGTCCCAGGATCCATAAAAATCCCTGCTCTTAATTGATAACTTTATAATTTTCAAGGTGAAAAACACCTATCAGCAGACTAGATTCATTCTTCCCAGGCAAAACAAATCTTTCTCTTTGGGGAGAAGTGTATATCCTGTAGTATTTTTTTTTTTAATCTACAATAGCATATTTTATTTTAACCCTTTTTAGTCAACTAAAATAGAAGAAAATATTCTATTAAAATAGCATGGAAAACAAACTATTATGACCAAACTTATCTTCACGATTTGCAGATTCTATATTCGCAAATTCACTGATTCAGTGAATTTGAAACCCCCATATCAATACTAGTGATGTTTTTGTGGCCATCTTCATACATACAAAAAGACACCAAAAATTTGAACCACTTGACATGCATGTCCCCAGCAGAAGCAAAACAAGACAACAAATACTTTCTTTTGTCAGCTCTCACATCCTTTGAACAGTTGATTTAGGGCCCACATTGCTTGAAATTTTCTTGCTTAATATCAGTGATTTCCCTGTTAAAAATGGCACCCAGAGGAAATGTTAACATGCAGATTGGCACTCCTAACTTAAGAGGGTTGTGATGTGCCTAACAGAGAAAATGTGTCTATAACAGATGTGTTTTCTCAGAAATGACACTATATTAATGAAAAATATATATTAAATAATGGTGCTTTAAATAAAACACCTATAAAAAAAGGCCTCAGATCAACCAAAATGTTGTGACCTGAGGCTCAAAGAATCTAACCCTGTATTTCCCCTAGAGACAAATGGTCCCATATTCACCAATTCAGTGTTCACAGCAACTTTATAAAACATAACTACTATGGATAATGGGAATTGCCTGTTAACATTTTTGTAAAAGAATTTTACTTGAAAATATATGTTATTTAAAAATGATTAAAAAAGAGAAGCACAGAGGTTTTGTTTTCTGTGCACAGCTGGGACTGTAAAACCCCTTTTTATAAGAATTAAAAAACAAAGCCTTTATTTCTATAAAGTCATTGAAAAGACTATTTCCAAGTAGATTTCATTTTTTTTGTAGTTAATTCTCTAAGTCAAGAGAATTCTCTGCTTTTAATCTCACTACTAAAGCAGCTGTTTTGTTTTGTTTGAGGTATCATGTTCAATTATAAAGATTCTGGAATGAGAGGAAGCACTCTAACTTTTCATTTTTTCATGTGGACTATTTGTTCTTGTTAAATCCTTCTGAGAAATAATTCAGGGAAGTTTAAACCTCTACAAGTAATTTTCAGCATAATGTGATAATATCTAAGAAAAATGTAGTCTCCAGAAATTGTGGTATGTAAATCCACATAATTATTTTATGAAAACTTAACAATGTGTCAAAGAAATTCTAACACAGTCATGTATCACTTAACTACAGGAACATGCTCTAAGAAACACCTTGTTTAGAGATTTCATGACTGTCTGAACTTCAGAGTAGATTTAGACAAACTCCCATGGCATTGAACACAAACCAGGCTAAATAATATAGCCTATTGCTCCTAGGCTCTGAACCTGTATATCATCATACTTAATACTGAAGGCCTCTGTAACACCAGGGGAAGTAGTCAGGTATCTAGGCACATCTAAGTATGGAAAAGGTACAGTACAAATAATAGACAATGGGAATTTTTCAGCTCCATTTTAATATTATGGGAAGAACATCATATATGTGGTCTGCCATTGACTAAAATGACCTTAGGCAGTGCATGACTATTTTGAAAATCACAAAATCATATGTGAAATTCTATACATACAAACTCAAGATTTCCTCTGTGTGTGTGTGTGTGTGTGTGTGTGTGTGTGTGTGTAATTCCCAGTTCCTAAAGAAGTTTCTAGAGCACTAATTCTTTTATGGGCATCCCTGAGGAGGGTTTTAAAGTGCTACTGATCAACATTGTGTTATTCAGAGATAACACTGTGAACTTCAGGAGTCAGTCTCCTCTTGGCAGTACAGTGTAACAACTACTTGGGTGGGTATAAGCAAATGTATTATACCATTCACAGGTTATGTTCCGCCTACCTTTCATCTACAGAAATACTGTACTCTTCACTGTTGCCATGGGGAGGAGGATGTGCCGGGGGAGGAGGAAGCAGGTCTGCCCAGTTCATGCCACCCTGTTTGGGAACCTTGGGTGTCCGTGCCCCTTTCTTGTGCCCTTGACTTCCTAGAGAAGAAATGAAGTACAAGTCTTTTATTCCTGGCCTTTAATTTTTTTTCCTATTATCCATGATTAATTATTTTCTGTGAATATGATCTTATAATTTATTCAGGTATATAGAGATAAACACACTTTTCTTCATTAATTTTAAACAGAATTTTATAGAAGAGAAGAAGCAAAGAATTGCCAAGTTTAACTGTAGAACGCATAGCAAAAAAGCAATAAAACCATAAATGAATTTTACAAGTCATATCATTAATAGTGATCTTCCTACAGTAATTAATTGCATTATGGATTATCATCTAAAACAAATGAGCTGTAGACATATTTTCTGGAGTGCCTTTCTATTATTTAATTGCTGAAACCTAAAATACAATATGATACAGATACGATCTATTAGAGTTCCACTGTTGCATTAAATCACTGAATATATATAATTTGTACTTGTCCATTGAAATGTTTTGGGCACAATGAAATTATTAGTTTTCTTAAGAAAGGCAGATATAGATGAGAATAAATGCTGGAAGAACTAATATAACTAATGACAAAAGAAGCCAAAAAATGCTCTTAGAAAGGGACAGACATCTTCTCAGCCGCTGTTTCTATAAAATTGTGGCTATAGTAAAATAATGTTGCTGAAGGTTCTTAATAGTTTGAAATAACCCTTCAAGTGCTACAGTTTTCCAATTTTAGATTTGGTGTATGCTTTGAACACCATAGATGCATATGTTCCCCTTTTAAAACCTTCAGGTCAAAAGGTATCTGGGGATAAAGTTCTCCCCCTGAATATATTTTAGAATCATATTTATATTATAGACAATAATTGTTAATTGCAATTGAATTGTAATTGATTTTTCTCATATGATCCTGTAATATCAGTGAATTATCTTGATTTTTTTTTTTTTTAATCCTAACTTAAACAGCTACATGTCACCCTGCATATGACACAGGTCTTAGCTTACTCAGTGGCAGTGGGACTTACTTTTTTTTAAGTCACTTGGGAATTTTCTGCAGTGTTTGTTATACCAGATGTTCTTGCCTTGGTATGTTACAACACCAAGTGTGGGCTGAGGAACAGGCTGTTACTAATAAACTGTGACTCCAGCCCTGAGCCTGGGTGTCTCTGTTCTCTGTCTGTCACTCGGTTGTTATGTACTGGGGTGACTGGGCATGCGTGACAGAGTCAACATTGGCCAGTGTCTTCCTCTGGATTTCCTGAGACACATGCATGGTAGTAACTCCACCTGACCGAGTGACTTGACCCATACAAACCTTTCCTGCACTTCATGTACTAGCTTTGCTTGCTCCCTACCTTCACCAGACCTCATTCCTTTATAATTGTTTTACCAAATATCCACAGAATAACAGGTGATGAATAGCAGCATGGCATTATGGTCTCAGTGTCTAAGCTGAGAGATGGAGAAGGTCAATCGAAAATTAATAACCTAGAATCATGGGGTTTTTCCCCTATTAAAATATGATTTTCTCTATAAGTAAGAATATAAAGATGAAATGACATCAACATTCAAATATCTAAATATTTTTTGTTTTTATGTTTTTCCCAAAAGTAGATCTTTGACAATTTTAAGTCAGTTTACTTGATTTAAAAAAGAAAAAAATATTTAATAATATTTTCATTGTTAATACAAATTAATGCACAGTAGATTCTGAGAAAATCTACAAAGAAAAAGGGCCATTTCTAAGCTCCTTTAAATAAGAAAAATTTCAACACAGGTTAGAAAATGTTAAACCAGCATACTTTAGCTAAAAGAAGGCAGCAAACTGTGAATGGGATGTTCTTTACAGAAGGAGGTAGAGACACTTGGTTAAAAGAACCTAGCAATGACTTTGATCCAATTGCTGGGAGGTGCCATTTCTACCCTCTCCTGCAGATACATGCTCCATTCAAGACCAATTAGTTTGTTCTCATTGTGGTGTGACTTGCCACATGTTAGTTCTAATAATGAACCACCTTTTAATTAGAAAAACAGGACTTAAGTACCATCAAGCTCCCATCTGCAACCCCTATCAGGAAAACAGCTGGCAAACAGCTGCCCCAGCATGAAGACCACAGGGAGGAGTCTCTGTGTTTTTTGAGGCATGGACAAATTGAGGCTGGGAGGTTGCTTTATAAGGCTCTTGAACAAGAACTGAAGGATCACAGAGAGAGTACAAACTGAGACAGTAGCTGGATCTCAGGTTATTGTTTCTCAGGTTTTTATAGTGCTGAAGTGTACTTAAACGTTACTTGCTTTAATAGCATTATTTCAAATGGTAACAGATTTATCTGATTACCTATATGTACAACATTTCTTATGTTATATTTTGGAAAAGGGAGAAAAAAGTTTCAGCTGCCTTTAAAGTTTAGTGGTAGCTGCTTTTAAATTTTAGTTCATACTTTTGATTTACTGATAAAGGAAGAAAACAGGGAGCTTAGTATTTGATACCTAATGGAAAATAAAATGGTTTACTGAGAATTCAGTCCCTTAAACTGAAAAAATAAGACCCATGTCTGATATAAAAAACAAAAACCCAAGCCTGATATAAAGAAAGATTAGATTCAAATGATATAAAGTGATTCAATACTTCAGTCCATCTGGGGCTGTACCATCTTTTAAACAAAGAGGTTGATGTTTCCTGGGATCCCCTTACCAGATGTACTACTGCCCCGATCCGAACTGTTGTAGGATCCTCCCGTATTCTGGTCATATGATTGATTGTATGGAATCGTTGGAGGAACTGTGTCATTTGCTCGATAATCTAGATATTTCAGGTGGAAAAAAAATGTACATTTATGTTTTCTTTGTGAGTTATTTCACATCTCTTTATTTTGTTTATATTTCTGAGTACATTAAGAAGTCAATTGTCTGTTTTTCTCATTTATTTTTAGATTCAAATTGTCAGGCTATAAAAAGACTTACACTCAAAATGGATGTCTATATATCCATTTAAAAATATAGGAATAGAAACTGGGGGTATAGCTAAGTGGTAAGGCACATACTTAGTATGCATGAGACCCAGTACCCTCAATCAGTAGTACCCTCCCCCCAAAATATGTACATACATGTATATATAGTAACAAAATAATTCTAACAAGAATAAATCAGAAAATGCCACGTCTGCAACTCATAAAACATAAATTGCAATAAAATAAAAATAAAACGGAAACTTGTCAGCTAGATGATATCTCATAAAAATGTATCCCTGATAAGAAAATAAAATATCTAATCTGCCCCAGAAATGCTTCTCCTTATTTAGGCAAAGGTGAAAATCCAGATGATAAGCTTGCTACTGGAATGTAGTCAGTAATAATCTGTCAGCCTAGCTGCATTCCAGGGTCTTTATTACACTCTGACATACCAAATCTGCTTACAAGAAGTACAAACAATAAATCAGAGTTCTGAAATGTTTATACAGAGGACTGTCAGAGCTTTCTGAGGTCCAGAGTAAAACCACACACTATGGAAAAATAATGTAATGGTTTGAATCCCCACAGTAAACTCCATAGCTGCAGAATCTGCTCTCAATTTTGTCAGTCTTTGTCATCAATGTATGTAGGACTCTTAATAAATATTTATTAAATTGGATTATTATACCAGTTAAGTATCTTCTCAAACTTGGGAAAAAGCTAGATGACTTTATTATCAAATTAAAACATGACATGAACTTAATGAAATGTTTAAATTATCTTGTTATACTCTCCAGCTTCACAAAGTTTTATTTTTGAAGAAAATGCTCTCAACTCAAGCCTAAGAAAATAAATCTGTACCTCTAATTATGTACCATAAAATGCATTCTTGACCAGGATACGTGCACAACATTGCCCCATCTATTCAAATTAGAGCAATCTAGTTATAGCTAAAGGAATATAACTTTGCAAATCATGTTATTAAAGCAGTAGCCTGAAGAACTACAAAGAAATCAAACACCTATCTCTTTCAACCCACATGCATTACAACATTACAATACACAGTTATTCCCCTCAGGCCATAAAATACTATTCTGCTGCTTCAAGTTAATACTAAACTCCATTTATTTTAGGTTCTATACTGGCAGACTTCAATCAGGTCAACCCAAGAAATTGAGGTTCTAAAATTATATACATCGTAGCAATCTCAGGAACCACACAAGGTCTGAGAAATACAACAAATTGAACCACTTCTCCAGTTCAAGTTTAATTTAATTATTTTTCTTCAGTTTGATATAAAAAGGCCCTTCATTCATAGGACCATGTAGAAGCAATTATCTTCCATCCTCAAGTGGAAAGAGTGGAATAGTCTATTTATTGAAAATGCGAGGTATTGTGACAGTTGTACATCTGCCTTATGAATAAAAGATTGTATGTCCTCAGCAATCCCTCACCTACTATTAAATTTAAATTAATCTCAAAACCATTTGAAAATACTTATATATTATTATAAAATCAATTTTCCAAGCTTATTGTGGTGCTAATTAACTCTTTGACACTGGAAATTCCGAAACCAAAGAAAGAAGAAAATCACAATAACCAAAGGAAAGAGGTGACTTTCGAGTCACAGACAGTTGTTGACATCTAGTGCCGAGGGGCTAAGAGTGTCAGCACGGGAAAGAGAAGGAATAAGGGCAGAGCTGTTCACCTTTGTTCAGTTTGTTTTGCTCCATGATGTTATACTGAATTGGTGCCACTTCTTGTTTCTGCTGACCGGGTGGTTTCCAGTGCTTCTCGCTGGAGTCCCCGCTGCCATTGTTCATGTTATTGGTGAGGTTGGACTGGATGAGCTGGGTGGTGGCATAAGGAGTGGGCTGCCCTGATGGATTGACAAAACGCCCGTCCTTCAGATTTGGGCTATTGAAGGTTTTCATCTCATTGATTTTGTTACTAAGATCCACATCACCATAAACAGTTGACTCAGGGAGCATCAGATTTGTTTGTTTGTTATCCAGTTGGTTGTTATAATTTGCTATACAATCAGCTATGTGCAATGGAGAGGAAAAGGAAAAAGTCATTCTGCATGGTTATTCGTTTTCAATTTCTTTCTAAGAAGCTTTGTGAGTCACAGTAAAATTGGGATGTAAGTACCAATGGGCTTAAATTAGATCAATAGAAAGGGCCCCATACTCATATGGACTTTCTAAAGGAAACCAAACTTGAGGGAATAAGAGCATCCAGAGAATTTGTGTAGAGACATAATTGTGAGCTTATGCCAGTGCTATATGCTAAATAATTCATCTAATTTAAAATAGGAATTTCCTTTAACAACCTTTCAATAGGAATTCCACTAAAATAATACATACGTGAATCTTTAAGTGTCAACTTTAAATTTTCTAGTCTTGGGTTAATGAACTATTTGAAGCTACAGAACAAAGCACATAAGAATCCAGACAAAGAGGAAAATGTATCCACAGGTCAAAGTACTTGAGATTCTAATATTTTTATCCTCAAAAGATAAGATGAGCAGGGATAAGGTGATAGTCAATAGTGCTTAGGAGAATTTTATTAGTTCCTATCTTGGTCATATAGGGTAATCATTATTGAAGAGAGATGTACATAATCATTTTTTCATGGTTTCATAATGACATCCCAAGTATAAAATGACAATAATGATGACAAAATGAACCACACTAACCAGGTCACTTAATCAAATAATGCCTGAAATAATATCTAGTATGTCTAATATCTCATTTCACTCTGATCTTCCCTTCATTGAAATATTTAGAAATTAAATAACTGATCACACACACACACACACACACGCACACACGCACACACACACACAGACACAGAGAGAGAGAGAGAGAGAGAGAGAGAGAGAGAGAGAGAGAGATTGATTTAAGGCCTATGATTGAAAATATTAAAACAGCAGGAATAATTAAAGTCATATTGTAAAGATAAACATTTTTAAAGTAGCACTATCACTAACAGGTCTCTTTAAGAATTGGTTTCAACTGGATAACTTAATAACATGCTTGCTACTAAAGATATAAATATGAATATAATCTTAAGAAAACTTTCCAGCTTCTCTATGTTACTACTTAACTCAATCATACATGATCAAACAACAGGGATATTTGGTACACTGGATTACAGTAATTCTCATATCTAATTTCTAGGAATTGTTTTGTTTAATGATGGTTAAAAAATAATCTAAAGGCAATATACTCATTTTGCTTTGCCAATCTTTCTATATGAGTGTTATCCAAAAGGTCTTCTAAAAGAGTTGGACTTGTCCTAGACTCCAGTGTCCAATATAGCAACCACTGGCCACATAAAAGCTTTGGAGAACTTGAAATGTGGGTAGTGAGAATGAGGAGCTGAATTTCAAACTTTATTTTATTTAGTTGATTTGAATTTAAGTAGCCATCTGTTGCCAGTAACTATCATACTGGACAATGCAACATATTAATTCCAGTAGGTGTCCCTCAGCATAGTCTTTTGTTTATGATACATGACTATATAGACAGCAGAACCTGGGCCTCTGGAGGACACACACTCGTTGTGTGGATGATCATGTCCACATCTAATAATGGAGACACAGGATTGTTTCTAGGGTAGACATATAGATAGTTCTATGATTTGTTCTTTATAATTTATTACATCTTTACTTATATGCCATCTTCTCATTCTCATTTCCTTAGCTCCATGCATTATTTTATTTTCATAGGCATCTCATTTGATTCTTTACAACTATTTAAATGTTTCCTATCTTATTAATAATGGGACTTTTTGTTTCATAAGAAATTATCTGTATTTTTTTTTCTGCCTTTAGATCTTGCAATGCTCCATATCTACTTGTCTTACTGTGATGTTTTAGCATGAAATTTTAGCGAAGTAATTTACTCACACATATTTCAGAACCAAAGTATAGAACAGAGTATAAATGTACACTTACACACCTGAAATATATATGGATGTGTGTATTTCTTATGTCTTCAGGATTTACATCTATACTATATGATTTAAACTTTCATTTAATTTTTTTGTTATTATTCTTGTTCAAATATTATAACTCTGTTAGAATTAAGTCCACTCAAACTATGGATTTATTGACCTTTTGATCTTTGTTATTTATTCCTAAAATCATGAATATAATAAATTATTGCAACTAAACTTATCATTGTACTCATTCTTATAAATGATTGTGCATGACTTTGTTTTCTTGCAATCTATGCTAGAGCTTGTCTTCTTCATTCTCTGAGGAAATCTTGGTGGAGGGTGAAATATAAAAGTTTAGAAATGGAGAAAATATTTGAATCATGCTAGCTTGCTACACAGTGTTGGACATTTCATGAAAATGTGGATCAAAGTTCCCTTCCCCAGGTGGGCAGAGGGAAAGGAAAGTCAGCTGCTTCTGGCTAACTCGCCCAAGGCCAGTGCATATCTCCCTCTCTCCGTGTCCCTAACCTGGGCGGCTGTAGGTGGTCAGGTTGCTGTCGCTGTTTCCATTGCCCGCGGTGCAGCAGTTGATGGAGCAGTCATTGTGGCTGTTGCCAGTATTAGGCCACGTGTCTGCCAGCCACGGCTGTGCGGCAGGTTCACTGATGTTGAGAAGTCCTGGCCTAGAGAGAAAAAAAAAAAGAGTAAATGTTATATGGACAGAAAATAATATTTTCTATTCAGAATTCCAGCAAATATTTCATTTAATTGTTCTTATAATAATTTGGTGCATTATGCTGAATGATATTATTCCTTTTATTTACAGAGAGGCATCTATAATATATCGTTCCATATGTGTCTCAGTGCACACAGCCATACATCTGTGAACTGGTACTGCTGTACTTCAGACTTAAAATCTTTTACTGCTTACAATGTTGTATTCTGCCTTTAGTCATGGTAATTGAAAAATCAAACGTGGAATCTGAAAACACGGATGCATAAAGACTTTTAGTAACTAAAAATTATTCTAGCTAAATCTATTTGCATTTCTTCATTTTTGACCTATTAAAAAATTGCAACTCTTCTCACAACTTCATTAAAAATATGCAACAATTTCCTTTATTGAGACAATGAACCCTTCACATTAGGCAGATTTACAGATTTTGCTTCCAACCCATGTTTAAGAAATAGTGAGCGCAGACTGGCGTGACATTTTGCACAGAGCTACAATGATGTTTCAGTGAACAGTTCTGTGAGCTTGTCAACATTTTCTGATGGTGACAATGTAAAATGCTGTGAGTTCCTAAATAAACAAAGGAAAGCTACTGAATGAAATCTGGTAAAACAAAGATGTCGACTAAAAGAAATATTAGCACTCATGTTTTTTTTGGCACAACAGATGTTAATCCTCTTTCACCAAGTGCTGGAGAGGCCAAGTGCATCGGGAGTTATTAATGGGAGCCCTGGACCACCAGTGCCAGGGACTCAAACTGGAGTCCAAGAGCAGCATTCTTCACGTCCTTTTTCAACATTGACTCCGTGTGATAACTCAGCAAAAGAGGCGATGATGTATGATGTGCTGTCCAATCCTCAATAAACAGTCTGGCGCTACAGACTATGCAAAGATTTTCTTGGTGGTTTCATTTTCTTTGTTAAAATGCAATAACCAGCCTTCTCATTTACTTGGGAAGCAAGAAACTGACATTGCCCTCTAAATGGTTCCTATTTTGCCACAGAGAAACATATTTTGCAAGTGATGGTTATTTGTAAGTCACTTAAAATGAAGAATATGGATTTGCAGTCCATATATCTGTATCCATATATGTGCCTATTTGTACAATTAAGGATGCGTGTTTCCTCTTTGTTTACAGTGGGAGAGGCACTTTGAATTCTTTACATATATTCATTTATTGAACCATCACAGCCATTTTACAGGCAGGGATTGCTAATACCCAAGTTTTACAGATGAGAAAATGGGACACTTGGGAGAAGTCAAGGCACATGGGCACAGCTATATGGAGTGAGTGAGTGACTACCTGGGATTCCAGCACAAGCTGTGGCCCTGGAGTTCACACCATGAACTAGGATGCTATAAACACACACTGGAGCCTGAGGAAATTCCCTGAAGCTCTTAAACATTCTTAATGGAGAGTGAAAAAAAATATCCAAAGGCCCTAAATTCAGGACAAAGCTGCTAAAATTGAATTACCTATTACAATTGTTGATAAAAATATGTTTTGAAGCCTGGTGCAGTAGTACATGACTGTAATCCCAGTCACTCAGAAGGCTGAGGAAGGAGGATGGCAATTCTGAGGCCAGCCTCAGCAAAATAAAATAAAAAAGATCTGGGGTTGTAGTTCAGTGGTAAAACATCCATGGATTCAATCCCCAGTAACAGATAAACAAATAATTTGCTTTGAAGAGAAATGTCGCTGGACTTAAAATTTCATGCATTTAAATGCAAGCCATACCACAGATATCTAGTGTCTGTGAAATACATGTTTGTTATAGAACTTCTGCATCTAGTAATCTTTAGCTTTCCTACTTTATTTCTCCTTGAACTTAAACCATAAATGCTATCACTGTCGAAGTTATTCAAAATAAAACTCCCATTTTTGACACTGCAGAGATGATGCTGTGTCTGCAGTAGAGGTCAAGTAGAAATTCTCCACAGCTCAACTTATATGTTTTAATAGAAAGAGACAATATTTTCATGCTACTATGATTCCCTCTGTATGTCTGTGGTTGTGGGGAGTGTTAATATTTTTCCAGTGAATGCTTTGATAACATCACTGGCTTAGAGAACTTTTCATATAGATGGGTGATTTCCAACAGGAAGTAGGATTAACAACTCACATCCTGCTTTCTGTTTAGACTTGAGTTTGGAATGCTAATTATTTAAGGAAAAAGGTAAGCCATGTTCACTGTCCCATGATGGATCTTAAAATGCTGTGTGTGTGTGTCCAAGGTCTGGGAGGAAAGTGAGGTCACTGGCAGCTACTCTGACAAGAGCGTGAGAAGTCTTTCAAAGTAACAGCTTCACAGGCTCCCTGCATCCCTTAAAACTCATCAGCATGCATCAGACAATCAAACTACAGCCAAATATGAAGCAAAAGCAGAACACGTGTTGGCTACCGAGGTTAACGTGTGCCTAACACGTCATTACATCATGTTACATATTAAGGGGATAGACCTGCACCATGAAGGAAAAGAGGGCAAACGTGCACTAGTAATTAGGAGGCAACTGCCTTCAATTCCTACTCTGCTACTTGACACATTCCAATCACTCACTCTGAGAGAACCTGTTTAAACTGTTAAACCACAAAATACAAGACTATGGGGTTCCAGAGCTGGGGATATGGCAGAGGGGCCTTACAGAAAGTATTGTCAGCTGTTGGTCATGTCTGACCCCCCCCTGCCAGGCTGACTGAGTGGCCAATGTTTAAAGAGCACCTTCACCTGATGCTCCATTTCTTTCCTCCCTCTTACTGACAGGGAATGTGGTACTGGCTTTTCCACCAGGTTATCTTCACTTGTTTACTGCTTTTTTTGGAGTGTTCTCTAATTTTTCCTGGTTGAATCTGTGGTTTGAATTTTAAGCAGAGGTTTTGGAAGAGGCAACTGGAATTTTCCAGGGAAAGAAAAGAAATTAATAAAGACGGCTCCTTTGTATTTCTATGTTTCTCTCCTGCGTTACCTCAAAGGTCATTTGCCATTTTCAAGTTGAGCCCAGAGTTCTCTTGGCTTACCGTTATGTTATTCTCTCTTTTCTGAGAATAACTAAATGACAGTTTGGAGAACTAGGAGAGAGTTCCAGACAACCTCCTCATTTATTAGAGGACACAATCCAGCACCAAATAATTTCCTTAAAGTCATCAAGAACTAAATTGAGGTCTCTGACATTCACTTATTAAATAACTCATTTGTTCTTTTCTTAGGTAACTTGTAAATGACTGAAAGTTCATACAGTTTTTGAATTTACTGATGTCCTTCACTGAACTACATTTATTACATTACAAAAAAAATTAACTTATTGATAAATAAACCACATATTTTCTATAATCCAGGATCTCATATTCTCTTGTCAGAGGCAATTCTATCTACCAAGGTTGGCAAACTCTCTCTGTAAAAGGACCAAATAGAAACCACTGAAATCTTTGCAGGTCATTCAATTTCTGTTGTAACCACTTGACTTTTCTTTTATAGCTCAAACAAATGAGAGCCTGTCTGTATTCTTATAAAACTTCATTTACAAAAACAGATGGCAGGGTGGACTCAGGGCAAAAGCTATAATTTGGTGACTCTTGATACAAAGAAAAGCAAATGCATTGTCTCCTCCTGGGTAGGAGACAATGTGATAGTTGCACAGTACAGATTTTGTAGAGGGTACAGCAGGTAAAATCTGATACACTAACTAGGGACAATGGGTGGGAAGACATTGTTAGCCTGTGTATAAGCAATGTGCCATGTAGCAAGGATACAGGACACTGACATACTGAAGATAAGCTGACACAAGGGATCATAGGGCACAGCATATAATAGTGAAAAATGGGGCTGCAAAGTCCAAGACTTTATGGACTTCACATGCTATGCCACGTTTGGACTTGATATTTTAAACACAGCAAGTTCTGCTGCAGGTGGGATTTTTCAACAGCTCAGGAACTTACACAATTAGCATGAATTTCAAAGATTATTCTGCCTCCACTGGAAAGAGAATTAGTAGACAACAGTGCTAATAAAACTGGATGAACTTAGGACAGCTGGGAGCTCATAGTTTTGGCAAGGGAGAATAAGTGCTTAAAAAGAAAGAATATCAGTCATAGTGGAGGGGTAAAAAAAAAAAAAAAAAAAAAAAAAAGGATCCATAGAACACAGTAATGGTTGCAGGAAGCAAAAGAGGATGATCAACAGATCTTAGCTTAGGTGCCATCAGCCAAGAGAGGTGGTAGGTCCAGGGAGGACCCAGGAAGTTTGTGATGAATGAAGGAAACCAAGACAGGGGTTGGAGGTGAGGAAAGCCACAACGGATATTGAATTTGCTATTCATTCTCTTTTCCAGTGATCACAAAACTCAGTGTTATGGTTTGGATCTGGAATGTCCTCCAAAAGCTCTTGTGTTGAAGATTGGTCCCCACACAGCAAGGTTCGGAGGTTGGGCTTTTAGGCAATGATTGGATGGTGAGGGCTCCGACCTTATCAGTGGCTGAGTTCATTTGATCAGTGGATTAATCCACTTGATGGATTAATACATTGAGAGCTTAGCAGACTACTGGGAAGTGAGACCTCGTCAGAGGAAGTAATCACCAGGGGCATGCTCTGGAAGAGTTTATTTTGTCCTTGGCCCTTCCTCAACTCTCACCTCTCTGCTTCCCAGCTGCTGAGAGTTGAGCAGCTTTCCTCTGCCATACACCATGATGCTTGAGCCTAAAGAAATGAGGTCAGTGGGGGCTGGGGTTGTAGTTCCTTGGTAGAGCGCCCGCCTAGCACGTGCACGGTGCTGGGTTCAATCCACAGCACTACATAATATGTATTAAAAAAAAAAAAAAGCTGCAGAAATGAAGTCAATGGACCAGAGCTTGAGACCTGTGAGACTGAGCCAAAACACTTTCCTCCCTAAGTTGTTCTTTTAAGTATTGGGTCCTAGCAACCCCTTCCTACCCCCACACAGATTCATCATGGCTAGGAAAGAGGCCTCTTCTTAATGAACCTTCTCTTTCTCATCCTACTTGATTTTTACCCCAGTACTTATCAACTATTGACACTGTACAGTTGACCTTTTAAAAAATGTTTATTATCCATCTTCCATCTCTCCCACCATAATCAAATGCCCACAAGATCAGGAATTTTATCCACTTTGCTCACTGACGCATTCCAAGCAGCTAACACAGTATCTGCCCTGTGGTCGGTGTCCATTATAGTTAATGAATAAATACATTTAAAATTGTGTGTATAACTGTCATGTTGAGCACTGACTCTAAAATTTTTATTTAACTATTATTGCCTCTGTGACATTCCAGCATCTTTTATCGATTCATTTAGGAAAATGATAATTTCTAGTTAGTATTTGAGATATATCAATTTCACTGCCAGGATTCTGTTTTTCAGTTGAAAATGCTATGATTCTTTGTTAGTGAGCTTTCCAAATAGACAGTTCAGGAACTTTACAATTCTTTATTCCTGTCCTAGAAACCACCATTTCCCACCTATGCATTCCTGCCACTGTCTTCCATGAGACCATTTGGTCTGTCTGGGTTGTAAATTGTTTAGAGAAGGAGCTAGGTTAATATTTTATGTGTGTGCACATGTGTATAAGCATGTGAACACATGCCCATGCACAGGAGCTAGTGCCAATAAAACTGAAGTCAACAGTCATGAATAGACACAGAGAGAGGTAGTTAAACAATCAGGCATTCCAGATTCACCCACAGGAAAATGTTCTTATGGCAGAAGCTCTTTCATGAATGTCTGGACTGTGACTTATATGGAATTCCCCTGGATGCAAAAATGTGCTCTGCTTTCATCCCTCAATCAAGTGGATTTACTCCTCACGAAAACCACCCCAGTATTTGGGTCTTTTGGTGGCTGGCTTTGTTTCACAGTTGTGAAAACAGGAAGTTAGTAGTACCCAGGAAAGAAAAGATTAATGCTTACTGCCACATTTGTACAGCACCAGCTAAAGGCAGTCAATATATATATATTTTTAAATAACTCTTTGTCATAAACTAAGTTTAGTAATTTTCTTATTAGGAGGTATATTCCTTGGATTCAGGAATAATATCTTACTCATTTTTTGACTATTCAGTAGCTAACTATATTATCCAACCATATGAAGAAGCGCACTCTAATAAGCTAATTTAATTTGAATTATAAATTGGTTTTGGTTAGAAATTTTTTTTCTCCCTTTGTGCCTAGGTGCTACTGTTTCTGAAAAAAAAAAAAAAAGAAAAATCACCTTATTGTGGAAAATCCTGGAACTTGCCTCATGTAATTTACATCCTGTTTCAGCCCCTCTAAGCCGCCTGTCACATTAATTTGTGATTTCTCTGTGAATATATTAAAGTTCACTGAATAATAATTACCTCAAAAATCATAAGTATAGGACTGAGGATATTTTTAGTTAAAGGGTGAAAAAGTTCTTTGTTAACAAACTACCTAGATTTCTTTTTTTAACCGAATGTATTTCCCTGCAAACGGAGGTATCTACTAAGCTGAATTCATAACAAGAACAAACAAACATAACCTATAACTTCTGAGCAACTGCTGCGTTCAGCAGGTTTTCAAATGAGCACTTTTTCTTTGATAGTATCTGTTAACTAGCTATATTTCTTAATCTTCATAAATGCCACAGCTTAATCACTTTAACTCCTTTTAATCATCTGCTAAATCAGCAGTCTGTTTTTCTTGGTTAACGTACTCCCTCTGGTGGCCATTGTCTAAAGTGCAACAGCTCCATCAGGAACTGTATTTCTGTGTAAATGACTTGGTTCAACACCCCAGATGAATGGATTCTTTCCAAAAGATTGGAACACTTTTTATCTTTAAGTTGTTAAACCTTTGGAGCAATGAAACTTGCATCAGTGAGGAAGACAAGAAGAAATATTTTAAATTCCCCCAAGGATCTACAAAACAAGGAAGATAATTACCTCCCTCCACTGCTCACAGCTTCGCCTCCTCTCTGATAAGTTACTAGAATGTTAAAAAAAAGGAACAATTAATAGACACGTTTATATATCAAAAGCTATTACATTCACGAGCATCTTTGTACAATGGAATTCTTTATCCCTTCCTACCCAGTAACATTGTAAAAATCCTTACAGGACACAGCAGGTTTCTAATTCAGCTAATAATTTAAAATTCTTATTAAATTAAATATGCATCATTCTTAGCCTTAACAATATTGAGCAAAGCAACAGTAAAATTGCAGCAGATTCTTGTTAAATGTAACTATTACATATTTATTTGTACATTAGCATTCCCATAGATTTTTATTTTGAGTTTACTAGATCATACCACTTTATAATTCTGTAGGTATAATCTTAAAGTCTTGCCCTTGTAGGTAAATATTACAAAAGCCTACTAGATTTTCCCAGAAGATTGAGAACCAGTGAGACAAAAAATAGATGTTAAGCCCTTCCAAAGACAAAGATGTAAAGTTGTGACTATTGATGTGACCATTTTTTAACCTATTTTTTCTTATTGTGGCTTTTTGAAACTCATTATATTTTCATAACTATATTTTCATAAAATATGGTTTCATGCTTTTGAAAGCTTTCTCAGCTAAATAAATTTGGGGCATAAAAATAGAACTGTACCACAAAAAGATTTGCACATAGTTAGGCAAAGGGTTAAGAAGATTAGCTTTTCTGTAAATACAGACACATTTTCTAAGAAGAAATGTATTTTTAAAAGCTGCCAAGTTCTGCTACTTAGAAAAACTCCAAACTGGGAGTCTGCTTGGGAGAGATAACTGCTCCCAGTGATTCCAATAACTGGATTAAAACTGAGACGGCATAACTACAGGTACATCTTTTACTAGAGGTGATGTGAAAGAAGAGGATCCACTTTGAAAGAAACTGAATAGAACAGAATATGAGGACTCAGACTTGGGGAAAATGAAAAGTTTTATCTTTCACATGTGCTGGGTATTTTGGTTACCTTTCAGAATACTGATTCTATGGACAGAGAATTACAAGGCAGAGAAATTTTTGTTGGAAAACCTAAAAGCTTAAGTTAAGGGGGGGAAATGCATTGCCAAGTATGAAAATAATCAATAAGATGATTAGCATGTTAAATCATGCTGAGACTAGAAACACTGTCTTTTTAATGGAAATACATGCAAACAGGGCTAAGATGCAACGTGGAGTGGTGAATAAATAAATGCATTAGATGGATGAAAAGCAACACCAACCATTTCTACTTCAAATGCATGCCTGCCGTGAGTAAATGAAGTATTGTATTCCATTTAAGTCCTTTCCCCCCAGTTACTGCTGAAAATGAGATAAAACCAGAAACACAATAGTACAACACATGCCAAACTAACAAAGGATAGGAGGAGGGTAAGTGCAAATATATACCTGTTGGCGTGAAGGTAAAGGACGGGACTGAAAATCAAAACAAAATATAAACCAGTTATTAAGCTGAAGAGAAAGGGAACATATCACATTAGTATGAATCAAGCAGACAGCTGAACATAAAACAAATGTAAATAACCAAGCCAGTAGGTCTGAAACTCTGATATATGAATAAAACCCAATACGAGGTTAGAAAAAGAAGCTTGTCTCTACAGGTACCATTTTGAAGTGTCTGACATTCTAGTACCTTGGGAGGGGAGCTGTGCGTTACCCTGTGAATGACCCTGCATTTAGCAACAGAGATTTAGCTCATGGGCTCCAGTACAAACAGGAATCCTCTGCTATTAATCATTTCCAAACACTGGATGATGGATTCTTAAACAAGTATTATCAGGTGTATGCTGGAACCTTATCTAGGAATCTGAAAGTAAATGCTTATTAAATGGACTAATAGGTGCACTTAAGTATTTATTATTGGAGGAAAGAAAGGAGAAGAAAGAGGAAGAAGGGAGGGAAGGAAGGAAGGAGGGTGAGAGAAAGGAAGGAAGGAAAAGCAAAGAGAATCATAAAAATCAAAACGTCCTGTAAGTCTGATGCCTTACACAAACAGTACAACACTACATTTTTATCATTATAAACATTTCTGAATGGATAGAAAAATGTGTGGAGTTTTAAACTTTGATTTCTATGTCATAATTTACATTTAGAAGCGTGGTTGAGTAGGCTGAACATTTTTCTAATGCCACGCTAGAAGCTAAACAATAGAACAATAACACCCCTCTGAGAACCTTCACTCTCTCTGCAGTTATAAATCTTAATCTAATCAATAATGCCTGAAATTGAACTGCAGACCTCAAAAGTAGCAGCATGGCCTCCCCCACTTTTCCTATCTTCTATTCCTGGTGTGGGATCACACCAGAGCAATTTGCATGTCATTTCATAAAGGGAGGAGACTGACATATTTTCCAATCTTTTCCCCTTAATTTAAAGTAAATGCTGCTCTGGATTAAAAAAAAAAAAGAAAAAAAAAGCAAGGAAATCCACATTACACCCTTTAAGGTTAAAGCTTGCCTGGAAAAAAAAAAAAATCTTTACAACAAACAAACTAGAATATTGATCACCGATCATGTATCAAAAAAGCTGCCAAAATGTATTTTCCATTGTACATTTGAACAATGATAAGAAATTTACTTTAGGATTAGAGCTCTGGGTTTGCAAAGTGGAACACATAGCATCCTCTACAACTGTCACTTCTTACCAAACCACTTCATCTCTGAGCAGACTAGAAAGAACAACAACAAAAACCTTAATGCCGTGTATCCAATTGATACACTGGCCTTCCTCTGCAGCACAGCAACCCCTGTCTTAAGAATTCCATTGTGTTGTCTTTCAGTCAGATCTTTTCAGAGAGTCAATGTAATTTAGCTACATTCAAAAATTCAGAGCCATAGTAACAAGTCTTCATAAAAAGAAAAAAAAAAGGTACATTTGAAACTAAAGCTATTCAAGCAAGAGTGGAGTGCTTGAACATTAATTTGCAATCACAAGGACACAGGAAATATGAAAGGTCCTTGTCATTACTTCTCATAGCTAACTGCTAACCCCAGTTTGAGGAATTGAAGAAGAAATGAAAAAAAGTCAGCCCTATATGAAATTTTCGCTGCTAGCACACCAAAGAACAACTTAATTTTCAGAGCTTCCAATAATAAATATAATGAACTCTGTGTACTGAGTGGTGCTGATGTAATATGTGGATGTATGTGGATGGAACCCCCAGTGTCCCAGCAGATGTCACACCTATAGCTATACGTAAGGGGAAACACTAAAAAAAATGCTCATGAGTACCCAAAGTCACACTCTGGCTTGATATTTTATGTCAAGAGGTTCTTTTCATTTATTTAAAATGTTTTACTTCCTATTTCCCTGAAACCACTGGCATTGTGTTTGGCATAGTAAAATTTAAGATACTCAAAATGCACTTTAAAAAAATGCATAGAAATAGAATTTTGAAAAAGTGCCAACAGGATGAAGTGAGGAAAGCAGAATCAGTGCTCATCCAATTACATTTGTAATTATGTTCTATGATTTCTGCTTAAACAGAAGCTAGTTGAAAAGACCAGGATATTAGTTTAAAGGTCCCACAGAAAGATCACATAGGCATTTGTCAGCATGCTCAAAGGACATTAGTAAAGAACAAGGAGCATTTCAGAAAGGAGAGTTTTCATGTCACATTCTTAGACTTCAAGACAATATAGAGCATGAAACTGTTATAATCACACAGCTATGACACTTGATCATGACAAGGAACACTGGATTTCACTGACTGGCTGTTTATGAAATGGAGTTAATGGGGCAAGTCTGATGAACAGAAAATTCACATCTAAATGTTAGTTGCTTTTCCTCATTGAAATCAGATTTCTAAACCTAGTCTCCTCCCAGAATCCTGCCCCTTCCCCACTCCACCAAACACATTCATAAACCCCGTATCTGCATGGATTTGCAGTCAAAGGTTCTATTTAGTAACACATGTGCCTGACATTGTTCTACTTTCTATACGTAATGAGCACCACTCTCTTCTCAGTAACCTCTAAGCCCTTGTTTTCCATTTCACAGGCAAGGGTACTGACATTTTGCTTCATGTCTAGGTAGGACACATATCTGAAAAAAAAACATATTTCAGGGTGATAATGCTAAGGCCAATCTATGCATATGAGGAGACTGCTGCCGAGCCACAGGCAGGAGGCATATGGATTTATTTCACAGTATTGATGATGAATCTCTGTTGACTCTTTTTTCCCAAGACCTCCAGGAACAGCACAAATATCCTACGCTGTTGACACAGAATGTTTTATAAATGTGTAACGACATTCAAGTTTTACCTAGTCTTGAAAATTCCATGTGATTAGAGAAATACTCTGTCCAAGATACACAGAAAATGTTCTCTTAGGAGATATGTAGACAATTAGGAAAAGAAAGGATAAGTGACAGTCAAGGAAGGGATGACTTAATTTCTTGGTAATCATCTTTAAATTTGCTTTGCAGCAAAGCAAAACTTTTTTGTTATGTTGGCTCTATAATGAAGGTGAATGTGTAATTTTCAATCCAAACCATGACATTTTTGAGAGTAAAATGCAACGCGATGAATCATTTTATTGAACTAAAGACATAAAAATGGACTAAAATCGGAAAACTAGGAGGCCACACAATCTACAGCCCAGGTATGATGACCAGAGTTGGAGGATATATTTGGGGCAGAGGAAGGAGCAGGATTATGTGCCTCAATGTTTAGATTGTCAACAATTCATAGGACTTGAAGATATGTAGCAAAGGTATTTATGAAATATATTGGCATAGTCTATCTTTGAAAATGTAAATAATAGCAAATATTTTTTTTTCTAAAATTATAAAGACATATGTAACAAAATCATCATCATTAATGGACAGTACATTAGACATCGGATTGAAGGATCTTAAGTCTATGAATGGAAAAGTACTAACACTCTTCCCTCCCTAGGCAGGACATCCCTCATAATGTGATCATATTCACTAAGAAAGGACTGCTTCTAGAAATAATCAAAGAAATCTCTCTTTTTGTTGCTTTTCAAAGGACAACAATCCCCTTAAAACTATGTGAGTTTAAAGCCCCAATTTATAATTCCTGTGACAGGGAGATTACAAATTTCCCCCAAGAAATAAAGTAATAAAATAATTGCCTAAGAGAAGAAGGCCACAGTATCACAGACAAGCCTAGATGTACCTTAGTGAAACATATTTGAAAGGATCTGGGTCCTAAGAAACTGATTAACTCTGTTGTACTGCCACAGGAGAGTTGTTCATATGCAGGTATCATGATAAAAGTACTTTAGAGAATTGCTGTATATTGAAATAATTTAACAGGTAGGATATGTGTCCCTGTGAATCATGTGGAGTCAGGTTTAAAACTAAGAGTTTCATAAACATATTAAAATATGAAAAACCTGAGAAAGCGAATACCTTTCCTGATACCCGCATAAGTACTAGTAAGTCCGTTCCTCTTCTTCCTGTGTCGGTAGAGCCAGATGCTGAAGACCATGAGGATGATCCAGCAGGCTGCTCCGATTCCTGCGATGAATGCTGGCTGCTTCACCACGTCTGAAATCTGCTGAGCAAGGCTGACCTGGTCCTCAGGTGACACAGGGTTCCCATGAGAATCTGAAAGGCCATCTTCTGATGAGTTGGGAGTAAGACTCAGTGTGATGATGTAAGAATACATATATGATGTAAAATACCTGTCATTATATTTTGTTAATTTTGGACCGTGATTTCTCTTTTTCATTCTGCATTACCGCAGGGAAGTGAATGAGTTCATGAGATCACTAGTAAAATTCATTCATTTTAATTTAAAAGAAGTATGGATGTAATTTTGTGTGATCTTAGCTGAAACAAGGACAGTGGCACTCTGTTTTCTTTTTATTTTACAAGTTTGTGGGATCCTGTTTAGGTTGAGTTTCAGACAAACAGTGCTCACTAACTGAGATAAATATAAAAGCGTTAATACCATAAAATGCCAACCCCCCGCCAAAACCAAGAATACTTTAATGCAATTGTACAAATAAATAACAGGTACTGAATATTATATGTATAGAAAAGGTTGAAAAATTCTCAAAATTCTATAGAAACATCAAATATGTGCTGTAAAAAAAGGCTTAAAATAAAATTTTACTTTTTCTATAAGCTAGATATTGAAAAATGGTGTGTGTGTGTGCGTGCATGTGTGTGTATTTGCATACTCCTCCCCAAGATTATATTGCAACATCCTTCACTGTCTTAGAAACATATTATTTGAACCCACGGTCAGAACGTCCTATAAAATTAAAGATCATTAAAACACAATGACAGATTAAGATAATGTTACCATTGTAAGAACTATGAATAATCTTTCTTTTAAAATAATAACCATCACTAGCAATAGATATAAGAAAAGAACATTAAATATGTAAAAGAATTATCAAGTGTTATGAATAGTCAAAAAGACATTCTCGGTTGGATATTTTGATTCAAGAATTAAAAATTGATGGAATATATGGCTAATAAAATACGCTTATTTTACATTTATGTCTTAAGCCTACAGTGATATTTTTCAAGCCCGCCATTACTCCAGGTCACACAGAGCAGCCTGCAAAGTCTTTGTAGAAAACACAAGACTGTCGCTCTTCCGTCAAAGCTGTATGTCACTTTGTAGACACCTTGTGATGCTAGTCCTGAGGTTGCCCAGTGGGGAGAATTCCCAGTGGTGTCTGTAGTCTTAATGTTCTTCCCCCGCAACATCTGATGATATAAGAAGGGGCTTGTGCATTTCATTAAGATTGGGGCTTCCTCACAATTATTAAATCATTTAACTTGGAAAAGATTCATGTACCACACTTTTAAAATTTTATGTTGCTTCTGCATTCATTTTGAATCTAAGATTAAATACTAAAAGAAGGGTTTAGTTACCCGGACAGAGTTGCCAGCTCTCTGCTTCCTCCCAATTCCTCAGTATGGTCAGTGCAGATATCCCCCTCATATAGCTGCCTCCTGGTGACCACCTCCCCATGGGCCACAGAGATACCACCTCCTTGACTCATCATCCCACCCATAAGGACTGCAGATACACAGGATTGACAACTCTTAGTCACAGCACGACCCCATGGAATCCTTCCAGCTTTCTCTAAGAACAATTAGAACTCCCTGTAGGAAACCTCCTTGAACAACACCCTGAGCACCAATAAAACCCTCAGCCCACAGGTCCTCTCTCTCTGTCTCCCCACCTGCAGCCCCCCGCCCCCACCCCGGACGCTCACTGGCCCCTGGGCCTTCTGACTGGCTCTTGTCAGCACCTTTGCTCTTGTGGATCTGTGAGTAACCCACTCCTGCTATTTCATGTGTTCTGTTGCTTCACCCCTCTGAGTTGAATCTGATTAACACACCTGGCAGGAGCTCTCCTCCCAGCTGGGGCTCTCCCAGAGAGGAGCTATCTTGGCAGGTCAAAAAAGCCAGAAGGGCATCTGCTGGTTGAACAGTCTGCTGTGAGAAGCACACCCAGTCACAGGGTTGGATACTTAGGCATTATGCTCTCTGTCAGGACAAAAGAGTATCCCATGGGCTCCATGTAAACATCCACAACCAAATCCCTCGGAGCCCTGTCAGGTGGGTTTATAGCTGCTTCACAGATCTCCAGACCAAATTCGAGAGAAATACAATCTGCTAATATAATACAGTCTGCTTTGAAATAGAAATCTTTCCAGTCCAAAAATATATTTTCCATAAAAATAATTAGTATAACTCATTCGGTAGGGATAACAGTTCTTGAAGAAAAGAAATTCCTACAGGTTTTCTTATTAAATGATATTGCATCTTAATATGATAATTGGCAGAAAAAAATCAGCAGCATTCAATAGCTATGGAAACAGCCTTTCTCTGTGAAATGCTGAATTCCTTCTGTTGTGTGTATATATGTTGTGGGGGGAGGATATTTCCTTTTTTTTTCTTGATTCCAGATTTCATACTATGGAGGATCAAGGCTGAAAACCTTATTTTCACAAGCAGTCACCTGCCTTCAACTGTTTGTTGACTGAAAGTTTTATTTCATGTTCCAGACCCTTTTATCTCTGGTTATCCTAAAAGCACTTCATCCTCTAAAAGTTCACCAACCAGACCTATTCTTTTTATTCCTAATACATCCTTTGTGTTGGCTAGGTTTATAGACTTCATGCCTATTTGCGCAAGGTTATCTTGGGTAGCTTCAGATTTTATGGAAACAGCCCAGAGAGGTTCCGTGCGAGCAACCAGATGGACCTAACAGAATAAAGTGCAGTGTGACTAATGAATTAAAGCAGCCCCTCTCTACCTCAGGCTTTGTCTCCCTGCAGCTGAGGCTATATTAAGATCTGGAAAACTGGAACCCACTTGATAATTTCAAGGAAATCAATTTGACCCTTAAATCCCATGATTTAAATCTTCAATAAATAAAATTACATATGGTTCTTTTTCCAATTCATCTTCCCAAAACTAGGACTAAACATCATATGTTCTAAAAACAGGTAAACAGTATCCACAATGGTTAGGGTCATTCAAGACATACCTTTTAATTTCAGTTTTAATAACCTAATGCTGACATTTGAAAAAAGTGGACAAATATTTGAATATCAGCTATAATTTTTCAATATAAACTCCCCTCCCCCATGTTATATAACATTGCAACAGATGCATCAAACGATTTTTCCTAGTTTCCCGTATTGCTTGAAATAAACCAGGAAGCTAGTTTTGTTTAGAAGTTTTTATATAATCATTTAAAAATGTGTAACATGGAAAAAAAGAGTCCAAAAAAATAATATAAAATTCTGGCCCAGACTGTGACAGTCAGCAAGCCCCCACTGAAGGCTTGAATGGGCCTCTCATAATTGACTGCTGGGAGGCAGCTCCTGGCTGCTGCTTTCATTTAGTCCTCGTTCACCTTCTTACAATCACATCAGGCAAGAGTAATGTGCACCTTTCTAGCCTGCACCATTTCAAGCCTCCCATAGAATATATATTTCCTTTCTTGCATTCTGTTGGTGCAGGGACAACCTTGGAAGCCCACATTAAGAAATTAGGGCTCTTCAGCTTACAACCCACAAACACTAGGTGAAACAGAGACCTACTGGACAACTGGAATTGTAGTAGACTTTACTGTGTTATGTCATATAAACTTTGCAAGTTTATGCATTACAGCAGCTAGCATTGTCTTAACAATGGAACATTTTAACAACATTTTCAAAATAAATATGAAGTTCCTTAGGTATTGCAACAGAGTTAATCAAAGTCAAATGTTTCTTTTACTTTTATTATGAAATAATTCCAGGATGTTGTTCATACTTATTTAATATGCCAAAATAGTATGTACTCATTTGTGAAGCATAAAGATTGCTACAAATGATCCTTTTTCATAATTTGCATCTGACATAAAATATTACTGATGCTTAACTTCTGATTTGCAATATACAGACACAAACCAGACTGTATACTTCTTGGCCTCTTTCCTAATTTAAATGTTAACTCTTAAAATCTGACCTTTTTCTCCCCACTTCTTAGTTGCAATATTGTTTTATTGGCATTTCAGTTGTTGCTTGTTTACATGTAAATAGCAATCACTTACTAATTCATATAGTATGTTCATAATAGTTTGCCTATAGTGATCTCTAGTAATGAAACCCAGGTCAGGTTTGCTGTTTTTTTTAATTTATGTATAATTTTGGAAACTCAAATTGTATTTAAATTTGAGTGATTAGCATAGAAACATTCCAGTTCTCTGACATCTCAACTTATCTTCTTCTTTATTCACTGCAGTGTCCTTGGACTTGATTAGTAGCATTAGTTAAATAGATGAAAAAAATTTCCACAGGGCCCCAGTTAGGATGATACTGAATATTACCTAACTTTTATTTGAACTATCATCTAAAATGTGTATTTGGATAAGGTTAGTTTAGTTATAAGATATCTACAGTCATGCCTCACGTAACAACGTTTCTATCAATGAGGAATGATTTCTATTGACTGTTGTATAAGATGATACTGGCTAATGACATCACATGTATCTTAGTTTGTGTAACTACACTCCGTGATGTTCACACAAGGACAAAATTGCTTAACAATGTCTTTGTTGGGAAGTGGCCTTGTTGGTAACCAAGGCATAACACTGTATGTGAGTGTATTTTAAGTGAAGCTAACACCACTGTAGTTATAAGCCTCACTTCTGAATTCTATTAACTTCCAACAGTGGCTCAGACACATGTAAAAACAGCAAAGCAGGACAGGTAGTACAGTGACAGACTGTGAAACTGGACTGCTCGGACACTCACCTAACTGGATGAATTGAGGCTCACTTTTCACCCCAGGTCCAGCGCCAGTGCTGGCTGCCACTTCCACACTGTACCGGATCCCGGGAACCAGGGAGGGAATAACCACAGAAAAGGTAGAACCATCTACCGTCTTGTTTATATGGTATCGGGTTTCATTGCCCAGACACCAAACCTGGAAGAAGTACATAATGAAAATCAAGCTGGTAAAATTTCCAAGATAATGCAAAGATCAACATAGGGTGAAGACGGACTTTAGACCTTGACACAGTTGAGATGCCTCATGAACCACCAACACAAGGTTTCAAAAAAGTCATTCTTCTCCAAGATGGAGCTCTGAGAAGACTCTTCCAGTCAAGCCCAGTATTGGTAATAGCTGCACTATTGGAGAATTGTAATAGTTACACTTTCTCAAATATCTTAAAGGATTGTATAAGGTGAGTCTTCAAACTTTTGCTTGAAGATAAACATTCCTCTCAATCCACATCATATCGAATATCATTAGGTTTTTATTCTTTTTATTTAAAAAAATTTTAATAGCATGAGGTTATTTGTCAGGAAAAACAGGATTCTGCGAAAAGTTATACATATCCAGGTAAAGAATAACAATGTGTGTAAAATTATTCGACATTTGTGTGATAGATGTGGTGCCCAATGACCAGGCATCAAAGGTGAGGAGGGAACTCTGTCTGACACTTCAACAGTTCTCTGGGATAGAATCACCTGGTACTGTCACTTCACATTTCGTATCAAACTCATGAAGTGGTTGATTTAAAAGGAGAATAAGTTTCTGCATAATCCAAAGAAGTATGTATAAATAAGATTATTAAAATAAAACTGCACTCCAGGAGGAAAAAACCATTCTAGGCTTTTATTCAGCTTTTGGTACGCTGAACTATTATCAATGAGATAAATTAGCAATCTGGTATTATAGTTAAAGGAGAATATTAACTAGTCTTTCACAACATCCATAAGATCATAAAGAATAAGAGTACATACTCGAAGTGCAAGAAAGACATTCTATAATGAGAAAGTTATCGTATGCCTCATTAACTTTGATAGTGATATTTGTGATAGGAAATTGTATTTGGATTCAGTTTCCATAAGAGAATAATCTGCGCAGGAGTGAAGAACACTCTATATTCCTTATGATATCCTCGAGCTAAATGTAGGATTAGCTTCAAGTGGACTATTGTCCACACTGGAATAGGAAATGGGATTTTAAATTAATCTAAAAACACCAGCATCCTCTGCTACTTGGTCAATAACCTTTAATTTTGTTCTTTGAAATTTAATATTATTTTAATATAGTTTCAACGTGTAATGCCACCGAATGGTCAGACACTATATCAGGATCTGACCATTTGGAAATAAAGACTCCTTTGTGAATCTTTTCCCCCCCAATTACATTACACAGCTGAACCGAAGCCACAAACTGATTTTGTACCAGTCAATCAGGTTCTGAAAGGCATTTTATTATTTTAAATTGACCATGAAGTTAAGTGAAATCCACCCGTTCACATTTCTTGAGGAAAGAAATGAGTTTTGACTCTTAGGGGAAAATGCCTACATTATACAATTTTGCGTGAGAGCTGAGACATCACCTCATTTTAAATCCTTAAAAATCTTCTGTAACAGTCTATTTTTCCAGACTGAAACATAGCATCCTGTCACTCACCAGTATTGAAATAACCTTGAAACTTGTGAGAAAGCACTTAAAAGTATGGATATTCTTACCTTCTAATAACACAGTTACACTAGAAAAAGCCTTATTTAAAATATCTCGAAACATCCACAGTGCATTTGTAGTCATATTTTAAATATATTTTAAAGCAGCCCTATTGATATACTTAAATTTCACAAAATGTTGTTTTTCAATTTGATTTTAAAATAATTTTAAAATAAAATATCATACCCAAAATTAAGCTTAGATTGGTTTTTAGTTATCAAACAAATAAATTTGCTACTCAAAAGAATGTATGAGAGATTTACCAGGATACACATGTAAGGGACCTGTCAGATCAACTGCATTGGAATCTCAAAGAGTGGTGGCAAGGCACCGGTACTGGGAAAATGGTTCTACCAGTGATTCTGCTGTTGGCCTATACTTGAAAATCCCTGACCTATACTAGTGAAGGTAGATATGTCCTATGTCCTGTCAATGGACACATATCAAGGTGTGTCTACTCTAACCTCAGTTATGAATCAATAACTTCATATCACCTTCATAAAATCAGTTTCACATCCTAAACAATGGTCTGGAATATTTACATATAGAAATTAATATTCTAAGTATCATTATTTAGCTAGTCAACTAAAAAATGACTCAGACATCAGAGAAATACAGATTACTCCGCAGAGAAGTACATCTTTTATAGTTAAAATTCTTCTAGTATGTAACTGTCGAAAAAGTACACATAAAAATGTACACATATATTTTCTATTTATATTTATCCATTTTGACAGCACATTAGGATCATCCTATAATACAGATTCATTAATAAGTTCAAACACAATCTTTCAGCTAAGTCTCATGTCTTCATCTCAGTTTTTGATGCATCTTGGCATGCTTGAAAATATTTGCCTAAAATGAATCCATGTTAAGATTGTCCATATTTATTGAATAGAGCTGCTTTATTTCATAGGGAAAAATAATTATTCAGAACCACTGGATTAAATCAACCGATAATACATACATGTTTTAAAAGTTTATATAAACATACGGAAATTTATAAAGGACTATTTCCTGAGACATGATATTTTGTTTTGAAACAAAAACAAGAGATATATAAACATATGATTTCCACACACACCAAAATAATTTTTCCAACTTTGTTCGAAGTTTCTAAAATTTCAAAGATGTAAAAGAGTTAAATTAAATTAAAAAGTTAGAAAAAATCTGGTAGAATGTGACTCTCTATATAACCAATTCCATAGTGCAATCCAATTCTGAAAAATATGTTAAAGCATTTTTCAGAGAGGAAAATATTATTACCATTTAAATCTGTTGATTTTGTAGAATTAGATGGATGTGTAAGTTTTGTAACCATTTGGACTCTCTCTAGCAATTTTTTTTTTAAAGTAACTTTTCCAGCAAAGAAATTATTCCACAATCTATCCAAGACTAGGTCTATAAATAATTGTACATGTTGGTAGTTTTACCAGCAGATGGCGCCAAATATCTATAAACAATTTATTTAGCCTTGTGAGTAGAAGAGGGTGTCCATCAGTAAATTAGCATATGTGTATTACCTTATATTCTTGAACCATTCCATTTTGAGTGTCTTCTGGAGGTGGCTGCCAGCTGACAAGAATTGCTGTTCCATTTCCATCATTCTTTGATACAGTTACACTTTGGGGTGGGGCACTTGGTGCTATTAAATTGTTGCAAAAAGCAGATATATTAAAGTGTGTTACAGAACACTGAAAAGCATATAATTAATACTTATTAACTAATATAAGTAAATATCAATAGTGAACTGATTAAAATTAATATTTAAAATTAAAAAGGAGTATACGGATTTTAAATTCAATATCTGCATGATTCAAAGATGTAACCCACTTAAATGTTAATAGTCCAAAATTACTTCTTTTTTCCTCAACCTTACCAACCTGATGTTATTGTGAATTTCCATAATCAAAGTTATATATATTATCTCCATGAAACATGAAAGGACTTCTATTTGTACTGCTTTGTAACCCTTATTTCCTGTTTCCCCAAAACATGAAAAATATAAAAAATGAATGCTAATCAGGATATTAACCACATCCTATCACTAATCCAAGAAGTGGCAAGGACATATTAGGAGACATTATTGATGTTTTTATGGAGTGTAGTTGTGACACAAAACTATTTACATAAACAATACTTTTTAATTTCTAGTTTTATGGTAACCAGTCATACTGGTTTGCCTAGAACTGAGGGCTTTCCAGATAGGGGACGAAAAAGGACAGAATGATAATTCTGGAAAGTCCTGGAAAACCCAGGTGTTACTCACTTTCTTTATAAATCATTAATCAAAGTAACATTCAATAAATGGGTGGTGGAAAGGCAAGCAAAGTGAGAGTAAGTCCATCTTTGAATGTGGACTGGAGTTCTGAGTAATTCAACAGACCCTGTCTATGTCATTAAGTAACACAAGGTTCACATTTGCACTTTTTTTATGTATAGGCCACTAATGAAGCAAGTCAACTCTTACAGCATTTTGGTTTTTCTATTTAACCAAAAATAGTTGTTCTATTTAACCAAAATTTCTTAACAAAGTATGTTTAATATCAAGACAGTTAAACAATGGATTCTACTATCATGTATAGCTAAAAAGAATCCATTTTAAAAAAAAGACAGTTAAACATTCAAGACACTCTTAACATTTTAACAACTCTAAGTTAATAAAAGCCCAACAAATCTACTGCAGTGCACAGATATCACACACTCCATATACTTGCCTTCTTCTAAGGTTTTGGCAAACTTGATTTCGCTATCTGCTCCTTGAAATTCATTAAAAAAAGGGCGAGCCTTAATTTCATAGTTGACTCCCTTTCTGAGATCAGGGATAACCACACTATTTTTGGTTGGAGTTCTCACTTCAAAAACTAACCACTCCGATTCACCATGGTTGGCTCCAGATGGCCGATAGAGAATTTTATATCCTTGAATATACTGAGATTGTTGGTCCACCTATTAAAATGACAAAAGTAAAAATGCAATCACTCATAGCTTTTTATTGCTTATTGCAAAATAATAAAAAATGAAGTGCAACAAAACACATTTTTTTTTTCTATCAGGTTTCACCCTGAGTATTTCTAGTTCACCTAAGTTAATACTTAAAAAATCTTTTATCTTTTGTAGGATGATATTAATTTCTGTGCCTTATGAATAAATATGAAGTGTCATAGCAGTTCTGAGATATATCATCTAGAGACACGTGAAGGTCAAGGGTATGTGTTTTACTACTTCCTGATCTTAAAAGCCTACTTAATACTACTTGGAAATATTTCTAAGATTAAAAAAAAATCCTTTGATAATGGGCCTACCATAAGTTGCAAATTCATAGTTAATATTTTGGACTTTTTTCCTCTGAGAGGGGTAGAATTCATTATTTCATTATATAAACAAAAAGAAATATACACAAATAAGAAGCTTTTATTGATAAAAGTCCGTCCATGGCTACCATAGTAAATGACAGTCATGTGTTACATGAGAAAGTTGTCATGGCATAGACGTGATCAACAGGTAGTTAAATTATATCATATATATATAATGATCTCAGACAAGCCACCTGCTTATTAAGACTGAGATCAAATATTACAAGAACAACTCACTGTCCAGTGCACTTCAATTGATGAGGAAGAAAGGATGGTGGGATTGTGGAGGTGCAGGACGACGTTTCCCAGTTCTCTCTGGACCTGCTTGTGGTCCACCCCCTGACTCGTCGGTGGAACATCTGCAAGGATTCAAGAAGACCCTGTCAGGCTCCGCATCATGCTAATGAACGGAAGCAAAGCAGCGTGAACCAGTCCTTTCAATCACAGCCACTCTTAGAAAAGAAGACTCATTGGGCCTAGGAAGCCAACCTGTGCTACAGAACAAAATAAGAACAACTTAGCCTTTTCATTAGGTTCAGAAGACTAGGGACATACAGAGAAAGAAGAGGGGAAGGGAACAAGTAGAGGGCCTGCAGAGACCCCGAGGGCAAGAAACAAAAAGACAATGGCAAACAGTAAAGTGTAAGGGCTACTCCCACCATGTCATGATCATGTGAGGCTAGGCAGTCCTCTCCGAGTCTGTTATAACCTTCCAGAAGGATCCCAACTAAGCAAGGAAGAGAACAACCAGACCTGTTAGCAGAGAGTTGGGCAAGGAACAGCAGAGAAACATGGGCAGCAGAAGCAAGCCCAGAAAGAAGCCCAACAGCTACACTGCATTAGAGAGCCCTGGTCTCTTCCCAGGAAGGCAGGGTGGATAAGGAAGTGGTAGCAATATGGGATGCAGAAGGCACTACTGAGGCCAATAAAATAAATTAGATCCATGAGCAAAGAGCACTTACTAACATCATCTTAATTGATGAAGGTTTACGTTAGTTATTGTATCACAGTAAAGAATGCTTAATAAAGAGTTCTCGATCTCAAAAATTCCCAAAGTTTAGCCATTTTGCAATGGCAGTCTTTTATGTTATTTTAGAAAATTTCATATTAGAAAGAAAAATTGAAAGTGATGCCTAAAAATGTAATTTGGAAATGCTTATGAATTGATCCTTTTATTTTTCTTGTTCTCCTCCTGAAAGAAATGTTTTATAATTCAGAATGGCTTTTCCCCACACTCAAAATTGGACTGGCAGGAAACCTTAATATTGCTCTATCCTACAGCTTCACAGGTACTGGAATCCCTCTATGCATTGTTCAGAGTTCACCCACTATTTATAGTAACTGTCATCTTCTTATCAATACTCTATACACTGTCTTTCATTCTGTGTAAGTGTACATTTCCTTTAAATAATAGGGCTCAAGAATGTTTCAAGGACACGACATGTGGAGGTAGAATAATAGCAATAGTGGTGACGGCCACCCCATCCCAACAATGACCACTATCCACCCAATTCCATCCCTGGCTGCCAGTTTCTTAGCTCCTCCTCCTTGCAGAGTCCAATCTTGCGCTTGGTGACAAGGAGCTAACTCCAATGTGACACAAGTCCATCTACCTGACTCCTATACTACAAACCTGTTCTCTGTATGTATGCATGTTTAACTTTTGGTTACAGCTCATTCATTGGTGTCTCCACTTGGGGAAGACTCTGGTGCAACCATATTTCCCAAGTGGTTATGGACACCATGCCTGTTCCCTTGGAAATCAATTGCCAACAAATCTTCCCTGAACTCTCTGCATGATTTCCTTTCCCTTACAGCATATGCATTCTGTAACCTCCGATGGAATTTTTTTTTCTTTTTTGGGTCCTTTCCAAGATTTCTACTATGATCATAATCCTCAGTTGGGTTGTACAGTGTCTCAAAAGCAGATTAAGAACTAAGTAATAAAACATGCCTCTATTATTTTCACTCATTGGTTGCTTCTTGTATCCTGGAGTCGGAAAAAAGCATGTTATCGTCCACATGGCAGTCTCCTAAAATATTAAGGAAAGGATGTCATGTTTCCTCTAACACTTCTTTCTTTTGGGGCTAATCATGTCAAGAGCATTGCATTTCCTCTGTGAAGTGATCTTTGGCTTTCCATGCAGCCTCCTACACTGTGTTCTCTTAAAAGTCCATCTGAAAATGCAGTGCTCACAGCAAACCCATCACTCCATTTGTGATTTGACCAGTTGGCAGTGAAAGAGACTATGCCTTGATCCAGAAACAATTCTGCTATTCCAGCAAAGACAACATTGGCTCTTTTGGCAGCTACATCACTCAGGGGTTGCAGATAGGTGTTTGAGTTGACTCCAAACACTAAGTCTGTCCACCTCCCAGAGCACCAACACGCACACACTTCTATTCCTGTAAGCCTAGAGTTCTCAGACTATCCTTTTATAGCTAATTTTTTAAACCTCAGTTCAAGTACCTGACTCTTTAATTTGCTCTGTTAATTTCAATCATGTTAGTGCTGGCTCTTTATTCCAGTCTGTCAAGATATATTTGCTTCTGATTCTCTTACTTGGCTGACTAGCTGTCTTTCTTGGTTTTATGATAGCTGCAAATTTTATGAACTTTATTTTTAATCTGGACACTGAAAGAAACAAAAGTAATTATGGCATTTTTTAAAATTAAATCTATGCTCATATATTGATTTAATTTGTCCTGCATGCTTATTTGTTGATTAATTTGTTCTGATAGAGATTAATTCAGTCTGGGTCCAGTCCCGAAGAATGCACTTATTTAGTTCCATTGCAAAGGCAAAAAGACCAAAATGCAGAAGGATTGCCTATCTTCCTCAATGTCACAGAGCTACAAGACTGAAGAGCTGAGATGAAAATGTCTTTGACTTCCAAATGTGTGCCTGTTTCCCCATATATCAGTTTCTGGTTGACATAGATTCATTTCCCTTAGATTGTTCCTCCTGCTATGCATAAACAAAGGGAAGTTGATTAAAACTTTCTTTTTTTAAAAAAATTAATATTCAGATAAGATATTAACTACCCTTACAAATGACAATATAGATTATAAAACCGTTCACATGAATGCAAGATAGAATCAGATGAAGTAGTAGTATGACTCTTGGTTAGAGTCCACTAGATAGAGACCCCTGTACTGGGGACAAAAGTTTAAATTCATTTTACAGCTGCCATAGTTTCTGCATTCTTTACAAATGCGTATCCAATATTGAAAACCTCAAACTGCCTCAGGGCGGGCTCCAAGTGTATTAAAGCTCCTGATGAGGTGACTCATAACAGCAAATATAGGCATCTGGGTGTGTTGAATTCACACAGCCAGAGACAGACAGACGTGGGCATGTTCTTTAGCTCAGCTTGTTTTCTCTTGAATTCTGAGGCAGAATCCCTTCCATAAAGATTTTTAATACACACATTAGAAAAGACAAAATGTGCAGACCCCTTCTGAACCAGGAGAAAAGTTGTTCTGGTCTTTTAGTCACCTTGCACATAACTTGTTTCTTTCATCAGAACTAATTTGCGATTTTTCCTTTGGAAATGTTAACTTAGGAGAGAAATGTTGATTCCCCTCTATGTTGGAAAAATAATTTTGTATTTCCAATTACCACCTCTAAGAATTATCTTTCCATGCTAATATAAGAACAAGTACATTTAATTGCAATGATATAGGTTATAAGAAAGGTAAAGGTTAATTCAAATGATTCTTTTTTTATTTCAATGTAATATAAGAGTCTCTATCAGAGCACTAAAATAATAAAATGAGCAAGAGAGTAAAAGGTAATAATAATTTGTCGGGCTGGGGATGTGGCTCAAGCGGTAGCGAGCTCGCCTGGCATGCATGCGGCCCGGGTTCGATCCTCAGCACCGCATACAAAACAAAGATGTTGTGTCCGCCGATAACTAAAAAATAAATATTAAAAAATTCTCTCTCTCTCTCTCTCCCTCTCTCTTTAAAACAAAAATTTGTCTACTGAGAGATAAAATAATTTCTCTTCAGAGAATGTAAAAGCCATATCCAAAACAGTCCAAGTGAACCAAATTTTGAGTTTTAAATGGCTTAGAAACAGCTTTAAACATGTCCTTTTTAAAATTCTATTTCTTCAACCTACCTTTGATCAATCTATAGGTATTTTACATTGAAGAGAATCAAATATTTTGGCTGATATAATCAACAATGAAAGACCAGTCAAACAAATATAAAGACCTAAATTTTTTCCATGCTCTGTAGGAGGATGATTGGACATAGGAATTAAGAACAAGTTCCCAAATATCTCCTACATTTGTGTGATTTTGAAAAAGTATGACTTGATTAAGATAGAAATCCTGAAAACTCACCCAGAAGGTGATGAATACTGAATTTAAACATAAATAGTATATTCAATGTTAAATACAATTACCTTATGATTAGGATATTATATCCACATATATCTATATTTAAAAATCAACAAATTGAATATAATACACAAACATTCATGTAATATTTTTGCCTTAAGGATTTGTATTTTTATGAGAAACAGTTCTCTCTGTTATCAACCTTACCTTCTTATTCCCCAAACAGAAAATAATAAAGTTTGTGGACACTGTGTCTGTGTATTTAAAAAATCAGTTAAGCAATTTGAACAGACTGTAAATGTACAATCCTAGCATTTAGTACAAATGATGTGCCTGTACAATTATAACTCTAAGGATAAGTAGGTGTCACCAGGTTAAGTAAATCAATATTTACCTTGTGTTTTCACTGGGTCTGATATTTGGCTTGGATCACTAATTCCATAAGCGTTAGCTGCCCTCACAAGGAAAAGGTAAATTGCACTAGGTTTGAGTCCTTTAATGGCAAATGTTTCTGTTTTCACATTCTCTGCTACGGTCTGCCAGCTGCTACCAGATGCATGGCTAAAGAAAGATACAGAAGTTAGAACATGCATATTAAATGCATATTTTTTTAAACAAAAGAACAACCAAAAAACGTCCTTTTCACTCTACCTGAAGGCTTCTATAATATAAGATGTTGGAGTTGCTCCTGAATTCAAATTTGGTTGCCATGATAAAGTGACTGTGTTTCTGCTGACATCTGTGACTTCAGGTTTTGAAGGGGCACTAGGGATTAAATTTGGGTCAGTAGGTCTCGGAGGTTGAACTGGAACTCCAAATTCTAACAAGTGGGAAAGAGATAAAAGGAAGCTGTTTATACATGTACAGATAAGCATATAAATGTAGATGACTTATCCACACATCTACTTAGGAACAGGATGTTTACTTCACCAATTTACCATAAAGTAAACAACTAACTTTATTTTCAGCCTCTTTTTAAGACAAAAACAATAATTTACCTTGGACTTCAATGTAAGCACTCCACGTGGCCTCACCACTGGGGGTCGATGCGATGCAGGTGTACCGACCAGTGTCACCCAGCTGCAGAGGCAGACAGAAGATAAATATTTGCAACAATCAAGAGCTTACTGGGCTGGAAAAGCAATTACAGGTTTGTATATGGTCCATGAATATGGATAACTGTATTAAAATTCACTAAGTAGGAACATTCCCTTAATCGAACATATTTTTATTGAATCTAAAACATTACATGAGGACAGGAAAAAAATATATGATTATTCTCATTGTATAATAGAATATAGTATTAATTACATTAACTAAAAATTTATAATTGACATTATTATCAATACCAGGGACAATAAATAATTGCTAAGGTATATAATTCTTCAAAATCAAAGGGCTAATCTTTATGGCTAAATTATATCTCTATGATTAAAAAGTCACAAAATAAGGCTTATTGAATATTTTATCACTGTAACACTTATATGGATATTTGAGACAAACAGATGTTGTAGAAAAAGAATATGCATGAAATATTTTCTTATAATTTTAAAAAAAGTAATCATTCTTATTTTCCCTAATTTTTTAAATGAAAACTTAAGGCAGTCTATGAAGTATAAAGCCAAATTCCTGCCTGAATGAACACTCTCTCGCCCTTCTGAAGATGGAATGCCAAAAAACAAACACAGACCACACATTCAATTTCAAAATCATTAGCAACTCAATAAACCTCTATACTGCTGCTTATTCCAATAATTCTATCTTCAAGTAACATTTGATAAAACAAAACCCTTGTCATCTTGCTCTAGCAATTGCAATAACAAAGTCGCAACAGTTGTAACACAAAAGCACAACATATTAACTTCTGAGGCATACAGAAATTAACTGTGATGCTGATTCAAAATTCCAAAGAAGCCACTCACAATAGGTAATAAAGCTATTTCAATTTATGTTTACTGCTGTCAAAACTAACTCTTTCATATGCTTTTTTAAGGAGCTTGTCTGATCTTGACCTAAAAAAGAAAAAGAAAATCAAAACAAATAATACAGTCCTGAAAAATCTGGTATGGGATGTGACACCCAGGAAGGTAAATTCCTAAATTGTTCCCCCAAACCTGTGGGCTTTCAATCATTTAACATTCTGATTTGAAATGCTTAGTCAGTGTGTGCATTGCTTGATAGCTTTCTTTGCATGTACAGTGCTTTGAAACTGCAAAATTTTGAACCAAATACTCAAAATAGAAGAACTGTAAGTACACTGCACATAAAATATTACTGGAATATAACTTAGAAAATGCATTATGAAATGACTGCATCATACCACTATTTAGAAGGTATTTTTCCCCCCCACAAATTCCCATCTACTTTCCTCAACAGGTTAAGTTATTTTTTATCCTCCTCCATAAAACAAAAAAAATTGCTTTTTATGGGCTAAATTATGAGTCAAATCATCTCAAGTGCATATAGTAAAATGCCTGCAAAAAATCAAGCATCAAATAAAAAATATATTCATACTTTCACTCAATATTTCAATCATGCTAAGAGGTCTCAACACAAGTTTCTGGAGACAAGAACAAAGTGGAACAAAACAGGAAGTCCAGTGTGTGATTGGAAGTTACCTTTGCATATCGGATCTGCAACACTCCTGTCTCCAGCTGTTTGATTCGGGAATCTTGGGTTGAAACAAGGATTCCATCCTTTCTCCACAGAATTGTGGGCACTGGACTGCCTGTGGCCACACAGCTGAGGACTAAAGTACCATCCACAGCTACGGTCTGATTCACAGGACCTTGTCGAATGACTGGGGGAGGCCGGTCTGCAATCACTGCCAGAAGAAACAACAGGAAATAGATTTCTGCAACTGGAAGCAATTTTCTAATCATCCAAGCAATAGCAGTTGCTGTAGGCTTTGAAACAAACTGAAGATAATTAAACAAATAATTAAAGTAGGAGACATGCATTATTCAGAATGCATTTGATTCAGAATATTAAGAAGAGATACAATGTCCTCCTTTCAAAGGGCCAACCACTGACTGAGCTTGCTGCATTGTCAAGGAACCTACTTAGGAGTTCAAGAACTCAAGGAGGATTGTGGATGGTGAAGTAGATAAGTAGTGGTGCACATGGAATACTGTAAACATGAAAAAACAGAACACAAAACCAAATAAAAACATTTTTCCCAAGGAAACACACGAGACAAATTTTAATGAATGATCGAAAACCAATGTGACATTTCAAAACTGTTTGGTGTTCAACAACAACAAAATGATGGTACTAGAGCAGCATATGATTTTGGATTTAAAAAGGTGCTTTGGACTTTCACACATCAATAGGATCAAACACCCTGTGTCTATTTATCTAGGATTTTTTTCTATTAAAATAGATATGGGTTGAAAATTCCCCAAGTATAACAAATTCAAAGAAACTGAAAAATTGCCCAAATTCATTGTTGGCAGCCTGATCCAGAGATAGCTCATGAAGATGCTCAAACTTGGCAAATATCATACTCCCCTATTAGAATTATCAGGAATGACAAAAGCACTTATACCCATTCTGTTACTTCATAATAGATTTAATTGCACTATGAAAAGTAACAACGAGAAGCACTTTTATTATGTGTAGATAAAATTGTTCTTGTTATATAAAAATTCTACAACCTGAAAACTTTGCTGAGATCAAGTCATTACTTTAAGGAAAATCTAAAACAAGTATTGGGGAATGAAAACAAATAAAATAAAATTACAGAAAAAAATTAAAACTATAAAGCTTTAAATATCTGGATACCAGTTAGAGTAAAAAAAAATACACAAATACTCAAAAGAAAATTCTAAGAAATTGCCTGATTAAAGGAAGCCAGTTGCCATAATAACTAAATTTGGGGTGCAAAAATTTACAAATCTGGATATGTCATGTTTAAAGTTGTATGCACCAAAGATTTCACAAGCTAGAGTCACACTTCAATTTGTTCCTCATTTATCATGCAATAATTACTAATTTTCTGCATTCAATTTTTTTTAAAGAAAAGCAATGGCATGAAATCGGCAAGTGTGCATTTCCACTCTACTCTTCAAATTATCTCTATGCCATCACTGGTGTGAAATTTGCTAATACCGAAAGGTGTATTCTAGAAGGCTAAATTTTGAAACTTGGCAGGAATGTTTAAGATACTACATGGTTGAAAAATGTAAACCAGTAGTTCCACTGGTTAGAAATTTTAATCTTTTCCACACTATCAGTAGAGGTTGCTAATAACAAATTAGAAGCCCCTTTTGATATGTATTATAAAAATATGAAAATATTTGACTGCATTGAGGTATTCCTTTCATTATAGGAATGAACGAACATGTAGTTTCAGACATTAATTAAATTAGTAGCAGAGTGCTTCTCTATAATTGATTTTAATTAAGTCCAATAAAGGTGTGGTTATGTTTGGCAGTCTCATAATATATAGAAGCAATCCGACACCTGGAATTTACTCAACTTTCTTTATGTCTACAGTCCTTGGTTATTTGCATCATATTTAGCATCAGGCATACCTCCTTATTCCATTCCAACCCAGTTTACTGGTGCAGTTTCTCTGTCATCTATTTCTGCATGATTTCCACTGGGTAGTTAAGAAAAATAAAGCAAGAAAAGGATCAGCTCTATCATCTGTCATGAGACTTTGGACAAGTTCTTTAACTTCTATAAGCCTCAGATTTTTTTCAACATGTAAAATGAGGATAATAATATCTGTTCTTAATAGCTCAGGGGATTGCTATGGAGATTTAAATGTAATAAGAAGTATGAAAGTGCTTGGCTAATTGTAAAAGACTAGACATTTATATACATATTATTACTTGTCCTTTTTACAAAAAAACTAATATGTAAACCAGAGCTGAAAGATTTAATAGTTCATTAAGGCAATCCATGTCTTTAGGTATAAAAAATAAAATCATAAATTTCAATAAAATACCAATGAAACGTTTAAACTTTTAACACCTATGTAGTACATTTATAAATCAAACCTAGAATTTAATAGACAAATTTCAAATTAGGGTTTAATATCTTTCATGGTAATTATTAGAAGAAATATCAGGCAACAAAAACAGTAAGGTGGAACACCCCATTTAGTGTTGGAAATGAACAATCTACTAGGAATAAATCCCTAATTCACAGGGTTAGTTAGGTTTTTAAAAAATTTTTTTGGGGGCTGGTGATATGGCTCAAGCGGTAGCACGCTTGCCTGGCATGCATACGGCACTGGGTTCAATCCTCAGCACCACATAAAAGTAAAATAAAGATGTTGTGTCCACCAAAAACTAAAAAATAAATATTAAAAAATTCAAAAAAAAATTTAAGCAAATGTTCTATGCATGTCTAATCTCAAAAATACAATTAATTTGTGATAGTATCATGGTGCTTGGCACATAGGCATATTTATAGACTCTAAACTTTATTCTGTGAGCACTAGTCAATCAAATAATGAAAATTTGTGTTCTAAAAATGTCCTCCGTATTTTTTAAAAATATGAAATAATTTCAAAAATTCTAGTAAACATTATGTGTGGGTGTGAATTATTAAATGCTTTCCCTTGGAAGTTAAGATCACGATGATTACATTGACCATCACCAATTCTACTCACTATACTGGAGCTTATAAACAATATAGGACAACACAAAGAAGTCACAAGTGGTACCACATTAAGAAAGAAGTAAAAGTATCTATCTAAAGTTGACAGATGTTGTACAAGAAAATTTCAGAATAACCTATGTAAAAATTTTTCAGAAATAATATGTGGATTTAGAAAAGTTGCTGGACATAGGGTTAATATACAAAAGTCAATTGTACAACTAGAAAATTTCCTTAAACAATTCAATGATGAAACTTAGAAAATGTTGAAACTTAAAACATACATATATAATCTCATCAAAAAACATAAAATATATTAAGTATAACACTACTAAATGATATTCATGACCTGTATCCAGGAAACTATAAAATATTACTAAGAGAAACTTTATAACATATAAACAAATTAAAAGGCATATGTGGGATATATACCATTTCTTTGAATTGAAAGCTTCAGGTTGCTAAGAAGATAATTCTCACTAAATAATCCAGTACTAAAATTGAATCTAAATTGTTTATTGGTTATTGGTTCATATGTACAGAATTTTATAAGTTTATTTTAAAATTTATAAGGAATGCAGAGGATCTTCAACAGTAAGCCTAAAACAATGAAAAATAAAGTTCGAGACTAATACTACCAGTCTTTAAGACTTACTATAAAGCTACAATAAGTAAGACCCTATGTAATGGCATAAATAGGTCACTGGACCAGAAAAGAGATATTACAAATCAACCACTAATTTATGTTCATCTGAATCATGATAGAATACCACCAGAGTTAGGGAAAGAATAGTCTTGACAATAAGTGATGAAGAAACAATTAGATTTCTTACGAGGAAAATAAAGAGTTTTGATCCCTGACTCACACCATTAATTTGGATGGATCAAAAACTTGAATCTCAAAGGAATAAATAATAAAGTTTTTAGAAAAAGAAAGAACATATTTGTAGCCTGAGGAAAGAACAGGACACTAAAAGTGCTAATAATAAAAGAAAAAATTAATATCCATTGATCATTATTAAAATTAACTTCCTAATACTTAAAATAACCATGAAGAGAATTGGAAGAGGACTGGGGTTGTAGCTCAGTGGCAGAGCACTTGGCTAGCATGTGTGAGGCACTGGATTCGATCTTCGGCACCACATTAAAAAAATAAATAAAAATAAAGGCATGCTGTCCATCTACAACTATAATTTAAAAAAAGAGAGAGAATAGGAAGAAATAATTACAATGCATACATCTGAGAAAGAAATGTATTTTAACTAGATGATAAAATGAAAAGAAGAAAAATTAGTACACATGTCCACCAAAAAGCAAACCCAAATAAGTAAGTGCATGTGCCCATCAATAGACTGTATAAGAATATTTAGCTTTACTAATTAAAACCCTAAACTGAAAACAATCTATCAGTAAAAGAGCACAGAAATAAATTATGGCCTATTTATGCTATGAAGTACTACACAGCACTAAAAAGTGAATGAACTGCTGTTATATACATGGATGAATTTCACTGACATTATTTTGAACCAAAGATGCTATAACACAGGAGATTAGATACTATGTGATTTCACTTAGTTGAGTTTCCAGAATAAGCAAAACTGATCGATGGTGATGAAAGTCCTAAAAGTCATTATCTCTGCAGAGAGAGGCTTATTAACTAATAATTGGAAGCCTTCTACAGTCCTGGAAATGCTCCATATCTTGATCTGAGTGGTCATTATGTGAATAAATTAATCATACTGCATTTGCTTACTTGACTTACTTTACAGTATGCATATTATATTTCCATTTATATAACTGGGAGGAAAAGAGTGGTCTAGAGAAAAAAACGCTCCAGCAACAATATGAAAATGTAATTTGGGAGTGCAGTGAACAAGAAAGGATGGAACTAGTAGGTTATTGCAGTTTCAGGTGATTAGGACTGGGAGTTTAACAGTGATAAAGATAACCGGATGGATTTGAAAGATTATTGAATGGATACAGTGATAAGGAAGGATGAGTGTCAAAGATGACTCCACAGTTTCTAATTAAAGAAATGCTACTGTATAGGATATTTAAATCATTATCTGAAGTTTAAAAACAAGCAAACTGAATGAACAGAAAAAATATATTTTATTACTGATTCTCTTCTCTTACTCATGTTCCATCACCATCTTTGAAAGACATTTGTTTCATCTTTAACATGTTCCTTTACCTACTGTTTAGAATTGAGGGTAAAAAATCATTTCAATTGATCTAATATATTTAGTTTTAGAAGCAACAAACTTCTTACCTGTATTATGCTTTCAGTTCTATTTTTAATTTGGAAATATTTCCTGATTACACATAGACTAATATATTGTGTGTACTATCTATGCTTTCAACGGTTCTGTAAAACCACTTGTGTTCATCCAATGTATTTATAGGTATCTTCCTTATGTAGTAATAGATGTGTATACATATATACATTGCATACCCTTATAGGTATTTTTCTCTTTGAGCTTCAAATTATCACTACTCTCTTATAATCTGGAGATTATTCTCTATTAGCCGTATCTTTATAGTTGGTGTTAATCTATCACATTCAGAGAAGTTGATAAACAGAATAACATCAGATCATTAAAAAAAAAAAACTTGTTCACTATCATTGATTGTGAGTTGTTAGACTTTGGATTTATGACCAATTCATTTTGTTACCTTAATTTAGAGAAAACACAATAGTCAATAATTTACAATAAGAGATTGCAAAATAATCTTTTCATTTCCAAAACATGAAATATTCCTGTGTACAACTATAAACTTCTCCTTGGATAACTGTTATGCTTTTACGAATCTAACTTGATACTAGACATTAGTTCATTTATATTAAAGTAAAAGTTTGAACTTATTATTGTATAAATATACTCTTAAGTTTTACATTAAAATATCTGTAAAAATATGTAAAGTGGAAAAAATACATCTATTGACATTCTCTCTAGATCCCAGGACAAATTGAACGTTCTGAAATAAATGTTTGACATTACCATCAGTAACTTCCAAATATGCTTTTGTGATGATACTTCCAGCAACATTCAAAGTCTGGCAGATATAATAACCAACATCAGATCTCTGAACATTAGTAATAGTGAGGTCACCAGTCTGAGAGACAGAAAACCGGCTGGATGATTGTGGTGGCTGGTATGAGAAAAGCAGATTCTAAAGCCAGAATTTGGGAGGAAAGAATAAAAATAGGTTAAATGCTAGGTTCCAACATTTTGGCAAAGCTACATATACATTTATAAATATATGTGAATATGTATAAATACACACATATATATACAAAAATAAACTCAATATTCTTTCGTCATATACCCACATATAAAGATGTGTACATGTATAAACATCATTAAACACACATGGATTTAACAAGGCAGGCTTAAATAGGATCATGTAAAATTTTAAATCAATCTCAATATTGACATATGGTCTTATAACTATCAATTTTGAAACAACATAAGGATATTAGGTATCATTAGTATAAAAGATTTTATATATGTAAGCCCACTATGACAAAATCCTTGGTTTACATTTTGCTACCAGAAAAACCTTAAGACCTTTACTACATAAGCAGAATAGAATTCTGATTCATTCTTATAAATTATAATGGAGTATAATACCATTTTGGCATCATGACCAGTATCTCATTAGCTGCCCATTATAAATGTCCAGGAACCTTAACAGTTGCTATCCAGATTTTCATATTAAAAGGTAAGAATTTGTCAGGTGCAATGGTGCACACCTGTTACCCCAGTGGCTTGGGAGGCTGAGGCAGGAGGATTGCAAATTGAAAGACAGCCTCAGCAATTTATTGAGGTTCTGAGCAACTTAGTTGGGACCCTGTCTTGATAAAAAGAAAAAAGCCTGGGAACTGAGGAGTAGCTCAGTGATTGAGTGCCCCTGGTTCAATCCCTGGTACAAAAGAAAAATATAAATTTTAAAAAAGGTAAAACTTTCTAGAATGGATTTCTTTGAAATTTCTATATTGTTCTGAATCAAAAGATCATGCTTCTTCGAGTGTACATTTCATGCATAATAATGATCCATACTAATTGAAGTTCATAAAATAAAGAATATCAACTTTTCTTCTAATCAAATAAAGTTGCTTGTTTTAAAGAGTTTTGGTGCTTTTTAGCATACATCATTTTTATTAAGGATTAATTAGCGATCCACAGATACATATGTAATGACAAAATTTTAACGAAAAATGACTTGTATCATTAAACCAAACCACATGAAACCAAACTTTTTTGGAAATTTAATCTGGAGTTTAAATAACTTAAGTGAATCATCTATATATTATACTATTAAGAAAAACTTCTAGTGGGTTCACTCTTTTTACTATCCAGATTTTCTTCTATAATCTACTTCCAATTTTTCCTACTGCATTAAAATATTTTGTTCTGTTTTGTCTTTAACTTGCTATCAGCAAATTTAATCCTGGGAGGCCAAATGGAGTATCCTAGAATTCAGCATTATAGTAGTATAAAAATGATAGTTTACATACCATAAATCAATATTTGTCTACCAAAGTAAAAACAGAAGTGAACTTGAACATATTGTCTATAAAAGATTATTGAGTTCCATCAGTAAACTACCTGTTTGTTATTTGTAAGAGTACATTAGAAGCAAGACCATGAAACAAAACACCTAAGATTGATTCAAGCAAAAACAAAAATGGTCAGGAATAACTATTAAAAATGAATAAGAATCAGTTTTTTACAAGCATCAAAAATAAGTGAAGAGAAATGTTTTGCTTTCCTGTGAGAGGGAAGTCATTAAGAAATGAGATAAAAAGATAATTTATTTTAATATTTCTTCTTATTAAATGGAAGCCCAAGAGTCAATTTAAAAGAGTGTAGATCTCTATATTCTAGTGTGGATAGAAAACTCTGGATTATAAAATGTTTAGAAAATAGGATTAATGGCAAATAATGATCATATTTGACAGTTTAAAAGAATATAATGAACTTATAATTTGGGTGACATCCATATTAATTCATCATCTCAGATGTGGAACATCTACAAAAACTTGAATATGGTATGTAATATGTAATTACATAACATAATTGCAAATAATATGATTAATAATATCAATTAATATCAGTTAATATAAATATATACAAGTTATCAATTATGATTTTTAACCTATTTTCACCTGTGATAATTTTGTTAAAATATTCATAGAATTGAAAATTTGGAACTTAATTTTTTAATTCTAGATATTTGAATAATGGAAATGCTAATTCAATTATGTGGAAAAAGAGTAGTTTTTTAAATATTTCTGAAGTAGAAATAAAAATAACACTTACACGATACAACAGTGACTTCTACATACCACCCTGTGTACCAAATGGAAGCAGGAAAATACTGCTTTGAGAATTAAGGCACGGAAAATAGATTGCCTCCTCTCATTCTGAGAGGAACCAGTTTCTGGATTCTCTTAATGGAACAGCTAGATAACTACATCACACATTGGTTTTTCTTCTCATAGAACAGGCCCCCATTTCTACTGATTAAAAACAAAAAAACAAACAAAACAAACAAAAACAAAACTAGTAAAAGGTTGTACCTGACTCCCTTCTCTCCTCCAAAAAATAGCTGGTTGAGGGTTTCCTGTTGCTTCACACTGAAAAGTCACAGTTCGTCCTAAGGCAACAACCTGGTCACGAGGTTTCACAACAAAATGTGGAGGTTCTAAAGGAGATGAAAAAATTACATTGACTCAGAAGCATGCAGTTAAGATCCCAACTTTGAGGCAGCTTCCTGATAACCCAAGTGCTGCCTTTATTTTATACAACACATTATGTACACTACTAATAATGGACCAATTTTCACCCTTAATTTTAAGTTAAACTGTTAAGTGCATATTTATAGAATTAAATAGAGTTGTATTATGAAAAGGTTTTTTTTAATGACTTGACCTCCTAAGATTAACCTTCTAAATTTAAGATAATTCTTGAGCTACATTTGGACCCTTTACATTCAAAGAGTACCTGAAATATGTATGAATAAATATTATCTTTTCTCATTCAGAGTGCTTAAAGGTGAATGAACTTTAATCATATACACAAGGACCTTCTGATGCAGGCAGGTCCTGAAATTACTTCAATTTAACTCAAAAGCTCCTGAAATGCTACCAGGCAAATTATAATCATTTCAAATCTTCAGTCCAGTTACTTGAATAGAAATGAATTTAAAGCAATAGTGCAGTCAAATGCTTCCTTCATTTACATATGCAAGGGCATGTTCAAACAGAATATATATGGAAATGAGGGCAAATTTGAAACATCTGCTCATCCTGACATTATAAATACTGCCAGCTTTGTCCAAACTGTTTGATTTATACAGACTTAAATGGCCACTTCATCCAGCGGTAAGTAGAGTGTCAGAAAATTGTGTCAATTACATTGGGCGCAATGGCACTTGGAAACATTAGGTGTGCTGACTAAGCAATCCTGGCCCCAAAAAAGAAAAAAAAAATCTTGTTTTGGGGATGAGTTTTGAGGATGGAAAAATATGTACTGAATTTAAATCCTTTTACCTACTGTTTACACTTTCCTATCCATTTCTTATCGGCTGGCTGTCTGAAACACCTAATTATTCTTCTCTCTTGTCTCAGTTCAAATTCAAGTGACCAAATGTTTCAAGCCAGACATTTAGCAGTTTATATAGGACAGGATTACTCTAATACACTTTTTAAGGATTTTTCATTATTTCTAAAGTTTTATTTAAAAGTATTTTCTTTAAAAGTATTTTCAGTTACTTATGTCAGTCATCACTTAAGGTAACTCCCCAAAGTAAATATGAATCAAAAATTGTATTCAGATTAGACTGCAAATGTCACCATTCTGCTCACTTCTTTGTTACTAAAAGTCAGTATTCAGTAAGATTCTTTCTCTTGTTTAATATTTTCTAGTCAACTGCAGCAAATGTATAATATATGTATAGCATGTATTATATAATACACTTATAAACTTATGCATTTACAAAAAATAGTTGACATGCCCTTTACTCTGGGTACTTAAATACATAAGTCATTAAAAAACACTAAAGTCTATTTAATATGTACATTATTTATAAATATATTTAAAATATAAAATCCCTTAAAAATGAAATGTAAAATGACTTTTCTGAGATTGTATTATGGCAAAACTAAAGAAAGTAATTAGATCTCTTAACTTCTAGATTAGTGTGCTTTCTTCTATGCTTTCTTTTTTTTTTTTAAGAAAATTGAGGTTTAGTAGAAATTATACCATTTGACTAGAAAATTATAGGAGACCTGAAAAATCAGGTCAAATGCTTTCAAATGTCCTCTAACTTATAGGGAAGAAAATACAAAGTTAGAAGATACAGTTTAAGTTCAGTTTGGTAATGGTGAAGTTCTAGCTTATAATTTTTTTAAACTGTGATTGTAATTGAGTGGTTTACTCATGAATTTAACAAACACTATCATTACCCAGGTATAATAATAGGCATGTACATCATCCTTTCGGGATTTTCCTCCAGTACAAATCCATACAGGAGCATTTTATTCCTTACTTAAGGGTTGGAATAATTGACACAGAAATCAGACCAAGAAATTGAAAGGACTGAATGGATAATAAACTAAACCTAGACTAGAGTTTGGTGTCTTACAATGAAAGAAAACCAAGTGATTAATCAGATGAGTGGGAGAATATGACTTTCCAATATGAAGGGAATTTGAGTAGGAAAATATAAATGTTCAAACCACTTAGTCAAGCAAAATCTTCGGGTGGTCTCTTTCCTAAATCTCAGGAGCATGTCTAAGAATGTGTGCCAGAATCTGTGTTTCTTTTATAAAATGCCAGCTCTCTTCAAAACCTCAAAGACTTGGTGGGGAACAAGGCACACAAACCCTCATGCTAACTACATTTATCCTGAAGCGATCCTTCTACACAGGATATTTGCCTGGAAATGAATTTACTGTATTTTGTAGGCATATTCTCAAGCCAACATCAACAGTGACATCAGCCACAAGACATGTCTCAGAAATAAAGCTTTTAAAAATCCTCTTCAGCCAGCCTCAGTGACACATAGGGTGTTCCAGCTACTTAGCAGGCTGAAGAAAGAGAAATACCTTGAGACCAGGAGTTCAAGGTCAGCCTGGGCAATGTGGCAAAACCCTGTCTCCAAAAAACAAACAAACAAACAATACAAAAATCCTCTACTTTCACATTAGATGTCAGATGTAGCCATATCTCTAAGAAAAAAAAAATCATGGACTAAATTTGCTTCTATTTATCAATCTATCGTGTTTACCAATCTAGACTGAGGCCATTAATCAAATGCATCTACTTGAATTTTATGAGGATATACTGGAGTTTTCTGAAGGGTAAAATATTGAAACTTTCTATAATCAAATATGCATAATCATACTGACAATGTCATATATATTTAGTGTTGAAAATTTGAAATGTTGGACAAAGAGGAAAAACAGAAAAGCCACTTAGAATTCTACCATGCAAACTGGCTTTAAAATATTCTCCTATAATATCATTTTAATGACTCTACAATAACCAATTTACAAATTATCTTAAATTATTTAACCACTCTTAGACTCTTCTCATTTTCACTCTTAAAGATGGTGTAAGATTAACACCCTTCTCCTAAAGATATTCAAGATTATTTCCTAGAGGCAAAATTACAAAGTCTGAAAATATGCAAAGGTCTAGAGCACATTAAAAAATACCTCAGTTGTGCTCAGGAATACTTTTAATCAACTGGGATTTTCACTAATAGCACACAAATTGCCTTTTCTCCCAAATTTTATCAACACTGAACATTAACATCATTGCCAACCTCAGAATAGACTTTCCTCTTAATTAATATTTTTACCTTTGTGAGTTTAAGTATGTGTCTTCACATTACCTTTCTGCCTCTGAGAACAGGACACATGTATTTCCTCAAGCACTTCCCAATTCAGAGGTGGCTCATATACTTATTGCTACTGATTCTCTGGCCCCAGTTCAGAGGGTTCTGCACTATTTGTTTTGGATATTATGTTCATATGTTTATTTATATTTTATTTCTGATTTCTAAGAACTGTTGGTAAGATAAAACTTTTCATATCAGTTATAAATGTCTTTTTTCATTTTGTTAATACTCCTTCTAATCTGTTTAGGCAATATTTTTGTTATTGTATCAATAAAATGATATGATAATGGTATTGTGTAATACACCATTACATATGCAAAGAATATAATACATTACATAAATATTCAACTCCAATTGCACCCATACTTTAATGCCCTTATTATTTTTAATTTTTAGTCCAACTATAATTTTGTATATATGGTATTATAAAGAAAGCAATTTTTTTCCCAAATAGCCATTGACAGCATCACAATTATTGAGCAGTCCATCCTATCTGCATTAATACGGAATGTCATTTCAGTAATATTTGTGTCAATTTTTAGCTTATAGAATAGTGAGAGAGAAACTTTTAGGGTGACATACCCTTTAGCATACCATATTCATGTAAAGTTCTCTAAAAATGGTGTTCTAGAAGCTTACAGAATAAAAGAGCCTTCTCCTAAGGTAAGTGCTTAGAAACATGAGGATGCTTTCTTTATAGAGGGACAAATGTTTATTAAAATAAATTTGATAAACTGTGGATAAACCATGTAGTTATTTCATATAAAATGAAATGAATCTGACACAGAAATGAAAATGAATGCAAGAAAGCTTGTAGTGCAAAGGCTATTCACCAACAGAACTTTAATACTATTACTGACTTATAGCTATGAAAACCTAGACATGCATGAATTAATAAATATTTTGAAGGGGGAAAAACAAATTATTCTCTAGACATATATTTTGTTTGTTTAATCTTGTAAGATGTAAATTGAAATAGTACTTAACCAATCAATCCTAGCACTTATCACTTATTTAAGGACAGAAGAAATTAAAGGATGCAGACCATACATGATTTAATAAAGACATAAAGTTAGCAACCCCATTACCTTTACTCTTTGCCAGTTACCCATACTTCCTGCAGACTTTATTCTGTGCAGTCTGTCTTTGTGGCCAATGACAAGTGAAACATGGAGGCTGATTGGTTGAAGGACATGGAAGGGTATGGATGGAAAGGGGAAGAGAAGTTCCAGTCACAGTGACACGGTGATTAGAAGATGGCGAATAAAATGTCAACTTACCAGACCCAACTAAAACAAAACAAAAAAAAAGAAAACATGGAATAAATAAAATTAAGGAAACATAAAATGAAACAGAAAAAGTTTAAGATTTGACTTAACAATGATCCTTCTATTAATGTAAAATTAAAAAAAACATGTTAATATTTGGATATAATAAGCACACTATGGATGGAAATTTGTTAGCATTTCAAGTGTAATTATGAATAATTTTAGAAAAATAGAAACAAATCTTCAGATCTTTACTATGATTAAATGGCAGATGGTAACCATGAAATTACAAAACATTTTTCAATGATTCTACATTTTGCTACCAGAAGACAGGTTAGATAACTATATGTGTAATGGATTTAAAAACACTATAAATCTTAGCCACTAAGGCTATACAGAGATCAAAATTGACCATCTTTTAAAGATAAGGAATGTTAAAACCCATAACTCCATCAACAGATTAGTTTTTAAAAGATTCATGCTACCAATAATATTCCACTCAGATCATGCTTTCACATGTGAATAAACATACAAATCATCAGACAATCTGGTTAAAATACAGATTATGGTTACATGGGTCAGGGGAGTGGCCTGAGATTCTGCATTTCTAACAGGGACAAGATGCTATTGGTCCATGATTATAAGTCAATCAGGAAAGATATTTTAAAATGTTTCACTTAAATTTTTGCATATTATAGATGAGAAGATCTGTAGAAAAAATGTGAGTAAATTACAAGATCAGAAAAAACTTTTATAACCTTAGATATAAGTCAAAATCACCTTACTTAATTTTAGTGCTGAAACATTGGGCATTTTAATATAGAAAGCTCAAATTATATATGTTCAAACTAATGCAAAACAACTTTTTTATTTTAAAAATACATATAATTACTGTTAAATGCAGTACTTTTCCATAATAGTAGAGTCAAAACCCACACTACATTTACTTCAAATAAATAGCTCCTATATCTGCTAGTAACTCAAAATTAATTAGACTTACTATATATTCCTATAGTTTAAATAAAAAAATGAAGGGCTGATGCTGTGAAATAGTAGACTTATAAAACAGAGGCAAGGTTCTCTGTTATATATTTGCTATATATGCACATATGCCATAAAATGGCAGATATGGCAAATACATGCAAAATGTTAAGGTAAATAAAAAACACATTTTAAATCACACATTCCAATAATAAAAATGAGTGAAATAATTTCTCTTTTTTTAATTCTAAAGTAAAAATTTAGCATAATTTTCACTCATTCAATTAGAAAAAAGTTTTAAAAAATCGTATTACTCAGGCTTAACATTGTATCACTAGCTTTCATAACTAGACTCAAAACCATAGAGGAGGTAGGCATTTTTACATTTCATAATACTTTAACAATAGTATCTGTTAAATGAAAGGAAGAAACATTTAATACAAGAGTATCTAATGAACTGTCAAAATAAAATTTTTCTTTGAATCAACAAAAATTGTGAAATTAATTTTGGCTTAATTGGTGAAAATAAGTTTGATCCCATTAAACTAATGTAGTTAAGTCAGAAGACTAGAAAAATAATTCTATTTTTTTTACCTATTTTTGTAATTTAAAATTCATTAAATATTTAAAAAATATATGATATAGGAAAAAACAAGATAATCACTGGAAAGCAGCAACTTTAAAACTTAAAATATCCCTTTCCTTGTATAGAGTTTTTAACTACAATTGGGTCACAGCATTAGAATAATTTTATTAATTAAAATCCAATATAAGAAATTCAGACTATTACATTTGCATATCATATCAATGACAACTTTCAGTCTGTTAAGGATCTTAAAAGTTAGGTAAGCACATCCTTTAACATAGAAGCTTCTTAAACATCAGAGATTGTTGAGAAAACTCTATCTTGAATGATCATTTAAGCTTTTAACAACCAAGATTATCAGGAAATGATGTTTCCTGTCCCAATGAAAACCTGTCTGCTCACAGATTAACATCCCTTTGCATCTGTGCCAGTTTCAGTAAACAAATAAAAGCCAATAAATCCTCCACATAAAATCCCTTTACTCACCGGAAGGAAATTTTCATCCCTCACTTCTGTTCTAAAGACCACATTATATAAACTTACTTAAATTATTTTTTTAACACTTATTTCCCCTTTATCTACACTTCTCCTAGGGTCAGGTAAAAGGATTCTCTTTTCATACAGAGAACAAGAACACTTCTATAAAATGGTCAGTGCCCATTATTGTCCAGTTGATTACATCAGAAAGACACAGGAAAAGGGAGAGTGGCTTGGAATCTGCTTATCTGTAATCCTAACTCTGAAGTTCTGGGTTCATGGGGGACCTCAACTCCCACCCTTAAGCTAGCTCCCCTCCACTTTCCTTTCCACTTTAAAGGTTCAGAGCACATCTAACCTGTTCCCTTCACTCTAGCAAAGAGGAAAAGCTTGTCTGTCTCTACCTCTAATAAAACAATAAAACTATAAAATGCTGGCACTGGAAGAGACCTTAGAACTTAAAGAGTCTAACCCTCATTCTTTCTGCATGAGAAGACAGAGAACCTAAATTGTTAAATAACTTTCTCAAGTTCACAGATGGTTAAGCCAAGACTGGCTTCCAGGTCTCTGGACTAAATCATGTCTCTGTACAAATTCTCCTACTGACTTATCAGTTAGTAGAGAGACACATGCAATAGGACACCGAATAGATTTGATTTTACACTTAAACTTTTAAGAGCTGTTTAACCTAATATTTACTACGTACACATATGAAATATGTTTTTAAATAATTCCTTATGATATAAAAAACCTTTGAGAATAGTTAGCTGAAGTCTTTAAAAGTGTGGAAAGCTAAGAAGTGATAATGCAGACTTAAAGCTGCTTGAAAAGTTTCTCCTTTTGCAATGAAAAGTAATGCAATCTTTTAAGGGTAAACCAATTTTCACCCTTCCATCACTTGTAATCATTATAAATTGAATAAAATAGTTATCACTTTTAGAAAATGAGAAAAAATTATGTTTTGTCCAAAATACTTTGTAAAGTGAATACATAAATAGGCAGGTAAAATACCTTTAAAAAGTGAATATATATTTTTAAAATTTTTTAGTTGTAGACAAACAGAAACCTTTATTTTATTGATTTATTTTTATGTGGTGCTGAGGATCAAACCCATAAACCCCGTGCCTCACATGTGTCAGGCAAGCACTCTACCACAGAGCTACAACCCCAGCCGTGAATATACATTCTTAAAAAGAGTAAAATTTACTGTTTTTTTCTTAATCTAGCAACATTGTGCAGTATCTACAGTGATAGCTCTAAATTATCTTAGTTTAGAAGAGAATTTAGAAGGGGTGAAGGATTAGAAAATTTGCCATGAGGCTGAATTTAAATAAAAATATACTGCTTTCACCTACATTCCTCTTTTTTGGTGAGGAAGGAAGAGGGAGTAAAGCAAAGCCTGAAATATGTGTTATGCATAAATTCACATCATGCATATAAGGTATAACATTGTAAAATTCTATAGTACCTTTTGAGTCTAAAAAGGAAAAACAATAACTGTGTAAAGTATTGGAAGATATATAAATATTATTATATAATTAAATAATAGTTTTTTTTAACTGTTTAAAAAATTTGGGAGAATTTAGCATCCTTCTCCCACTGGTCGGTTGGTCTCTCTATCTCTCTCTCTCTCTCTCTCTCTCTCTCTCTCTCACACACACACACACACATACACACACACACACAGAATAAAAAGATACTCTAAGATTCTCTTCCTTTTTTGAATGTAGCATCAAAAGCCTCCTTATTTTGAGATATTCTATAATCTAAGAGTATATACTTTCAGACAATAATCTTTGGATAGACAAGCTAGGAAAAAATACAAGGAAGGGTGGGGAGTGGGAAAGAGAAGCAAGGAGGTTAGGGAGGCAGAGAATATGCCTCATATTCCTTCCATCTTCTTGTCATATTCAGGAGGCATGAGTCCAAAAGATGATAAATGTTTGAAAATAAATTATACAAGAGTTGGAGGAAAGACTTTTCAGTTCTGAAGAAAAGAAGTTAGCTCCATAGATCCTTCAGAAGTCTCCAGATTGGGTTTAATAAACAGAGAAAGCAGCCAATTTTGACAAACACTTAGGCCAGAAGAAAAGATAATGGGCCTAAATAATAGCAAGAACATCCTAGGCAAAGTGTAGAAAAGAAGCAGTTAACAGTAAAGGTCAGTGAACCACGAAGTGGTTGCCAACTGTGATGTCTCTAGAGGTCTTTAAAATGGGATTTATTTCCATTTGGCCACCTCAGTTTAAATATAACCCTGTCTGGCAAAGGCAAGTTGAATCTTAAAGTGCTTTCAGTGCTAGTGTCTTAAGAATGTGGTCATTCAGAGGGAAAGCAGGGCAACTGATACCTCCTTCTGCCCTGGTAGCTTCCTTTCCGATTACAAATATTAAACTGCATATTCTACAAGGAAAAAAGTCCTCAAGAACATTCTTTTCAGATAATGTCATCTTAAATTGAAGAAGTACTTTACACAAGTGGATCCTATGATAAATTCAGGACACATCAGAAAATTCCAAGTAAATGAAATATTTGCATAAATGATGACACTATTATGATTAAGATTTTGGTATTTTCACAATGAGATTTTAATATTGATGTATATTGGCAAATGTATTTGTATCTATCCTTATGAATTAAATATAGAAATTCTTCACTGTTAGCAATAAGTGAGAAGTGTATCAGAGGTCTTGGCTCTAAAATAATAAAAGTACGCTACATTCCTAGTATGATTCAATGGAAGATTCAGTTAATCAAATTTATCTAAGATAAGAGCAATCCTACTAATCAACAGAGAACGGCATTTTTGTTGAATTGGCTATTAATGAAATAAACTTGACTCAGAAATTCTTCTGCTAGTTAATAGATACTAGTTTTTCATTATCAGTAGCTAATTTCTAACAAATCTTAAACATAATGTGATTTTTTTCCCATTTAATCTATAGTGTTTTTTTGAATAGCAGGGCTCAATTAACAAATCTGACAGACTAGTACTGTAAATACCACATTCCAAGAGAATATGAATGGATATAAGGTAGTGAGTTACAAGACTTTTTTGGAAGAAACACTTCGTTAAACAGAGGAACACTCAAATTTTCAAGTGGTGAAACGATCTACATTTGTACTGAGAAAACCCAGTCACTGGGATGATGGAAAAATGATATGCACAGGAACTCATGAATGATAACATCTCTAACAATTAAAACTCTTAGGATACTTTAATACAAGGTATGATTTCTTTGCGAGTGAAAAGATTGAGTTTAACATAAAAGCCTGTCATTATGTCTTTCAATTTTTCAGACATAAAAATAGAATAAAAGGGCATTTTTTGAATATATTTAATAGATACATAAAATGCTATGAACTTTTCGCCTCCACTCAAATATCTAATGCTATTCTGTAGCTCATAGTTCTAGAGACAATTTTGGCTGTCACAACTGAAGTGGAGAGGAAGTGGGAGAGACCGGCCAGTAGCTCTACCTCATAGGACAGAAGTCAGGGATTCTAATAAATACCCCACAATACACAAAATAACCCACCACCACCACCACAAATAATACCCTAGCTCAAAATTCCAGTGCCATAGCTGAGAAACCTTGCTGGAGGTTATTGAAAGAGTTTAAATAAGAATTGTCCAGAATATGTACTAACAAACACTTCCAATTTATATAAAAGTACCCTGTACAATGCCTGATATGTCACAGGAACTCAGAAAAGATGAATAACACTCTTCTTCCTTTCCTTCCTCTTCTAAAAATACCCACACTTTCCCACAAAGCACAGTTGTTAAATGGTTCTACTTATTTATTTGTCCATTAAAGAATCCAAGAATCAAAAAAAAAAAAAAAAAACTATCCAGCCATCTATGACAATGTGCATATCACCTGACATGGATCTCAGGGTCATCATTTTAATGATAACATTCCCTAAGTCAGCCTTTAGAAAGCATCACATCAGAATGCTTTCTTTTCCATCCTCCCTGAAAGATATACTTAATTACCAATGGTCATTGCTTTTATTTTGTAACTAATTGTGATTTTAACCATCTGTTTCTGGATACCACAACCCTGGCAAAGCTATCAAATGACACTCAAATCTTAACTCATGACTTGCATTTTTCTAATCTAATCTCACATTGCAACCAGAGGGATTAAAACAAAACAAGGCAAAACAAAACTAAGCTGATCATAGAACTTAAGTGCTTAAAATCCTTCAATATCATCCAGTGCTCTTAAAACAGAGAGCTAAATCCTTAACATGGTCTTGTGCATTATTCTCTCTGTCTTCTCACACCATCCCTCACCCCCTCCCTCATTTCCTCAACCTGGCCTCATAAACATTCTTTTGGATCTTAAGTACACCATGCTCCATCTTACCTCCAGTTCTATGCACACCATCCCTCAAAATCTCTCCCTTCCCCTATTTAATTCTTACTCACCCTTCAGATCTTAGCTCAAAATCCAAAGTTTTTTTCAAGAAATAATCAGGTCTTCCATCCTTCATAAATTTCATACATGTTCTAACTCTCAGTTTAACAAGAAGAAGCTATCAATGTTAGCTGTATGTCAGACCAAAATATTAGAAATTCTCTTAGCAAAGAAATAATTCAATATCCCAAATGTGCAAAGGTTGGAAAGTGAAGATTCAGGGGCTTTCTTAAACCTGCTCATCAGGTAAGAAAAGAATTGGAAATTCAAGAATCTCCAGCTTTTAAAAATCTCGCTTTTTTTTTAAGAGAAAGAGAGAGAGAGAGAGAGAGAGAGAGAGAGAGAGAATTTTTAATATTTATTTTTTAGTTCTCAGCGGACACAACATCTTTGTATGTGGTGCTGAGGATTGAACCCGAGCCGCACACATGCTAGGCGAGCGCGCTACCGCTTGAGCCACATCCCCAGCCCCTCTTGCTTTTCTTATTACACTGCATTTTTTTTCCCAAGATTCAAACCTTACTTTAATGTAATTTTTGTTCTAATTTTTTTCTCCAAATCAGTAATAAGTAATATGAATGCATGATGTGCATAGTAATACATTAAATAAACACATACATAATGATTCCACTTACATAGACATATTTCATATGTACAAAAAAATTGGGAGAAGAAATAACTCATATGTTATATTTTAATTTCTCTTAGCAACAATGTCAAAAAAGCCAATTCCATCTTCAACATGTGATGTGATATAATCATTTAGGACAATCACTATAAACTTTCAGAATAATACAGTCAAGAAATTAAGAATTAGAATTCAAGTGTCTCCAGCTTTTAAAATCCTTGTTTTCACTGCACATTTAAAATATGCAGCCAACTTCAGAAATACAGAAGATAATCAGAAATTATTTTGAATCCTTATACTCCAATAAAATAGAAGATAGTGAAGGCATCGATAAATTTCTTAAGTCATACGATCTGCCCAGATTGAGACAGGAGGATATAGACAACCTAAACAGACCAATATCAATTGAGGAAATAGAAGAAACCATCAAAAGATTACCAACTAAGAAAAGCCCAGGACCGGATGGGTATACAGCAGAGTTTTACAAAACCTTTAAAGAGGAACTAATACCAATACTTTTCAAGCTATTTCAGGAAATAGAAAAAGAGGGAGAACTTCCAAATTCATTCTACGAGGCCAACATCACCCTGATTCCTAAACCAGACAAAGACACTTCAAAGAAAGAAAACTACAGACCTATATCTCTAATGAACCTAGACGCAAAAATCCTCAATAAAATTCTGGCGAATCGGATACAAAATCATATCAAAAAAATTGTACACCATGATCAAGTAGGATTCATCCCTGGGATGCAAGGCTGGTTCAATATACAGAAATCAATAAATGTTATCCACCACATCAATAGACTTAAAAATAAGAACCATATGATCATCTCAATAGATGCGGAAAAAGCATTCGACAAAGTACAGCATCCCTTTTTGTTCAAAACTCTCGAAAAAATAGGGATAACAGGAACATACCTCAACATTGTAAAAGCAATCTACGCTAAGCCCCAGGCTAGCATCATTCTGAATGGAGAAAAATTGAAGGCATTCCCTCTAAAATCTGGAACAAGACAGGGATGCCCTCTCTCACCACTTCTGTTCAACATAGTTCTCGAAACACTGGCCAGAGCAATTAGACAGACGAGAGAAATTAAAGGCATAAAAATAGGAAAAGAAGAACTTAAATTATCACTATTTGCAGATGACATGATTCTATACCTAGCAGACCCAAAAGGGTCTACAAAGAAACTATTAGAGCTAATAAATGAATTCAGCAAAGTGGCAGGATATAAAATCAACACGCATAAATCAAAGGCATTCCTGTATATCAGCGACAAACCCTCTGAAATGGAAATGAGGACAACCACTCCATTCACAATATCCTCAAAAATAATAAAATACTTGGGAATCAAACTAACAAAAGAGGTAAAAGACTTATACAATGAAAACTACAGAACCCTAAAGAGAGAAATTGAAGAAGATCTTAGAAGATGGAAAAATATACCCTGTTCATGGATAGGCAGAACTAACATCATCAAAATGGCGATATTACCAAAAGTTCTCTATAGGTTTAATGCAATGCCAATCAAAATCCCAATGGCATTTCTTGTAGAAATAGAGAAAGCAATCATGAAATTCATATGGAAAAATAAAAGACCCAGAATAGCAAAAACAATGCTAAGCAGGAAGTGTGAATCAGGTGGTATAGTGATACCAGACTTCAAACTATACTACAAAGCAATAGTAACAAAAACAGCATGGTATTGGTACCAAAACAGGTGGGTGGACCAATGGTACAGAATAGAGGACACAGAAACCAACCCACAAAACTACAACTTTCTTATATTTGATAAAGGGGCTAAAAGCATGCAATGGAGGAAGGATAGCATCTTCAACAAATGGTGCTGGGAAAACTGGAAATCCATATGCAACAAAATGAAACTGAATCCCTTTCTCTCGCCATGCACAAAAGTTAACTCAAAATGGATCAAGGAGCTTGATATCAAACCAGAGACAAGGCATCTGATAGAAGAAAAAGTTGGCTACGACCTACATACTGTGGGGTCGGGCTCCAAATTCCTCAATAGGACTCCCATAGCACACGAATTAATATCTAGAATCAACAAATGGGACTTGCTCAAACTAAAAAGTTTTTTCTCAGCAAAAGAAAGAATAAGAGAGGTAAATAGGGAGCCTACATCATGGGAACAAATCTTTACTCCTCACACTTCAGATAGAGTCCTAATATCCAGAGTATATAAAGAACTCAAAAAATTAGACAATAAGATAACAAATAATCCAATCAACAAATGGGCCAAGGACCTAAACAGACACTTCTCAGAGGAGGACATACAATCAATCAACAAGTACATGAAAAAATGCTCACCATCGCTAGCAGTCAGAGAAATGCAAATCAAAACCACCCTAAGATATCATCTCACTCCAGTAAGATTGGCAGCCATTATGAAGTCAAACAACAACAAGTGCTGGCGAGGATGTGGGGAAAAGGGTACACTTGTACATTGTTGGTGGGACTGCAAATTGGTGCAACCAATTTGGAAAGCAGTATGGAGATTTCTTGGAAAGCTGGGAATGGAACCACCATTTGATCCAGCTATTCCCCTTCTGGGTCTATTCCCTAAAGACCTAAAAACAGCATGCTACAGGGACACTGCTACATCGATGTTCATAGCAGTACAATTCACAATAGCAAGACTGTGGAAGCAACCTAGATGCCCTTCAACAGACGAATGGATAAAAAAAATGTGGCATTTATACACAATGGAGTATTACTCTGCATTAAAAAATGACAAAATTATAGAATTTGGAGGGAAATGGATGGCATTAGAGCAGATTATGCTAAGTGAAGCTAGCCAATCCCTAAAAAACAAATTCCAAATGTCTTCTTTGATATAAGGAGAGTAACTAAGAACAGAGTAGAGAAGAAGAGCATGAGAAGATGACTAACATTAAACAGGGATGAGAGGTGGGAGGGACAGGGAGAGAGAAGGGAAATTGCTTGGAAATGGAAGGAGACCCTTAGGGTTATACAAAATTACATACAAGAGGAAGTGAGGGGAAAGGGAAAAATAATACAAGGGGGAGAAATGAATTACAGTAGAGGGGGTAGAGAGAGAAGAGGGGAGGGGAGGGGAGGGGAGGGGGGATAGTAGAGGATAGGAAAGGCAGCAGAATACAACAGACATGAGTATGTCAATATGTAAATCAGTAGAAGTGTAACTGATGTGACTCTGCAATCTGTATACGGGTAAAAATGGGAGTTCATAACCCACTTGAATCAAAGTGTGAAATATGATATATCAAGAACTATGTAATGTTTTGAACAACCAATAAAAAAAATAAAATATGCAGTCAAGAAATTAAGTATGCATGATTTAAGTATGCATTGACTATTTAATATAAAGACACATGGGAACTCATTTTTCTCATTTGTAAGATAATTCCAAAGTAAATGATTTGTAGACCACCATCCATGAAAGTTTCAAAAATCCAGCACAGGATTCATAATTTCACATTTATTCCCAAGATATGTAAATAAAGCCAAAATTTTCATTTCTATCTAGCGATTGTGTACATATTTTAGAGTAAAAAGCCTAAAAATGCACCTCCTCTCTTTAACTAATAACCTAAAAAGTACAGTTGGAAATGACTACCATACACTAAGTTAACTTTTTAAAAGCACCTTTGTAAAATGGCCCATCTATCAGCTTTAATTGTGCAGTGCTCTAAATTCTCTCCTAATAACATCGACCACACAAAATAAATGTCCTAAAGCTAACATTAACAACCATTTATGGATTTTCCTATCCTCATAAATCTGTTACAAAGCAATTATTCAGCTATATTTTGTCTTATACCTATTTTAGTATTTTCTGCAGGTGTGTTTATTTTGGCACATTATTTATCAAATCATGAGAATTATAGTTTAAAAGCAAATTAAAGTGCTCATGGTATTTTAATCAGTTTTTGCAAACTTTGGGTATGATATTTCAAAATGTTCATTTTCAATCTATGCAGAATCCTCTTAAAATAAAAATAATTACTTCATATTTTTAAATTATTGAAATAAAGCTCAAAGGACACCAGATGCTAACATAATTCTAAAGTTTAGTTATTTTAATGATGACCCGATGTTTGGAATATGCTGAAAAGATTTATTAAATCTACAAAAAATGAATGCAGTTAAAATTATTTTTAATACTGCATAAATTTGTTGGAAAATAAAATCATGCCAAATAAATAATAAAATAGTTAATACATATGGATGAATAAAAATCCAATTTTCAATCATTTTATATATAGACTTAATCCAGGGTTTTCCATAACAAAAAGGCATCCTTAATATACTCTATATTATTCTCTTTATGATTATTGTCATTTAAATAATAAATAATTTCTATTACTTGATGTCTGAACAATTTCAGATAAAATACAGCAAGATGAAATTAATTTAGGTTTATTTCTTTTACATTCAGTGATAAACAATTTCACATAATAATTCCATGTTTTAAAATTATGTGAGCTTGTTAGCAGAGAATCTAACATTTTAAAACAGTTATCTGTAAATGACTAGGGCAAAAACGTAATTTATTTATCTGAATATCATTCTCAGGCCAAGTGATTCAGATTTTATAGATCCACACGACTCAATTACATATTTCCATGTTGACACCTTTATTTGATAATGTTGGCTGCTAAAGATGGTTGCTCAGTTATATACGTATATAACTGCCTCACAAGAAATCCCAATCCACTGTTATACAGAAGAATAAATCACAGTGAAGCTGAGACCATAATGGAAGGCCCGTGATGTACTATTTACTAGTGTGGTGCTGTGTAATTACTTGTCACAGAATTATCTCATGTATCAATTATTTCTTCTACCTGACTGCTCTTCTTATTTCTTCAAATATTTGCCCGGCACATACATTAAGAGAATGTTTCGAATTTTCTGTAGTAAGATCACCTGGTGAAGGCTTTTTCTTTTGATTAATTTTTACAATTTATATCAGTGCATTTGAAATAACTGAAAGTAATCCAAAACCTTTATATGAGTGAAAGAAATCTAAAAGGATATCACATCTTTAGTGATCACTTTGGTGGAAATTTTAAGTTATAAGAGCACAAGAAGTTCTTTACTACTGGAAAAAAATATGGCAAGTTATCACACGTCAAAATGATACTGGGACTCAATCAAACCAAATATAAAAAAACAAAAACAAAAACAAAAAAAACAACCCAGCAGGATTGAAGCTCTGCATCCTATTTACTCTACTGGATCAGAACAGTTAGGGAGGGAGCTGTTCTCACAAATCATTCTCTTGTTAAATTCTGTGGTAGGACTTCTTTAAACCTCTTGGCTGATGGCATTTTACTTTCTTTCAGTCTGCTCACAAAGAACTCAGTTTGCTATACTGAAACTTGAAACTTGAAAAGTTTCCATCACATATTGAGTTTTTTTTTTGGGGGGGGTTTCTTTTTACAATCACAAACTTTTTTTCCTCATTCCCCCCTCTAAATTTCAGTTGAATTTTTCCAATCATCAGCTGAACTACGGAACAAACCATGAGAAGAAAATAAAGGGCACAATAAAAGCATAACAATTCTAGAAGGGTGACATTTTGAATTTGACTCTAGAATTCAGCATTAAGAGGAGCAATATATACAGGAGGAAGTAAGTATAGATATGTAATTACATGCATAATGTATGTATGCATGTAACTATCTTATATTCTCCACCCCATGAAGCACCTTGCCTTTCCTGATTATTGTCATCTGTCATGAAGAACCATCTCCTAAAAGATTCAGTTTGCTTATTTTGTCAGAGTCTGACAAAAGTATCACACACATAATCAAGGTTCTTAAAAGCATCAAGTGAAGCTTTGGAGGTCTCGTAATATGTATTTCTTCAAAAGGTTGATGAACTCATGGTTTTGTAACCAGAATCATGAATTAGAGTAAACCTCATTGAACCTGCAAAAGGCCCCTTGACACTATTAGTTTTGGTTTGACTCAAATAACCAGGTTAATAGTCAGAAACTATGCACCATTACACTTTTCTCAAATCAGCAAGTTAAGGAAATGGTTCCAGCAAATGATTTAAACGAAGTATCCATCATTTTATTCCTTTTTATACCTAGATATCATATGAACTCCAAAATGTCATGTGACTCTTGAATAAAGATCTCATGTGCTGACAGAAAGTTAAACATGGTGAACTCTATTTATGGAAAGCACAAATTCACAAAATAAGCCTTCTTTTCCTGAGTTTGTTTGTTTGTTTGTTTGTTCGAGGTGTGTGTGATGCTGGGTATTGAACCCAGGGTCTTGTGTATGTGAGGTAAGTACTCTACCAACTGAGCTATATCCCAGCCCCCAGAGTTTATTTTTTAATGCAAGTTTTTAAAAAGTTCATCCTGTACTACTGACAGTGAAGTCTACATGAAAGCTATAATGTTTTACATTTATTTAAATACTTAAAATTTTCACTTTAATTTTAAATTTTTACTTAAAATTTTAAATTTTACATTCTAAAATAATTATCTAATAGGTCCATAAAAAAGTCACATGTGCATATAATAATTTCTATTATGTAATATTAATATGTATATTGATCATTTTCAAAGTTATTATTTTACATGTTAGAAAATGATCAAATTCAGAGATGCAAATTTATTTTAAGGAATTATGCCTGCTGATTCATTTCAAGACTAAATTATAAAGTAGTTATAGCTGGGCACCATCTACCCAAATTCAGTTGTCCCTCTGTAAATGTAGGGAATTGGTTCTAGGAACCCTGTGGATACCAAAATCCGCATATTCTTAAGTCTTTTATACAAATGGTGTACTATTTGCATATGATATATGAATGTCTTCTCCTGTACTTTAAATCAGTTCTAGATTATTTATAATACCTAATATTATGTAAATGTTATGTTAATAATTGATATACTATATTGTTGGGAATAAAGAAAAATAGTTGGTATGCATTCAGTACAGATGAATTTCTCTTTTTGAACTTGCTTATATGGAAGGATGACTATATATATATATATATATATATATATATATAAACAAGAGAAAACCATCCAAATTTATTTAATATGAGAAAAGTATACAAATTTATTTAATATAAGTTTCATATGACACATATCCATTTAGAAATGAAGATCCAAAGAAAGAGGAAACATTGTGCATTTTTTTTAACGGTACTAGAAATGGAACCCAGTGCCTTGCTCATGCTAGGTGAACACTCTACTATTGAGCTACACTCTGAGGCTGGTCAGAGAGTTTGTTGATGGCCTGTGTCAGGGGAGAACAGTAGGTGCAGATGAGAGACCTTCCTGCTTCCATTTTTTTTTTCAAATGCCAACATGCCATATTTGGGGGTAGCATGGAATGACTATATTTTTAACTTCAGTTCACTCAATTGTTCTAATATTTGTATTATTTTTATGGAGTGAGGTGTGAAATATTTCAATATTATTCATTTTGTCAGGAAATTCAGCATCATCAAACATATCCAGAGGGTTAATAATTATGTTAACTGTCTGAAAGAATCATGTAAATTGTGGATCTGTTTAATTAAAAAAAGTAAATATATGATTTGGTTCTCAAATATATATTAGATTCATAGAATTAATACAAAAAAGGAATTTTAACTAAATGCAGATTTCTTATTTTATATATCACTTGTCCAGTTTTGCTAATGTGAACTAGAAAAGACAACAGACATTTTTGAACCATAGTCACAGATATTCTGTTATAATTTGTTGAAAAATATTTATTGTGTCTCTGCAAAAACTTAAGTAGATGTATAAAAAACTCAAACCTTAAGATTCTTTTACACAGCTAGTTGTAGGAAGCAAAGACAAAGGCAGATATAGTAAGATTCTGACACACACACACACATCACTGAAATGACAATTTAAGTGCCTCACATAATGTACTAAGCATTGGACGTTTGTCAGTTCTTCAATGTCTGCTATCTATGAGAAACATTTTCACTCCCACTTGTTTTCTTTTCTTTTTGTTACTGGGGATGGAACACTGGGGCACTCAACCACTGAGTCATATCCCCAGCCTTTTTAAAAATTTTATTTTATTTAGAGACAGGGTCTCCCTGAGCTGCTTAGGATCTCAATGCAGAGTTGCTGAGGCTAGCTTTGAACTCACAATCCTCCTGTCTCAGCCTCCTGAAACGCCATTTTACAGGTAGCCTGTTTCCAGAAGATATTACTATTTGAAACAGTACATTAGACAAAGAAGTTCTTCCCTCACCAACGTGGGAAGGCATCATCTAATCCAATGAAAGTCTGAATGGGAAAAGAAAAAGTGGAGGAAGGACAAATTTTCTCTCTGACCTGGAGGTGGGACATCCATCCTCCCCTGCTCTCAATCATCAGAACTCTAGGTTCTCAGATCTGTGGACTTGGACTGAATTGCACCTCCTGCTTTCCTGGTTCTCCAGCTTGCTGTGGGACTTTTCAGCACTGCTGATCATGTGAGCCCATTCTCTTAATTAACCCTTTTATATATCCTACTGGTTCTATTTCTCTAAAAGAGATGCCTCTGAGATAGTAGAAAGCAAAGAGACTAAGAAGGCAAAGGAAACCAAAGTGTGCCCCTAAGAAGCTCATATTCAAGCAGGGTAAACAGAAATGCAATAAGGGCAGTTATAGCATCCAGAGGGTCTATGAATGAGGGACACCTCATGTGTGCTGGGATGGACAATGTCTGAAAAGTTTTCTGGAGAATGCTAATCTTCTCTGAGTCCAAGGAAAGTGTAATTAGCAAGTACAAGTGGTTCAGGCAGGGTTTGGGGCATTTTAGAGGCAACATAACAAAAAGAACTAAGTTACAGGGTAGTACATGTGTGAAACAAAATAGAAAATATAGTGTATTAGATTGAAGGGAGAAGTGAGAGAGGAGGCTAGCACCAGTACATATTGTGGATCTTATATAGAGAGAGGGAACCATGACCAAGTTTTATGGAAGGAACTATTATAACTAGATTGTGTTTTAGACAGATGTGTCTGTTATGGACAATAGATACAGCAAGATAAAAGCTAATTGGTTAGAGGTTAGCACTTTACAGACAGATGACAAAGATGTGAATAGGTGGAATGGTAAGAAGGGGAGAGAGCTAGTAAGAGCTCATAAATAGTGAAAAGCCAAAAGAAGTGGGACTCTGTGGCAATTAGGAGTAGGACATGGGAAAAGCAGGAGAGTAAAGGATGACTCCCCTCCTCACACTGTCTGCTGGATATGTCTCTGCAGGCTGCACTACCAACAACCAAAATGGAGGTTTTGCAAAATTTAGCTTTGAATGTCTAGTCTGATCTTATCTTCACTGCATCACTACTACACTCTGTGAATTATACTTACAGCCTGGTTTAGAAGAGACTTAACATACACACCTCTGACAGTTGCTTCTTGTTTTACTGAAAGCTATAATTACCCTTCAATTCCTAGTTCATTGGGATACTTAACAGGGGTCAATCATAAACTGTGGCACCCAAAATATTTCAGCAAAGCTCCCTGTTTGAAGCATGTAGTTCACTACTAGCAAGGAAAGAAGCTCGAGGAAACAACCCATTAGTAGCAATTAAGTCAGCCAAAAGACAGCCCAGGTCTTTTTTCTGCCTTTGTGTCTCCCTCATTTCATGTCAATCTCATACTTTAAGGTTCAGCCTTCCAGCAGCTGTCACTGGCTAATCAATCCTAATGAGCAAGTGCTTTGCCCATTCATTATACGCTTGGCATAAATACTTATGGGAAGCATAAGACAAAATAGCAGTTCTACAGAGTAGAACAGAATGCACGTCCTTTTGATGACTCATTTTAACATTCTTACCATAGGTCAACAATAAATTTAAAGAGTTAACAATATAATTCAAACCATATTTAATAGTTTAAAAACAGGTGATGAAACTGAGAGAATGGAGTAATTTCACATCAAGGGAATAAAAACTGGCAAGCACTATTTAGAGAAGGGCTGAGATTTCACAGAAATCCCATCCATCTGATCACAGAGCATGAACCGGCTTGGCAATGTTTGGCACTTGACTTTTCTTTCTTTCTTTCTTTCTTTTTTTTTTTTTTAAACACAGCTTGCAGAAAGGGCAGAAAAACAACCATTCCTTGACCTTCAAAGAATAACTGGTCCCTGTGAGAAGTCTAGTGAGGAGTGTAGTGGGGTGTGAACGGAGATCTAAATGTATGGCTTCCTGTGTCTAGTGGCCCAGTATTCAGGCCTCCAGGGAAACAGGAGGACTAAATGTCTTTTAGTTCCTTTTGTAAGAGAGATGAACAAAAATGGGATTAGATTTTCCTAATGGTCCAACTCAGGGAGATAAAAGGTGATTGCCTAGGAAATGGCTGGTGGGTGGAAGTCGGGTTCAGTTCAGTTTCCTGTGACGGATGGGACATGGCGATGAGAACATGATCATTCTGGTGATAGAGTCACAAATTCACTTTGGGAATAAAATTGTGACAGTAATAAGAGCCGCTTTATCTGTGAAGCTGCAAAGAGAGTGGAAAGATTAATAACGCCATCTAGTTTGCCCTTTTAAAGAAATGAGTTGCTGAAGCAAAGACTCATAAGGAATGTTTGAGGCTGAGGATAAAATTGGAAATGGGAGAAACTCAAAGTTGAAACTCTGTGTGGCTTTCTCTGCTGTATTTTTTTGGGGATAGCACTCCCCAGAGAAGAAGTGATTTAAAAAGCCATCCATAGGATTGCTATTATGAGTAAATAATTTGTAAATTTTATGGGGTTTGTTATTGGTAATAATAAACAGAATAATGTTTCTTCCTTTATTTTTTGAAGTATTTTGAGATTGTATTCTCTATCCTTTTCCTCAAATCTACCTTTAAGAAAAGAAAAAAGCACTCACTTTTTAAATTAACCATGAATGGATCCTGAAACAGCAAACTAATTTGACTATCCTGATTCCAAGAAGAAACTTGAGGCCCACACGACAAGCATCTAATAAAGAACTGATGGGTTTAGATTAAGACAGTAAAATAATATAAAACAAACCTGCAACCGGACTCAAACACCAATGGGAAGCATAAATTTTAGCAGGTTCAATGACACAATGTTTAAAACCTTGGCAGGGTGCCTCTATGCATCTATTTTGTTCTGGTTAGATTTTTATGTTTTATAGGTATGTCACAACCTATAAAATTGTTATAAATACCACAATAAATATCTTTTTCCTTAAAACATGGGGGCTAATAGGCAATATGAAACACTAGTTCAAAAAATAAGTCATTCCTACCAAGCCAGCAATCCTAACACTTGTACATCTGTGACACCAGAATTCAGATATAACAATATAACAAATCGAAAATTGTGGTGGGATATGTCTGTAAAAAGTTACCTCATTTTGTTTGTAAATTTTAGGTTCATAAAAAGAAGCTTGAGAGTGTGCAAGATGTTATACGTCTGAGAGGAAAACAGTTGCAGACAAACATTAGGTATAAATAAAATGACTGATGGTTAAATGATGGCTTACATTTATAGGCAGTCAATATTTGGTAAGTCTAACAAATGAGTAAGCATAAACATTTCTGGTGTAATTAGTCCAAAATGGCATTTTCTTTTTCTTTTTCTTTTCTTTTCTCTTTTTGTTTGTTTGGTACTGAACCCAAGGGTGCTGTACCACTGACCTACATACCTAGGCCTTTTATTTTTGAAATTTGGAAACAGTGTCTTGCTAAGTAGTTGCCCATGTTGGTCTCAAACTTTGGATCCTTACTGCCTCAGCTCCCCAGTAGCTGGGATTACAGGCATGCAACACTGTGCCCAACTATTCCACTATGCTTATTTGTTGTGTAATGAAGGTTATTCTTCTTCAATAGGTCAAATTACTCTAGACCTTTGAGTTTCATTCTGATAATGAGATTCAGAGACATACCAAAATTGATATGCAGGTTAAAGGCACTGGGATATTTTTATTGGCTAAATATTTTCAGAGGCTAGGGGAAATATATCTTTACTTGGAAACTACCTAGTATCACCAAATTTTATTACAATTTGCCTATTTTCAAAGTAAAATAAAAATCTTTCATATTAAATAGTCAATATTTTGATTTGTTTCAGATATTTGATTTGAGTTTAGTACTTTGCTCTGTTCGAAGAAGTAATCCAGACACTGATGTGCTACTAAGAGAGTATGATCTCATATTGCTCCCATGTTTTGGAGTGGTTAATTAAAGTTTCCAAATGGCTATGAAGATGAGTATTCAGTTTTTGAAGATAGTTTCTCATGGATAATCTTCTTACTAGTCTCTGAATCATAAGGAAATGCACCTGTTTTATAGGAAGATAGATTGAGGGTTTGAGAACCTTAGAAATTGGAAAACAAGAGATAATGAAATAAAATTGAGGTCTGCTGAATGTTTTCCCACAACAATAATATACCACTGCACATAAAATGTAATTTTTAAATGATCTCTATTCCCAAATAGCCATAATTTTCATTATTGAGTTATTTTGTAAAACTTTAATGAGTCTACCACTATTTTAACAAAACTAGCAAAATCCAGCATATTTACTACAAAAGTCAATATTGACTTTTAACATGGAAATGCAATGATTTATATTTGAGAAGAGTTTTTAATAATTGTTTGCACAATAAATTGTCATGTATATGTTAGTATTTCAGATTTCTCATTTGCAATAGCGGAAGAACTATTAGAATGAGCTACTAGAACTATCTAGAATTAACTCAGAATTAGTATTTTTGTTACTCAATAATAATTAAAATCAAGCAATAGAACTCTCAAAACTAAAAACACTCATAGGAGTACTGTGCTCCTTATTTATAAATCATTTACTCATAATAGACAATATGTTAAATATTAATATATAAATAATTAAACTCCTATAAAAATGCTGTGATATTGTATTACTATACCCATTTTACATAGGGGGAAACCAAGGCCTCAGTCACATACTTCTGAGTCACATAGTGTAAACAGTACAAGAAGGATCCAACTAAATCCAGTCTGATGCTAATGTCAATGCTCTCAGCAACCATTCTTTATAGCAATTCTACTACATCTGGAAAGTCCCAAACTACAAAGAAATGTTTTAAAGTCCTTCATTCTTTCTGTCAGTTTATCTTATAACTCCTTATGCATGGGATTTGTGAACTTGCTTGCTTAAAAACAAAAATCAAAACAAATTTCTGTGTCCTAACCCAGATCTTTGGAATGAGATACTCCAGAGGCCATGTCTGATAATCCGCATACTTAACAAGAAACTTCAGATAATTTAGGAAATTCTGTTTGGTCCTAGATTTTACTGTGCTCTCTTTCTCCTTCCCCCATCTCCGCCCCTTTGGTATTAGGGATTGAACCTAGGGTACTCTTCCATTGAGGTACATCCCTATTCCTTTTTATTTTTTATTTTGAAACAGGGTCTCCCTAAATTGCCCAGGCTGTCCTCAAACTTAAATCCCCCTGCATCAGCCTCCAAAGTCATTGGGATTACAGGCGTCATGAACCTTGTTCCCTTTATTTTCTTAATAAATTTTATTTCATATATTTAAAATATAAAACATGATATGCTGAGATACATATAGATAATAAATTGGGTCCCCTTCTTTGCTCTTTTGAACACAGATTTCCAGGCAGCATTGATCATAAATGGTGAGCACCTCAATTTTGAGCCACAGGTATTTATTGCAGGCACCCAGGATCAGAGCTTTCAGCAGCTGCTAGAGTTTCCCGATTCCTGTGCTGTTTCCACCACTCAAGCAGTATTTTTTAGACAAAGTGCCTACTAGATGTGTAGTACAAATCCAAGCACTGTGAAGAGTACCCACGTTTAAAGGCCAAGGAAAAGCTAGGCCTAAGAAAAGAATACTTAAGTGTATCTTTACAGACAAGCATCTACAGAAGAGAAATTAGAACAAGAGATAGTCCATGCTTGTGCAATTATGTCAAAATGGATTCTACTGTCATGTATAACTAAAAAGAACCAATAAGAAAGAGAAATGATTCTCAAATCAAGGATCTTTTAAAGATGTTGAAATTAATTACTTTTGTAATAGGGGGGGTGAAAATCAAATAACCACCCTTATTTAAGATAATTTTCCCCATAAGTTCTATCTTCAGCATATAGTTTTATTGCCTTAACTCAATTCTCTGAATTAAGTGCTCACTGGATAAGGGGTAAGGGGGTAGAAAGTTATTTTTAAACATATACTTACTCCAATAGTGTCTCTTTAAAAATGAACCACATATAAAACAAAGAAATAAAAACCAAATTCTCTACTGAATTTCTTATTGTAATTGTTTCCTGCTACCAGAGGGATTCACTTGTGATGTAGTTTCCTTTGTAGTCACTAATATTTTCTACATTCTTCTCAAAGGAAGAAACAAGACCTAACTTCTCAGGTTTCCTTTGATGCTTTTTCTTAGTTATCTTTTGCAGTTGGGAATCATGTTACTTTCTGTAACATACTGTGTACATTATTCTAACATGTTAAAGACATTTTAGCAGTGATGCTAATGTGCATATTCTATTTTAATATTGAATCAAATAATATATTCTAAGCTATATACAGATCCTTCATAAGTTTATAGCTAAATTCAGTTGAAATGAGAGCATCTGCATTCATCAAGTAGTTTCTGGATTTGATCATTTGTACCCAATTTCCACTGAAATCCAGGCTTAGGGAGCAAGCATTCCATATGGATATCTTAAGGCTGAATTAGCTTTGGAGCTGAGTTTAAAATTGCAGGAGGAAACTCTATTTTGATTTCAATGTCTGCTGCATGCATAGCAGAATGGCTATTATTTATAAAACATCAGGATACCAAGGTATGAAAACTTTAAAACATAAAGTGAAACATATTTCATTGACTGATGTGATAGACAATCAAGCTCCCTGTCACAATTGCCTAGAGACAGACACACCTTTTAATGTCCTATATTCATCCTGGCTACTTTTACTCCCTCTGAAGGGCTTTTGAACTTGGATTTGACATCTCTTAAATTTATGCTTTCTCTAAATGGAAAGGGGTTTTCTTTTCTTACAGTCTTAGAGTTCAAATCTAACTTAGATTAAAGAGAAGTAGTCTAGGCCTTAGAAATTCAATGTTTGTTCTTTATCTTTTTTTTTCTTTTGTTTTTATGAGGTTAAGCTAAAACCCCAAAGTGGGACATAATGGCTTTAGAGACAGGAAGGAAATATTCTTTATTCTTTCTTCTAGTGTAAAAAGCCCACAAGGCTCTTTTGTAGAAAGCCCGCAGTAGAAGCACTCCCTCAAAAGCCACCTTTTTCTTCTTAATAGCCTCGGAAGAGACAGTGTTGAGAAAGATGACAGCACCAGGCATTGCTAATGTTAGACCCAGAAACAAGCTAAGTGGTTTATGGCCAAAACCCTTGTTTACTACAGTCACTTGTCAAAATAGGGAATTTTTTCCACCAATAAAATGTTTTAAAGGTCATTGCCTCTCAAATTGCACAATAAACAAGTCATCACCAGAAAGGGGAAAAAAATGTGGGAAATAATAATTTTGACGTCAGAGACAAAGGAGGAAAGTAATGATGAGGAAATGCCTGTATTGTGGATACCACAGAGGTGACAGAAACCTCTCTGATTTTAAAACTTGAAGTCTGCTGGGCACAGTGGCACATGTCTGTAAAACATCTCAGTGGCTCAGGAGGCTGAAGTGTGAGGGTTGCAAATTCAAAGCCACCCTCAGCAATCTAGCAAGGCCCTACGCAACTTAGGGAAAACCTGTCTCAAATTTTTTTTTTTTTTAAATCTGAGGATGTAGCTCAGTGGTGAAGCGCTCCTGGGATCAATCTCTGGTACCAAAACATCAAAAAACAAACCATTAAAAAACAAACAAACAAACAACAACAACAACAAACTTGAAGCCTTTAAAGCCCTATCCACCAAATAATAAGAATGAAATTGACCAAATTATATTGTTATGTTGTGTGCACATAGGAATATAGGAATACGTAACAACGAATTCCACTGTTATGTATAATTATAATGCACAATAAATACGCATGTACAAAAACCAGCAAAATAATAAATCTTTATAAAAATTAGCAAAGTGCAAATGCAAATCATTCATCCAACAAATATTGAATGTCTGTTAGATCACAGGAACTATGTGCTCAGAATAAAGATGGCGAAGTCCCTACTGTACAGATGGATCTTACATTCTAAAGGGCAATAGATCCATCCATGTTTATGCTATAAATTGCACAGACCCTTGAAAGCACATCATCTGAAGTAATGAAGATGTGTTTTCCTCCAAAGACAATGTTTTCACAGCAATAGCTGTCATGTAATTAACGATTAGAAATATACTATGTTTAAGGACCCAGAGAATAAAACACCATCTTCTCTGACCCAAGATAGAACTCTTCATAATTTCGAAAATGTAATTCATTCTTCTTTAATAAACACTTACATAATATATAATAAACACTTACATAATATATAATAGTGCTTTCTTAAATATGTTTGACATAAAATTCTCTTCAAAATCAACATCATATTTCACATGATAAAACAACCACAATGACGAGCTCCCCGGTGCCTACCTTGAACAGTCAGAGTGGCTGATGCTTCAGCTTTTCCAACCATATTTTCTGCAACACAAGTATATGATCCCATGTCACCAGCCATCACCTTCCGAATTTTCAAGGTATGATCATCTCGGATTTCATATCTAATATCGCAGCAAAAACAGCATGGTTAAGGATTTTGTTCTTGAAAGATCCCATTTTTACACTATGATGTATCCAGACATCAAATCACATGCAACAATCCCTTCAGAAATTCAAAACAAAGTAGAGGCTGTGATGTTCCTCTAAGTTAGCAGGCAGGAGAAATGAGCTTGTTTTCAATGTATATGAGCTAACATTAAAATATTTTCTTAAAAAAAAACATTTTTGAGTAAAGTTAACATTTATACATCTATTTCCTCAAGCTGTGGTACTCATGCTAAAATTAAATGACACTGAAAATTAATTAAATTTTTATCATGTGCTGGACTTTAAATGATCTATAGATTTTACCTTCTTAAATTCTTATAACAATTTTATAAAATAAGTATTAACCTTATCTTCATTTTGTAGGTGGGGAAACTGAGAAACAGGAAAGTGAGGTTGCTTGGTCTTGTCCTCAAGGAATTTCATGGTGAGCTAAAATTTGAACCCAGATAGTCTCCTTCTAGAGTTCACTTGATTTGCCTAGACTTCCCTGCCCTTAAAAATAGGGTTTCTTGAAGTGTCATGCTAACCCTCTTTTCTCTATATAAAATTTTCCTGAGTTATATTGTCTGGTATAGTTTATATATTGATAGACCAGATACTTCCCACACTCCAAGTAAATCCCCCATTCCTATTCCCAACTTACTAACAATTAGACATCACGTTTCAAGGGAGCATAATATTTAATATGTTCAATAATTATTTTCTTCTCTTAACATAATCCTCCTCCTCCTTCTACCCCAATCTGCCTATCTTCCTTCATCAACTCTCTATATAAATCTAACTAGTCATCCAGTTTGCCACTGTTGTCTCCAGGCTAAACAATATACAACTCTGATTTGTTCAACCAAATAATGGTGTCCCTATAACTGGCTTCTCCTCACAGTAATGGAACATACATCATACTAACAAAATTATGTTATTATAAAAAGTAATCCTGCTCATAATAATATTTCTTGACTCATCAATGTCATACAATATGATGTGAGATTTATTATTACACAAAGCCCCTGATGATATGTCCCCAGTATTTCCAATATGATATCCATTACTTCTCACCACATATATTATATGCTAGTGATGCTCAACTTTATACCATTCAAAATATGTGGTGTTCTTTCTCACATTCGTGTCTATGTTGTAAGGATCTTCTGTCTGGAACACAGGACTCTTTTTTTTTTCTTGCTTATCATATTGGTACCTATTTTTGAAGACTGTGCTTATCTGTCCTATTCCATGGGAATTCTCCTTATTCTTTCTCCCTACAGTTGCATAGGTCTGCCTTTATGTACAAAAGGGAATAATGATGTTATTCCATATCTACCCATATATGTGTCTTTCTGCAAGCTCCTCGAGAGCAGATGCCCTCTCTATGCCAATGTTGTAACCCCAACACCTAGCAGGTATTCAATGTGTGCATGCTGACAACTAACTGGCAAACTCAAATGCTTTATTCCACTGTCTCATTCCCCAAAGCTTGGTATTTCCTGAATCACTGCTCCTAGCCAATTTAAGTCCTTATCAGATACTAAGAAACTTCGAACTCTTCTACCATTCATTAGTGACACATAGCTGAGGAAAGGAAAGTCTGATTTTTAATTGGTTCATAATTCTATCATTATTGCTATATGTTTCTTCCTTTTCCTACCTGGCCATATACAAGAAGTTGGTATTAAATGTGATTTGGCTGAGCAGGAAATAAACTGTTTATAGAATACCATGTTTTACTAGGATTCCTTGTGCAAACCAGGGTCACAAAAACATAATCCAACCACAGAGGAAATCTGGAAACCTCCTGGTTCAAAGTATCTCTAGTATTCTATTCTGGCTCCTGATCAAGGAGTCTATAGATGCTCCGCAACCTTTGACAGGGATGTGTCTTTGTAAACCTATCATAAATTGAAATACCAAGAGTACAAAACTGCATTTTGTTCACCTAGCCCACTGAAGACCCCACATGGCAACACAGTACACTGTAGAGTATTGGTTCTTTCCCCTCCTGGTTACAAAGCCAACTGAAAGCTATGGCTCACCACTGCAGCTAGCATAGAGTATCACACCACATATCACCAGCCTGGGAAAGATCCAGATTTGAAGTATGGTGTCTACAGCGTGAATATAGCTTTCATACTGTCTTAAAGTAGAACATTTTAAATCAAACCTTAGCAGTCAAAGACCATCTATAGAGTTAACCATCTAACGGCACCTAGAGTCTGATGAGAAACAGAAATTCTAAGTCGATGAATCACATCATTAAATTCTGATCTGTACCTGGATTTGGGCAACTCTCCATCATCTTTCCTCCATCGGACTGTAGGCACAGGGTCTCCTCGGGCCTCACACTTAAATTCTGCACTGTCATCCACAGTCACTGCCAAGTTACTAGGTCTCTTCACAAAGGATGGTCTCTCTAAAATTAGAAAGAGCCATCTCAAGATAAAACACTTTAGATGTTCAGTGAGAAAAGATTTATAATTCAAAATATTGTTTAGAAAATTACTTCTCATAGTTTCCAACTTGTAGAGACTTCTCCCCATCTTTAATATTTCTTTCTACTTCTTTTTCCACATCTTTGGCTATTTTATATCAGTTCACTTCACTTCTCTTTCTACCCCAAAACAATGATATACGAATATTTCTCTCTTATATAAAGATCATTTGTATTTTGATTAAATATTATTTTATTCTCCCTTGTACAAAAATATAATAATGACAAAAATAATGATGATAATAAGAAGAAGGCTGTACAGTAGTAAGATTAGATACAATGGCACTTACCTAAAACAGTGAGCTCTGCTACTTCACTCTCACGTTCCCCGACCATATTGGTCCCAACACAAACATATTTGCCAGCATCACTTTTACGGGTGTAAGTAATCATTAGCTTTCCTCCTCGTATCTTAAAAAAAGAAAAAGTTTGACATATATACCATTAAAAGAATTTTAGCTATGGTTTTGTGGCAGGTCTTCATAAACGAATTCCACTCAAAGCTATATACCAAAGCCTAGTTATATCAAACAGCTGGTGTGTACTGTTTGCTATATTTATAGGTACTAACTTTAAACAGAGTAAATTCCAAAAATATAATATAAAAGGAAAACATGTTGCATTACCTACATTTCTTGTAAAATTTTTATATTCTGTCTAACTATGCTTGTGTTTCAAATCAATCAAGTTCTTTCCTATAAATTAATTAAGTGAAAACCACAAAGACACTGCTTGAATAACTTGATTAGCAAGTGCAAGAAAGAAAAAGGAGTCTTACTATCATATTAGTACATGTAATATGTAAATGTATTTATGTAATAATTGATTTCAGGAAAGAATATTTTAATATTGTTGTATGTGTAAAAAAAATTCTCTAGTAAGTTTTCCAGAGTTTTCTTAAAGAAATATATCTTATTTTACCAAAATGTAGTAAAATCTGCCATTTTCTAAATATATATATGTGTGTGTGTGTGTGTGTGTGTGTGTGTGTGTGTGTGCACATATTTAATTTTTTCAAATATATTTATATATATGTAGATGTACATGTAGCTCTCTCCCAAGCAGCTTCTTGGTAACTTTAGAGGCACAGACTGAACAGATCCCAATCAATCACTTGGAAAGTCATGTTCAGGTATAGTCTTGAACATTAATTGAATAATTACAAATATAAATAAATATCCAGTTCAAAAAGTAGACTGAAGTCAAATATGAATTAAGATTGGGATGCAGAAATTGGACTGGATTTATTTAATGTAATTTATTTAATGCAATGCACTTTCAATTAGGGAGGTGAGTTCAGTTACCCATGAATATCTATAATGTCCCAAACCCTGGAAAGGTTTTACAAGGATAACTTCTAGAATGTTTATTCATGAAGGTTTTAATCTCATATTTGCTTATTTATGGTGAGCAGATTAAACAAAGGAAAAAAGAAACAGAGAAACAATGAAGGATGAAAGAAGAGAGGGAGAGAGGGAAGAAGAAAGGAAACGTTCAAGCACTTTTTTCATTATGCCTAATAGAGTTTATTGAAATCTCTATAAAAGTTTTACTATTTTGGAATGCCTGAGTTATTTCAATGTAGAAAATCAAACTAAATATTCTGGTTGTATAAGAACAAACCAAATATTAACAGAGAGGTTTTCATTTCTGTTGTTTTAAAATTTAGTATTTTTTCAATAGTTGTATAAACAAATGATGAGATGCTCTAAGGTTCCACTGTAAATATCATCCTGGTATTTTTTTCTTTGCATTGTTCATTCTCTAACTTTCATATCTGAAATAATACCTGCATACAATAATCATGAGATGTGTGTTGACTAGAAACTACTATTATAGGTAAAATCTAGTTATTTATCCAATTTGATATAGTTTATAAAGGTTTATATATGTTAAAATATACCAAAGTTTCCTTATCCATTCATCTACTGAAGGGCATTTAGGTTGATTCCACAATTTCGCTATTGTAAATTGTTCTGCTATAAACATTGATATGGCTATGTCCCTGTAGTATGCTCTTTTTAAGTCCTTTGGGTAAAGACCGAGGAGTGGGAAAGCTGGGTGGAATGATGGTTCCATTCCAAGTTTTCCAAGGAATCTCCATACTGCTTTCCAGATTGGCTGCTCCAATTTGCAGTCCCACCAGCAATGTATAAGTGTGCCTTTTCCCCCACATCCTCACCAACACTTATTGTTGTTTGTATTCTTAATAGCTGCCATTCTGACTGGAGTGAGATGAAATCTTAGTTTGATTTGCATTTCTATAATTGCTAGAGATGTTGAACATTTTCTCATACATTTGTTGATTGATTGTATATCCTCTTCTGAGAAGTATCTGTTCAGTTTCTTGGCCCCTTTATTGATTGGGTTTGATTTTTTGTTGTTAAGGTTTTTGAGTTCTTTATATACCCTAGAGACTAGTGCTCTGTCTGATGTGTGGAACATTACTCAGCATTAAAAGAGAATAAAATCATGGCATTTGCAGGTAAATGGACAAAGTTGGAGAATTCCAAGTGAATCAGGCTAATCCTAAAAAACCAAAAGCCAAATGTTTTCTTTGATGTGAGGATGCTTGTTAGAGTCTGTAAACAAGTCAGGATGGCGCCTGGCATTTTGCCAGAGGGAGTGTTTGTGAAGTAATGCCAGCGAGCCATTAAGTGTGGAGATTCCTTATTGGTTGACTGCTGTATCTAGTTTATGTTAATTAAGATAAGCTGTGTGGAATGTATATATACCTCTGTTGTCCTACAATAAACGGCTCCCACTCCTGCTGTATCAATGTACACAAGTTGTTCGTCACCCCCCCCCCCAGTTATTTTGCTGCAGCCGGACTGCAGCAGATGCTGATTCATAATGGTGATGGGGTAGGAGGAGCATGGAGGAATGGAAGAACTTTAGATAGGGCAAAGGGGAGAAAGGGGAAAGAAAGCCTTAAAGGGGTAGGAATGATGGTGGAATGAATTAGACATCATTACCTTAAGTACATGTATGAAGACACGAACGGTGTGAAAATACTTTGTGTTCAATCAGTGACTTGAGAAATCGTGCTCTATATGTGCATTATGAAAGGAATTACATTCTGCCATCATGTATAACAAATTACAATAAACAATTAAAAATAAATGTTAAAATATATAATCATAATTTCATTGCTTCCATATGTATTTAAATTTTTGAATAAATCAAGGAAGAAAATATATGTCACACTAAAAAGAAAAAAAATCTTCCAGAGCTAATTATTATCGATGTTTTGTGATCTTTCTTTTTAGCTTTCTCTCCGCATGTATGTGTGTGCATGTATATGTGTGTGTGTATATATATATATATATATACTCACACATATATAAGTATTCACAAATGTAGTATATGCACACAGGCAATAAGATATGCATAAACATATATAAATATGAACATATGTACATATTAAAATTCTACTTTACTAAAATAGAATCATGTGGTCTTCTGTGACCTGAATTTTCAATGAAAATGAGGAGACTTTTATATTTTAATTGCTAAAAATATAGAACAGTTATTCAGCATTAATTTAAATGGCTACATAGTATTCATTGTATGGTTTTACATATTTTGTCAAATTTTTCCCCTACTGATAGATATTTAAAATGTTCCCATGTTTCCTCTCATAAACAGCACTGAAATCAGCATCAGCATTACATGTCTGTGTGTTTCTTATGCGTCTGCAATCATCTCAGAAAATCTTGAAGTAGGATTCTTAAATAAAATGAAAACCCAGCTTGAGACTCTTGGTTCTTGGTGCTACCTATTTTGTTTCAGGAGATGCTTTTGGTGTAAACATATCATTTTAAATATTGGTCTTTAGTGAAATCCCACAGTTAGAATGGCAGCAAATGTGTTATAATACCCTCATTTCTCACTAAAGGGATCAGCAGCTCAGCAAACTGCAACCTTACCTCCCTCTCACCTCCACTGTGTTCATCATTACAACATGTTCTAATTGTGCTTTTAAATGTCAGATTTTCCTTCCTGACTGTGAATTACAAGGCAGAGGAGCATATCTAATTCCTCTTCATAGCCTCAGAACCTGTCACCATGCCTAGTAAACAGTAAGAATTTTCTGGGAGGAAAGTGACTTGTCTGATGTCACATAACAAGTTGGAACAGGGCTAAGATTCTAGGCAAGATATGGGTCTCTGGTAATGTGAGTTGGACAGATGAAAATATATGCACAGCCCACAATCCTGTTATCATCATTACTCTTTAATAAATTTGAGTTTAATAAACTTGAATGCTTGAAAGTCAGAACAATTTGAGTATCATAAAATCAAGACCTTCCAACGAAGACCCACTATCATCTTTCATCATGTACTTATTTTGTAACACATAAACATTTCTAAATATTCTGAAGAAACAAACTTATTATAGCTAAAAGAAGAGTGAAAAACCCCAGTACTGAAAGAGAACGTAATTGATCTGAGATGTGGTCCTAGATGTACTTTTTTAAATATTTTTTTTAGTTATAGTTGGACACAATACTTTTATTTTATTTATTTGTATTTATGTGGTGCTGAGAATCAAACCAGCACCTCTCATGTTCTAGGCAAGCACTCCCCTGCTGAGCTACAACCCCAGCCCCTAGATGTACTTTTCTGGTTCTGTATCTTGGACAACACATTCAGCTTCCTTCTCAGCCTCAGAATCTAACCTTGAATGTCCTGGTATGTTTAGGAAACTGATTCATTTCAGAAGGAATTACACAATAATAGATAAAAGAGATAGGAAAAACAGAGGAAACAAATGGTTTAAACATTATTTTTGTTCTTAAAATCAATAAGTCAAGGTATTTTATCTAAAATCAAATGCAAGGCTTTGGGAATAATTTTAAAACATATTTAAGTGTATGTTTTAAACATATGTAGAAAATGAGAGCCAAAGGATAATAACATATAAATAATTTTCAACAGTAGAGATTTATTTCTAAGCTTTTGTATAATATAGTACTAATTTACTTTTATAATTTTTAAATACTTGGCAATGTCTAGTCTTTCTTATGCACACATGGGAATAATATTATTATTATAATACAGCCCAATGCTATTATATTTTGAAGGAATTCTTATAAATGGAGGAGGAGAATTTTGTTAGTAGGAGTTAAGAGAGGATTGCCTGGAGATTCTCAAGACATGGAACAATTCCAATTGTGAGATGAATGGTAGGAAACAATAATGAGATGAACCAAAACTCAAAGAGAGCTAAGAAATCCAAAAGACTTTGTAGTACACACCCTGTTATTACAGTCCTGACTGTAATAACTCAGCTCAATTATGGAAAAACTTGATAATTCATTTGACGAGGAGGCATGCTTTGGGAACACATATTGGTGTTTTTAGTATTTAATATAAATAGAAAAAACTGTTTCTATTTTTTTATATAAATTTACTTTACAGTTATCATTTACAATTGAATTGTATCTAGTATGTAAATTAAAAGTAACCCACTAGAGCCAGGTGTTTTGGTGTACACCTTTAATCCCATTAGGTAAGGAGGCTGAGGCAGGAGGATCTCGAGTTCAAAGCCAGCCTCAGCAAAAGTGAGGTGCTAAACAACTCCGTGAGACCCTTTCTCTAAATAAAATACAAAATAGGACTGAGGATGTGGCTTGATGGTCAAGTGCCCCTGAGTTCAATCCTCAGTAACCCCCCGCCAAAAAAAAAAACTAACCCACTAGGCTTTCTACAAATATTTTCTCTATCTTTTGTAAGTATACAAATACTAATAATATGTACCACTTGAACAATTTTTTTAAGAAATGTTCTTTGATGAGTCAAGTATCTTGAGAAGTTTTTTATTCTTAGTAGCATAGAACTAAATGGATAAACATCATGACTGCAATGCATATATAATTTACATACTGATGCAAAAAAATCTTCCAAACTTATAAAAGCTTTAAAAATTAAATTTATAAAACATTTTTAAATTTAAAAAATGTATTTTCTTCCATCAATAACAACGATTTTAGCTGTCAATGACTGAAAAACATCAACCAAATTGCACCTCTGATTTTCCACTTACGGTATTCTTCATTAATATTTTCTAGGATAGTACTATATATACAAAAATTATATAAGATATTTATAAACATTTTTTAATCCCAGACAATCTTTCAATACACACAGAGATACGTACATATAGACAAAACAAAAAATATCTACCAGTTATAATAATTGTATATTATACTATGCACTTGATTGATTCAAGAGATTAGTGCTCTATCTGATGTGTGAAGGATAAAAATTGCTCCTAGGATTTGGGCTCTCTGTTCACCTCACAGATTGTTTCTTTTGCTGAGAAGAAACTTTTTAGTTTGATTCCATCCCATTTATTGATTTTTGGTTTTAAGTCTTGCGCTATAGGAGTTTTATTAAGGAAGTTGGGGTCTAATCCCACATGATGAAGATTAGGGCCTACTTTTTCTTCTATTAGATGCAGAGTCTCTCTGGTCTAATTCCTAGATCCTTGATCCATTTTGAGTTGAGTTTTGTGCATGGTGAGAGATAGGGGTTTAATTTCATTTTGTTGCATATGGATTTCCAGTTAACCCAGCATCATTTGTTGAGGATGCTATCTTTTCTTCAGTGCATGTCTTTGGCACCTTTGTCTAATATAAGATAATTGTAAATTTTGGGTTAGTCTCTGTGTCCTCTATTCTGTACCACTAGTCTACCACTCTGTTTTGGTGCCAATACCATGCTGTTTTTGTTACTACTGCTCTGTAATATAGTTTAAGGTCTGGTATAGCCACCTGCTTCACTCTTCCAGTTAAGGATTGCTTTAGCTATTCTGGATCTCTTATTTTTCCAGATGAATTTCATGATTGCTTTTTCTATTTATATGAGGAATGACACTGGGATTTTGATCAAAATCTCATTAAATCCGTATAGTGCTTTTGGTAGCATGGTCATTTTGATAATATTATTTCTGCCTATCCAAGAGCATTTCCATTTTCTAAGGTCTTCTCTGATTTCTCTCTTTAGGGTTCTGTAGTTTTCATTGTATAGATCTTTCACCTCCCTCACACATTAGATAGAGTACTAATCTCTAAGATATATAAAGAACTCAAAAAGCTAAGCACGGAAAAAAAAAATAACCCAATCAACAAATGGGCCAAGGACCTGAACAGACACATCTCAGAAGAGGACATACAATCAATCAACAAATATATGAAAAAATGCTCATCATCTCTAGCAATCAGAGAAATGCAAATCAAAATTACTTTAAGATATCATCTCACTCCAGTCAGAATGGCAGCTACTATGAAGACAAACAACAATAAGTGTTGGAGAGGATGTGGGGGAAAAGGCACACTAATTCATTGCTGGTGGGATTGCAAATTGGTGCAGCCAATATGGAAAGCAATATGGAGTTTTCTTGGAAATCTGTGAATGGAACCACCATTTGACCCAGCTATCCCTCTCCTCGGACTATACCTAAAGGACTTAAAAACAGCATACTACAGGGATACAGCTACATCAATTTTTATAGCAGCACAACTCACAATACCTAAACTTGGAGTCAACCTAGATGCCCTTCAGTGGACGAACAGATAAAAAAAATGTTGCATATATACACATGAAATTTTACTCAGCGCTAAAAGAGAATAAAATCATGGCATTTGCAGGTAAATGGATGGCGTTTGAGAAGATAATGCTAAGCGAAGTTAGCCAATCCCCAAAAACCAAATGCTGAATGTTTTCTCTGATATAAGGAGGCTGACTCATAGTAGGGTAGGGAGGGGCAGCATTGGAGGATTAGATGAATTCTAGATAGGGAAGAGGGGTGGGAACGATAGGGAGGGGCAGGGGATTAGCAAGGGCAGTAGAATGTGATAGACATCATTATCCAAAGTATATGTATGAAGATTCATATTGGGTGTAAACATACTTTATATATAAACAAATATAAAAAAATTGTGGTATATATGTGTAATAAGAATTGTAATGCAAAAAAAAAGTACATGTATAAAGGCATGAATTGGCCTAAACATACTCTATATACAAAGATATGAAAAATTGTACTCTATATGTATAATAAGAACTATAATGCATTCCGCTATCGTGTATTTAAAAAACAATAAAATCAATAATACTAAAAAAAACCCTAAAAATTGATTCAAGAGATTCCTGTCTAATCAAAAGTAATCTCCTTTGTTAGGCCAAATCTAGCATTATTCTATTAAAATTAATAACTAACACATCTTTCATTTGTTTTATCTGGAAAAATATGCATGTGTATTAACACTGTAAAGCCTAACAAATAAGTTATACTTAGGCTTTATATGTTATAAATGTTTCCTCCAAAACAATGATTCTCAGTGAGGGCAATCACCCTAATCTTTCCTCGTGGATATTTGGCAATATCTGGATATATATGTACATATTTGATTGTCAGAAGTAGGAGAAAGGGGGACTAAGGATGTATCTCAGTGTAGGACACTTTTATAGCATGTTCAAGGGCCTGGGCTCAAGTGCCACTATCAAAAAAATGAAAACAAAAAAGAAAGAAAGAGCAGCTGGAGGGCTGGGGCTGTAGCTCAGCGGCAGAGCACTTGCCTAGCATGCATGAGGCACTGGGTTCGATCCTCAGCACCACATAAAAATAAAAATAAATAAAATAAAGGCATTCTGTCTGCAACTACAAAAAAGATTAAAAAGAAAAAAGCAGCTGGAGTCATAGTTGTAGAGTAGTTGCCTAGCATGTGTGAGGCACTGGGTTTGATTCTCAGCACTGCATATCAATAAAATAAAATAAAGGTTCATTGAATATATATATATATATATATATATATATATATATAGAGAGAGAGAGAGAGAGAGAGAGAGAGAGAGAGAGAGAGAGAGACAGTTTGTATAAAAAAGAAAAAGAAAGAAAGAATGAATGAATTATGAGCAGAGACAGTGTTACTGGTATCTAGTGGGTACCTGGCAGAGATGCTATTAAACATCCTACAAAGTACAGGGTAATCCTTCACATTAAAGAACTATCTGACTCAAAACATCAATAGTGCTTATTCTGAGACACTTTGTTCTAAAGGTCGAGTTCTGGACTAAGGAAAAAGGCTGAATTAAAATGATAAATGGAAGGAGAAGATAAAATTAGATGATATAAGACACATTTATTCTATTTGGAAAAAAATTGATTGGACTTCCCCAATTGGTATAAACACCTCTCAAGCCCACAACCCCTGCCCACTCCATCAATAAGACAATTTCACTATAAAATACAACATCCCATTTAGTATCCTGGCAATAACATTTAAGAATCCCAAAGATGTTACAATTCCAATGGAATTCTAAACAAGCTTCATTAAGCCTGAGAGAAACTGATTTCCTCAAAGATTATAAACACAGAAATTCATAAAAGTATAAGGAACAAGCAACACAGTTGGACAAAAGGAGAAAAAAATATAATAATAGTCTATCATTTCTATAAAATCAAATTGATTTAGGAATTATGGCAATGCCATTTGGCAATGGCTGAACTGAAGCCTTAGTTCTCTTTGCTACAACAACCAATATGGAATACAAAGTGTCCTATTCTTTTCAAAACACAGAAGAGAAACAGCACATAGTATGGTGCCCTCCATCAAATTAGCATACCAGCTTTCAGTTGGTACATAATGTACTATTAACCATCACCAATTTATGTTGAGTCATATATAATACCTATTGTAAATTTAGGATGCCCCCTTTTAACAAAAATTTGACATTTCCTCCCTCTGTGAAAGGAGGAAAAGTATGTCTAACACACACAAAATACTAGAAATGTAAAAACGGCACTATTTGAAACAATCTAAGAAATGTTTCTTGGCAGGTTTCTTCCTGCAGCTGGATTTGACAGCCAAATTGTAAACCTATCAAAAACTAGTTTGTATAATGAACAGACACAATGTTAAACACTGAGCTGCTGCAGCACTACTTCAATTAACATAATCCTGGGGGTGCAGAAGCAGAACGTGTTCAGCTTGCAGACAATATGCTGGCATCTAGCCTATGTCAAAAATCCAAGGCAGAGGTCTTGCTTCCTCATTACCATCCACCTTACCAGCCCCAGTGGTAACCACATTAGAAGCCCACATTTCCATAAGCTCTAGACAGTGCTTAAAGGGGGGCCTCAGCCATATACATACTTGATGAAAGCAAAACAAAAAGAAGGTCCCAGTAGTCTTGCTCCTTGTGGGGAAGGAGACAGGAAGGAAGAGAAGAAGGGTGGTAAAAATTTTTTTTCAAAGTCTCAAATATCTTTAAACTTTATATTCTTCATTGGAAGAGTCAGAATTTTTTTTAAAAGAAAATGTTTTGAAGACGCTGAGGTATAAAAGTCTTCAGTGTAGTCAATCCATATGATTTTATACAGCAGAAATAGTCCCTGTGAGTAAGTAGACTTGATTATCTTCCTGAGAAGTGAAAGTCCTCTAGAAACACTTAAAGACTGCTCTGGAGCAAGAGGAAATCCCTGTGTCTAAGGCTTTATCTCCTTTTCTGACCTGTTTACTGAATAACAATAATGAAAACTCAGGTATAAAGTACACTTTTTTTCTGCCCAAAGTGAAGAAAATCATTTATATCTCCTGATTCGCATGAAAAAAAAATCTACCATCATTATTTTTATTTTCGGAATACAGGAGAAAATTCGTATTATCTTTGCAAACATAAAAGCATGCTTCTTTATAAAAAAGTAAATTAAGTAAGCTTTTTGGTTTAGTTATTCTATGGAGTACACAGCTTACCCTGCAATCAGAGCTCACAATCAGAAATAAAGATGAACTTAGAATGAACTCGTTGGTACGTCTTCATTTTCTACCCTAGAGCAAGTCAGATGATTTGCAGGATCTGTTACACAGGAATTTTTTTTTTCAGGCATCAACCCCACAATGTTATCCATACACCTCTGGGTTAACACACTAAACCGACTGGGCCTAATTAACTAGTTTGGCTACACAAAATCTTTTCTGCTTTTAATTACATTAACCGAATGTGACTTGAATTCAACAGACCAAAAACGAAACCGCTAATTATATTAAGGGCTTCAAAGATGATTTCAAATTGCTAACCACCAAACTGTCATATAATTTATCTCATTTCCTTTTATAGAGTTTGCATTCAAAAATCTGTGCTTTTTACTAGAAATACTAAGACATTTAAGAAATACCATCCAAATAATGGATTAATAGAATACTGATTTAGAATGCTAAAAGAGAAACATAGTTCAGGTAATACATACGAGACACACATAGGCATCATCTTACTAATGAAAAATATGTGCGATACTTAATTTTTATAATTTTCTAAAAGATTGGAAATATTCACTTATAGTAGTAAGAGTTTGATTAGCAGGATTAACATGAAATGTAAATTTTTTTAAAGCACCTAGGATTTGATTAGAAGTGATTTTTTTTTTTTCCTGAAAAATCTCAATTCTTTACCATGGAATCATTTTCATGCTATTTTCCAAAGAAACTGAGATGAGACTTTTGAATTATAGTTTAGTCTATTGTTCTTAAACAATTTTCCACTGATTCTGCATGGGCAGGATATCTCTTCATAGCAATGTTGTCAATTCTGCCTGGATCCTCGACCTACAGACTGGACAACAAGCTGCTGTGAACTACAGAAATGCCTTGTATGGCTCCTTAATGACAATGAGATGCAGGTATCCCAGATGGCCAGCCATAACCCCTAGACATTCTCCTTGGTGAAGTAAGCTGCAGGACAGATTTGGATGGTCTCCAAGGACTCCTTTCAACAGAATCACATGAAGAAGAGTCACAGCAATAACAGCTCTTCTTTCTTGAAATGTGGCATTAATTCAACAATGGTAACAACAATAACAAACAAACAAACAAAAAGAAATGTAACCTTGTTTGAGCTTGGAACATAGAGAGGGAAAAAGCAAAATAACTCCCATTACTTTTTATTGGGTGATAAGGTTGGTGTCAACCTCTAGTGTTAGGCAGTGCAGAATAAAGCATTTGTATCTTTTAACTCATATCACCTTTCTTTCAAAAATAATCATCTTTTGCTGCACTCTAAATCAAGCAAAAACACTGGTAGCATAATTACATTGTACAAATAATAGACAAAGGATTGGATAAACAATCCATAAAGACTCATTAGCAATCTAAAATAATATAATTAAGTAAAAAATACTTCAGATAATTCTGATCTTATATAATATCAGAGAAAATACAGTATTTCTCATTTGGCCACATTTCTTACTCATATCCCCAGGTAAGTAGTACAATAAAAGCAGTTTTAAAGAAGACACAGTATTAAATGATTTCATGTTTTTATTAATTATTGCTTAATATTATATGTATGTACTTTATATTTCTGAATACACACATTTATAATTTTTCTTTTCTCCTTGAGATCTGACTTTTATTGTATTTATTACATAAAAATTAAAATTTTTGATAAATTTCCACCATCAAAAATCATTGACATAAGGTTTATATCTTTTATTCTAGTCACTTCTCTTAAGTATATGTATTTCAGGCTGGGTTTCAGCTCAGTGGTAGATTGATTGCCTAGCATGTGTGAGGCACTGGGTTCAATTCTCAGCATGGCATATAAATAAAATAAAGGTCCATTAGCAACTAAAAATGTTTTTAAAAATATATGTATCTCAAGAAATTAATTTTAACATTCTCTGCTTACATTAAGTTTAGCACACAAAATAACACTTTTAAATGATATGGTATATCCACTACAAAATAAATATAAAAAATAAACCAAGGGAAGTGAAATCAGTTATTCCTCAAGGCAAGCAAAGTTTATTAAAGTTTATTTACTCTTTCTAGTTTTCATGAAAATTACTGACTCTAATTTCATTTTCTAAAATATTTTCATATCTCCCTATTCCTATTTCATTCTGCTTCATAGGCCTATTGGAGAGATGAGTGTGGGGGGGGGAGGAGAAGAGGGAGGAGGATGAGGAGGAATAAGAACACACACATGGTTTTAAGTTATGTCTTGATTGGAACATGTCTGGTTTCATGTTGCTTGTCCAGAGGCCAGGAGATGAAGCTACATGTTCTCGTGACCATTATATAAACTGAGAGTATCTGTACCCTGAGATAGGTCAAACTTAGAAAAATAGAGGAATGCTAATATTGACCAGATTGATTTTGTTGTTGTTGTTATTTGTTTGTTTGTTTACCAGTGAGGTTTCAATCATATTGTAAAAAATATTCAATTTGATTTTTAAAGATTCATGTTGATTTCACTAATCCACTCACCAATTTTAAAGCAAAATGTATTTCATCTTTCACAGTCTATTTAAAATATATATAACACCTCTGGGATTTGCAAATACACACACACATACCCCCCCCACACACACACACACCCACACACATCTTGTCTAACAAAAGGATGCTGGGTGAGTATATAGGTCCTGTAAAGAAAACTGAAAGCAGCCAACTGAAAGCAGTCGAAGGGCCATTCTAAATTTTTCCAGGTGACATAAAGTGGACAGCTTTACAAGGAGAAAAAAAAATGTACTTATAAGTGTTTCGATTATTCTCTTAGGAATGGAATTGAGAGAAAAGTAGGCAATTAGGAGCTCTCCATTGGTGTCCCATGTTTGCCTGGACTACACAGATACAAGAGAACATGATCCAATTTCATTTGTTTGCTGGTACACTTTACAATACCATTTGAAAACCAACATGAATTCAGCCAGGAGTTTAAACACACTTGATCATCAGAGAGAAGCAGCAAGAGACTCATGCAGAAAAAGCAATTATCCCAGTGGGAACACGTGGCTCTCTACACAGCTTGGTGAGCTGCCAGCTGAGCACACAGGCCAGGGAGAGTTGCTGCCTAGGACTATGGCAGCTGCATTTCTCTGTTATTTCCATTTTTCCTATTAAACTTTTCATTTCTTCCTCTTAGCGATTTATAAATTGGTAGTTGGCTGTTTGCTTCTGCAGAAGCACACCTATGATAATTTGATTATAGTCTACACCAGAAAGAGCTGTATTGTTAATTGCAGGCAAGTGAGAGCCACCCTGCAGAGAGACATATTTAACTTAAAGGGGAAAGATGATTTTCTTTGTGAAGGTATAAATTAGTACCTTTCTATCTATCTACTATATCACCAGAGTACCTTTTTAATGAATCCTAATCTTATCAAAGAATAAAAGAAAGAAGAAACACAGGCTTCTTTAAATATACCTATTTTGACTGCTTAAGTGTGTCTCAAAGCCAGAACAAAGACTTGAGTTTGGCATTTTCTCTTGCAAACCCATTTTCTTGGGCCACTCAGAGGTATGTAGTCTAAAGCAATCAACCGAGAAATCACCCCCTAATTTATAGTATTATAAACTAGGGACAGACAAGTGGAATGAGTGCTGACAAAATGCAAAGCAGATGACTCACTGAAGCCTTTTAGCAGATTCCCCAGGTGTCTGGTTCCCAAGTCATTAATACTGGAACCTAAAAGTGAATCCTATAAAAAGCATGCAATATAAAGAGTGGTTTTCTAATAAAATAGCCTTTGCTAGCTATCTCCTAAAAGCAAAAAAAAAAAAAAAAAAAAAAAAAAAAGCTGATTGTTTTTTTTTTACCTCTATGAAAATTCTGGACAGATTACATGGCAGTATTCAGCATGGATATGAAAAATTAATTTAGCTTATAGCTATTAAAGTTAATATATTATTTCCTTCACAAGTCTCATGAAACAATGTCCCACTGTTTTAAAGGTAAAAACAAAGTCTTATGGGCAATTTTCACTTTCCCACAAAACCAGGTTTGCTTTTTATCACCTCATCCAACCATCTGGCTATAATTCTGAATTTACATACAGTCACTGCTAAAACAGACTGAACCTAAAATCTATGGAGGAATTATGACTATGCTCTAGAAATAAAGATGACAAATGTTCATAGTAGTTGAGGGGAGAAAAGCTCATTTTTAAACTCTTGGCTCTTTGGAGTTATAAGTTCACCAGCTGAAAATACTTTTCCAACAGTAAATCCCTATTTTTCCTCTATGGGTTCTTAAGCTTGGTTGTTCTCTATAGTTTTGTTCCAGTGTGAGAATTTCCCTCACTACCAAATACCTTGCTAAGATAATGCCTTTTCCAGAGACCTGTGTAATTTTCTCCTCTGGAAATTTAAATTCACTTATATTCTGAAGAAGACACAAAGCCATGGCAGACAAAGTCAGTCTGGCTGTGTATGCCAGGGATTCTTGGATTCAGAAATTGAGAATGACAAAATTTACAAAACCATATTTTTAATTGTAAATACAAAAGAGCAATAAAGTAGTTCAATATCATTAGCTAACACTCTGTAGAAATATGAACATGTCTAAAATAGTTGCAAACTGAAATAAACTCTCATTTCTGTTCTGTGGTATTTTAATCCCAAAGCATCAAAGGGGAGCAAGAAGAGCTTGTGACAAGCTTAATTGATTAATCAGAAGTCAGGGCTCATCAGGCCAGAGTCAGAGATTCAATATCCATATGGCCAGTTGCTTCACTCTCTTTTATTGATCACAAGACTATGCTAGAATCTAGCTCAGTTATTTGGCAAATTTGTGGCTCATTTTATAAAAGGTACATGATAAGAAGATAAATAACTCCCATGTGCCCCTACGCTACATGGTAATATAAATGAAAATGTATCTATGTGCTTCCAAAGAGGAAGAAGGTAGACAAATTCACCCATATAAGGAAGAAAATATAATCTTTGGAAGAAAAGTTTGAAATGAAACTTACAGGAACTTTTCTATAGGTTAAATAAAGCTACAGTGTTATCTACAGATACTTCTCACCATGGCCTGAGAAATAATGATTAACTCGTGGGCAAATAAAAGGTTAAAATAAATGCATCCTGCCCACCTCTGACTCCATAGTTATCTCTGAAAACAAAATTAATGGGAAAATTAAATCTACCTAAAAAGTAGTTCAAAAGTTGTTTGGATTAGTATTTGAGATATCCTTTCTCACTCAATAAATGGTCCAGTTCCATGACCGGGACAAAATGCATACTGAATAGAAAATGTGGGGTAAATAATATTAAGGGATATTGGTATTTTGAATTGTTTCTGATCCAAGTCTAGGTTGCACTGTTGTAGTTTTGAATTGAAAAAAAAAATCAAGATTTCCTGAATCCTCAGTTGCTTTCATAAAAACACCTAATTAGGAATTCCCGTGTTAAGGGGTGGGAAAGTTTCTGGAAGAAGGGATATCAGCCATAGGAAAGATTAATGGTCAAAGTAAAACCACTGGAAAAGTTTCTTACCTCTTTTTTTTTTTAAACATAGAATATGTATTCCATGATGACAAGTACTTTACCTAAACTTTGGCATTTAAAATGCAAACCTTCTATGTAGAAATAAAATTATCTGTGTTTTTCACAGAGATTGGCTATGTAGAAATGTTTACACTTTCAGTCGTCATCTCTTCAGAAAAAGCATTAATAGTTTAGAATTTATGTTTAAGACACACTATTTTATATTACATTACAGAAAACAAATTGAAATTCTGACCACTATACACCAAAATCACAAAATTTAAATTTCTGTCATTTCTACAGAAATTTTAAAGAACAAATTGCATAATTTGTTAAAACATAAATTCTGAAAAAAATGTAATTGATGGTTTTCTCTGCAAACCCATGAACAATGCATCAGTAAATCTGTGGTAAATTTAATAAATACACTAATGAATTTATTAAAATATTATTGCTGTAATAAGAACTGTGATGTACTAATGTCCTAACATCTGCCATCTACAAGGTACTGTTATGTGCATATTCTTTAATTTTACAATATTCTCGCAGGGAAAAGTATAGTTTCCTATTTTTGAATGAGAAAACTGAGGTTCAGAGAATATCAAAATTTGCTCCAAATCATTTAGTAAGTGATTCTGGATAAGTCCAAAGAAAAGTTTCTGTAGATGACTTTCTTTTAGGTAGAAAACAAATGCTTCCCATGCCAGTTCCACAACTAGCAATATCTTGCACATATGTAGATCCCAACACCAAACGACTGGAGGAAAAAACAGGTGTGATCCGTTGACTCCCTGAGTATGTCAGATTGAGAGTCCACTTTCCATCATATTCACCCCACAGTTAAGCCTGCTTGATGCGCACAGCCAACCTAATTGCCCTTAATCCATCTAGTTGTCATCAGAAAAAAAATGTGCATATTTACATTTCACACATGCACATTTCATTTGCAGGAGCAAATATAGTTAAATACCCAATTAGTTTTTATTCAGAGGAATTGCTCTCCTATTCCCATATAAACCTGAGATTATGAGTGTAGCATGTTTAAAGTGTAAACAGAATATTTACAAGTTTCTCTAATAAAGATGAGAAAATCTGACATGATCTTCTATAAGCATAATGTCTGGTACAATATGGTGATGTGATATATCCAAGTGAGAGAAGAGTGACACCATGTATGTTAAAAGCAAAGACATAAGAAATAATGGATTCCTTACTAAATTACACTTTATCCACTCAAAGAGACAAATTTCCATTATTTTCAGCCAGTATTATATAGATTGAGCTCAACTACTCTTGAAATTTCCCCATACAAGACAATGCTCTTAAACATGAGCCTGTTTCTAATGTGATGGGCCTTTAAAGCTTTGTGATCACCTAGATTTGTAAGATTTAAGAAGAGAAAACCTGCACCATCTGGTAGCAATTTTGTTAATGCACACCACATTATTTTACAAGTGTACGATTTATCATATTATCAAATTCTTTAGTTTCAAGGAGATAAAAACTGAAATGGTCAGATGTTCCTGATAACTATTTGGTTAAAGCAACTAGCCTTTAAACAAAGAAAATGCACAATCAGCACTAGATTAGAGGAGACCTCAGCCTCAGCATAAAATTTAGGATTATCCTTTAATAGAGAATCTTTAAATAAAAGTGATAATGTGGCCAAGATGAAGAAACAGATAAAGTTAACCTTGGCCAATTATAAATAATGAAAAGGAAATCCCAGCTCCCTTTAAAAGGCTCAGATTTAAAATTGTTTAAAACTTAAGCCTTAAAAGTATATTCAATTTCTGCACTTTGGACTCTGCTTTAAGGATAGAATTCCTTGTACAATAAGTGCATTTTTTTAAATGTACTTCTTGGAAAAAAAAAAGATTGCCATTCATTTGGTTTTATGTAAACAGAAAGAAACACATGCTATTTGGGTCCTCATGAACAATCACAAAGACTAAAAGCAATTGGAAAAGTCAATTTTTTAAAAAAGAGAAATTTACCAAAAAATATTCTGATTTCATTTAAATTTTTCCCAATTTTAAACATAAGATTTATAAGCACTGCTTTAAAATAAACTTTAAACTATACATTTAGGGAAGCAGCTCATCTGTGATTAATAGAACACTGAAAATAAACTAAACTGGTTAGGACACCATCCTTGAACCCACAAAAGAGTGTGCCTTTAATTTGGCAAACTACTAACCTATAATTAAACAAAGTGCTCCCAGGCAGTAGTAAAATTCCACTAGTCTTTGGCCATTTGGAGAAATGTAATGGCCTGATCAGATATATCAAAGTGCTTAGAAACTGAAGAAACTCAGCTGCTTGAGTAAGCATATATTGTAAGGAAAAAAATAAAAGAGGAAACTGCATTTGCAAGTCTGCTGTCTCTGGTGGAATAGTAAACTAATCTCAAATTTCTGTTACAGGCATTGTCATTTGGCCATTTGTGTTGAGTCTGTAGAGTTATAATATTTCTGCTTAGTGTACTCTATTGATAATTACTTTGAATGATGAGCTCCAACTTTTTTTGGCTGATTACTCGAATTTCTGAGACATTTTTTTGCTTTCTAGAAGAGCTACTCTGATTGAAGAATCGTGGATGCTGACCAGCAGCACACTTCCACACCAGGCTTTGGCCCAGTCATTTCAAAAGAGTTGGCAAGATTCCATATGGAAGGCAGTGTAGGCAGACCCGTCAGGCAGTCCTCTATGTTGCCTAATGGGACTCTGACTGAACACAACTTGGGTGGGACTAGGCTTTGGGAAAACATTCAAAACTGGTTTTGAGGATAACTATTTGAGAGAAAAAAAAAATGAGGAGAATAATCTCAAGAGATTTATCAGAATACTGACAGCAGGCAACAATCAAAACAGCATAAAACACCAATATTGAACAATACCCAAACTGTATTGAGATTATTCAGATTTTTCACATATGTGAAGACATTTACTCAGATGGAAGTCCATTTTCACTACTTAAAAGAAACTTAAAATATACATATCACTTCCCAAAGTGACCCAAACACGCTATAAAACACGCTATCTGGCAATCTTTGGCTTGTACTACTTTCTGCATCTGAGCACTGAAACCCTTTCCATGGTCCTGGAATCAGTTTAATTGGACTTGTAAGGGCTCTGTAAGGAATCATAACTAGGTATCCTGAAGTACCTGGAGTGGGGTGGGGGAATGGCATGCAGACCCTAAACTGGACTCTGCTAAACGCATATGTCATACAAAGAAGACATAAAATTGATAGATACTTGTAAATTGGTTAAAACAGGATGTACCACAGTGTTACAGGTATGGGGTAGTTTTTCCTACTATATATTCAATTTAAATTTTAATCACTGACATTAAATATTTTTGGTTTCTGGATTCTCTGTATCATTAATATTGTACAGAAAGAACATTAGTTGAAGTTAAAGATAAGGAGCACTAAAAATAAGCTTACAATGAGGCTGTTATTCCTCAAAATACTTTCAACTACTATGACTTGATTCTCATAAGAATCCTGAAAATTATTATGCAGAGAAGATACTATAACCTTAATATTTTAACAATTAAAGGATTTGATCAAGGTTTGATTATTAGTGGGGCTCAAAAAAAAAAGAATGTCAGACATAAGAGATCTTTTATTTTTTTTTTAACAACATGGCCATAAATTAAATTACTATGTAAATTGCTGTAATTTTGTCAATGAGATTGTGAGGTGAACTCAGACATTCAATTAAGATGAATTGGACCTTTTTCTAATAACAAACAGAATATACATAATAATAATAATAATAAAACCCCAAAGCCATTATTATTGTAGCCAACCAATAAAGAAATAAATAATGTTGTTAAACCCTATGTATTTCATATATCATTTTAGTACCAGTGCCAAAATAGGAAATACTGAATGTAGGGTACAAAGCAAGTCAAGAAATTGTCTGAAATAAATCCAGTAAAGCACTGTATTTGTGGCTTTTTTGTTAACTTGGTTAAGTCTTGTTTTAAATGGGTTGACCTAATTTGTCATGAGAAAGGTATAAACAGAAAGAAATCTATATGGAGAGGTTTGCCGCTTATTCCAGATTTAAGACTAATCCATTATGTGACTCAGGATAAATCAACTTCCCTGGCTTCCCTTTCATTCCCCAAAAATGAAAGATATTGCCTATTCACAATCTCTCAAATCAGCACCATCTATAAGGTTCTGTGAATAGCCATAAGCCACACTTAAGATAATATATGTGTTCAAATAATCTGTGTAATATTTCCTATTGTTAAACCAATGGAAACCAGTAACTGGGGCAAGGATATTCTTGTTCTATATTATGCGAATTGAGGAAAACAAATACATAATTTGCATGATAATAAAATTAAGAAAATCAAATATGTTCAAATTAGCAACTTTTCAGTGTAGGGTGTTTTAATAAGACATTATTTCTGATTAATATTTCATTCATTTAACATTTCCTCAAGAAATTATATATATATTGAGCTCCTACCATAAGACACATACAAGGAATACAGCTTGCTCTGAAATGTGTCTTAGGCATGGTTAGATAAGTAATGTATACATCATGATTTGAACACATTAGAAGTAAAATACTTGGCCAAAAAAAAAAAGTAACTGTGGTAGGATTCAGTAGAACATTCTCCTGAAGACAATACCTTTAAGTTGGAACTTGAAAAATGAGTGAATTAGACAAAGGGGTGGAGGAGGCAGAATATTCTAGGCATATAGAATAGCATGTGCCAAAAAAAAAAAAGACTTTCATAAATCTGTGAAGCTCTGATATCCAAGTCTGTACATGCACATCTAGTAAATGAATAATGAAAAACTAGAGTAACCATCAAATGCTCATCAGAATTATATTAATAATTGTACTGTGATCTAAATTAACTTGTGTGCTACAACTGAGAATGCCTTAGTTCATTATCATCTTTTCAAAGAGTGCTTTGACTTCTCAACTAAGTAAGGAATGCTTGCATTTATGTTTTTCTGGTTTTAGTGTCCAGACATGATAAGTGTATATGCAATTATTTAAGTAGATTTATGAATTTGTGGTAAGGTTCAGGGTGTTCCTTGGGAAGATAAACCAGCCTTTCTCATCTGAATCACAAAATTTCTCAATTCCTTTAAGGATGGTTCATAACTAAAATGTTCTAAACCCATGGGAAAAGAGTTGATTCATAACACCATGGATGCCTTAGAGCAATAGGGCTTAATTCCCTTGTGGAATCACCAGTTGACTATTTCATTGCACAACAAAGGTGAACATAGAACTTAAAACAGTTTCTTCATTTTAATAGTAGTCTAAGTAATTTAATTATTCATAATATTCACCCATGGTGATTCTGTGAAAACTGGAAATACTCTTACAGTTGTGGATCACATATAGATACAAACAAGGAGAGAGGAGATATAATGCTGGATTTATTTTCATATATATTCAAATGATCTTGCTTATGTGGGATATTTGGAATTATTAAGGTACAAATATCCCTGATTTTCCTTCTCCATCAAGTTTTTGATGACCAAACACATAATGGAGCTCATACTGCTTTACTAACCCAGAGAACTCATTACTAATATGTAGAGAGTGTGTTACAATTGCATGTATTTTCTCATTGTATTCCTATAATAGCTAGGTAAGCTATTAGGCAATTTACTTGGCAGATGCAAACAATGAAATGCATGGAGTTCAAATGTCTTTCTTAAGATCATACATTTAACAGATGTGAAAACCTTATAATGCAGTATTATAATGTGCAAGCCTATGCTGTATTTTATTAATCCAGTGTTTTCAGCTATGAAATTTAAAAATTCAGGATAAGAAATGAATTCATTTTTTAACTCATTTCTTCCTGTTGTTACTGATATACAAGAATTATGTTAGTTTAACTTACACTTATATTTAAAAACACTTAATTTAAAATTTAACTCTTTATAAGATATAAAATATATAATGTGCATTGACCTTTTTTTGTAAGACACACAGGGGGAAAAAAATCTACTTCTGGTTTATTGCCCCCTCAGTTTCCTTTGACCTTCACACAACAGAACTACTTATTTATTTTGCAGGAAAGCAAATTTAACTTCTCAGGGAAGAGGAGCTCCGTGACATCAGCTGCATTAAGTGTGTTCATTTCCTCTAGGGAAGAGGAGAAGGAAAGGAAGCTACAGACACTGAACAATGAAAGAAATTGGAAGACCAGATGAAAGCACTAATCGAAGGAAGGAAGGAGGAGCAGATGGTTTAGGAGGGAGACATGTGGGAATTGGGGGGAAAGGAAGCAATTGGCAAGGAGTGGGCTGAATGCCAAATTTGTGAAGGATCTGGAGGACACTGGGGATTTGGATGGGATATGAGTCAGCTGCTTTTTACCAAAATATCACACCAACAAGGGAAATCAAAGAAACTTGCAAAGATACACAGGATCCAGAAAGGACGGGAAAAAGTTACAAGTAGATAAAATTGCCCCCCAAAATGGTTTAAGTTTGAACTATAGATTTGATGGAAATAAATAACTTATAAAAGATCATTTCCCTACCATTTAAATTATTTTTTCTTAATCAAGTAAAACACTTAAGACTGCTTTAAGGACAAGCAGGAAGAATAGTAAAAAAATTCAAAGACAGCTTATCTCAAAAGAATAATACAAATCATTCAAAAATGTTTATGTCACAAAGGGTTATTATGCCTGATAAGAATTTCAAACATGAAAAGACTAATGTCTTTCAAGCTGTCCTTTTTAATACTAAAATAAAATCATTAGAAAAAAATGACAGAGTCGTTATGAAGAAAATCATCCTAGAATTTCATAATTGAGTCCAGGCAAAACTTACCATGTACACTGTTTTGTATTTACTATGTTTTTTGAACTACACAAAATTACCAAACCACTAAATCAATTAATTTTTTCTCTAAATTAACTTCCTATTTATTAGATAATTTCTCATAATTGCTTAATCCTTTCAGCCATAACTTTCAAAATGTGTGCAACTGATGTTTTAAGAAGCTTGTTGCTCCACAGCTTGGACTGCTAACTAAAATATAAATTCAGTTGAATCACTTATTGATTCACAATATCATTTGGATATCAATTTTTCTTTCCCTAATTGCCAAATGGGAAACAAGTTAATTATTATCCTCTGTATATAATCTCTAATAATTTTTTAGGTAAAACTTCTAGTCTTTAGAATAAATAATTTCAGTTTATCTGAGCTATAATCTTAGGTTGAATTTGACGATTCCTGTGCCATCTTTTGAGAAATTATTAAACTTACCAAATTTTATAGATCTTTGTTATGCTACAAGATTTCATTACTGGAAATAATATGAACTAATTATTGAAATTAACAATTTCAAGATTACCATAACATCTCCATACCCTTTCAAATAAGACAAAATTTTATAGTGGAAGCTAAGAGACATAGTCATCCTGAGTTGAAATTTACATTGACAGCCTATCAAAATCATCATATATGTAGCAAAATCTATAGGACCCTGTAGAAAGTGTTATCAACAAACAAAACTAGTTCCCAAATTGTTGTCCCTCTCTCCTACAAATCAATTTGGAATCAGCTAATGCACTAGCAAACTTTCTCTGACAGTGGTGTCTTTAGGTTAAACATGTCAATATGTACACAGAATGATCTGAATGGGGCTTAGCACATAAGAAGTGGTACGTTAAGTTCCTACTACCACCACCATCTTACCACTAACATCTTGTTTTCCCAGGGAAACTGAATTGTGAGGTAACTTTGCACAACTGGAAATAAAATAGCTTATTCATTAAGTAATCAAGTAAATGAAATGAGATAATATAAAACATTAAATATGCAGTAAATTCTCAAATACATAATAGCTATTACATTATTGATGTTCGTACAATAACTGTTTCTAAAGCTTTACACGTGTTTGGAAAATTTTAGGTTAAAAATGAAGTACTTTTCAAATTCATTTATGTGATACATTTAAATAGAAGTGCTGAATACAAGCTTTGAAATGTTAACTTGCAACATTCAATAAACATTTCATAGGTATTAAGTACCAAGTGTTGAGAAAGTATTATTATTTCTATCAATATTCACTTAACTAATCTAAAAATGTTTAATTTCTATTCATCAATTATCAGATCTTACACATAAATACATACAACTATCATTTTGTTTTATTGATACAGTGGTATAAATTTGCTATCTCACATTTATTATATGTTAAGGCAAGTAACATATGTTTGTTCTACAGTGTCTGTGAGGGATTGGTCCCAAGACCCATCTCAGATACCAAAATCTGTGAAGGCTCAAATTGGTGAAGTACTGCATATATATTATGCATAACTTCCTCTATACTTTAAATCTTCTATTGCTTACAGTGCTTAATACATTATAAATGTCAGGTACACAGTTATTATATTGTATTGTTTAGGAAATTATGATAAGAAAAAATCTGTATATGATCATTACAAATCCCCCCCCCTTTTTTTTTTGTTTCTGAATATGTTCAACATGTGGATGGTTGAGTCTACGGATATAGAGGCCACAGATATGGACAGTTGACCACAATTGCTCTTGTTTTTTTTTTTTTTTTTAAGAGAGAGAGAGAGAGAGGAGAGAGAGTGAGAGAATTTTTAATATTTATTTTTTAGTTCTCGGTGGACACAACATCTTTGTTGGTATGTGGTGCTGAGGATCGAACCCGGGCCGCACGCATGCCAGGTGAGCGCGCTACCGCTTGAGCCACATCCCCAGCCCATGCTCTTGTTTCATTAATTGTCATCTGGATGCCATTGGGTACCTTAATATTTTAGTTTATAAATACATTTATTATGCATCTAAAAATCAAGGAAATAAAATTTTTATAAGCTATCCTCCATAGCAAATTGACAATTTCCTTCCTTGTCTACGCCTGCAATTCCTGTAGCTACCACTAGAGCATTAGCTTTATAGAAGCTCAACAGTCAGAATACCAAACTGATGTCTGGAGTCATTATGAAATTGTGTTGGAATCTCTCCATAACTGCACTAATGTAAAACAAACTGACTTTTTCATTAACATAACCACACTAATAACCATGCAATCTAAGCCAACAATTGTAAAATAAGTTACAAATTTTAACAAACTTTATACCTCTTAACAATGTTTTTACCATGAGTATATTTTTCCTCTCTCTTCACTAATTCCAAAACTTTCATTATTTATCTGACAATTTATCTCTCATTCTATTTAGAAATCCAAAATTATACTGAAGGTTTCCTTGGGCCTTTAATAATCTACATATCAACCTTTATTCTACCTAATCCTATAAGTGACCATCATCATGAATATTTACAACCTTTTATAATCTAGGAACATATTTGTCATGTCAACTTTATAGTAAATTTAACTTTTTACTTAATTCAAGAGTAATTTTCATTTTGTGATTGAGCAGGAAAATATTGTGCACTATTTTTTTAATATTATCATTCTCTTTTTTGCACTCCTACAAAATATCTTGAACTTAAATACAGTATTTCCAAAATGTAGTTCAATAAAAGAAGCACATTCCTTCTTGTGCGATTCATAGGAATGCTTTTGTACATCAAAAAGGAAGACTTTATTCCTCTGATTCATCTCTATTGATGAAATATCACTTATTCTAAGTTGCAAACACATGAAGTAAGTCAACTGAAACTAGTCTCTAAGTTAAAGTACTTCTGTTTCTAACTATAAATGTAAATATTCATGTCTAAGAAACAACTAGAGGCAAATATTATTTAAGACATCTTTTATTCTAAGAAAAGCATGCCAGAAGGGTTTTAAAAGATCCTCTTGTCATGTAGAAGAATAAGAAAAGGTAATTTATATATTCTTGGTTTATAATCATCATGGACCTAAAATTTGGCTCAGAATCCAAGCCAATGTAGAAAGAAATGACCTAAGAATATAAAAAATACAGGTGCAGCTACAATTCAATTACATATTTCCCCTTTTTGCAGGGTGTGTCTTTGTTCTCACAGCTGGGAGATATGTACTTCAAATTTTCAACAAAGAAAGTCACCACATTAAAGAACTCTAGAAATTCCTATAACAAAAACTGTAGCAATAACCATGCAATTTTCAATTGCCTTTCATAAAAATGTAATGTGCTTTAATCTTCTGTTCATTCGTACTCAATACATTTGGCAAAGTACACTAGTAACAGAAATGAAAACAATTATTTGAATACAAAGCTTGGGAAAAAAGACTCACATAAAGTATCTGTAACCAACATCTCCTAAGAATTTATTTTCAATTTTTTGAAGTATTAGAAAAAAATTTCAAGCATTCCATTTATGAAATACTCAATTTTAGTTTTGCCTAAAGGAGGAAAAGAAAGCAAAAAACAATTTTGATCTAAATAAAAACACTGACTTTGAAACCAAACTGCCGGTTTTTAATCTATTCATTTCCCCAAATGTATAAATGTGCTTTCTACCTCTAGTGTTTTATCAGTTCAACAGTCATAATTTATACAAAACACACAGATGGTCACAGAAATAGTAAAAGTTTCAGATGTTACAACTTCCTGGCATATGGAACACTATAGTGGATCATCATTTTGGCAGCACTGAAATGATTTTAAAATTATTTATACATTCTCATCCTGCCATCGTTTCATAGTCATAGGTTATTACAACTCTAAATTGTTTGATTCCCGATTAGAAGTGATTCTTACATTGACTTCACGCTACTCATGTGACTGGGGACTGATGTTTTTTTAAATTAGAAGATAGCACCCTTCTAGACAGCAAAAGTAAATAAAGGTATTATAATAAATTAAGCATTTTCACATAAACCATAAAATTTTGTCTCATTCAATATATGATACAGTAGGACATTCCAAGATTTTTTTAAAATCAGATTTACTACAGAAGTTTAAACTGTGAATGTTACAAAAAACTAATACACACAGATGCACACACAAAACATCCTTCAAAAATAACATGTACTTTTTTAACATATGAGATTACAATCACTTTTATTTTTATATAATTTATGAGATACAGCATAAGAAGGGTCATCTATGATTGACCACCAAGTCAATAATTCCCATGGTTAATTACCAATCTTCATATTACTACCAGCTACAGTTGACTCAGTTACTGCTGATACCTCCTTAAAATGCAATATTGGTGGCTGCCCTCTGGTTTTCTTCCTTTCTCATTGACTAATCCTTCTCAGTTTCTGCTGTTCTTTCTGCCTCTACTCCCTGAGAGCGTGGTCTTAGATCTCTTTCTTTCTATGCATAACCACTCCCTGGATAATTTCAGTCTCCAAATGATGTATATACACTGATGAGTTGCAAATTCATCAGGATTGGCTGCATTATACTGAGGTAAGAAATTCTCAATGATTTAATACAGCAACAATTTGTTGCTCATTCATTCCTCATGTTGATCACAGAAGATAGAGGTGGGGCAAAAGCTCTGCTGCACATAATTCAGGGGCTGAAGCTCTCAAAGTGTCCTCTATGTTGTAGCTGCTCCACCTAAAACATGTGGCTTCCCTGTTTGCAGAGCGGTGAAGAAGAGCATTCCTGGTTTCACTCAACTACTGAAAATTTCTTTATTTTTCATTTAGAGCCCATAAATCTGAAACAGTCAATTAGGTCTGCTCAAGATCTCAGGAGACAGGGAGGATGACATAGGAATGAGTACTCACATATCTACCACAACTTAATTTTTTCTCCTGCCTCAACCTCAACTCTGAATTTCTGATTTACATATCCAACTGCCCATTTGACTTGGATATGTATAATTATTTCAAAATTCTCTTGTCAAAAACAACCCCTGGTATGTCCTGCCCCAAATCATCTTCTATAATCTGCATGACAGTTAATAACGTCAAGGGAATGGGTTTATGGCTCAGCAGTAGAGCGCTCACTTCGCATATGCAAGGCCCTGGATTTGATCTTCAGCACCACATAAAAATAAATAAATAAATAAAAGTTATATATTAAAAAAAAAAGATGTCTGCACCTTTTTACTACCCAGGCCAATCAATGAAGGCAATGTTTGACTTTTCTTTTTTTTCCATAAGCCATATCTAATCCATTAGCAAATACTGTTGGCTGTTGCTTCTCAATTTATGTTGACTCTAATTACTCCTCACAACCTCCATTCCTAGCAGACCAGTTAAAACCATCATTTCCCTCTTGCCCTGATTAACAAAACTCCCACCTGGCTTTCCTGCCTCTGACATTGCCATCTTCTGTGTGTTCTGGAGATAGCAAAGGCTTTTTCTGAGAAACCTCTGATTCTTCCCATTTTACTTAGAAGAAAAGCTGAACTATTCACAATGACTATAAAGTCCTATGCTACCTGTCCCCACATGACACTATCTCCTACAAATCTCTCTGTTGTTCCCTCCATTCAACCCACACTAACTTAGCACTTTAGTGACAGTGTTAGTTGCACCTCACCTTAAGGTATTTGAATGTTCTGCTTTGTCTGCCAAGAACACCTTTTTTCCTGAAACTTGTAGAGTTTCCTTCCTCATTTTTTTTCCATTTTTTTATATGAGACATTCTCTGATCGGGCTATTGAAAATTTCAATCCTACTGGACCTCTAATGAATCCCTCTATCTATTGACTCCTTTATTTTTCCAGGACTTGTTATACTGTATCATACTATATATAACATTTAATTAGTATTGTCTGTATATACACTTTTAGAATGTAAACTCCACAAGGGCACTCACCAATTTTGGTCTAATGATACATCCGGGGCATTGAGAATTTTGTCATTAATTTATATTGAAAACAAATAGATAATCAGGAAAGACATAAGGGAAATCAGGGATAATAATGGTTTCAATGTGTTTGAATTATTAAGGCAGAGAAATGGGAATTACAGATGATGATCATTAAATGATCTGGAATACATGTTTAAGGATAGAATATTCTTATCTTAATTGTGCATAAACCCAAAAGGAATTTGTTATCACTAACAAGAGAAGCATTTGTTCCTACACCCTCTATTTCCCTGTGCTATGGGCTTCATTTCCCATAACCAACTTTTCCACATGTAGTTTTCACTTTGACATGTGACTTTTCAACACCTCTTAAATGCAGAGCTGAGTCATCCTCACCCCAGTCCCTAGAATTTCAAAAATCCCCTGAGGCTCATTTTAATTCAAATCAGTACAGAAAAAAAATGCTTGGTTGTCTTTTAAGGTCCCTAAAACTTTGCCACAACCTTCTCTTCTTTCCTCCTATTTAATTAGCACACTCATCAGTTAGCTGGTTGTGCAGAAATAGTGCAGGCATTTAAAAGATTTATGTTATAGCTGTGTTCTTCAACAACTTTAGCAGTGACCTTTACTTACACACATATTCTCCTAGGGAACTTTGATTCTTGGTGAATTAATTCACAATGGACAGATATCATCGCATGCAGAAAAAAAGGAAAAGTGTAAAGGGTAATATTTTACAATCATAGAATCAATGAAAACTTGGTTGATGGAGGTGTGTTAGTGAACACCTACCACTACAGAACAAGCAATGAAGTCACACAGAAGCGCTGCTATCAAGAAGAAAACACACAACCTACTACATATCATGTAATTCTCTACTTAGATCAGAGCAGGAACTCAAAATTCAATCACCTACTCTCACAGTTTTCTTTTATGAGATAAATTCATCATTAACCCTCATGACGAATGAGATTTTATTTCTCAGAAACAATATCAAACTCTATGGAACAGAAAAGCAATTTTAAAAAGAGACAGAGATATAAAAAATCCTAAAGTGACTTAGGAGACCTCCTGGAAACATACTACATAACTAAAAATTTTATGAGAAACACTTTTAAAGGTAATATGTGGAAATGTTATAAGCCCTGAGTTACAATAATAATTAAGTCTACATAAAAGTGTTAACTCCAAGACATTAAAATTGAAATTATAGTTTCACTTTTACTGATCTTTAAACTAAACACCATGCATTTTCTTCACTTATTTTCATGTCTACAGAGAGAGAATTGAAATATATTTATTTTAAGGAAGAATTGAAAAATGAGAGCTAATGCTAGTCTTCATCTAAGAACCTGCTTTGTGGAGCAGGGTGAAGATGTGTACAGTCAAACCTGAAGATGTTCCTGCTATTGGTTAAGTACTTACAGTTATTCTTTCATCTTTGTCATCCAGTGGAGAGCCATCCTTCTTCCAGGAGATGGTGGGCTCCGGATGGCCTCGTGGAGGCTGGCATTCCATGACAGCAGGCTCCCCTACTGCCACCATAACATCGGAGGGGTTTTGTCTGAAGTCATCCCGTAGTACTGTAGGAACAAAAATAAATCATTGTACTCAATAGTGACACATGCAATCCTTATCTCTGCACTTCAGCAAAAGAGACATTTACTATAATAAATTACTACTATTAGCTATCACAATGCAGCTTGAAGAATATCTACTTACAGACAACTTCAATATAATAAAAATATTTGGCCTTAGCATGCACAGGAGGCGTAATCTGACATTCTTCAAAGGCCAGTGGGTGAATGTAGTCTGGGGCCTAGTGCCTTCACAGATAGCATTTGAGTTCATTTTAACTTCCATTTCTTTGCTGCCTACCGCCTATATTTTTTCTTTCCAGATGCTAATGATTATAGTTCCTTTTACTTATCAAGATGATGCTCTCTACAGTTAAATAAATTATGTATACATACAAACAAAATATTAAAAGGAAAATAAAGATAATTCTAAGCATTATTAATTGAAAGATGTTACAGATACCTCAAATTAATGTTCAAGATTATATTATCATTATAACTTAAATGTATACATTAATAAAAAATGAAAGATATTATTAACTTATATAGTATCAACCCTATAGTTTAGAGGTGTGAACAATTCATTACTGTAATCTCAACTGGATACTAATACAGTATTAAGCTGCTATAAGATAAGCAGTGTTATTAACTTTGTGACTGTAGGAATAAAATGTGAAAAATTAAAACAATATGTATTCATATATACTTCATATGGTAAAATTGTCCTCAGTATCTTGATAACATCGAACCACCTCAAATTAGTTGGCATCAGTAAGTCCTAAATCACAACTCTGTTGTTTGCTAAACGTGTATTTCTTGAACACATTCTTGATGATCTCTGTTTCCCGATTTACAAAACTGATATGGAATATATACTTCATTGAGGTCTAATGAATAGTTAACTTCCCCATCTTCAAATCCTTGATCCTGGGTGTAACAGAATGTGACCCATTGTAGAAGCTCAATTTAAGACAGTGCTTAAAATGTTTATAGGTATATTAAGATATACATTATGATAAAGATTATTTATCTTTTAAAATAAATTGCATTGTAGATTTGATACTACAATTGTGCATTGGAATGGATGTCTTTCCATCCTAATGGCATTTAAAAATGTTTTCACAGATGAAGCACTACAATGTGAAAAACTTATACTCAAAACAATATTTCAAACATTACTCTTAAATTTTAGTTTCAAAGCCTCAAATTAATAGGTTTTCCAAAGGCTCTATTTTCCTATTTCATTTCTTGAATTTTGTTCCTATATACCAACTGACCACATGCATATATCTTAGTAAGCCATAGCACATACTAAAAGCAGTTCTTTAATTAAAATATTGAGACAATTTGGGCAGACTATGATTATGTTAATGCCTGGAAAATACTTGCTTCACTATCTTTGGAAAAATAGTAAAAGAAAAAAAGACAAGGAAATATGACTGTACCAAGCTGTTGTGATTTTAACATCATACACTATTAATAAATTATACACTATCAATAAAATATAGACAAAAAAGTAAGATTTGTTGAAATAAAAACTCTAGCTACCTTTACCACATAATTTTAAAAAACCAGACTATTAAGAATTTCATTATTTATAAGCTTAGACTATTATTACATGTTAAGAATGTACTACAAAAAATGTAAATTTTATAAAAAAAAAGCAAATGAGTTAACCTTAACAAGCAACATGTATGTTTTGCAGGATAAAATTATTAATCTATGATAACACATCTGAAAAGCTTTAACACCCCAGAAATACCCAAACTAAAATATTTTTCAAGTAAAAGTAAATAATTTGCACAATTTTTCAATTTGTTAGGCTTTAATCCAACTTGGTAATACTATATCTTATTTACAAATTGAGATCACATCTCAAATAAACCAATGAATAATAAAATGTCTTGCAAAATATCAAAGGGCTATGTCAGATAAATCAAGCTATTTTTTTCATTTATTATGTTATTGGGACTTTTACAGTATATAATGAAAAGCTAACAAAATGTAATCCATTAAAGATTGTTGCTTAGATAATGCTCATGTAATTATTTTTGCAGCTGTAAAGCATAAAACTCTAGCACTGCCTATGGCTACAGGCAATCCTACATAAAACTATGAATTTAAGATTTTTTCTCCTCTCTTTCATAAAAGCAATATTTCTTTCTTATTATACTTGCCCTGAACATTTTCTTTTAAGAAAAAATGGTATGTGTCACATTATAAAATGATATGAAGCCTTAGTTAAATTGTTGAATTTTCTTAACATATGTGTATATTTAATTCATTAAAATAAAAATAAAATCTATTCAATTGGCAGCAGTATGGAAGAAAAAATTTTAACATCCATATGTAGACACAAATTCAGATCTTTTTAAACATCTCTCATTTCCTTCTCTAACATTTATCATAATCAGTCTATATTTTGTAATGTTTCTCAATTTTAACAGTATAAAAAATTAAATTTTAATTTTTAATTTGGGACTATATTTTTTTAAAAAGATCTCACTATTAATTTGAAAAAGAGTAAATAACATACATAGTATATTCAAGTACATGTCACCTAAGAAGGTGTTAAGACATAGTCATTCTAATATTGTAACCAGATTATATTTCTTCCATATTTATGAAGTTTTATGGGTACAAGCTAGTGCATATAACACAGCTCAAATGATTTCCATTTTTTCCTTTGTTAAACAGAAAAAACAAAATCTAATCATTTATCTTTCTGAGAAGATTTATACCGATTTTAATACAATTTGAAAATAGTAAAAGCTATTTATCAGAAAAGAAAAATATTGGTGGTGTGCTAGAAACCTATCTGTGTAATGCTGAGAAAATAAGAGGAAAAGTAGAAAATAATATGTAAACGTAAACTGTTCCAAAAACAATGGAGGCATTAATTTATTAAAACATTCTGTAGGAACATTATAAAAAGTTAGAACTGAAAGAAATGAAACTTTATAGAACAATATAGTAGCTGACAATATCAAATTCATCCCCAAACTAGATATAATGGAGTGTCAGGAAATTGCCACTTGCTAGCCTATGTGATTTGTCTGAAAAAAGACCAGAGGAAAACACAGGTATTCTTATTTCCTGTGCAGTACCCTTGGCTTTCTAACCATGTCCTCATTGTCCTGTACAAAACATTTCTCTGATCAAATACACTGTGTTTCTAATGGATTTGATCCAATGTGGTTCACAGCACCACCACAGAAGGCTTGTCCTATGATGTCTGTACATCGCTGCACCAGGGTCTCATAACTCTATCCAGTCTTGATGGGCTCAAGTGCTCCTCAAGTTAATCTTGTCCCCTAATCATGTGTTCAACATCTGCAAACTATAATGCATTCAACTTCATGAAACATAGAATCTCATTGCACTTAGGAGCCTCAGGAGTATGTGGTACAAATTTTCTGTTTTAGAAATTAATAAACTAAGACTTTCATGGGTAGAGGAACATGTCACAAAGGTAATAAAAATGATGAAGATGATTTAGCAAAACGATAATGTTAATGATGGTGGACGTTTAATGAATGTTTACTGTATAAGAAACCATACTAAGTATCAAATTACTTAATCCCCAGAACAAGCTTATAATAAAACGAGTTTATTAGTTTCATTACACAATGAGGAATATTTAAAAACTTAGTGGCCAAGTTAGAATTCAGGTCTCTAGTATGACCAGATCTCTAGTTAGAATTCAGATCTCTAGTTGTCTACCTATCTGGTCTTAACACAGAGTTCACAACTCTAAGTACACAAGTATATGATATAATTAGTATTTCAATCTCTTTCCAATAGAACAGAAATTAAGTGAGAAATTTCCCTCTTGATAGTCATATGTTTATCTTATTCTGCATTCTTGAATTTTCTCAGATTTTCCATGTTTGGAAGAAGATACTTGACATTCACAGCATATTGGGAATCAGAATTCATTATTCAGAATACACATTATGTGTTACTTACTATCAATGACTCATATTTTACCACAAAATGAACAGACTGTACAATAATAATCATTTTAATTAAATATGGGCATTTAATTATCAGTAGGTATCTTGGGGAAAACAAAGGGAGATAATAACACAGTCTTGGATTTTTTTTTTCTGCTTTACAAACTACCTCATGAATGCAACCCTGCAGCAAATAGTAAACTTGTTGACTAGGAAGAGAAAAAAATCAATGAAACCCTTAAAAAGCACAGAGTTTATTGGAAAAGAAAATAAACGAAGTATATTCCTAAAGACAACTCTATAGATATTTAGTATGCCTCTACTACAATGTGTCATATAATTATTTTTAAAATTATTAAGCATATACCTAGTCCTTAATTTTAGTAGAGAATATGTTAGTCATTTTTATAATCCTTTTAGTTCTCTGTCTGAATTCCAATTTACATGTCGATAAGAAGAAATGCCAATTAATTTCAAAATAACTATAATTCTCTCTCATTTAAAATATACATTGGGCACATTTTTTGTGCCTGAAAGTTATGCTACAATTCTTGCATTTCCCTTGCAGTGAAATACATGTTAAATGCTGATATTTGTAAAAAAAAAAAAAATCTTAATATCCACCTTGTAGGGAAAGGGCAATGCAACAGGATTTTGTTGCAGATTATTCTGAATTCACATATATGTTTGGGAGCTGGATAAGAAAGTACAAGCATTTTTACAAGCATTATTTGCATTCTTACATTGTAGTTGTTGCCATTTATGTTAATATTCCTATGTACATATATGAACCATGTGCTTAAAACTTCTTCAAATTTCTTGAATAATTCCAATCTTTTAAAAATATTTCAACAAGAATACAAATGTACAGAAAGAGAACCCATTAGAAATGAAAACTAAATAATCACATTTAAAATGATATTCTGAGAAGTGTTATTCACTTACCTTACACCATCATCTTCTAAGGCTAAGAAATTTGTTTTTTTAAAATAATGCATGCATCTACTGAAGGGCACCTAGGTTGGCTCCATAGCTTAGCTATTATGAATTGTGCTGCTGTAAACATTAATGTGGCTGCAGGATGATAGTAGGCTGATTTTAAATCCTTTGGATATATACCATGGAGTAGGATAACTAGGTCAAATGGTGTTTCCATTCCTAGATTTTTCAGGAACCTACCTACTGTTTTCCAGAATGACTGAACCAATTTGCAGACCCTCCAACAATGTATGAGTATACCCTAGGTGCCTTTCAACAGATGAATGGATAAAGAAAATGTGGAATCTTACTTGGCCATAAAGAAGAATGACTTTATGAAATTTGTTGGTAAATGGATGGAACTGGAGAATATCATTCTAAGTAAAATAAGTGAGTCCTAAAAAGTCAGAGGTTGCATGTCTTCTCTGATATGTGGAAACTCATGAGGTGTTGGGGGTGGGGTGGTAAAAAAAAAAGAAAACATAGAAGAAAGATCAGTGGATCACTCCATTGTCTACCAATGAGGAATGAAGAGAAGGGAAAAGGAATGGGATAGGGAAAGACAGTAGTGTGAATCTGACCTAATGTTCCTATGTACATGTATAAATATACCACAGTGACTCTCATGATCATGCACATCTACAAGATAATAGTTTAAAAAAAACTATAAGAGCAAAAAGATCAGTAGAGTAGGGGGGCAAGGGAACAGGAGGTGGGAAGAAGGAGTGGGAAGAAGAAGTAAGGGGGACTGAATTAGAACAAATTATAGCCCATGCTTTTATAATTATGTCAAAATAAATTATATTGTCATATATAACTAAAAAGAACCAATAATTTTTTTTAAATGATACATGTAGACATCATTAAGAAGTTATGATTTAATAATGATTATTTCCTAAAGAAACACATATACTTTTTAAAATTTGAGATTGAATATTCTTTGAATATTCTTCAATAATTATGTCATCTTCTAGTGTTTTTTATAGAATGCCACTTTATTTTAAAACCTTAAATTATACTTTGGTTAAGACTGTGAAAGAAAATATGCTGGGAGAATGGGAGAAGCAATTATTTTCTTAACTACCAGAAGTTTTGAAGTTTTCACAAACCTCTTATGCTTTATCCTAGGAAAGCAGTACTTTTTTTTAACTCAAAAATTACACATTCTGAAAGTCATATAAGAGGGATAGATGTCAAACATCACTCAACCTTAGAGAACAGCGAATACAAACTATTGCAAATGGAAAGAGATGCTATTACGAGAATAAAGGAAGCCAGTGTAATTTGTTTCTTTATATGAGGTATAACAGCAGAGCAGCTCACTTAAACATGGTTGTATGAGCTGTTTTTCTGCTGGGCTATGACAGTGAGGGTATGTCACAGCCGGTCTTGTTCTTTGTTTCTTTGCAATAGTGGAAATGGAATCTAAGGCCTGGCGCATACTAAGCAAGCACTCTAATACTGAGCTACATTCCAGACCCACCCCTAGTCCTTTTGTTTAGACTTACTTCCAGATTTGGTCTAATTTGAAGCCACATTTCCATTGTGCAGAAACATGGGTGCCATTGTGACACTTCCTTCATTGTATACAGTAGAGCATACTCCCTAGTGTTTATTACAGTGTCACTAAGTCATGAAGACAAACAAAAGTTTGGCATCCTGTATGTAAGTTAAAGACTGTCACATATTCCAGAGAAAAGTAGACATTAGTAAGAATCAACATTCAAACAGTTAATATTCAGCAGACTTGAACACCTTGAGATCATAAAAAAAATGTAACACCAAATTAAGTCCAATAGGTAGAATTATATGCCTGACTTTAAAGATGCCAGTAACTTAGTAGATGTTTGCATTTTACACTTTTGGATGTAAATTGTAAGTAAAATGGATTTATTAATGAAAAAATGCAAAATTTATAGAAAACAATTAGGTTCCTATACTGTTGTAATCATGAATGAGTTAGAAAACAGAAGTCAAGAATTTCAGAATCACAACAAATTCTTCCACTATTCTGTGACTCTAGTTAGTATATTCATAATGACTCAGTTATTTCCATACAAAACAGAGAGTTTTTACACTCTATCTTGATAGGGTTATTATGAAAACTAATTATTTAATGTTTGTACAGGACTTGCCATTTTTATGGTGCATTACATCTGCAAAGAAGTATTGCCATTAGTCACTATGTAAGGAATTGCCAAATTTTTCAGCTGCCAGTACAAATGGAAAGGAGGACAAAGAATGCTATTGATGAGGGTTTCTAAGTGCCAGAGCAAAAGTCACATGCAGGAGTAGCCCAGCAGGGTTAAAAAAACACAGACAAAATGAGATATCTGAGCTATGGGACCCTGATTAGGAGCAGGACAGGCATCCATTCTTTCTTTTACATTTAGCACCCTGCCCTGAGAGAGTCCTCTATCAAAAGACTATACTTCTGTATTTATTGCCCAGCTCTTTGTATCTGAAGGTCAGGTCCATGAGAACAGGGTTGTCTTTATCACCTCTGTATCTCCAGTACCCTGAACAATGTCCAAGACACAGCATACGTCAGAGAAAGCTTAAAATACAGTTTCTACATGTTGGGTACTGGGTATGAAACATGGCTTAACTTGGCACGAGTCCTATGCTCGTGGTCCTTGAGGTCTGTACTGTGGGGGTAAACAGACAATATTCAAGTTAACCCAAGCACAAGACAGGATTACGATACATGCCATGAAGGAAAAGGATAAGAATTATAAGAAACATAATTTAGATAGGAAGTAAGGAACCCTGAGGAAGGAACAGCTAAGCTGAAGCCTGGGAAATGGGGAAAACATCCCAAGGAAGCACACTGCAGGCAAAGCAAATAATCTGGTTTGAGGGGATACACTCAAGGAAATTTTAAAGATGTCTACCCTATGTAGTGAGTCAGGTGGAGAGCAATGTGTGTGACATGAGTTTGACAGAGAAGGTAGAGCCCACACTGAAGTCTTAAGCAAAGTGATTTTAAGATGGAATTATCATATTTAAATGTTTGTCCTGGCTGTCCTGTGAATGAAATGAAGAGGGAAGCAAGAATGGAAGGAGATGCCATTTCACTTCCACAATGGAGGAGAAGGGAAAATCCAAATCTAATGGTTCTTCAGAAAAGGCTGGAAAGTCACCAGTAAGAGACAACAACAAGGTAAACTGTGCAACAGCTCATACCAAGTGTCAGTGCTGTTCCAAGGGATGTATGAGTACTAACTCCTTTAATGTTCATAGTGAACTAATCAGTGAGGACCATTATTGCTTTCATTTCACACCTAGGTGGAGTGACTTAGGACAGGTTGAATATTTTTCTCCAGCTCCTTTACAGGTGTATAATATGCAGTCAGCCAATGATAAATTTGGAATATGGACCTGAATTCTGTTGGCTGCAACAACATGAACTTTTAGCACTAAACTCTATTGGTCTTCTAGAACTCAGACTTTGGTGGCTGACATGAGAAATCCACTTCTGGCCATTTCAAAATACATCCAGCTGAGGAATTTCTGTCACTTTAAACTGAAGTGCAGAGGAGTGTCATTCCTAGCATTTCAAATAATTCCTTAAAATAGTTGTGCACTATGATAGGTCATAAAATCAAAAATTTATACCATCTCTGTACAACCTCCCTCACTTTGACTCCCACCTCCAGCTGCAAATGAGGACCCACAGTCAGGAGAGAAGGATAGGACTCAAGGTTGTCTGAACTACTGGACATGCATGAGATTAGATCCTCACAACAACTGCTTTCACACTTTATTTTGATAAACACATATATTTTTAAAAGTGCCTGAAAATATTAGAATGTTTTCTAATTTAAAACATTTGCTGGGGAACAAAGGTGGCTGGGGGTGGGGGAATATACACAAGTGCTTCTTCATCCTCTGAAGCCCAGGAGGAGGGTTAAAGGCCGTTTTCAGATTTTATTGGGGGATAGGAGGGAAAGAACAATCTCAAGGGAGAAACATTCTCACAGTTTAAAATGATCTCATTAAAACCTCACTAGCAATTGTGAAGAACCAGAGAAAATAACTATTAGATTTAAAAAAAAAAAAAAAGCAACAACTGTTCTCACCAATGTATCTTTGTGCATCTTTGTGCAGCATAATTAATGCTGCCAGTTATAACATTTCCCTTCCCAAGCCCAAAGGAATATTTCAGCAAGAGCAGGAAAAAAAAAAAACACCAAGTCTAAATAGCACACACAGGGACATATCATCTAGACAAAAATGTCTTTAATTGGTGACAATATGCCCTATATCACTATTACTATTCCTGAACATAATAACTTTCAGATCTGTTCATTCCTTGTTCATTCCCTATCACAGGCTGTCTAGGGCTTCAGCATAATAATGCGGAGTACCTAACAGGGCTTTCAATCTCCAAGGAACATAACAAACATGCAATTGTGAAGCTGTGTGAGCTGCCTTTTCCTTAACAAACTACAGAGCTCTTGGGAAAGTCCCAGCAGCCTCCAGCTTCTTTGGCAGACAAGGCTGAAGACCCCCTTCTGCTGAGCACTGGAATCACACTAACAAGCCCTGACTGAAGATACTAGGGATTAAATTAGTAGAAAAGCAAATCATTTTACAAATCGTATCAGTGATGCTATCTTTACAAATAACTGTATTTTTATGAAATATACAACCTATTTATCCTCAGGAAGTAGTAGAAGCAAAAAGAACAAATACGGAACACAAAATAACTCAAGGAGAAAAAAACGGCTCTATCAAAGTAAAAATCTTGAAGCACGAATCATTCTTAAATGTTATTTGCATGTGTTTAATTTTATATCAGATCCTGGAAGTGGAATGATTCCAATGGAGGGAAATCCCATGCTATAAAAAGCAGGTCTTCCACAGTTCTCACCTGAACTTCAAAGTCTCAGGTGAGTTTATTTATGGCCAAACAACTGCAACTAACAATGGCAGGTTAAAGGTGCACAACAGAAAGACCATAGCCAGCTCTGAGAACAGGAGAAGCTCTAGCTCTCTCCCTGGAGCTCCTGGCTCACACAGAAGAGAGGCTCCTGCAGGAGGTGAGATGGACGTTCATATGTTTTCAAAGATGCTGAAGAATACCCTCACCCATGATGGCCTGGTAGAGGGACTTCTTTAATTTGCCAAAGAATTAGCACAAACACCTGGCCTACTGTGATATGCTTGTATCCAAATGTAAAGAGCCCATGAGTGTCAAGTTGGTGAGTTCTGATCCACAAATCAAACTAGACATAAAGTTGATGATGAGCTACCAGAGGGATGCGTAGGGCTCTGTAAAACTGACACAGGGAAAACACTACCAAGTGGTTTGCTGCAGTTATCACAGCTATGCAGTAGCTGAAAAGATAAGGAATCTCAAACCTAAGATGTCCTCAAAGACTACTTCAAATGCAAGAAATGAACAAACAAAAAAAAAAAAACAGGCTTATCAACGAAAAGAGTGCGAGAAAGAGAAAAATTTAAAAAAATTAAAAATCACTGGTCAAAGTTGGCTCCTACAAAAGTTCTAGATTATTCCATATCATAGACACTGAGTTAAAAAATAAAACTTCTGTGACTCTTCATAATTCTGTACATCAGTGAACTATAAAGACCATTGTGATTCAATGTCTACCCTACCCGTTTAAAGATATTCTTGGTCCTTCACATTTCCAGGTTTAGCATCCATACACTCAACCAGCTGCAGATCAAAAATATGGAGAAAAAAACTGCATTTGTACCAAACATGTACACTCTCTGTTGTTATTCATTAAATAAAAGAGTATAAAACTATTACATAGCATTACATTATACTATGCATTATAAGTAATCTATAGGAGATTTACAGGAGGATATGTGTAGGTTATATGCAAATACTATAATGTTTTATCTAAGGGATAGGAGAATCTGAATACTAAGGGAAATGGATGCCAAGGAAAAACATTATATATGCACAGCCTCTTAAAGTTGTAAATTTCACAGTGTTCATTTTCCTCTGTGAATTTACATTTCCACTCAACTCCCACCCAATTTTATCCTCGTACAAAATGATTTTATATACTTGAGAGATCTGTTACTTTTGCTCATCGATCACCCAGTCCATGCTGTCTGGGATACTGAGGAACAGGGCACATGCTCCTATATTTGCTGCCCTTAGGCTTTTTACACCTCTAAAGGTGCACAACAGAAAGATATGAATCTCTGAATGGCCTTTCATTTGTAAAAATGAATGAAGTAAAAGAATGAAAGTCAAGATGGGAAAAGGGAATCCTGAAGCAAGGACATTTTAGGCAAACCAGTTTTAGGAATGACATATTGAGGATGGTGAGAATTGGAATGATGTAAAATCATCATGCCTGTACATCTTTGAAACCTATGGGTACCTACCTGGTAACCACCACCCCCTAACCAAGGCCCCCACTCCCACTAATCAAGTCATGGGCTTCCAAGAAGATTGCCAGTCATCCCTGTTTTAATTGCAGCCACAACCTAAATGTCAGTGTATATGGCAACTCACAAATAAATAGCAATTAACTTCTTTGAACAAAATTTTGGTTAAATTTCATAATTGGAGCTAATTCTTCTATGTGTTATATTTTAATCATAAAATTTACAGAAAACCAATACAAACCAAACATAATTAGTTATTATAATTATTGAGTTTGGTAAATTATCTAAGGTCTACAGATCAAAGAATAGTTTTTTTTTTTTTAGAATTTTAATATTTATTTTTTAGTTTTCGGCAGACACAACATCTTTGTATGTGGTGCTGAGGATGGAACCTGGGCCGCATGCATGCCAGGCGAGCGCGCTACCGCTTGAGCCACATCCCAGCCCCCAAAGAATAGTTTTAATATGATAAATAGTCAAAATGGGAATCAAACAAGAACTAAGTCAGATGTATTGGGAGGTGGAAGGTGGGGGTGTGCTTTCTCTGGAGAGTTTAAGGTCTCTGCTTCTAATGAAGAACAAATGGTTCCTAAGTCCAGCTTAGCTGACCAGTTTTTTTTTTTTTTTTAATATATCCTACAAGCAATTTAAGGAACTATAAAACTATTAGCAACTTCAGGGGAGGAAAAAAATACAAAGAAACCTCTGAGTTTCTTTGCAATGCTGGCAAGCTTTGGATTACTTTTCTACTTTAACAGACCCCAATTGGAATAGCAACATTTCTTGTAAATTAAACAAATGTATAATGTTTTATTTCTCCTAAAGTAGCAGCTGTAACTTCTGTTTTCTTGACTGCTATTTTATTTATTTATTTTTTATTTTCTACTTACTGAAAGGTGTTTCTGTTTCTACCAAAGTTTATAATGGGTCAATAAAATCTGATCATCATAAAACTTTGTCTATATTTTAAATATGTTGATAAACCTGTTTCCTAAATAATTGATAGGCTCTTTTGGCATATATATATATAATGTAAGTTTCCTTTATATATTAGCAACTCTTTCAGTTAGAACTGCAATGAAAACTAAACAAAAATAATTTTATTAGCCATCTATTCTTTTTACTATAATACTATATTGATTATTAGAATATGATATTAATTATTAGAGTGAAAGGTAGAATAACTGGAAATTGATAGTGTTTAACTTTCTTAGCTGCAATTACTGATACTTAATTTTGACAAAAGAAAGCACAATTGGTGACATTATATTTTAAAACATGAATTAAAATTTGATTCTTAAAATCACTGAACCTTCCTATAGATGAAATGTGTTTTTTTTTTTTCATATGTGAAATTCAGTATTTTAAAGTAAATGTGACATTAAGTTAACTTGATGTTTGAAAGCATACCTTTTAGGGATCACTAATTGTATTATCTTTACTACCAAACTACTTATACTGTTTAGTCATGAAAATCTTGAAAATGATGTCATTTCTCTTTCCTAAGAAGCAAAAGAATCAAAGGAAAAGAATTTCAGAGCATCATCACTAGTAAATGAAAAACCACAATCACTAAGCCTATGACATTCCAGGATTTGAGGGGATCATGGGCACATGGAGAAAAGTAATTAACAAAGAAGAAAATGAAATGGGTACCCTACCAGGTGACAAGTGACATTAGAGACATGTATATTCTTCTCTCAAACACTATAAATAATTGACAACTACTGCAATTATAACTAATTGATCTAAGAAATACTTGAAATATTGCCCCATTTCTCACAAGAACGAGAGCAGGGTATGGGGCCATACTGGCAATTAAAAATATTATTGGGCTCATATGGTTGCATAAATTCAGAATTAGGATCAAAGTAGCAACTAAACAAAAGTAAAGACATAAGAAAAGCCAGATTAATAAGTTAGTCTCTAGTACAATTTTTTTGGTACACTGATGGCTAGGAAATGAACTTCTGAAGATTATTCATGCTAATTGATGAGGCCTTCTGCACTTAGAAGATGTTTTAATATTTTAATCCAGTTTGAGTAATTTAACATATGTGACACTCTACTAACTTTAGCATTGAAAAGAAATTCACGGGCTAAGGCTGTGGCTCAGTGGTAGAGCACTTGCCTGGCATGTGTGAAACATGATCGTCAGCACCACATAAAAAATAAAGTTGTTTTTTTTTTTTAAAAAAAAAAGAAATCCATACCTTAATCTTCCAGATTATAATCAAAATTGACAGACTGTTGAGGCAGTTGCAACTTCTAGTTAACCACATCTCACATACCTCCATTATAAGGTTTGGTAATGCATGTCTATAAACTAGACTTTACAAAAAAGAAAAAAAATAAACAACCATCATTTTCTCTACCTCCAAACCCCATGCCAATTATCTTTTTTATTTATACATCTTTGATTTTAATTCAGTAAACAGACATTTGAATTCTTACTTAGAGGGCATGTGAAAAACCGAGGCCTACATCTATTTTGAGACATTATTCTACAATAACTGCTTGGCCAACACCACTCCCAAAACTCACTGTCCATAACTCCACCTCTCCAAAACCTACAGCCTTTCCCACCTGGACCCTATTTCCTACCTCTTACTTTCGTCCCAAAGACTAATAGTCTGTACATGAGAAAATTTAGATCCACACAGAGAATATAAGCAGTTAAGGTGAGTAGGTGTTAGTACGTGAAATAAAAGTTTTATGGAGTAAAGGCATAAGAGATGTGATGAACATGTTACAGAATTTAATTTCAATTAGAAGGAAGGCTAAGATAGAAGCAGATTGTTTGGGATGTGAATTTTCCAGCGCAAAGGGAATTTTAAAGAAGATTTTCAGTTTAATTCTAACAGAGAAGGATTTATTCTTATATTCTAAAGTTTTATATTTTGGAGACATGTCAGAGATAAAAGATAAGCAATCTAATCTACATTCTGTGATCTTATTTTATATGAATATCATTTCAAAACTTGAATGTTTTAGTTAAAAGGAATTTAGAGATCTCTTTAGTCCAAGTCTTTTTTTTTTTCCATTTCAAAGGTGGAAAAATTGAGTTGCTAGGTTAAGTAATTGGTTTAATGCTATAATAACCCAAATAGTTTAAGAAAGACCATTGACTTAAAATCAGATTACCATTACCCATGAAAACTTGAACAGATTCCAAAGGTAACAAAGGAATTCTAATTTTAAAAAATTCTTTAAAAAAATTTTTTAGATGGAATTAAGACAATTTCTGAAGGAGCTCTAAGTGGGACTTTAATGAAAAGTCCTTGGAAACCATAAGATTTGATTGAGGTGGCTCCCTGGGGTAGGGTGGTGGGGGAGGTTGCTTATTTTACAGTTTGCCTCTTAAAGCAACCCCAGAGTCTCAATACTTAGAAGAAAATTATATTAATATAGTAAGTAATATCACTATATTAAGCATTAACCACATGAGGAAATTAACTAAACCTATTCCTGTAACAACCACTTAAATTTGATACTATATCTGTTAGTTTACTTTCAGTTTTAAACATCTTTCAAGCTCAAGAATTTCATTCTCAGGCTCACAAATTTAGGTTGAAGACAATGTCACCATAATCACTAGCTGTCACAGAGATATAAGGCCAATACTGATCAAATGAATGGTTCATTCTGTCATCATGACAGCTTTAAAAAGTGACAGCTCTCTTAAGAATGACTACCTACTTTAAAATGAAAAGGCACCAAAAAAAAAATAATTTGCTGGTTTAGGTTTCTTTTTTAAAGTAAAAGACTTACTGTATCAGAAAGGTAGAGTTGTAATTTTGCTTCAAATTGTGGCATGTCATCTATATCTGTTACAGATTTTTTTTTTCAAATGTGTATTTTAGACTTACCTTTTTATTGTTGATGTTGTTATAATTTTGATTTTTTTTTTTTTAATAGTTGCAAGCTGGAGACTTACATTTGCCAGGCTACCACTGCACCACTGAGCTCTGTCCCTGCCCCCAGCTGCGTTTTTACTGTCTAAAACCTAAGGCACTGCATGGGCAAAGACCAGCACTTCCCCCTTAACCTTCACATGATTGCCTCAAGGTCTTCCTTCAAGGTCTGTCTATGCAGATCATTTGGGGATTATATTCTGCCCTAAATCTTGTAGCGAGTCAACTGACTTTCATTTGAAACTGGGTCCAACAAAAAGTTTTGATTGTAAATGAGGGAAAAAAAAACAAAAATAAAATGATTATTTAAATATTTTCTTTTAAATTTAGAAACATTAACTATATTATTAAAAATAAATTTGCAGGGCTAGGGTTGTAGCTCAGTGGTGGAGTGCTTGCCTAATGTGTGAGGCACTGGGTTTGTTCCTCAACACCAAATAAAAACTAATAAATAAAATAAAATTGTTATGTCCATCTACAACTAAAAAAAATTTTAAAAATAAATTTGCATTTTATGAGATATAGTTATCTCTATATATAACTATGTTAGATGTTTTAGATATTACCTTAAACTTAAAAAAAAACCCTGCTTTTGAAACTTATTAAAGACACTTTATGAAGATAATCTTTTTATTAAGAGAAAGAGTAGAAGAAAAACTCTCCACATAAAAGGAAAGAGAAAATAAAGTATATATTTGGATTATTATAGTAAGAACTAATATTTAACAGAATAGCACGCTAATAGGGTGGTCACTCAAAATGTATGGTTTAAGATAAATATATGAGAAAGCCAAGGGGATCCAATTTTATTTTATGGTGTACTACAATAGAGGGCAAAGCTCATTAAACAGATGGCACTCAGGATTTCTCAATGAATTCAGCATCTGTGTGTACATGTTGCATAAATGCCAATTAAAATGTGTCCGAGTAAATTTACATCCCTTGCTGATAGAAAGCAAGCCAATCTTGCTGGCTCAGGATCAAGGTTAAACTTAATCATCTGCTGAACTTGCAGCAAGTTGCTCTCGAATTGTACAGAAATTCCCTGAGAAATAATAAAAACAGAACTCCTATTGATTTGTATTTATTTACATTCATAACTCATTTCTAAAGCCTTGGACCAGGGCTCAAAGGGAAAAAAGTTATTATTTGTGTGACTTGGCCAAGTACACTTTTGACCACATTTCTAACAAATACGTCTTTGATTAAAATGCCTGCCTGAATAAATTTTCCTAACCTCCTCCCTGCAACCTCCTAGTTGAGATAATTTTGTTTAAAAATTATGCTTTCAAAATGATCTTGAACAAAGGAAAAAGGCATGTAGCAGTAGTATCTCTCACTTATATAGGAAGGATAAAGCATCTGCCTCAGATTGACAGGCAACCATGAAATTATTAGAAGCAATTCCTCCTAGAGGAACAAAAAAATGGAATGGAATCTTTTTTTGCACAATACTCTGGCACCCTCCCCCATCCCCAGTTCACTTGTACTTGCATATACTTTCGTTGGGTCACCTCAGATTTGATGTGTGTGTGTGTGTGTGTGTGTGTGTGTGTGTGTGTGTTTAATTTCAAGCTTTCAACCAACCACATTCTACAATGAAGATTTTTACCTTGTTATTAAAATAGGAACTGCATTGCAAAGAACTATTACACAATCACTGAATATCATGTTCTTTTCAAAAGAAGATAATGAAATACTCAAGATAAAATGTTAATTGAAAAAGTACATAAAAATTAGTAGTTTCCAAAACTATGCTGCATAAAACAGTAATTATCACAAAATGAACTGATCTTATGTATTTTCTTTAAAAAGTCATTTATGTCTGGAAAATCCTGGATATTTTAGTCCCAACTTGGAGATAAGAACAGTCCTTATTGTATGAAAATATTTCAAGGTCCAATGGCAAAGAAACCCACTTGATTATCTCACCCTAATACTTTGCAAACACAATTGTCCATGCTAATTTCATTAATTTTTCAAAATAATTTGAGGAACATCATGGACATCTTTCTAAAACAAAATCATTAGTAATATATTTGAGAAAGCCTGGTGTCAAATGTTTCTAGTTTTGTAAAGACACATAACATACACACACACACACACACACACACACACACGAGAGAGAGAGAGAGAGAGAGAGAGAGAGAGAGAGAGAGAGAGAGAGAGAATAGCTATTCATAGAGATACATGCATGTATCTACCAAGCAGTGTCAAAAAGAAAAGATAAACTATTAGGAGTAATGAGATTATGAATGATTTAAAGTTTCTCCTTTGCACATTCCTAAGTTTTGACTTGTTTTCTTATAAGTAACTTTATATTGTTTTGTAGAAGGAGAAAATATACATAAATCTAAAATACTACCCCATTTGCACTTATAAATTCATGTGATGGATTCTTAATGACTGTACTATAAATAGCTAAAAATCTGCAGTTGACTATGTAGAGAGGTTATGTTGAGGAATGAATCTCTTTTAATCTTTGTAAAAATACAAGAGTTTCTACTATTTTACACACACACTTTACACATTTTGGGAGATGAGGTCATTTGTTTGTTGTAAGGGGGAACCAGCTTTCCATCCTGGGTTTGTTTGATGTTAAATTACAGGGTCTTACCACTGAGCTCCAAGAGAAGCTTCCAAGAGAGCAAGAATCACATATCATATTACATATTATCAAAGTATATCATCATTCTGCCATACAATAACATTCAAGTGAAATTAATAACTACACTTCCTTATTAGCTATTAGGTGCAAGATATATGTCCTCAATGCTAATATTTACTTAAGTGTTTAATGCTATGCTAGGAACTGGGTTAACAATTTGTTATACATTCATCTCATTAATTTTTACCAGATCATCTTAACTCTTATTGGTGAGAAAGAAAAGAAAGAAATACAGAGATACAAAACTGGGAAACAAACCATATCAGTTAAATCTAAAATCAGTGCTCTTACCCATTTAATCAGCATCCACAGAATGGATGTGCTGGTATTCTAGTATGAAATATTCAAATTGAGTTATTTAAAAAAGTTTAGAGGATAAGCCTAGTTGAACTTTATTATACATGTTTATTTATTTTACTCGTATTTATTCAATAGAATGATTAAATTTAACCATTATATAAAAATAATGACAAAATCCCTACCATAAACCATTTCAGATTTTACTAAATTTCCAAAAAATGCCTTAAGGGAATATATGTTTCCTCAATAAAAAAATTTTAAAGTTCTTCAAAGATTAATATCCTATAATTTTCCAATTTGGATATGGATGGGAAAGAAAACCAATCCTCCTGATAAATTTGCTCTATACTCTGCATGGTCGTGTGCTGGACAATCCCCAACACTAACTCTTTTTCAATATTTTTGTCTTCTTCCTTATCTTCGGTCATAAAATACTGTATCAGACAAATAGTAGGTGCACAAAGTTGTTGATTACTGAATAACTGTATTAACCATATATCAGTTTTAACCCTGAATGGCTTTAATATTATGCCTCACCTCCATCTTGACAACTCCTAAGAGAGCAACATCACTAAGTTTCAATGCCTTGTTATTTTCTGAATACTTGGGGTCTGGTAGTGTTTCTTTCACAATAAGGATATCAACAAATAATTTCTGAGTAAATGAAATCATCTCATATGATAGCCAGAACAATCCTGAGAGGTCTACTTATTTTCTTAATAATTTTCTAACATAAGAATTTTGCCCAATGAAGAGTAGCTAGTTCATAACAGAGGACTATTACTTTGTTATACCTAGGCAATGTATAACCAGTTTCACTGACCAGTTCTTACCATTCATTAGTCATTTAGTTCAGCTCTAATACTACAGCTGGCCCATAACTGCAACAATTATAATTATCACATAATTTAAGTATTCTCACTGTCCTCAATGATTCCAGGTGTTATGATCCTGCACATTAGATGCAAATTGAAAACTCCTTCAGATGTTTTATTCTTTATTGCAAAAAAGATACTTGCTAAATTCATTTTAGTAAAAATTAAATAAATCACTTGAAGGTATCAGAGAAGATTTGCTTTGACTTCCATATCTTGGTAAACCATAGCTTTTACAAAACAACCAAAGATATAAGTAATTCAGATTGTGTCCCTTTTTGAACAAATGCATTAAAGCAACAACAGTTATTAATACCAATAGTCTTTAGTATGACTCATTATTCTACATAAATAAAAACATTCAGAAATGACCTTCTATTCGCCTTGCTAGCATTCAGAACTTTTTTCTCTAACAAGCTTGCCCTGGTTTCCCTGGTGCTATTTCACAGTATTTCACTACAGTTTAGTCGCCTGGCCCAAGTTCTGCTGCATTGTTCAGGGCAGAATTACTGACTGGGAACCATTTTGGCCTTGAATTACAAGGTTCCCCCACCCCCAGTTGCCTTAGCTATTGCTTTATTCAGTTTGTGCTAAGATCTGGGGACACATTCTTCCCAGTCAAGTCTCTCACAGTGGTTGAGACCTCAGCATCTGCTTTCACAGGACTGAAGAAGCTGGCAAGGGCAGACTATAGTAATTCTATAAACTTTCCCTTATGCAAACCTTTACCCTTCAGTGCTGCAGTGGAATCAGAATCTTATCATAACAATTGAACAGTATAGTTAGCATGTTATATCTTTATTTTTTATTGTCTCTTACCCCCACTCATCTATGGGTTTTAAGAAAACTTTTGTCTTTAGCACACAGAATAGAGTTAAGGATATGGTAGACATTCAGTAAGTGTCGCTTAATGAATGACTGAATAAGCGAACCATGAATCCCCTATCAGACACTCTCCTGTGTGAAGAAATTCTTTGAATCTCCATCAGAAATTGGCCCTTCATGGCTTTTAAAACGATTCTATAAACAACAACCAAACCTTTGGTTATTATTGGGAAAAAATGCACTCTCCTGCTGACATAAGTATTTTCCTGTGTGAATTAATTTATTTTAAATCCAAGTGCACAAAATCTAGAGGGTACTATGTTTGTAAGAGAAGACACGATGGGGTCTCACTGCCTGGGTTAAGAAACTTCTCTCTGCCACTTACATAGATTATGACTTAGACAAGTTGCTTAGCTTTCTTTTGTACTTGAATTTCCCTATACATATAAGAAAGATCACAAAGTAGCTATTGATGATAAAAACACAATTGGAGAACTGTTGTGAGGATTAAATACATTATTATATGTGATGCACTAAAATCTGTACTCAGTACACTGAATAAAACCAGAATGTTACCTATGTTTGCCAATGTAGTCTCATGTTTTGCTTATTAAGTATTAGTGGGTTCTCTTTCTAGCATTGCTACCAATATTATTAATTCCATTAGGAGTTAGGTTTGACTGAACTGGACCCCCAAGGAACTGATATTTTTAGGGTGGACAGTAAAATTGATTTTCTCATTATGCAAAACTGAGTACTAAACTCCTGACATAGGCTAACCAATTAGAATACATATACATTGTAAGAACAGTCACCTTTGGCTGCTAATTAATGTAGCATCAATAATAAGTTAACATAAATAAATTATTTTAATTGATTACACTCACAAACATTAACATCTGAGGAACGGAAGAGAAGGTTCAGAGAAAGTACACAGCAATGTCATTTTGAGGAGAATTTTAAAACAAGAGACAAAGACACTGAAGCAGAAATGAAGAATCATGAAGACATTCTTTGTTTGCTACACAATTTTCCATAGGACATACCTGCAAAAAAAAGAAAAAGGCATCTGGTACCACGCTGTTTTTCTTATTACTAGTTGTACTAAAATTAAAAGGTATAATTTACATTAAGATTATTTATATTTGTTTGTTGTTGAAAGTCACCAGGTAGACACAGACCCCTCATCTATAAAACCCCAAATTGGAAATGCTCTGATATCTGAAACACTTTGAGTGCTGATATGAAACCCCAGTGGGAAATTCCACACCTAACCTCATGTGAGAGGCTGCAATCAAAACAGACACACAGCACATTTTATTCAGCATTCCCAATGAAAACGGACCTTCCCAACCCCCTTCAACTACTCTATGTCTTTTCTGCATATGCCCAGATTCCTCCACAAAAGCACTGCCACAAATGGTAATAAAACAGACATGGTGGGCTTGATGGCCAATGGTGGGCTTTTTACTGTGTGATTTCTTATTCTCTGCTCTACGGATAAAGATGTTCTTTGTTGTTGCTGTTGTAGCAACAAATAGTCCAAATGGGGATTCTGGTGATGCTACCTTCGATGACCAGTTACCCTGAACACGTTATTTTTTTTCTATATTAACAGCATGTCATTTTTTACTATAAAGTATTAGTGTGTGAATGAGCATAAAACATGTTTGCATTTAGTAGCATACAAATTCAGAGTCAGGGATCTACTGATGCCAAATCATCATAGATTGTCCATATGGGCAGCTGGGATAGCAACACCTTTGCTTTCTGATGATTTAATGTATACAAACTTTTGTTTCATGCAGAAAATTATTTTAAATGTTATACAAAAATACCTTTAGGCTACTTATCTAAGGTGTATTTGAAACACGATGAATTTAATGTTTAGACTTGGACCTCATCACCAAGATATTTCATTACACATATGCAAATATTCCAAAAATCTGAAAAAATTAGCCCAAGTTAATATATAAAATCTCCAGAAAGGTGAATTAGTGATTGTGGTTCAAAATAGTTTCCTATGTGCTTCTAATATAAGAAATCACTTTTCTCCCCTGCTTTCTCTCTGTTCAGGGTTGAAATAATTCTTCTAATCCCTTTAAGTGGTTCTTATCCTCAGATGCACACTGAAATCCCCTGGGGATATAGAAAAATTTAGATGTCTGAATCCCATAGAAGACATTCAGAAATAATTGTTCTGGGATGCAGCTCAGTGATTTTAACCTATAGCCAAGGTTAAGAATCACTGTTCTAGACTAACAATATCTACATAGAGCACACATTGCTCCAGGGCTCCAGAAACTAATCCATAAATAAAGGACATTCACAGGAATTTTGTTAATACACATATCTTAGTTTAATACTTAAAATTTTAATAAAATATTATGATATTTAAAATATACATACTACTGTGGCATTAGTATATAGTAGCACAAATAAATAAAAACAATGAAAAAAATTGTATTAAATAGGAAAATGTTTCTTTCTACTTAGGCATGCAAAAACCAAATAGTCGGGATCTCTGCTGAATGCTCTTATGCTCTGTATGCTTTTATGTACACAAATGTCTAATACCTGATCTTCTCTCACTCAGCCTGCAAGTTTTGCTGGGCCAAATAATTATTCCACTCTTGTTCACTTCTGAATGACCAAAAATTAAACAAAACAAAATATTAACTTTATTGACTTCGAATTTCCCAATATATATTTCAAGATGATCATTATACTAAGTAATCTATAAAAATTAAGTAGAAATTCTTAATGCAGCTTGCAGAAACTATGGTTTATCTCCAAGCTGTACAAATTAATTTCTCTCCTTTTCATCCATATATTTTATGATGAAATGATGTCCCTTTTATCTGAATATTTAAGTCTCTCTTCATCTATGAGAATATTTTTTTTCTTTTTTGCCTGGCAAAAATTCATTTAATTTGCAAAAGATGTTTAAAACATGGCTCTTCTTTCAAATATTTCAGGATTTCTCTAAACAGTGTGAATTAAATGTCTATCAGAGCATTTATCACATTATACTGCAATTATTATCATACATGTTTATTTGTCCTCAGTAAACATTAAGATCCTCAAAGACTAAAATTGGCTTGTTCATCTTTACATTTTCCCAATATTTTACAGTGAGCTAAATACACAATAGTGAGTTAATGTAGTATGTTTGCTGAATAATTTCATTTAGTTTTCTCAAAAATATTATTGATTTCATGCTACATGCCAGACATTCATACAGGTACTATGAAAATAAAAATACAAAATTAATTTCTTATTATTTTTCAAAAACGAATGTGTGATTTTTTGTTATAAAGATGATCAACAAAACTAGCCATTATTCAAACCAACAAAAACCAACTCAATCTTTTCTGACCAAGATATCTTCTGTGTACTACACAAATTCTGTTTTCTTTACATTAATATTAATTAATGTAGCAATTCTAAATGTCTATAGCTTAATTACATTTGCATAACAGTGATCCTAAGGAAATCCAAGACTCTAAAATGCTGCCTCAATCAAAGATTAAGTTATGTTTATTATACTCTTAGGTTCTACTAAATTTTGTAATGTATTTTATAGTAATTTTGGTACTGAGTACTGAACACAAAGGCATCTTATCACTGACCTATAATACTAGTCTTCATCTTTTATTTTGAGACAGGGCCTCATCAAGTTGCTCAGGCTGGCCTCAAATTCACAATGCTGCTTCTGCCTCTGCCTTCCAAGTTTCTGGAATTACAGGTGTGTGCCACCATACCCGTCTGCATATTTTAATTTTCTAACTGCAGGAAAATTTCAGACTTACGGAATGACAGTGCCGGAAGAGATAAATTACTCAATTCATAAATGGGTAAACAGATTCATAGGAGTAAAGGTCTTTATAAAGTCCCATAATTAGTTATTAACTCAGCCACTGGTACAAATCATACCTCCAAATACTGATTTTTAGCACTTCTCAAACTATACCAAATTCTCTTGGTAAACTAGGATATCTGATCCCAGACTAAATTGTGAATTGTACTTCACTGTCCAAGGAACAGGCTGTCATTATGAATAAAACATTGTTTCTCTTTGTTTACATGTAGTGAAACTTGAGAAATATAAAACATAATTATGGCTCTATGAAATATTAAGTGGTATTGAACTAACATCTTTTTAAGCAACTAAAGAAAATGTGATGGTTAGGGAATGGTACATGATTACAAAAAAGATATTCTGAATAATAGGTCTATAATTCCTTAGATATAATAACTTATGTAAGCATAATAACACATAACACCTATAAAAAATTTTATCTAATTATTAACTTAGAGATAAAAGTTGCAGCATAAATTCATTTAGGCTGAAAGTGAATTCACTGTTAAAACACCCACTTACTATTCAATGCAACAGTTTCCTCATCTGTAAACAGGGACAATAGTAGTGATTATTATCTTTTATAATTAAATGAGATTACTTATATAAAGCCCAAATGTCATGTCTGGTATATTCCAAAACACTAAAAGTTTTAACCATAACTATTTTTATCAAAAACATAAGAATACATTATAGGCAAATGCTTTAGAATACAAAAAGAAGCAATTCAATTTTCGTTTGAAATCTCTATCTGTTTGGCCTAAGGAAACATAATTTAGTCTAGATACAGAATACATGATTACCACATACCTATGAATTACTACATTATAATAACCAAGTATGAAATTCATCTAAAAAATTTACTAATAAACTTAAAAATAAACTGGGGAGAAAAAAGACATATTCTTCAGGAAACAATGAAGTTCTTATGACACAAGGAATAAATGCATATTTGTCTACAGAAAAATACCAATAATTTCTTGTAAAACTTATTTTACATAGGTAAATTTTGTCTAAATATTAAATTATACTTACGCCTTCCTTCCTTTTAGAATAATCTTGGATGCCTTTAGTCATTTGCAGCTATCAGGGTTACTTACTCAATAATTCCAAAGGCGTTCTTGTGTGTGGGCTTCATTTTTTCATCTACAGTGTGAACATGTTCATCTGGATAATTGCTAAGTTCTTGTCCCATTAGATACTGCAAAATTACTAATGAAGTACCACCCTGAACAAGTTCACAGGTTATTCAATGGGACTGAAATGCAGCTCACCTTCCACCTGTCATGCTGTGCTCAGGGATGTGACCACCAAAAGAAGAGAGTTTTTTGCAAAAATTGCAAAGGTAAAGACTGAGATTATAATACCATATAAAAATGAAGCACACCATAAATATGTTGTGGCAAATTCAATCTTAAATTTCTCATTGTGTTAATCTGGTAAAAATTAAAAGTCCTTTAGGTCTTTTTCTTTCATATCTGTACTTATTCTCTTTCATTCTTAAAACAGTGCAGTGGGATGCTAACTATCAGTAAGGTGTCAGACTGCCTCTCTTTTTAAGGATCCAAGGTAATACCAATTTATCAATTTCCCCTGCAAAAAGGCTATTACTCAACTTTTACTACATCACCGCACTCAAGACATGGAACTGTGGGTTACTTATTTAATAACTTTTTAAAACAACTGTCTTTGCCTTCTTATTTGTGCTGCTCCTAATATATACCTGCTTGTATATATGACAATGAGACAAATGTACTTACAAATTCTGCCTATGATTCGATTCCTTCTTACATGAAGATGAATATGTAAATCATTCCTCGCATAGTACTATATTTTTTCTTACAATCTGGTTTGAGATTAACCTGATTCCAATTACTTCTACAATTTGCTATTCTTAGTAACCCCACATCTGTCCACCTTATATTTCACTGTGTTTATCCTCTGTATACTTGCACATATTAAGACTTGTTTTGCAAGGTATAAAGAATACGTAAATGCCCTTGTCAAATCATGGATGCATATTTTATTTAGCTTCCTTCTTAGCTCAGTACAGTTCACCACAGGTCGTAGTCAGTGAAGGTTGTTGGTTCTCAACAGGTAAATTTGCTAAGTCAAAAATCAGGACTAATATTTTTAAATGCTAATAAAAGCATCTCATTTTCATTATAAAACATTTTAACAATGATACATAAACAGCATTAACGTGAAGAGTATTTATTTTTAAAAATATAAATCAGTTGAAATACATAAGAGCACAGGTCCTATAGTCAAATCTTCTGGTTGGAAATTGGTTCTACGATGTACTACCCACTGCTTTTCTCTGCTACCTTTATCCTCTTTAGAAAAGTAAAGTTACTAATATTGTTTATCACACAAGTTTGATGTGCATATATCTTAGAAAAGTGACTTATTACTAGTGCTCTCTGTGCAACTTATATTATGTAACCAAGTTTAATATGAGCAATAATACCAGAAAAAAATTGTTGAAATAATGTTTCATAAAACAAGTTTCAGTGCTGGATGCAATGACACATGCATGTCATCCCAGTACTTGGGAAGCTAAGGAAGAAAGATTGCAAGTTGGAGGCCAGCCTCAGTGAAACAGGGAGACTCTGTTTCAAAATAAAAAATGAAAAGGCTTGATATGTGGCATCCCTGGGTTTAATTTCCAGTACTGAAAAACAAGCAAACAAAAATAAAACAAACAAGAAAATGAAACAAACAAACAAACAAGCTTCACTGAACTTCAGGAATTACTTCTCAATATACAAACAGCCAACTGGTATAGTCACAAATCATGATCACAAATCATGAGGAAAATGCAAATCAAAACCATAGTGAGCATTACCTTTTTAATAATACTATTATTAAAAAGAATAAAGATGACAAGATTGGTGAGAAAGCACAGAAAAGGGAAATCCTGCACTCTATTGGTGGGAATATGAGTTAGTCCAGCCATTGATAGGAAACAGCTGAGGCTCCTCAAAATATTGAAAATAGAATTATCATGGAACCCAACAATTTTGCCATTGGGTATATATTCAAAGGAATTGCAATCAGTATGTTAAAGAAGTATCTGTATTACCGTGTCCAGTTTCACAATAGCCCCCCAAATAGCCCCCCAAATAGAAACAACCTAAGTATGCATCAACAGATGAATGGATAAAGAAAATTTGGGACATATTCACAAGGGAATGTTATTCAGCCATAAAAAAAAATGCAATCCTGTCATATGCAACAGCATCAATGGAAATGGAGGTAATCATGTTAAGTGAAATAAGCCAGACACAGAGAAGTGCTGCATAATCTCACTTTAGATGTGCAATCTAAAAAGGCTGATCTCACAGAAGCTGAGCGAAAAATGGTGGTGACCAGAGACCAGAGAGAATTGGGGTAGGAAATGAGGGGGAAACCTCTATTAGTGGTTCAAAGTTAATTAGGAGTCAAAGAATCCTCATGTGAGTTGCACAATCGGGTGACTATAGCCAACAATACTGTGCACACTGGGCATTTCAAAAAGCTGGTGAGACAGTATATTGAAAGTTTTCACCATAAATAAATGATAAATGTTTGTGGATAAGATATGTTTAACCTGATTTAAATATATATAATTAAATGGTACCCCTGTAAAAGGTATTATTTTTATGTTTTATATGTCAGTTTAAATAAAATTAAAAATCCATTCAGAATAAGAAAGAATTACTTCTTGATATTCTTCTTAAAATCGTCAATAATTTAGGAATTAGTTTGTATTGGGATGAAACTATTCAATTTAATCTTTATGACAGCCTTAGGATCCAGGTATTATCCTATTTACCACTTTGCAAATGAGAGATCCTCATCTTAGAGAGGTTAAGCAACTAACCACAGGTCACACAGTTAATAAAGGAACAATTCATGAGTAGAACTAAAGATTTATACTCTCGGGCTGGAGTTCCTGAACTAGTGGTTCTTGAACCTCACTTCATATCAGAATTCCCTATAGATGGATTTGATAAAATGCAGATTCCTGGGGGGGCTACCCTCATTTTTTATTAACTTACTCCAGTGAAAGATTTGAGAGTTTGGTTTCTGACAAGTTCCCATGTGATACTGATGTTCCTAAGCCAAGAAACCACACTTGATGATCATTGTCCTAAATTATTAAGCATACTGACTTGACTGTTTAGTTAAGTAAACTATAATAAAATTAATTAGTAATGTGTAGGCATAGAATAGTATTTCATGATTATTGTAATATAACCACTCACAATGTACTAATGTTTGAGTGATATAAGACTTTAAAAGCAGTCTTTAATAGAGTCAAATCCAAGTACTATTTATTTAGTTGAAGTCAGAATTTTTTTTTTTTTTTAACTATCCAATACTGAGTTTTGGAAGGGAGATGATACTGATTTGTTAGAGAATGAGTTCATCCAAGGTACATAATTAACATAACTACTTTCACTCTGGTAGAGTTTATTTTGTGATCTGCTGGTCTACACTGTCGTAATAAAAATACGCATTTAAAACAAGCGATCAACTCTGTGTGGTTTTCCTCTAATAGACACTTATATACACTGATCCCAGAACAAAGTTAAAAATTTGAATTCAAAGGTCACTCTTAGGACTAGACTATCCAATATTGCCAAATAAAGTTTCTGACATCAAAATGCTGCTTCCCACTTTGGATTGATTTTACCTCCTTATTTTTTAAGAAGCATTTAGTATATTGATTTCCTCTGAAGACAGCCCTCTCCCTGTTACAATCTGAAATATTTCCAAAGCGTCTAAATATTTACCATCTTGGTGGTGTTTCTTTGTTTTTGTTAAAAAGAGGGAAAAAATGAACCTCAAGTCTTAAAGTATAGGACATTTGGTTTTATAATTGCAAAATATGAAGGTTTCTTGTTCAAATAGGTAAAACAGATACAGATAATAGGCAAAAATGGCTAACATTAAATTCTAAATTTATAAGATGTCACAAATTAATTGAGGAATCAGGAAAAAGTTGTGCCTCTAGTACACTAAAATTTTATAATTCCACAAATACATTATGATACTTAGAAAAGATTGCATACTATAAAATTTTAATAATGCCATGACTAGTTATAGTATTTAAGAAGGCAGACAAATGCCTCCACAACTTAGGGGAAAAGAATTATGAATGGGTTCATTTCACTAACCAAATGTGGGCTGGGCCAAATGCTAAGATATGAAAGATCAGTATTGTCATCCAAGATAATAAACATCTTAGTAAGGTCTGAATAAAGTGCTGAAATCTATTTCTAATAAGTGTTGATTGATCTTGGCAAAGCTAGAGAAAACGACCACACATAACTAAAATTCAACAAGTCATCACTAGTTTTGTGTCTCGAGGAAACAGAATGAATAAGAGCAAGACAATCACTTTTAATGATGAAAATAGGAGAAAAAAATGAAGTTAAGATATTGATATTGATAATGGCATTTGTATTTCAAAAGCACTAATTTGGACCTAACTTCAGCTTTTGGCTCAAAGTTCCAAATGAAACTAGGGTACAAGTATGAAACAGTCTTTTAATGAGTAAGAATGAGTACTTTTCCATAATCTCTCAGCACCTTAGAATAAAGAAGTAATAGATTCATTTTCAGTAATGATTTGTGACTGACATTTTGAGCAGCATGGGTTATATTTCACATACCAATAAAAATAAAGAACACCTTTAAAATAGAAACAATGGGTGTCACTTATGGTCTCAAAAATCCTGTAATCTTTTGTTTTTACTACATACTTTGGAAAATTTTAAAAGATCTGCCCTTTGTCTTACATATATTCCATTTTTCATACACTTTTGTCTTAAATGAAATCTGATTAACCTGAGAAAATGTTGGGAGGCTCTTGCCATCTCAGTTTTCCAGTGCTAGGAAGAAAGGCTAACATGCCCTTCTTGAGCTCTCTAGACTTTTAGTTCATGGATCATACACTCTTGAGGGGGAAAAAAATCCCCACTCCTGAAAACAAGCTCAAGTCATTCATATATAGAGCTGGCTATCCCATCTCATCACTTCCAGCCAGCACCACTAGGATAAGGATTTAGACAGTTCAATCCCATACATCCCCTCTATACCCTTCCAAATTTTAGGAACATCGGGGGAACATCTAGGAACGTCTAGTTCAACATCTATACTGAGGTCTCATACAAAAATCCTACTTTAAAAAAAAAAAATCTTTGTAACAAATTTAATTTGCACTCCACTGTAGCCCTATCCACATGCCAGGAACCTCGACAAAAACTGGAGGCTGTTTGAACTCCAAAAGATAAAACTCTAAATAAATCTCTTATACCTCTGATAGCCTATTTTTCCTAGTTTGCTTCTTCTTACTATATCTAGTATCAGGACACTAAAATTTGCTAAAACTTTCAGATTGTAGATTGTAGATCTGTCCCAGCCTCACTTTTTTTTTTTTTTAATAATTCCCCTCCTAGACTTACAGCTTCTCATATGCAGCTTGGAATTTTAGATCCATTGCTTTAAATATTTGTATCGGTAAAGACTCTCAGTAGCAGATTGCCAACATTCTCTACTCCATTAGATTATCATCAACAACCACCACCACCAAAGGAATTATCTCAACAGCAAAGAACGACAAGTTTTAAGGTAAGGAAGCTTCAGAAATTGTCCCTTCTCCAGGGCAGCAATGTTCTTAAAGGCCCCTGTGTCTTTCCATTCTCCAGTATTCACCCTTTATGTTTGCTTCCCCTTCATGGTTGAAAGATGGTGACTATAATTCTAAGTCTCACGTATAGTAAAAAATACCGAGGGATAGAGTGAGGAGGGAAATGCCATCCCAGACATTTGAAGTACCCATCATCAGACTTCATGGACAAGAAAAGGTTCATACATAATTTCAAAAACAAGTACTGTAAAGGAAGTGGGCTAACATAGAGATTTACCCTGGTGGTAGTAAGAGGTTCATGCTTCCCTAAGTCTTGCAGAAGAGAAACAGGCAGACCAGACCAAACACTTTTAATTGAAAGAATGGGAAGGAGAGTGACTGGTAGACTGCACACAGGAAGGATTTTCTCCTTTATTTCCCTGTCAATATTCATTTCTCTGTTGCTATTTTCATTCCTACAATGCTTCATACGGACCCATTGTGGGGTTAGGTAAGTATCAGTAGAATTATGATCCTAGTCTCTCCTGTAGATTAATAGAGAGACTCAAGCCAATTGGCTTAATTATCTAATAAAAAGAGCAGCATGGCATATTAGAAATAGTACTTTATTTCAAATAAAATTAAACCACAGAAGCTCACTCTCATAGTTAAAGCTCTGACAGTGACACTTCTGTGTCACCTGGGAAAGCCATCAACTTTGGAAACCAATATGCACAGGTGAATGTATCCTGAATCAAATGAAGTTGAAGCTTCAAGGCCCTTCAAAATTTGCTGCTTATACATTCTGACATTGTATTAATTTGCTCTAAAAAAAAAGACTTGAAATTTTTATGAACTTCAGACCCTAAAATCTGCATCTGCCTCTGTTAATATATCAGCTTTTTTTATCTGTACTCTATCGAGCACGTCACTTACCTATCTACCCACCTCTTTCATTGTGTTAAAAATTGTCCCACCTTTGTTGCAAAACCGTGATGAGGATCAGAAATACATACATAAAACGGCTATGTAGCAATGTTCTGTGTAATTATTATAATCATCGATATACAGTGTTCTCTTGTGGCTGCTATTTTCCAGCAAGACACTACTATTGCATCTGTTCCTGCCAGTTTGTCTCCAGGATATGACAAGAGCTAAGCTCTAAATGAGCTGAGCAGTCCCTGATTGCTGTCCAGAGTACCCCTTCAGCTGCAGGTGTTTTCCAGTTATCTGCTGTGATGTTACATTGCTCCAGGCTGTGCTACAGGGGACCCTCTTAGGGTTTCATCTGTCTGCCAGCCCTGGGGAGTTGACTTTCATGTAGGATGGTTTCTACTTCCAGCTCCACTCCCTTCCAGCCCTGGGGAGTTGACTCTCATGTAGGATGGTTTCTACTTCTCAGGATTGCATGAATCCTGAGACCTCACTGTAGAAAGCGATGCCCTACCATCTGGTGTGAAGTGTGGTACTAAGAAATGCTGATAGAATTTGTCTCATAATTGAATGTGGTGATGGTAGGTGTCATTTCCATAAACAAGACTAGACAGCACAATGGCTTCGTTGACTTTAATTTTGGTCTGGAATGTGTTTCTTTGTTTTCATCATCCTGTCATTCTTGCAAATGTTATGAGTTTTAAAATATGATTTATCACTTTATCTACTAATGTGCCATTATTAGCTAGCAAGCTGCTGAAGTAGCAGAATTTGATAATAAGCAATTTCACAAGTAATTATGCAGTCATGAGGTTGAGTGTATCCAAGTGCTGCAAAGGTTGGGTGGACAATAACAAGTAGAAAAGTACAGGGTGCAGGGATGAGCAGCCTGTGTCACAAAGAGAAAGGAATATTCCTGTACGGGCCACCCCATACCACTGATGAGAACAAACATTTAATGTTAGGACTCTAGACAGGAAAGATTCTAGAGTAAATTCATTTTCTTCCTCTCATAGTTTGTATTGATTAAAATGAACTTACAATCAATATTAACAGTGTCCACTATCTGTTGAGCAAACTTATGAGTAAGTAATAATATCAGTATTTTATACAAGAAATAGTCTGAAAGTTGTTATCAAACAGAGCTAGCAACTTGGGGGAGTTGGACTGTAAACATGAGTTCATTAGATTCCAAAAGCTTCATTTTAGTTCACTGTCTTTTTTTTTTTTTTTTTTAACATTGAGTTAAAAAGTTCTTACAGAGCTAAAAAATAAAAAGTTACCGATGCCTGTCACATTCACTAGCCTGGGCTGGGAATCAGGTTTCCTGCATGTTAAAATTATTCTACAGATAATTCTGATGCACACTTTTAATTGTAACCCTTTGGTTATATTTAGACTTACAAGAATAATCATAAAATGTCACTGAAAGAGACAGCAACTAGGCGGGCAGAAATCTCCTAAACCTGGGGTCTGAATGCCAGTATATGATTTAACCATTTTTTTCCTGTTGAAATATGGCAGAACAAGGTTCTTCACTGTGCTCTGAGTGACACATAAACCATCAATGTCAATTGGGTTATTCACTGAACCCTAGAGACTACAGAAGACTCCAACATGCAAATGCTAAAGTTGCAGTATGCTATATATTGGGAGGTGAAGGTAAATAAAAAAATATTTGGCTTTTTAAAAAATCTCAAGGTGCTCATTCATATGGATTTGTAAACTGATATTCACATATAAAATATTCTTCTTCATAAACACAGGTAATTCCCTGTGGCCAAAAAGAGTCAGTCATTGAAACATATTTTTTTTCTTCAAGGAAAAAACATTGAATTATTTTAAAATACATAAATTTAAGTATATTCACTAAAGAATTATATTTTAACTAACCTGTCATTCACCAAAGAGGAAAATGGTATTATTTTGTGACTTTTTATAAAACTTAATGTTTGATCGTATTTTCTATTTTCTTTTTTATTTGTTCTTTTTATATATACATGACAGTAGAATGTTTTGGGGCATATGTACATACATGGATTACAGCTTATTCTTGTGGTTGTACATGTTTGTCGCATTATCCTGGTCATGTATTCAAATACAAAGATAGGAAAGTTAAGTCCAATAAATTCTACTACGCCTTTTATTCCCCTCCCTGACCCCCTTCCCTTCATTCTCCATTGTATAATCCAAAGGACTTCTATTCTTCCCCTCCTCACCCTCACCCTCCCTTGCTGTAGATTAGCATCCACATACCAGAGAAAATAGTAGGCCTTTGGTTTCTTGGGACTGGCTTATTTCACTTAGCATGATGATAGTCTTCAGTTCCACCCATTTATCAGCAAATGCCATAATTTCATTCTTCTGTAAGACTAAGTAATATTCCATTGTGTATATATACCACATTTTCTTTATCTATTCATCTGTTGAAGGGCATGCAGGTTAGCTCCATAGCCTAACTACTGTGAATTGAGCTGATATAAACATTGTTGTGGCTTCATTACTGTAGTATGATGATCTCAAATCCTTTGGGTATATACTGAGGTGTGGGAAACTGGGTCAAATGGTGGTTCCATTGCAAAATTTCTGAGGAATCTCCATACTGCTTTCCAGAGTGGTTACACCAATTTGCAGTTCCACCAGCAATGTAAGAGTGCACCTTTTTCCCCCTACATTCTTGTCAATATTTGTTGTTACTTGCATTCTTGATAATGGCCGTTCTGACTGGGGTGAGAGGAAATCTCAGTGTAGTTTTAATCTGCATTTCTCTAATCGCAAGAGATGTTGAACATTTCTTTTCATATTTTTGTTGACCATTTGTATTTTTTCCGTGAACTACAATTTTTCTAAATATAACCAAAGATCTGCACTCCATTCCTAATCTTAAATTCACAAAACTAAAATGGAAAAAAAAAGCACAAAAAATATAAAAATAAAAAACAAATTGGGAGGTAGTTCAAGAGCCCACACTGTGGAACCCAGCTGCCTATATTGGACTCGTGGTTCTGGTCTGAGCCAGCTAAGTCAATGAGGTCACATCACTGAACTTCACCTTATCTTAATTTTCCTACCAATAAAATGGAAATAATAATCATTATGTAATTTCATGGCATCATAATATACTATTATGTAAAACAAAAATATATAAAATGAAAATATTTTAATAGGACAGAGATATTAAATACTAAATATGTAGTATGCACTATGTAAATGTTGATTATCCTCACTGATATTTTAAATATTTCAAAGTCTGATTTCTAATAGAGGAGTATGGGACTTCAGAGTTGGAAGAAGCCCCTTATTTTGCAAGGAGGAAAAGGAATGCTATCCTGCATTTGAGAGTCAATTAAAAGGCACAGTAATGTTTAGAAGATAATGTGCTGAATAAAACAGAAGAGTAGTTCTATTGCGATGACATTCTTTACCAATGACAACATTTTTGGAGCTTTAAACAGGAAAAAATTCAAATTACTCATTTAAATATTTTTCCAGAAATGTATCTTATAAACAGCCTATTACAGTACTTGTAATTATATTTAACAGAAAACAACCCATACAGAAAATTGTTCAACTGAAATTATGCCAAGTGTTCCAACTATTGATGCATTATTTATATTTTCTTCACAGAAAACAATTTTTGGCCTGTGAATACATAACATTGCCTTCAAATACTGTTATGGTTTGGATCTTACATGTTCCCCCAAGACCCATATGCTGAAGGCTTGGTTGCCAGCCTGTGGTGCTACTAAGAGATGGTAAACTTTTAAGAGGTGGTGTTATGGTTAAGATGTGAGATGACCCCCCAAAACTCATGTGTGAGACAATTCAAGAAAGTTTTGAGATGAACTGATTGGGTTATAAAATGATCAAGCTAATCAGTTTATTAACCTGGATAGGGATTAACTTGGTAACTGTAAGCAGCTAGGATGTGGCTGGAAGAGGTGGGTCCCTAGGGGAGTGCCTTTGGTATTTATTTTCCATCCTTTGTTGAGCATAGTTCTCTCTGCTTCCTGGTGCCATGTTCCTTCCTGCTTTCCTCTTGCCACACCCTTCTGCCACGGTGTTCTGTCTCACCTGGAACCCCAGGAATGGAGCCAAATATCTCTAAACTGAGACCTCTGACACCGTGAGCCCCCAAATAAACTTTTCCCACACTAAAATTGTTTTTGCCAGGTCATTTGGTTGTAGCAACAAAAAGGCTGACTAAAACAGGTGGGGTCTACTGGAAGAACGTTAGATCATTGTGGGTATGCTATTCATGGGGTATTGGAACCCCAGCCTATTCCCCCGCCCCTGCTTCCATGAGGTGATCAGCTCTTTCTCCACCTGGTCCCATGATATACCTACTACTATGCCACCACAGGCCCAGAGACACAAGGCCAAGAGATCATGAACTGAAACTACTGAAACCTAGCGCCAAAGTAAACATTTCCTTCTTTAAGCTGTTTATTCTAGGCATTTCTTCATAGTGAGGGAAGGTGAGTAACAATATCTACCCTAGATAACAAACACTATTGATCTAACCTTATTCTCCAACTACAAATTCGTTTGATGACACAAGAAAAATAACGAAACAAGATAGAAGTCAGAATACCAACTCATACTCAGGCATTCTTTTATTATCCTATTGCTAAATATAAAGCTATGTCTCAATGTAATAGCACATTCTTTTAAACACAATCTTGAAGGCCAAAGTTTTAACCTCCCCCTCCCACAGTGGAAAATGGGTAACATTCTGGCTAATGAACCATATTTTTTTGACATGAAAGTTTCAAAAAATTTCACAGCCTTCAAAAGTGGCTTTTCATATACAGGTAACACTGAGACAGGGAACCAGATGCCATCTTTATTGAGATATCAAAAGACAATTTATTATAGAATATAGAAGATAATGCCAAGGTCATTGTCATCAGGTAGTACAATGCTTTTATGGGAAACATGAATGTAGTATGAAGATGGTTTATAATTATGTATAAGATATATCACGGGGAATTAAAATAGAGTACAATTCTAAACCAAAAAGGGGAAAAGGCCAATCTGCAGCTGCTGAGGTAAGTTTACAATTGCCACAGAGAAATGTTAAGGTCTATGTTATTATAAATGGGAGGGAATTTCCAGATCAGCCTTCTATGGAAGATAACTGTTCATCACCAAAGAGAGGAGCCACCCAGACATAACCCCAAGAGTTGGGGAAGAGACACACAGGAGCAGAGCAGATCTTTGACACTACACAAAGCCATCCCCAGGAAGCAACTTTTAATGCATTAATGATGCTGAATTTAATCTGAACTTCTAATTCATTTTTTTAATTTCATATTTTTATTGGTGCATTATAGTTGTACATCATGGTGGGACTTGTCGTTACATATTTTGTACATGCACCCAATATAACAATATAATCTGGCCAATATCCCTCCACAGCACTTTCCTCCTCCTTCCTCTCCCCACCTGCCTGTCCCTTTCCTCTACTGATCTCCCTTGATTTTCACAAGATTGCCATGCCCCCAAAACACCAACTTGATTTTCCTTTGTTCTCTCTAGCTTCCACCTATGAAAGAAAACATAAAAACCTTGACCTGAGTTTGGCTTATTCACCTAACATAATCTTCTCAAGTTCTATCCACTTCTAGCATAGACTTTGACACAACACACTAATTTTGAATCTCAATTCCACCATATACTAGCAAATGTGCTCTTCACAAGTTATAATACCTCTTTTTATCTTTTCATCATTACGAAATGGAGAAGATAATAGTAGTAGCTACCTCATGTTGTAGTCATGAAAAACAAAATGAAATAATGTAAGCACAATGTTTGAGATAAGACATCACCTATGTTGGTAATTTATTATTTGTCTAATAATCAGACATGAGCAGACAAAAATAATAGGGAACATGTTCCCAGTGTATATGAAATATTTCCCTTAGCCACATCTGGCTACAAATTTGACCAATGAGAGACATAAATCAATGAATCCTATATAGTATTGGAACACACACACACACACACACACACACACACACCCCTTTCTTAAGTTTGTTTACAGTGCAATAAATTGCCACCAAACACAGAAAGTAGATATCCCAAGCCACTGTATGCAAGAGCCAGCTGAACTTTCTCACTTGATGCCACATAGGTATTCTATAGACTCATCAGATTCAAAAGTGAACTTCTAATCTTTCCTGCCTTCTATCTTTTACTTTGCCTATTTCTGTTGTGCCCATTCTTGCTCCATCATGAATTTATGTTCAAATCCTTCCAATGTACCATCAAGTCCGAATTTCAATTCTACTTGAACTCTCTCAACATTGCACAGTTTGCTAAAACTCTTCCATTTTTTCTTCCTATTGAGTTACAGCAACCAACTTTCTAGGTCTCCAGACTTTAACCTCTTTAATTTCTCCTTCTCTCTGCAACATACCTGTGTTATCTAAATGGATATTTGAAAAATTTCACTTCCCTCTTTAATATGCAAATGGATTTTCATTTCTTTCAAAAAGAATGATAAAGTCCTTGGCATAATTTAAAATTTATACTTTGACCATTTTAATTTCTAGTCTTATCTCTCATCTTTCAATCACTGTACTCCATGCTTCCACCATCTGAACCAGTTTTCACCTATGTGTTCTTTCGCTTAGCTCCTATTTAGTATCTCCTCCTATTAAAGTTTTCCCTAATCCCCTCTAACTCTAAGACTGCTCTCTCTCTCTCTCTCTCTCTCTCTCTCTCTCTCTCTCTTTTGCACTGGGGATTGAACACATGGGGCACTTTACCAATAAGTTACATCATCCCCAGACGTTTTATAGATTTATTTTCAGACAGGGTCTCACTAACTTTATTAAGGACTTGCTAAGTTTCTTAGGCTGACCTTGAACATGTGATCTCCTGACTCAACCTCCTGAGTGGCTAGAATTGCAAGCATGCACCACTGCATCTGGCTGACAGGTAACTGCTTATGCTATGGTAGCAGTCGATATTTCTTAAATTTCTTAAATTTACATTTAGCCACCATAACTTCATGTTTAAATGAGCTTCCCATAAGACAAAAAGCTTGCAAAGAATAGTATCATTGTCATTGCTCACTGGTATATTCTTAACTCCTAGCCCATTTCCAGTCACACAGTATAGTAGAACATCCTGATTTGTGGTCCTGATTTCTGAAGTTTCAGTTACCTATGGTCAATCGTTCTAAAAATATTAAATAGAAAATCCAGAAATAAGCAATTCATGAATTTTAAATTTTGTGTCATTTCTAAGTCTTGCTCAGGATGCAAATCATCACTTTATTCAGTGTATCCACAGTGTATAGGCTACCTGTTGTTTACTCATTTTTTAGCCATCTCAGATATCAGATTGGCTGTTGTGGTATGAGAAAGTTTGTGTTTAAGTACATTTACTTTACTTATTAATGGCCTCAAAGCACAACAGTAGTGATGTTATCAATTTGAATATGTTAAAGAAAAGTTGTAAAGTGTTTCCTTTAAATGAATAAGTTAAAGTAAATAAGATATTCTGAGAGAAAACATTAACATTTTATGAAAGTATATCATTTTAATTATTCTATTATAAATTGAACTTTATCATGAGTATTATATGTATAGGAAAAGTATATCATGAGTACCATATGTATGTATGTATGTATGTATGTATGTATAGTCTATAGTATTTATAGGCTTCAGCACACACACACAAAATGTCTTCAAAGATTACCATTAAACAGGGACAAGAGGTGGGAGGGAAAGGGAGAGAGAAGGGAAATTACATGGAAATGGAAGGAGACCCTCATTGTTATACAAAATTACATATAAGAGGAAGTGAGGGGAAAGGGGAAAAAAAACAAGAGAGAGAAATGAATTACAGTAGATGGGGTAGAGACAGAAGATGGGAGGGGAGGGGAGGGGAGGGGAGGGGGGATAGGAAGGGCAGCAGAATACAACAATCACTAGTATGGCAGTATGTAAAAACGTGAATGTGTAACCGATGTGATTCTGCAATCTGTATACGGGGTAAAAATGGGAGTTAATAACCCACTTGAATCAAATGTATGAAATATGATATGTCAAGAGCTTTGTAATGTTTTGAACAACTAATAATAAAAAAGAAAAAAAAATGTCTTCAGACATCCACTGGGACTCTTATAACATATCACTAGGGGATAAGAGAGGACTACTATAAATGCAAAATAAATATCAAAGGAAATGAATTTCAGCATGTTCACTTTCCATAGTGATTGTTTAGACATTTTCAATTAACCTTCCTATTATCCTTATTTTAAAACTCTTTATTGCTATGATATATACATGGAATGGGAAAGTGCAATCAACTGTTGCAAAGGCTATGTGGCCCTTTTGAGTATAACAGCACCACCACCTGTGAATTTGCACCTTAGCTCAGCACATTCTAGCCTGCTTCTGAGATATGGTTACAGCAATTCAAAACAGACTATGTCCTAAGAGGATTTGTAACCAATCAGGAACAACTTCTTTAACCACTTTTCAAAGGCAGAGAGGTGACTTGTTTGTTTTTGAGTGCAGGTAGAGTTGAGGATGACAGAAATTACACACCCTTAATGTAATAAAATATTTGATTCTCTACAAAAATGAATTTGTTTTTCTCAAACACCACTAACATGACCAATTATAACCATAATGTGTCTTGGAATTATAGTAATGATTTGAAAATAATGATCCTAAAGTAATCCTAAAAATCAGATATGTATTTCCAAATCATGAAATACTTACCATAAGATTGCGAAATAAAACAAGACAAAAAGTGACCTCTGGATATGCATGCAATGACTGTTCCTCATAATATGAGGAAGCAGAGAACAATAGTGTAATGTGCCATCAGCTGTTGTGATTTTTTTTTCAGTTTTCCTTTCTCTAAAAAAAAAGCATCAAATAATCCAAATCAACTACAACTGTGAGAAGCCTGTGCTATTTTCCTCATATTCCACATGTGGAATTCAGTATAAAGAAGATATATGTTATTTAGAAAACATGGAAAAAATTCAGATAGATATAAAGGAATGAAGGATTTTTAAAGTATAGAATATGGTTCATTGTCATTCCAGTGTTACACTTAAATAAAATGCCTTTTCTTTAGCAAAACATACCATTGATATAAAAAGTTACTTTTATTAATGTCTCATGGGCTCTAATATATTTTCATTTAAGTGTCAAGCATACTGCAGTTGATGCACCAAATACATAAAATTATTAGGGAGTAATGATAGATATTATCAAAATTTTTTGATTGATTCATACTTCGTTTACTCTGCATTTACTACCCAAAGCCACAGGCTTAATAGTTCTATTTATAAAAACAAAGTTAGGCAAGCTCAATGTGAAGAACAAATAAATGTGAACTCATTTTTAACTTGTGGATGCATGCAGGCACACACATCTTTTTATTATCAGCATGCTCCCAAATTAAAATTGTTACCACATGCTAAGTAAACTTTTTCAGATGTTCAACAAAGGAGATCAAAAGAGATTTCATCATATATTTTTAGATCTCTGACCAGGCAAACATATAGGAACACAGACATGTCAAGACATCAAGTGATCCAAAAGGTACAGTAATTTGGAAATTTTCCGTTCAATGAAACTTCCAAGAAGAGTAGTTTAGTGTGCTTTCGTACTTTCCTAGCTGACATTTTACAGGTGAGACTGAGCTTGGGGATTTACTCAGTAGTTGCCTGGAGGCAAGACATGAGTGCAGACTAAGATGAAGAGGAGAACACCAATAAACTGAGATGAGAGGTTGCGTTCTTCTTGTAGATAGAAAAATCCCCAGACAAAGCATGCAGGTGGAAGGAGCATGTTCTATTTGAGGCTATGAGAAAAACAGCTTGAATGATTTTCTACCAGAATTCCCAGAATGATGATGTGATAGATAAATATCATATGCTGGAATCTGATGATGTTCCTGGAATCCTTTTTGCTTGCTACAAATTCTCACAGCTTGTCCTAAACCTCTTCAGTAGGTAGAGGAAACATAAAGGATGTGTGTGGGTCCATTCTCTGGTGTATAAAACTCAATTGATTTTACTTTTTTGTTCCATCCTTACCTATTCATGCAGTACATTACCAGGTTTGGGGCCATTTCTGAATCTAAGCCTAAGTACTACTCCAGTTTTAAAAATTGAAATTGCGTTTTCTTATTCTATCACTTTTTTTTTCCGGTACTTAGGCACGCTCGACACTGAGCCACATCCTCAGCCCTATTTGCTGAGGCTGGCTTTGAACTCTCAATCCTCCTGTCTCAGCCTCCCCAGCCAGGGGATTACAGGCAGGCGCCACCATGCCCGGCTTTATCGGTTTTTAATCCCTATCTTGTTTCTCCACTTGGTGTCTGGTCATGGTCTTCCTTTTACTCATCTCCTGGTTTTTCTCCACATTCAGCAACTGTGATTGGACTAGCACACCTTCTCCAGCTTCTCATGCACCTCACCTGTCCCTGACCTGGCTGGAGCATCTCCTTTAACACTGTATGTGGCTTTACAGTAGGCACAGGTGTCTCACTCACAGTACAAGAGTGTTATTCTTGTTCTAGAAGGATTTTATAATAGAATAGCTGTTATTAACCTTTCTCATATTCTTCCTTAGAGTAAGGTGTACTTTTTGATTATGTTTCTATTAAAGTACAATGTTAAGGGGCTGCAGTAATAGCTCGGAGGTACAGCACTTCCTCACATGTGTGAGGTGCTAGGTTCAATCCTCAACACCACATTAAAAAAATAATTAATTAAAGGTATTGTGTCCATCTGCAACTAAAAAAAAGAAATTTAAAAACATAACATTAAGTCCTGCAATACTTCTGGGAAAAAAGTAGATGTATAAAGCCACTCAGAAACAAATCAAGACAAGATAACTAAGACAAAAAGACCTGATCAGTGGCAATCAGGAAATTGCTATACTTTTTAGAATCTCTTATTGGACTCTTAAAAGACATTAACTTATTATGAAAGAAGAGTAATGAACAAATTTAATAATATGCTCAAGAAAGTTAACTTGGAATGAAAAGGGGACCCCAAAGGCATTTCCCTCAATCTCAGAATAGTATGTTACCCTCGCCAGCAATAACAAAGCACTAATAATAAAATAATACTAATCATATTTGTGAAGATGGCATACTGAAGGTTTTTGTTGTTGCTGTTGTTTTGGGTACCAGGGACTGAACTCAGGGGCACTCGACCGCTGAGCCACAACCCCAGCCCTATTTTATATTTTATTTAGGGATAGGGTCTCACTGAGTTGCTTAGTGCCTTGCTTATGCTGAGGCTGGCTTTGAACTTGCCATTTTCCTGCCTCAGCCTCTGGATGCCCTGAGATTATAGGTGTGGTGCCACACAACTGACCATGAGGTTTTTGAAAGATAATTTTAATTAAAAAAAAAACACACAAGTTGAAAAGCTGAACTCAAGAAAATATGAAAGTGTTCATGAAAAGAATGAATACTGAACCTCTTAATACTCTCTGCTTTTTGGTGGAACAAATGATTTACTCAGCTAAACACAGGTATAGAGAACTTATTACTGTGAGGCAGGGTATGGCTGTTCAAGGGCTTAAGGGAGTCAAATTATAGATCCAAAGTTTTATTAAAGGAAGTTAAAGACTGTGTCAATATATTTGTCAAAAAACTTCATGGATGTATCACCACAGAATGGATTCTGGATCAGATTAATTAAGCATTAACATTTTTGCTGTTTTTGTTGAAATTTTGTTAAGCACAAATTTCTATATCAAGTTATTTTCTAAAGCTCTAAGATTAAAATATAGAATACTCTGTTCATAATTTTAACCCTGAATCTTTATAATCAGATATATTCAGTATTTCAAAATGAAGAGTTTATATCAAAAGACACTGATTTCCAAGTTTAAAATTTCAAATCTATCTTCTTTAATAATTCTCTTTACAATCATACCCTATTACTGCCACTAACAAAACACATATCTGCAAAATGAAAATAACATAATTGAGTTTTTTATAAACATTTAATTGGAAAAAATAATTGCTATAAATATGCTATATAAAATATAAATGAAAAACAAGTGGTTCTATGTAGATAATGACGTAACATAGAAAAGTAACAATAGTTCTAAATATAATATGGGGCACATTCTATATGTCACTCTTTTAACAATTTTAATTTCTTTGTACAGTTACAACAAATCAGGATGAAACTGGTTTGAGAATAAAATGCCACAAGTAATTTAAAAATCAGAATATTCTGTAACATTGGGGGTTCATTTACATATATGAGGACACAACAAAAAAATGAAGAGGAACCACTTCCTATGGGTTCATGATGATGTTTTTAAACACTTGATGTCACTTTACTAATCAATGTCACTTTTATATTAAAAGTGAGATTATATTAAACAGCATTTAAAAGATATTTTTTCTTAAACTGATCTACCCTAAAGAGGTCTCATACATGTCAAGTTCTTCTAAACAAGAGGCAGTTTTTCTGGCTATTATTTCTGTTACTTTGCAATTCTGCAGATGACTCAACAGTCTAAGTTACACTAGGAAGAGATTTTTATGAAAAGCAGAGTAGTTTTACAGGGAGTGAGAAAGTTCCCAACTAGATTCAAAAGAATTTCATTTAATTAGAAAACTTCTCTAGCTAATTTGCTACAATAGCATGCTCCCCTCATAGACCAATTCTACTATCTAGCTGAAGAATGCACAGTTTATGGGGGAACATCCTCAGAGTGATACAAAAGAGTGTCATTTGTCATATTACCAAGAACCAGAGAGAAAGCTTTCAAGATATGATCATTCCAATTTTCCAGGATATGCGAGGAACTAAAAAAACTGAACATCAAAAATCCAAATAACCCACTCAATAAATGGGCAAAGGAACCTGTACACACACTTCACAGAAAAAAAATACAAATGGCCAACAACTGTATGAAAAAATGTTCAACTCAGTCCAGTCAGAATGGCATTATCAAGAATACAAGTAACAGTAAATCTTGTCGAGGATGTGGGGGGAAAGGTACACTCACACATTACTGGTGGGACTGCAAATTGGTGCAACCACTCTGGAAAGCATTATTGAGATTCCTCAGAAAACTTGGAATGGAAACACCATTTGACCCAGTTATTCCATTCCTCAGAATAAACCCAAAGAATTTGAAATCATACTCCTATAGTATTGTAGCCACCTCAATATTTATAGCAGCTCAATTTACAGTATTTAAGCTATGGAACCAACCTAGATTTGCTTCAATAGATGAATATGTAAAGAAAATATAATACACACACACAGTAGAATATTACTTAGCCTTAAAGAAGAAGGAAATTATGGCATTTGCCAATAAATGGGTGGAACTGGAGAATATCATGCTAAGTGAAAAAAGCCAATCCCTCAAAACCAAAGGCTGACTGTTCTCTCTGATATGTGGATCCTAACACAAAAAAGGTGGGTAGGGGGAGAATAGAAGTTAATTTGATTAAACAAAGGGGAATGTAGGGAAGAGAAGGGGGGATGGGAAAAGGAAAGACAATGAATTGGACATAACTTTCCTATATTCATATATGAATATATAACTAGTGAACTCCACATCATGTACAACCACAAGAATGGGATCCTAATTAGATTAAATCATATTCCATGAATGTATAATACCATGTATATCTAAAAAGAACAAATAAAAAATTTTTAAAAGATATAATCATCCCAACTTTTTTTTCAAAAGTAAAAACTAGACAGCAAGATCTTCCATACATGGAGAAACATGTTTCAGAGCCTGTTCTAATCACTGGAAAACAACACAAGCCTAAAATATCACTTTGCCAAGGTATACGAAGAACAATTCAGGTTTGCTGGGCATGCGGGTATACACCTGTAATCCCAGCTACTCAGGAGATTGAAACAGGAGGATCACAATTTCGTAGCCAGTCTGAGCAACTTAGAGAGATTGTATCCCAAAATAAAATAAAAATGGCTCGTGATATGATTTCAAATATGTAATTTAAGATACATCTAAGGAGTTGGACAGACTCATTAAGCTATCTGGTACAAAAGCAAAACAAAAGAAAAACAGATTACAGTTTAAAGATATACCTATTTTTCTTTATCAAGCTTAGTTAATTGTAATTCAATAAATATGTGACTTCAATCCTATAAAAGACTTTCATGGAAAGGTGGTATAGAAGGAACATAGACTATCCTCCTCCTCCTCGTCACCATCAATGACATCACCAACATTTTAAAGCCTTTAACAAAGTTGTTTCAAGTTTGTCCTTTCCTTTTGAAGGGATAAAGTCTAAGCAGACAGATTCCATATAAGTTCTTATTTTATAGATGCAAAAATTGAAATACAGAAAAGGTATATAAACTCATGATGACATGATCCCAGACACATAGCCAGTAAACATTCTGAACAAATACAGTTTTAGATAAAGGCTATTTCTACTCTGCTTTAGGAAGAACATATTTTCTGCCTTTAATGAAAAGAAATACCCAATCTGTGAGCTATACCACCTTCTAATGGGAGAAAATATGCCATTGCAGATAAAACACAGGTATGGGGGCTGAGGTTGTGGCTCAGTGGTAGAGCGCTTGCCTATCACAAGTGAAGAACTGGGTTTGATTCTCAGCACCACATAAAAATAAAATAAATAAAATAAAGGTAATGTGCCCATCTACAACTAAAAAAGTAAAAAATCAAAATTAAAATTAAAAACACAGGCATGTGCATTACATTCAGGGGCCTCAAGTTCACACTCCTCTGTTTCTTTGGTAAGCTGGTCAACAAGCATGATCCTAAGCTCCCTCATTTGCATATTGGAAAAATGCCTCTCTACCCCCCACTGCATATGGTTATTATGAAGATTAAATGAGATACATATGATGAGAGCTCTATGTAATGTCCAAAACATTCTATAGGCACACACATTTTTAAAATGTTCCCTTTCCTCCTAACATTAAAACATTCTATTCTGAGAATGTAACATTATGCCCAAGGGGATATATGCTATGGTCCTTGCTCATGACTAAAAAGAAAAAATTTAGTAATATAGAACAACATAATGTAAATATGAGAGAACACAAAAATATGAGGCACCAATAGCTCTTAAATAAGATGTCAGATTAGATAGAAAATGAAGGAGCCTCGGGTAGTCACTTCCTGATAGTTATTTTCTGCCAGTAATTACAGTTCCCATTAGTTACTAGTCTTTTAATCTTCTACATAACATTCTTAAAAGGTCATTGTATCAGGTCTTATTTCTGAGATATTTCCATGAAACAATAAGTTCATGATCAATTGTTCCTCATTTTCCCCCTGTAAGCTAAGCAGGGGCTGCTATTGGCAGGAGAAAGAGTGACCTCACAGGGACATGTCAGCCAAGGGACTCAGCTCTGGCTTAGCAAACCAGCAACACAAAGTGTAGTTTATTTGCAGAAAACCAAAAGCTGAAAAGGAAAAATATCATTGGATCTTTTCAGTCAAGGAAAATCTTGGTACTAGTGAGTGATAAATTCTTAAGTGTGTTGTGTTCATTTATAAAGATTTGAGACTGTATAAAGTGACACTGTGTGTTAAAAGGTAACAACATGCAGTTTGATTTTTGAAAATCTTTTGATTTTTTTTCCTCCACATAAGAACCACATGCACCTAAATCCTGTGTGTCTCTTGTGCCGTAAACTTTGGTTTCTTTAAGAGTACACCAAATCATTTTCTTCCAGTGATTGTTAGATTTAATTAAAGCTAATAAACAAACCACCCATCAGCACTTTGAAATACCCTTTCACAAATAATGTCACTAATAATACATCCTCCTTCACAAATCATTGCATTTAGATTTGGTAAATATGATGAACTATTATTTGGAGATTTTGTCTGTTTATTTTCCAGGATTTCTACTATTAACTCCTTTGTAAACCCAAAATTTCAAAGAAATGGAGTATCCGGAAGTCTTTTATTTTTTTTCCCCTCAAATGTATAAGAAAATTTATTTTTATATTAAAAATTAAGTAAAGCAACTCTTCTTTCTCAAGCATTTTCACTTAAGATTTCGTCTTTCTTCCACTAAAACATTTTCTGTGTATAGAACGTAATTAAGGAAAACCACAACAGTTGTTTGGGTTTTGCCAGTGGGAATGTTTCAAAAATTAATACTTCAAAGTAACTCCTTTCCTATTGCCTCACCCACCCTTTTTGGCAAAAGACTCCTTTATTAAAGCTACTGCCTGTCTGCCCCAGCGCACACACACACTGGAAGAAGGAGCTCTGTGAAGGAATAAAAAGTTCTGGGGAGGACATTTATTTTCAATGACAAAGGGTCTGAAATTCAGCAACTTGATAAGTAATTGGTTATCTGTTCCTTGAGTTAGCTCACTGTAGCAAGAACAAAGAGAAGAAAAAGAAAAAGAAGGAAAGAAACCAGGATTTGGCAAAAACCTTATCTTCTGGTGTCTTCCACTGGCTGGTGGCAACACGTGCTGTCACCACCATTGAGTGTCAGTGTCTGCTGGTTGGGTTCATCTGCTTGGGGCCTTTTCCCATTAGCTCAGCACCTCGTGGTCTTGTAAGAGCTCCTGGAAGCTTCAGGTTCAAAAGCCTCTTTTGGTCACCAGAGCTCCTTCTGCTTGTTCCTGTCTGTGGCTTCCTGTGTGTGCCTGTTTATGAAATGCCCCTTTCCAAGTAACCACGGACTGCTGGAACTTTTACAGGATTCATAATGATTCATTTGATCTTCAAATGCTTGGAAAGAATCCGTGTTGGTCCTGTCCGCTTTCTACCACTTGAAAGTCTGTCAGCCCAATTAACGCATTCTCATTTCTGCTCTACCAGGGCTCTCTGTGGGAAAGTTTCTACCAAACCCAAGAGAAATTTACAATTTCTGAACCCCCTATTTTTTTTCTTTCCATGTATTTACACTTTCAAAGGTTGGGAAATATCTTTGTCAAAAGATTACTTAGGACAAATTCCATCTCCCTCCCTCTTTTGTTTCTAAATGACATAATCCATATGAGGAAGTCGCTAGAAAATGAAATATTATAAACCTTTTTCTTAATGCTAATATTTAACCACACAAATAGTGATCAGTGAGCCATGTGCAAAACAAATTTGATAATTTTCTGATGTACCTTTAATACCTTTCTTGAACTCTAAAGTTATCTTAAAATTTTAATTTTCTATTATTTGGTTCTTTTTACACTCATAATAGTATCTAAATATGAACAGGATTTAGGTTTGAGGATAAACCATTTCTAACATATTCATTATGGCATCTTCTTTTAGACTGACCCCAGTTCTCTTGGGGGGAAATGCATCGTTCATTATTATCGTCAAATGAATATAATACCATTCAATATCTTCATGATTTTTAACTCATGCTGTTTTTAGCCTAGATTCTATATGTTGCAATATACCTTACCAATATATGCATTTTCATCCATCAACCATATTACAAAATGAAGAACAAAGCACATAATATGTAGTATAGTATAAGCATACTGTATTTTGGCCAAAGACATACTTGCACTAAAATTATAATTATCATATACCTTGATTATACTCTATTTATGAAAGATTTTTGATAAATCATTAAAAAAATTTTGGCTCACTATCTCTAATTTTTGAGTTACCTGTGCTGACCTTCATCCTAACCAATATAGCACCCAATTCAAATTTGAGGGGTCACTGAAAGTTCTGAGGGAGAAGAGGTGTCTCAGATGGACAACTGATGGGTGAGGGGAGAGGGTAGGCATGAGAGGGTGAACACATCATGATGAGGAAATGGGATACACATATATGGAGAACAGAGCATGGCGGGCTCACACTAAAGAAACTTCGGAAAAGGTTCCAGTCTTCATGGAAGTGGCGAGTAGGTTCCAAGAGATGAGATGGCCACTAATATAAACAGGGCTGGATGAAGAAGGACTTATCAACCACTGCAAGAACTTTCTATTTGAGGAATTAGGAAGCCCCTGAAGTGTTTTATTCTGTTTTGTTTTTAACAGGGGAGAACCAGATCTGCATTACAGTAAGATTATTTTGGCAGAACATATGTAGAAGTTCATTTCAATGACACTGATATTCTTTTACACTGAAAGTCTTGTGCCAACTCACAACATGGAAGAATGAGTTTAAACAAACACTTTTGTACTAAAAGATATGAACTTGATATTATAAGTCTATGAATAACAATATCACTCAATTGCCCCTTTATATGTTCTTGAGTTCTAAGATGGAATTGGTGCATATAGTAACTTTGCAAACTAAAATTATATTAAATGCTAATTTACATAATGCATAATAAAGTTTCCTGCATAGTCATTAAATGATTTGAATATTCTAGGTAGGACAATGTAATTGTCTTAGTTTATATTACAAAAAAAGCTTTCTATATTTTTAAAATCAACCATTAGACAGTTAATAGGGACACAGCACTTGCTTTTTAAGATTTATTAACAAAGCCACCTATAAATGAGAAGTACATACAGTGGTAGTACCAAGAATTCTAGAATATGAACGAGAAAAGGAAATTGTATTCATTTTTGATTATTGTGTTCTCCACAGAAAATAATATGTTACAGTTTAAACAGTTTCATAGAGTAACCAAACAATATTTCCTCTATCTTCATACTGTTAGTCCTTTGTATAACCTAAGGTATTTCCCAAAGAAACCAAAAATCTGTAGGTGATGAGGAATAACAGGAAATGGGCTGTCAGAGCGAAAGAAATTTCCTTCCTATAGGCAAATGAGGCTTTGCTATTTTTCATTCTATTTTAGTGAAAAATGTTACTATCTTTCACTGAACCTAAAATGCTATCAACTGTAAAACCTAGCCTGATTTCAGAATTGTTGGACATGAATAAAAAAGACATAAGTGATTTAAAAAAAAAAAAAAAAAACACTAGCGCTACAGAAAAACTAAAGTTCCTAAGCAACTTTCTCACGGTCTTCTCAGAACCAAAGCAATAATGAAGATGCTTGTATACAAACAAAAGCTTCTGCGAACATATGGTTGCATCTTCTTAAGCTTTAATTTAAACATTTATATGCATACATACAGTATACGCATGTGCATTCATGCATGTGCAGGGCACTTTGTGTATGCGCGTGCACGTGGGCACGCATGCAAAGACTGAATTTTCATGGGGTGGAGGGCAGGGTCGGACAGAGGAAATAAGAGGGAAAAAACTACAAGGCAATGAATAGCCAGAATGCCATACCATAATATGAAAATGAGTTATAGCATTCTTATTAGCACTAAGTAAAAAAAAAAAATCATTAAAACCCAGTTAAAAAATATTAAGAAGATTTGTCTTTACAGTTCTCTGTCACATAACAATGACAGAACAGCAATAAATAATAATACTTTTATGGTGCAGAAACTGAAATTCACCCTTTTTTTCATGAAAGTTTATGAGAGTTTAAGTAAAATGAGATAAACATGTAGTGAGTTTGTTGTGCAAAATAATTTATTTTATAAGCTATTATATGGTTTTCATCCTCACAAAAATCAGCACTGCTTTCCCTGATCCATAATTGGGTTAAAAACAATGAAAATGAGTAATGTAATGTATATGTAAGTGTTATGCTGAGCTAAAGACAGAATCACTGACATAATGATGAATAAAAATAAAGTACAATGATTTTTAAGCTAAATTGTAATAATAACCAAAGAAGAGAGAGGCAAATGTCACAGTTTCAATGACTTAAAACATACTGTTGAAAAAAATTCTGATTTTAAAAACGGGTTGCATAATTCAGCACTCATGTTACAAGCAACTGTCCCAGGTTGGAGGGAGACGAAGGAAAATTTGGAACTAAAAATGTAAGACATATGGTCTTGATTGCCTTTCGCAGCTACATTAGGAGTTCAGTGTAAAGAAAAGCGTTCCAAACGCCAGCTTGTAAACTAGGTTTTTATGTGAAACTCTAATAAAACAGCAGCAGATGTTTCTATGCTATTAATTTGTTTGGGACATTTTTGGCTGGTTCCTTCCAAATCAACTGCTATCCCTTGTCCAACAACTGCAGCATTCATTTCTTTTTTACACAAGGAGAAAGAGAGAAGGGAAGCATTTCCTTTGGAATAGATAGTTCACCAATTGGTTGTATTCATGGGAAAGAGAATGGTTGCAGTTGTGCATTTCCCCCCTTAGAAAATGGTGAAAAGGTTCTTTTTTTAATTGGTGGACTAAATTATCTAGCCAAACCATTGCTGAAGTAAAAATAAAGTACTAGACTGTTCAAGAACATACATTGTGTAAAACAGCACAGACTCTAGCATGAAGACTACTTAAACAAACCTTGAATTACTTGATCTTCTAAACTTGCTTATACTGAGGTATATTACAGACAGATTCATTCTGGTGCTAAGTGTTGTGAGTAAAAGATCCTCACCTGGTAAAATGCTCACACTATCAGAGTCAATTCACTTGCATTCCTCCACTCCCACCTGTGGAATCAATTCTTGTTGCCCCCAAAGACCATAAGAGGGGCTGGGAATGTGACTCAAGCGGTAGCGCGCTCGCCTGGCATGCGTGCGGCCCGGGTTCAATCCTCAGCACCACATACAAACAAAGATGTTGTGTCTGCCAAAATCTAAAAAATAAATATTAAAAAAATTCTCTCTCTCTCTTAAAAAAAAAAAAAGACCTTAAGAGATCACCTTTTGATGGAGATTAGATAGACACATGGATAGACTGGATATATTCACACAGACACACACACTATGTATGTATATATACACACCGTATATGCCTTATTGATATTTATTAAAACATCAAGTTTTACCTCTAGAAAAAAAAAACAAACAAGATTTTTTAAAGTAAAAAAATGCCTGTCCTTAACTTAGTCTTTTCTATTTCCAATCACTCTTCTGCCAGAGAAGGCAAAAACTGGAGAAAGAAAAGAGTCCGTTGATTCTTTCCAGTTGAGACACATGTGTGCACTCTTAACCAGTTCTGCTCTGTGACCAGGCAGTTTGCTTATTATGAAATTATACTCTATGACTGGTTTACTGGGAATTCATTGTTAAGGATCATTCTCAGTCCATACAGCTTAATAATATCTTTCAAGATTACACAGAAATCCTTAATGGGATTCAAATGGAAGCCCCAAAGCCTATTACTCTATGAAATTACTCAGGCTACTGGCTAAAGTGCCAAAATAATTTGGATTTCAGTTTTGTTTCTCAAACAAATGTAATAAAGTATCATTAACAAATTCAACTAAAGCTGGTTCAAGTTCAAAAAGTCTGCACAGTCTAGTGTAATTAGAGAAGAGAAAGTTTTAAAGCCCTAATGGAATTTTCTATAATTCTCTCTTTAATTGGAAAACGTTTACTACTTGGAAGTATTTCTATGATATAAAAGCCAACTAACAAAGCAGTCTACCTTCTAAGACGTTTTCTCTTCATGATTCTACTCTGATCTTGACACCACAGCTGCTCTTCTAGTTTGTAGAAACAACTAAATCTTACAATACCTCTCAATTGGCCTGAGAATAAAATCCATGTTCTGGACTGAGGAGCACCTTTATGATCTAGCTTCTGTCCTACCTATGGTCTTTCCATCTCTTGACCTCCACCAACACTCTGTGTTCTAGGGAGACTGTTCGAATTTCAGTTCCCTAAGGGAATCACTATCCATTTAGCTACCAATTCAATGCTAGTGTATGACCTCCTACACACCAAAATCTTAAGGGTTAAATCCTATTTGTCCTATCAGACTCAGATCAGAGACTCTTTTTGTTCTTCCTGCCATTTTTCCAATTCATTTCTTCACACTGTTTTATCTCGCTATCACTTCTATTGCTTTCTTTCTAATGTAAGGTGGGAAAAGGATCTTACTTTCCCATGCTCACACAGAACACAGTCCTAACCTTTTCTACAGCATATCACTTGTCAATCTCACTCAAGCTCCTGCCCCAGTAGCAACTCTCTAATGTTACCATGAGATCTCCTAGCAAGGTGCCTGAATTACAGAAGTCCTTTGACAATGTAGGTGGACCCAAACGTTCTTTAGGACCTATACAACAATAGTAGAATTTGCTAGTAGAGGTTACATACACATCTAAATCAAAAATGGGTTTTCGAAACGTATCCCAAAATGAGTCTTCTGCCTTAAACTTCCTTTCATCCTCCTACAAAATTACATTTCTCTCACACTCTTCCTTAACTCAAAAAGCCCTCCAATTCTCCCATCTTAGAGTAAAAGCCAAACTGTCTAGGAGACATTTATTCATCCCACCGCCCCAGCCACACAGAGGTCCTAGCCATTCCCGAAATGCCTCAGGCAAGCCTCTTCCCTCAGGGCTGGGCTGCTGAAGTTTCTACTCCCTCTGTGTCCACTGGGGAAAGGCACAGGCTCTCTCCTTCAGCTCCCTCAGATTTCTACTCAAATGTCACATGCTCACTGAGGCTTATCCAGATCCCCCTATTTAAAACTGAATGAACACCCAGGGACTTGGCATTTCCTATCCCCTCTTCCTGCTTTCCTTTTCTGCTTCATCATCTAACAAAGAATTTACTTTTAGTTATTTATATTATTTACCATATATCCCTTCTTCTGCACTTTAAGAACCATGAAAGCAATGAAAGCAGGATTTGAAGTTTGTTTGCTTGTTTTTCTCTCTTTTAAGTCACTTCAGCACCTAGAATAGTACCGGCCATTAAGGTGATATTAAATTAATATTTAACTGAAAAGTATGCAATGAATAAATTTCAACTATATTTTTATTTCCAAGCATGATATATCACTATGCTAAAATAAACTAAAATCCTAACTTAAACCATTATTTTAATTGGATTTTTGCAATTATTCTTGTAGTAGAACTTTTTAAATGACAAGAATAAAATATTAAACTTCTAAAAGTAGTTTTACCTGTATTTGTAGTTTTTAGAAATTGATAAAAGAGTTTCAATATAAAATGTTATCAACTATTCTGGATGCAAAAAAAAAACCCACACTTACAGATATTTTATCAATTGTTATGTGATCTAATCTTTGGACTAGGAAAATTTCAATTAAATAATAGTCCAATAATTGGAAAGAAAATGGTGTGTATGCCAAATATTGCACACCTTGAATCTTTAAACACACACACACACAGGCACCACTTTGATAACAGAACAGATCCAGAAAGTCATACAACTTGAAATTCACATCATGTCTAGGCTGAAACTCATGTTCGCAAAAACATCACATTGAAAACCCCTTCTTTACTCTGCTGGGATTTGCAAGGAATAAACACATGTATAAATATATAAATATGAATATATCTTAAATCACCTGTAACTATAATGTATATATAGTGCTCTCACCTAAAATTAGTTTATTTTTCCTCTTAAATATTAATATCTGTATTTCAATTTATCAAAAATCACTTAAAAATAATTTTCAGAATCACTCTACTGAAGAAAAATGCATTTTTATCCATTACATGAAAAAAGTTGCACATCACGCACACTTCTGACCTCATTCTCAAGGTTATGTAGCTGGTAAATCAGATCTTAACTCAATAAATCTGACGCTAGCATCAATTCCAAAACTTCTTCAGACTGCCTCCTGCAGTACCATGCTAAACACATTCATCCCTCTCTCACCTCTTGGTATAGCTCTCATTTATGAAAAGTCCTGTACTGGCAAAGTTTGCTTTTTTTAGCTCTAAGCAATAACAATTTATTAATTACATGGCAGTACTGTTCTTTTAAGCTAGACCTAGAGTAGAGATATTCATTCACTCATTCAAAAAAAAAAGTTCTACTACTTCTACATCCTAGAATCATAGTTTAACCTTTCATTTACGTATATGTCAGGGGTTTTTTTCTTGGTGAATTCAAGTGTGGGTTTCTGAAGCTAATGTTTAAATAGGGAGTGCCTAGTTCACTACTGATTGACCTTTTCCACTCTTTATCAGTTGCTGGAAAAGGCAGCTATAATGATATTGTTTGAATTCTGAGGACAGAAATAGTTTATCGTCTAAGTCAACATTACCCAATAGTATTAAAACGTGAGCCACATAAGTATTTTAATTTTTTTCTAGTAATCGCATAAAAAGGTAAAATTAATTTTAACACATTTACTCAAATCAGGGTAGTAAAAATATTATCATTTCAACATGTAGTCAATATAAAATTGTTAATGATTTTATATTTTATGATTTTAAAACAAAGCTTTGAAATCTTTTGTATTTTACAGCACATGTTAATTCACACCAGCCACATTTCAATTGTCTGAGAGTCACAAGTAGCTAAGCTACCTTATTGACAAGTGGTTCCAGACAATAAAAAAGTAAAAAAATAATTCCCATCAAATTTTATGTGAACAAAATGGCTTTGAAATAAAAATTAGAGAAGGCTAGTATGTTTTTTAAAAAAAGACTGCTGGCCTGGGGTTGTGGCTCAGTTGTAGAGCGCTCACCTAGCATGTGTGAGGCCCTGGGCTCAATCCTCAGCACCACATAAAAATAGATAAATAAAATAAAGGTATTGTGTCCAACTACAACTAAAATAATAAATATTAAAAAAAATTCCTAAGCAAAATTTTGGCAAACTGAATTCAGACAATAAACATAAATATATAAGGGATCACAATAGAGCTGAGCATAGTATCCAACTCCTGTTATCCCAGTGCCCAATGACTCAGGAGGCTGAGACAGTAAGATTGCAAGTTCTATATAGGCCAGCTTGAGCAATTTAGCCAGACCTGAAAAAAGGTTTGGGGATATGGGTCAGTGTGGTCGAGTAGTCAATCACTAGTACTATTAAAAAAAAAAAATGTGTGTGTGTGTGTGTGTGTGTGTGTGTGTGTGTGTATACATTCAGTACATCAGTATATGAATATATATGAATTCAGTACGTCAGTAGGTTAGGGGGAGAAATGAATGATGTATTAGGTGGCATCAGCAACATTTCATAAAATTTAAAACTCACTGATGAAAAAGATCAGTAAATTAAGAAGTGGTTACTTCCTAAAATTTCAGAACAAATATTAAATTTAATATGGAATATTAGAAGCAGTCCTTTTTGAATCAAGAACAAGAGCAACTTAATGTTATTGTTTAAGTCTAGAATGTTCCCAAAGGCCCATATGTTGGAGAATTGTTCTACAAAGAAGCAGTGTTCAGAGGTGAGGTTTTTAGGAAATGATTAGATCAGGGGGCTCTAACCTCATCAGTGGATGGATTTATTAGATGGTTTAATAATTTAAATGAACTGTTGGGAGGTGTTGGGAGGTAGTGAAAACTGTATGAGGAAGTAAGTCCCTGGGGGCAAACTCTGGAAGGGTTTATTTTGTCTCTGGCTCCTTTTCTATTTCCTTCTCTCCCCCTCTCTCTCTCCTTTCTGGCTGCCATGAGATGAGCAGCTTTCCCTCATCATGCCCTTCTGCCGTGATGTTCTGCCTCACTTGAGGTCCAAAGCAATGAAGCCAGATGAACATTGAGTGAAACCTCTGAAATCATGAGAAAAAACAAACAAACAAACAAATCTTTCCTCCTTTAAGTTGTTTATGTTTATGTCAGACATTTTGGTCACAGTGACAAAATGCCATTCAATCCATTTAGCATCACATCACTCTAGAGTTCCTAAAAAAAAAAAAAAAAAACCTAGCAAAAGTCATTCCCATGAACCCCAATGACAATGACTTTTCTGTGGTCCTAGTACTTTTTACTGAAATGGCCATCTTTTTCTGCTCAACCCATAATATCTGCTCGGTCATAAAGCAAGTTCCATATGTCTGTGAGTATAATTCTGTGCTCTCAATTCTATCCAATCTGTTATTTGTTAGTCATCTCCATTATCAAGTATCTTTGTTACTATAGCCTTAGAAAAACTCTTATATTTGATAAGGCAAAGTCTCCCACCTAATTATTATGGAATTTTACCTTTATATAGAAATTATATGTCAGTTTTTCAGCTCACAAATGCACACACAGGCTGGTTGAGATTTTTATTGGAGTTGAAAAAAAAAGCAATAAACAATCCTATTCTCAGTTAACATGGAAAACAATGATTCCCAAGTCAGATCCACTATAATTTTATACATTGCCTAGCTTGATGAGATTTTTAAAAACTTTCTGATTCAATGCATTCTTTCATCTCTACATACAGATTTTTACAATGTACCCAGGTTGCTGGAACAGAATTGAAAGACCACAATCTACAGAAAACATGAAGTGCTATGATTTGAAAGCTACGGTGTTTCATATTCAAACCACATTTATCAATTTCGCTCATCTTCTGTAAAGTGGGGTCTATGCATGTATTATTTTAGTATATACACTATCTGGTTAGGGGCAAATTCCTTTAAGACAGAACAATTTGCTCACTCCAACAAAACTCTTTTAACTATTATATTTCATCTGTTGTATTTGATAGTTTTCATATATCTTAGTATATATGTAGGACATGCCTAGCAACAATGTAAGTATTTTATGCTCCGTCATTTATGCTTACAGATAATCCTATCAGATGGATACTATTATCTCCATTTTATGGCTATGGAAAAAGTCTCAAAGAGTTAAGTGCCTCACTCTGAGACAAACAGCTATGAAATGGCAGGACCTGGATTCAAACTCAAGTTTCTCTAACTTTAAAGTAGGTTGAATAAATGTTTGCTAAATGTATAGAAAGTTGGTAATAGAACTCAGATTTGGAAGAGAACCATGCACCAATGTAAGTGATTAAAGATGTATGATGTTAATTGTGATTTTATTTACTTAAATCATTCATTGCTGATAGGTCGAATCTGCACCAGGCTTTGAGCTTCCCCCTCTGGAATTGTTCCATTCAGCTGTGGCTAGATCTATGCATTACTTCTCTTGCCAAGAACCTCAGCTAGTCCACATACTGGTCTGTAACTATATTAAAACTTCTACAAATAACTGCTGAACAGACTGACTCCTATATCATTCAAACCAGAAGTTCAGTGGCAACATGCCACCACAATTTCTTTCTGATTTGGGAGATATAAAATATGCTGTAACATCTTTCCTTTTGAGAATATAGACAATGCCTTCTCTCTTTCTGACTCTGTCTCACTCTCTTTATCTCTCTTATACAGAGAGAGAGAGAGAGAGAGAGAGAGAGAGAGACTGAATTGTTTTGTGATCTTTCTTGACTTTTTAAAATATGATTTTAACTATGGAGAAACTTCATCTACCAGGCCCACTACAAAAAAAAAAAAAAATTCAGGCTTGTCTCCTCTTTTCTAAACAAATTATATGAAAAAATGTAATATTTTAATCTAAAAATGTCAATTAATGTAGTGGAAACTTAAAATTATGTGAAGATATAAATTGTTCCTTTTATGTGAATTATGATAGCGATGCTTCTCTTATGACATCACATATGTAAAGTCACTTGAACCTATCTGGATGTGTCTATTTTTTAAAACTTTGTTTTTGCCTATTAATTAGTAGTTTCTCATATGCAATAGGCCTTTAGATTCCAGCTAACAAACTGGTTAAGACTACTTATAAATTAATTGTCAACAGATTGATAATAATAACATGTCCCACCCCTTCCTCTCCAGCTCCCATAACAGCACATAATGAATGTTTGGATATGGCCCAAAGAGAAGAGGTTTCAGGATAATTCAATTTAATTCAATTCAATTCCACATAATTCAGTTCATTTCAACAAACTTTCACAGACATCTGTGGCCAATCCCATATCCAAGAGTCTAGGTCCCTTTTCCTTGGCCCAGAAGCAAATTCTGAGACAAGGTTTCAGCAAAGAAGAGTGGGGAATTCAGATTGGGAAGGAAAAGAAGAAATATAAGGCAGGCTCATGAGCAAATATAGTAATGGTGGAAAATGGTCACCACCATACCCTCCAGTACACCTTAGAGTTGTCACATCTGAAAGAAGAGGGACTTGAGGTATAATTATACATCAAACTGTCTGGAGGAAACACATGAACATACACACACGTGAAAACATACACACACACACACACACACACACACACACACACACACATACACACGAGGCAGTGGTCAAAGGTTAGTGTAGAAATGTTAATTACCAGCAATTTCAGAGTAAGTACATGCACAACCCAAACATGGGGCCACAAAAGGAGTCACAGGTAGTGGGAGAAAGCAGGGATGTGGATGGTATGCCAAATGCATCAACTACATCTTTAAACTATAAGAGGAGAAAAATCTACAACTCCTATTTCTCCACTCCTGATTCTGCTGCTGGTACCAGTTGTCATTAATCAACTACATATTCTCCAAGCACCTTCTGTACACAAAATTTACATTAGGCAAAGATATTAAGACAGGAAGAAAGAAAACCTGGAAGCCCAACAAAATAGGTGATGCACTTTTTGATTCCATAGTCGGCAGAGAAATTCTACATAGACTCTCATGCTGAAAACAGCAAGATTTTAGGTGCTACAAAAGGACTAGGCATACACCACATATTATATATTCCACAATACATATCACAATGTTTTCCCTGAAGGATCAGCAATTCTGAGTTAAAAATTATTTCTGCTTGCCTCATTCTGGCCAAATTTAATCTCTCCAGGATTAAAATGGGAAAGGAACAAAAGGAGGAGAGTTTTATTTATACTCTATAAAGCATGTCAATATTTTCCAATGAATGAAAATTAGCATTTACAAATTGAGTAGGATACACTTTGTTCATGCACAATAGTGTGTTTGTTAACAGTGACATATTTATCTGGCCTTTCCCAGTCCTAGGAAAAAATTATGTCAATTTTCCCTCAGACTGCCTTCCTATTCTGTCACACAAATTATTTCATGAAACATGAATCCAAATGTTCTGTTCTTTTTCAATTTCCTTTCACCACAAATTCCAGAGTTCTGCACTCCATGGCTTTTCAGTAACAATTCAGTCTTTTTATTTTAATGGCAAAAACAAAATACTGCTGTTTTTAATCAAGCTTCTTTTGACATGTCTTCAATAGTGAAGATTCAGCCTTTTGTGTTAAAGGAAACTTTTCAAAATAATTATGATGATTTAAATTATTTTTTCTTTCTTTTTTTGTATTTGTTTTTGCTGATGCATCTCCAATTCTTGGGGATGCTCATTACTGCATTTCCCCATTTGCTTCTGAAATGCTTTTGCTCCTTATTTTTTAATGGTAGACAATCACTACAAATAAAAAATGTCATATCTGAAAGAATTCTTATTGGATAAGGAAATACATACAACATAGATAAAATACCTAGAATGTTGAAATAACTGACTCTCCTGTTTCTTTGATAATAATCTAAGAGGGATATAGGAAAAGTGGGAAAAATACTAGACCAATACACTTCTCAAGTGGTTCAAATCACTCAGACTAACTCCACCTGTTTGTTAACAAACTGTAAAGATCATCCATAAGTAATTAACTAAAAGAAAGACTGTTTTTTTTTTTTCTGTAGTGAGAATTGAGTTAGGGGCACTTTACCACCAAGCTACATCTGCAGTACTTTTTATTTTTATTTTGAGACAGGGTCTCCCTAAGATACTGAGCCTGCCCTTAAACTTGCAATCCTCCTGCCTCAGCTTTCTGAGTCTCTGGGATTACAGGTATGCTCAACCATGTCCAGAGATTGTTGGTTCTTTAAATTATCATCTAGTCAATACAAAGCTGCAAAAGGACATTACCTACGAAAATTTCTGGGACCTGGTCCTGCCTCCATTTCTAGTCTCAGCTGACACCACTTTCCCCTATTTCTGCTGAGCATACATAGCTCTTTCTGCCTGGAGACTTTTAAACATCCACCCAGCACACTGTACTCCCAAGCTATTCCCTTGTTTAAACCATACTCATGAACTGAGAATGTTTGTTTTTATTATTTGTGTTGTTTCTGTATTCCTAGAACAGTGCCTGGCACAATGCAGGGACATTTTTTTTAAAAAAATGTCACTGAATTAAGCAAATCGATAAGCCAAAAACCAATAAAATAAAGGAGAGTTCCTAAATTTTCACATTAGTTGGTGGCATAAGATACATATTACAATGTTCATCTTCCACTCTCTAAAAACATTATACTTGGGAGAAAAAAAAAAACTTTACATTTGTTCATGCGATGTCTTTTATCCTATATGATTAAATGAAGTCATCATTACAAATCTTTTTATGAAAGATTCATCATAATTTCCACAGCATGCAAAGCTGACTTTATGACTTTTTGGAATCAAATGCATTTGTAATGCTAAATGGTAAATATGGGTTTAAGACACTATTCAGAATTGCAGTGTATCATGATGGAAGTTAGGATGAAATAGAAGTCATGAGATAACAGAAAGTATTAAAAACAAGATTGGAATGAAACAAACCTAGTCAAGTCCTGATTTAACTGTGTAAAGGATAAATGACATTGGGCAAATTATTTTGACTCTATAAAAGTAGACTTCTTTTCCTCATCTTCTTAATAGGGATTATAACAGCACACAGTTTTGGAATAATTGAAAGAGTCTAAATTAGGCAAATAACATAATAGTCACATGTATAGTAATCTCAATTACTATTATTATTTTATTAGGTAACATTTAAATTCCTTAATCATTTTTCACCCCTCAATTCATGCTTCTGTTTGTCACATCTGATACTTTTGTTCCATCTCTAAAATGTCTGTCTCTTCACAAAGCTACTCCTTTCCCTAAATTCTGTTTCCTACTATTTTTACCTTCTCTTTGAATTTTTTCTTATCAATAACCCTGTTTTCTATAAAACTCCATTTAAATAACAGTTAAGTCTACTGTTTTAACAAGATGCAAGTTTCTTCAAATGCATACAGAATGAATTAGATACAAATAATTGTCTTTGAATTCAGGTAAATGTGTTATTTTTAAACAGATCAGATTCATATGGTTTCCGTGCACACTTACAGATGCATTTCTAAAACTTAAAAATGGCTAACTCAATAGCAAGAACAAGAGTATGTAAAGAAAACCAACCAAGTTCAGAGTCAGTTGACAATTCACAAAATAGTCTCCAGGCATATGATGTTACTCATGAAATGATCCCTGATACAGAATAGCTCAAAAGGGAAAGGAAGTATCCAGAAGCAAAACCTGTGAAGAGTGGAGCTGCGGACAACTTGACTAAAATCTTCCTAAGGAGAGGAGTTAGACACAGCCCTGCCCTACAAGAGTCCACTGTAAGACAGCCAAATGTGTTCTCCCTGAAAGAGACAGTGTTCATAAAGGCTTGGGCCATCAATTCTCCAGATAGCAAGGAGAGATGTGAAATGCATTTTCTACTGTTGATTTTTTTTTTTTTACTGTTCTTTAAATCATACCATAAGGAAGAAAGAGACTACGTACATGTACCATGAGAAGGTGACATTCTTCATATACGATGTTTAACAGGTCCCTACCTGACAAAATACATTACTTTCATGTCAGCCCTTTTTCAAATTTGAGAGGCTATAGCTTCACGTAATTCTATTTGGATATCAACAGCAAAAGTGATATTCTCTTTGGGACAATTGTTTCATAGAAAATGTGCTGATACTCTTCAATCTCAGTGTCTTAACTAAATCTGCCATGTCCCAAGGATTTTTATTAAATAAAAGGAATGATGACTTCTACTAAGATTTTGAACTACTGGAAATATCCACAAAGATCATTTGACAGTGGTTCCTATTGGAAGAAACCACTCAGATAATAATGCTTACCACCTCTGCTATCCAAAAAGCACTGAATCAGCATAGTATGGCCACAGAGCTGTAAGACTTTCTACTTTCTCTAATAAGACTAAAGTCAGCTGTAATTCATTAAGGAAGTTGTTCGAGCCAAATTAAAATTTCCAGAAAACACAACATCTGTCATAAAGTTATCTCTGCTTCAGTAATAGACTCAGAAAATACTCCCTAGTTTTCAAGCATTATTCCTTTAATCTCATATGATCCTGCAATGAGAATACAGTACACATTATAATCTTAGAATAATTAGTGTGTACTAGTACATTACCGCTTAAATGATCTTTTTGTTTATTTGAATCACTACAGAAACGTCTTTCTCAAAAATGGTTTTAACTCTGTAATTTGCCTCATTTTGAAGTCATAATAAACCATGATTTTGGATTTAAATTAATAGTTGCTGAGAATAGGCAATTCTTTTCACATTTTAACATCTGGGGGAAAATCTGAGGTTGTCGGAGATCAATCAAAGAGGCATAAGAAGCATACACTTAGTGTATAAGGTGAGAGATGGTTGGATCAGAAGTAATTCCTTCACCAGAAACCTGACTATGAAAATCTGAATATGGAAGCTCTTGATAACCTATGCTCTTGGACACCAAAATGCTCCACAGACTTGCTTCAAGTATCACTAGGGAGGAAGGAAAAAAAAGGGCATAGATATATTGAATTCTCTCTAGTCCCCCAACCTTGGCTTCAAATATAGCAGACCATAGTTATCAGTGATAATCCATTCCTCTCTGATCCAAACTATATATTTCTACACATACACTGACATCCTCAAATGGTGCATTGTATCCTAAGTTCACATTTTGTGGCTTCAGCTGAAGTAACTCTATGGTGACATGACATGGCAGCTGACATTCCAAATTTGGCAATTGTCATATCTCACTCGACAGAGACAGAAATGTTTCTGTAATGATTTTGATATATAACTGTGCCTATACATACACATTTAAATTTTACTCCAACTATATAAAAGGAAAGAGGAAATGGAAAATTAAATTCTGTTACTAGTAATATAGATAATCCTCAAATATAATTATGAATGTAAACTATGGTAGGAAAGGATTCATTTTAATTTCAACTATAAACGTCAATGGATGTATTTACATAGGGTAGGAAAAGTATAAAATACAATCTTGTATGTAAAGTTGTGGGAAAATAATGCCAAATGCTGTGTTTGAAGACTAAAGTAGAATTAGAAAATCTATGTTTTAGTTCTCTTTGAATGGAAGTTTTTGCCTTGCTACATGTTAATCTCTAATTAAAATTTTCCTTGAGAATGAAGATTTTTCTCTTATGCTACACCATAATGTTTTGTTTCTTAGAATTTAAAAAGTTTGAATGATAAATATAGTTCAATCTCCTAAATTCATGGCTAAAAAATATGAAGCCAAATTATGTAAAGAACCTAAACTTAGCAGGTTAGCGTCACATAACAGGTGAGTGTCAGTGTTTTTTCTAATACAGTCTTCCCTTTATTGCCACAGCAGGCTGATACTAGGATATCACAATCTGTGGATGCCCACAGCCCTTAGATAAAATGACAGAGTATTTGCATATAACCTTTGCATATCCTCACATATATTTGTAATCATTTCCACCTTACTTATAATGCTTATTTAAATGTAAATGCTAAGTAAATCATCATTATACTGTATTATTTAGATAATACTGATGAAAAATAAAAGTCAGTACATGTTCAGTGCAGACACAATATTTTTCCCCAAATATTTTCCATCTGCAATTGGTTACTTAGACAAAAATTAGATGTGGAATCAGTGTAGATGGAGGGCAGACTATACTCCACGAATTTTATTTGTGGAATCATGTCTTTCTGGTAAGCATTAGCATTACCTATAAAAAAGACAATGTGTGTGCACGTGCGCATGCATTGAGAATGAGAGAGACAGAGACAGAGAGGGCTGATGATTCTGTAATCTGTAGGGTATGCTAACAGGCTGGAGACCCCAGGAAGAGCACATGCTGTAATTCAAATCTCAAGGCAGAATTTCCTCTTCCTAGAGTGACCTCAGTCTTTTAAGACCTTTGACAGGTTGGATAAAATCCACTACATCATTGAGGTCAACCTGTGTTACTCTGAATCTACTGATTTAAATATTAATTTAACCCATAAAATTCTTTCAGGGAATATCTACTTTGGAGTTTGACCAAACAACCAAACATATCAGTATTGAGACATTGTAGACACATAATAACTATAAAATGGTAGCAAAAGACACAATAACTGTAGAAAAATTTTTGATGTATAACCATACAAATGTTTAAGTCAAAACTCTATAGCCAGATTATTTTGCTTTGTAAAATTAGAGGAGGTTCAGTATGGAAAATTAGAGGTCAGATTAGCTTATCCTATAGAAAAAAAAAGAAAAAGAAAAGAAAAGAAAGAAAGAAAAGAAAACAATCTGACTACAATATTAATATTACTTATTTTTCTTCTCAGCAGAAAAAAAGTTGATTTTCACTGATGTTGCGTTCTTCAGTTCTTTATTATGCATATTTAGTCTTCCAGAATGTAGTTTCATCTTGTTTAAAAGGCCAATTTTTAAACAAGCTCCAGAGAATATATAATGGGGCAAAAGGTGGTCAGTGGAACAGATTGCACTGCTAGAATACATTAATTTATTCCTGTAGTCTTCATTTCAAAATATGTGCTTAATGACCTAGGGAAATGTTGCATGTATCCAAGCATAAGAACAATAATTTACTGGCAGGCAAGTTTCATGGTACCATACTAACCCTAAAACAAATGGTTCCATCATGCAAAAGGAAAGAAAATTATAGGTACATGAATATAATAATGAAGAAATATTTTTCATTTGAATCTCAAAGGAAATTACCTTTGTGATTTTGTACTTAGATATGTAAGAGTCATGAAGTTCTGTAATTTTAAAGGGATTTCAGAATCTTTCCAATCTATCTTCCTCATTTTAGATGAGCAAACTGTTGCCCTTGAGAAGGTCAAAGAGCTTGTTAGGCATAGAGCCATGTTAGAAATTTGGTTTCTTTGTTCTCTCTGCTCTAAAAGGTGGCTTCCCAGCGAGGAAAGTTCTTGAACCAACATTACATTAAATCAAGTGTATAAATATCATCTAGTATACATCAAGCAATCTGCCAGTTTCACAAGTAGATAAATGTAGAAAAAGAATCTTCATATATTCTCACAAAAAACTTTTGGGGATGGAAACAAGGTGGAAAGTTTTTCAGGGAACCATTTAGCTGATCACAGAGCAGCACTAAGCAAAGTTCAAAAACATAAGAGCACAGTAGCTTGCAACAAGGTGAAGTGGAAGGGATTGCTCACTGGGAAAGACAGGAACAGCATAGTACTTTTAGTAGTGTAATAAAAACACAATATTTAGCTTCCATCACAGCACTATTGGATCCATAAAGCTGGATGAAAATTTATAATTATATTGTGTGATTCTCTTTAAAAATAAAACTAGCACTGTGTTGGAAACAAAGTTGGTCCTTGATCAACAAGATGGAGTGAAAATCCTTTACTCCCTTTATTTTAGAAGAATTGCAGTCATGACAACAGTTTTGTTATTTTCAAGAATCAAATTTAATTTTAATGTATCTAGAAAAGCAAGCAGGTTAGTAATATACTTATTGAATTTCATTGATTTTTTTCTTTCTATACTACTGGTTTCATTCATAACCTAAAGGGACAGCTCATGATTAACTCTATAGCCTTGATCTAATATCTTTTTTTTTATCCTTCAAGTCCATTTCCCTGCCCTCGAAACAATTGTGCAGTAGGTAATAAGAGTTCCAGAGTGTGTTTACTCACCGATCCTTTTCCCCCGCAACTTGAGGAAAGATCTATGATAACATGAATATGGCCTGTCATCAAGAGCTAATGATTTTTGTCGCTCCTATTTTTCCCTAGGGTGGCCCTTATAAGATCTGTGCCTGTTTCCACTCTTGAAGAAGACCATAAAGCTCCCTCTTGAGATAAGAAGAAGGTTGTAGATAAGAGTTCTAACTCCCCCTTACAAGGAGAGATTCTACTTAGAAGTTGGTTGTGTGACTTGTTTCTATGTGTGAATAAGGGCCGGCCAGGTTGCACAATCATACTTCATGGTAGCAATATAGAAATAGTAGCTATCTTTAGTAGAATGAAGACTCCTTTTCTTAAAGCTTTAAAAGCATAAAAACAGAGAAAATGGTCTGGAAGCTTAAACACCAAGTTTTTAATAAACCTTGCAGACTGTCACTACTCAAATTATATAGATGTGATATACCTGTATAAAATAAAGGTGACACAAATCCATCCATGGACTTCTTTAATCAATGGACACTTTCCAGTAGAGGTGTGGAGGGGAAAATCTACCCGTGGTAGCTAAATATTTCTAAATAAAACCAGAATTGGCACATGGCTGACTCTAAGTATCCTTTCTGCATCTTGGTCCTTGTTAAACTGTTAAAAGGTTGGACCCCACATTTCTCAGCATCAGATTATAAGGGGAAAAAGCATCTCTCCTATTGTTGCTGTCATTACTGACCCTGATGATGTTACTGACCATATTATGTCATTCCTTGGACAGATGCCTGTCACATGCTCCTATGCTGAAGGAATCCTTGTTATTAATCCTGAGATCATAATCCTCATTTCAGATTAAAAAAAAACAGAGATCCAAAAGGAATGATGCCTCAGTTCACTCTGCTAATTAATAAGAGCTTCAGGAATATGACTTAGTTCACACAAAATTCTTGCAGAAATTTTCCAGAATGTAAAGCTACAAATAATAAGATTCAGAATACCACTGGGCTGCTCACTGATCAACCACCCTAACCCCAGCTCTTGCTTTAGTCATATTCACTAAGTGTTTCTCAAATATATAAGAAAATCTGATTATAAACACTACTAGTTATTTCTACAGCTTTGCTAACAAAAAGGGCAAAGCTTAACAATCTTAAAAATGTTACTAAAAATTATTCCATAAATATATAAATAGATAAATAAAAACACCTTCCAAACAATAATGTATTAGTTAGCTTTCCATTACTGTAACAAATATCTGAGATAATGAACTTATTTTGGCTTCTAGTTTCAGAGGTTCCATTCTGTAATCAATTGGCCCCTCAACTTGTCGCCAGTGGCAAGGCAGGGAGTACTTGGTGGGACTAAGCTACTACCTAATGGCCAGAAGCAAAAAGAGAAAGAGAAAGAAACTGACTTCTCACAATATCCCTAAGCGCAGTGAAATAAAACTACTCATGAGGCCTTACCTCTTAAAGTTTCCATCTCCTTCCAATAGCACCATGATAAGGAGTAAGTCTTCGACACATGGGTCTTTGGAAGACATTCCCTATCCAAACTACAGCAAATAGTTTGGTGTTTTTGTTTAATATTTATTTTGAATATAAATGGGATATCAAAGAGATATTAAATAAACTTATCTCCATTCTACTATTTCTGTGTTTCCTACTACATTTATTAAATGGCTAATAAAATGCATAGCACAAATATTCAATTATGAACAATACAAAGGAGACAGATTATCAAACTCATTATAAAATACTGTGAGGTAACATTTCACATGAGACTTACCACTCAAAACCACTCATTAAAATGACTGGTGTATGTAAGAGGGGCAAAGGAGAAAAGAGAATAAATGAAACAACTTAATGGTAATTGTTAAGGCTTAGTAATAGATACAAGGGAGTTAATTTCACCATTTTTTCTAAGTGCAACGTTGTTTTAAATTTTCAAAAGGAAAATAATATCACTCACTAAGCCTCTTTCATCTTTTTATTCCTTTGAAATAAATTCATATTCTCTATCAAATAACTCATTTTCTCCATTAAATAGCTTCAGTGATAACTCAATGCTAGATATCTTAAATTTCTGGTCCAGCTTGTTAAACTTTCTCCACATTCTTTTTCTTTTTTAAACTCAAAATATTTGTCTTTCATTCATCTTTTGTTCTTTTGTGTAAACATAGATACTTATGTAGGTACATATGCTCCAGCCTGAAAGCAGATTACAGCCAAAATGGCTGAGCAATGGAGACCCCAGTCTATCTTACTCTTTCCTTTCATGAACTATTTAACATCTCCCTTTAACTGCTGGCCAGTGATGCTTGAGGATAACTCATTCACTCAGCATTTTACTTATTCACTCATTCAACAAATATTTGTTAAATTTGAAAAAAAAAAAAAAAAGCTAGCATTGTACTCAAAGCCAGCTATACAATGACAAGTAGGATACAATCTCTCTTACCCACACAAAACTGGGTAGCAAGTGAGTAACATAGGTGTTTCCTTTAGTATTCTTGAATCAGAGAAGAGCAATATGTAAGCAGATGAGAGATCACAGGTTTAACATCCTGATCAGATGAACAGGAAAGATTGGGGAGGAAAACACCTTGGAGGAAGTACTTCTTGAGAATCTTATTAACAAAAATATAAAAAAGAAATACAAAGGTGACAGGAGGCACTCCAGGAGAAGCTAGAGCAGAGAAACAAGGTAGTGTATTCAGAGAGCTGTATACAGTTCAGATTTAATACAGCATAAGGTAAGAGGTAAGGGATGCCTACAGAGGACTCAATTGATCCAGCCAGGCAAGATAACAGAGGGCCTCACATCTTGGACTTTATCCTGTAGGTAATTAGAAACCAAATGTTTAAACAAGTAAATGATGTGGTCAGATTTCTTTTCTAGATAGATCACTGGGGCCAGTCCATGCAGGGTGGATTTCAAAGGGATATCAGTTAAGGACTGTTAAAATAGTGCAGATGAGAGATCATAGGGTTTAACATAGGGCAGTGAAAAATAAAGACGAAGTTAGGGTAAAATTTACTTATAAAGTTACTTCATAAATTAAATAGTGTTTAGTATTTAAATAGATGTGGAGACTACAAGTGTCCAGTTAAGGGAAGAAAAGTCAAGAATTACTCTAGATTTTTATTTTAAATAGCCAGAGACATGATTTCACTAACAACTGACAAGAAGAACATTGAGGGGCTGGGGATGTGGCTCAAGCGGTAGCGCGCTCGCCTGGCATGCGTGCGGCCCGGGTTCGATCCTCAGCACCACATACACATACCAACAAAGATGTTGTGTCCGCCGAGAACTAAAAATAAATATTAAAAATTCTCTCTCTCTCTCTCTCTCTCTCTCTCTCTCTCTCTCTCTCTCTCTCTCTCCTCTCTCACTCTCTCTTTAAAAAAAAAGAACATTGAAGGGAAAAAGAGGTTTAATTGTGCAAAGGAATATGGTTTTAGATATTTTCTTAGGTTTGCTGAGTGGAATAACTGAAATAACATGCAGTGCTTGGTATGGAGTGTGGCATAAAGTGAATGTTCTGCACAGGCCACCTATGATTTAGTACATCTGGTAAATAACGGTAGAGATGGCCAATAGGCAGTTGGATGAAAAATTCTGAAAGTACATACAAAAGTCTTAGGGAAGAAAGAAATTTGAAATTTAGCATCATCTTTAACATTATGATCTTGAACAAGTTGAACCAGGACAAGTATACAGAATAAAAACATCATATCCCATCTGATTCAAATATATGATATATCAGAATCATTGAACTGTCATGTACAACTGATTAAAACAAATTTAAAAATAGAAAAAAATCAACAAATAAAAAATAACAAAACATTAACAACAAAACAATGGGCTACATTCGGATCTCTGAAAAAACAACAATCCTGGTGTAATCAAAGGAAAAAACAGTACTGAACTTATATAAGTGGATAAAATGGTAAATAATATTATGAAAGTTCAAAATAGAGTAGAGAAGTCCATTGAAACAAGAACTAAATACATTGTTTGTATACTACAGATACAAGGACATGAGTGAACTTACAAGAGTTCAAGTGGAGTGATGATATTAAAAGTGGACGTAGCAGTTTTTAAACAGAGCAGAAGGTTTTTAAACTTCCAATGGAAATAATTAGGACATGAATGCTGAACTTTCAGAAACTTCCAACAAAGAAGTAGAGGTGAGGGGACAGGAGAGAATTACAGAGCCCAAGGTGTATTTGATTGTTGAGATAGCTGTTGTGGATGGGGAGCCTTGGGTATTTTTATATGAAAGGGTTAAGAAGGACTGAGAGTTTAGTTAGGCAGTTAGAAAATACAGCTTCATGGAGTGAGGACCAAGTGAGCAAAAGAAGAAACCACCAGGGCAGAAACAGGATACAAAAAAATGAGACAACAGTAAGGTGATGTTTTTCATATTTGATTATTAGAAATACATCTACCCTGACACCCAGAGTCATATAACCACCAGTTTGGATTCAGTCACCTAAGAACTTAATCTTCATGTGATCAAAACTATTACTAACATGGAGACAAGCTAATTACTTTGAAAGATATAAACCAAGATTAAAAGGCAGCTACTAAATCTGTTCACAGACTTCCTTATCTGGCCCTGAATGACTTTCTATGAACCATCATACTGAGCTGACCTTGGGTTTTTCAACTAAAGTGATAAAATTCTTGGAAGTCACTGTTGGACTTGATTTTTAAAAGAAGTCCCTGAAAATTTTTAAAGAATCCTATTTGCTGAATATTATATTCACTCTTTTAGTGAACTATTAGTATAGCACAAGTTTTCCTTCTTCCATATTACTCATGAAAATAATTATCTTTCAAAAAATGTATAATTTTCTGTATGTATATGACATTAAAATATCTAGAGTGAAATTTTGTCCCCATCCAAATGTTTAAGAATAACAAATTATTTTACTGAATATATTTTTTTTGCTTTTCAGAAGGACTGATGTAATAGAACAAAGCCAAAAAATGAATTAATGTCTATATGGCTATTCTACATTAAACAGATGTTTGGGTTGTCTAATTTTTTCATTACTCATAGAACAGAAGGCTCCATTAGAATCACCCCCTGAAGCCCCACATTTTAATGAAACTGAAATATTTTTTCTCTATGAGTAATGTCATCACAAATTATGTGTTTAATAATATTCTCCAAATGCTATCTTATTTTGCTTTATAGATGGAACAAAGAGCAATCAATAGAAAAGTAAATTACCTCAAGAAAACACCAAGATAGGCATTTGCTAGTAGAGATACAAAAGAAAGCACTCAGAGATGAGATTTATAACTTGGCAGGCAAGACACCTGAACATGACATTTTTAAAAGACAGTGATTCAGTGCCATGGGTTTATAAGCAATGTTATTAATGCCGCCAGATCCAAAGAACTAAGATGCTGTTATGACACAGTGGCCTACATTTTTTACAATATAGTACTGTCTGCTAAACTTCCTATAGGGAGTGCTTAAGATAGTATTACAAAACAGTTCTTTCTGGGTAAAAATCCAAACAGTAAAGATATACCTACAGTTTTATGCAGACAATATGTCTAAGAAATTACATGAACATACAAATTATAAATTCCCACATTTAATCAATAGGGAAATGAACATTTCATTTTATGTCTAACTACTACATTAATCCTCTACATCTCAATGCAGTAATATAGCTAAATGAAACATTTATAAAGCCATAGTCATGTAGGCAGATTTTAAACTAAAAATATTCATATCTTAGGAAATCAAAAGTCTAATTAATTATAATCTTAAGGCTTACATTCTTTGTCCTATGCCTTAAGAGTTTTAAGCACTTAAAAGAAAATTTTCAAATTACTTCACTTCTTTTTGTATGGAATTGAGTCATTCCAACTAGTTTGGACCAAATTTATAAAAACAAGTGATATGAAATTCTAGTAAGATCAAAACATAAATAATTGAACAATGTTGCCTAATCCCATTGATATCTCTTATTCTTTAGAAATAAATGAAATATGTTTTAAGGTAGATATTTGTAAACCAATATTCACAAGTGCCTTTAGATTCTCATTTTACCTATGAGACAAGTTTGATTCTCCTTTTGACCTCTCTCCAAATCCCTTTATAAATTTTATCATTTAGGAATCCCCTTAGGAAATAAGAAAAACACTCACATTGACCAGTTTCAATGCAAAACTATAATTTGAACAATTTATTGACTGTGATAATAATAACTTAATATTGTTTTGCCAGAATTAATTCCAATAGTGCAGTATAATAACCATTTCTTAATTACAATTGTAAATTAAAAATCATATTAGGGGATAATTTGGCATGATAAAAAAAAGAAAGCATCATATTCCTCTAAGCCTCCTTTATTTCCTTCTTTCATAAAGCTGAATTATAAAGTTTTTTTAGTTTAAATTGGTGTGAAAGTAAAACAGACACAGACACAGACACAGACACACACACACACACACACACACACACAGGCACACACATATTGGTTGTAGATGGACAGAATGCCTTAATTTCATTTATTTATTTTTATGTGGTACTGAAGATGAAACCCAGTGCCTCACCACTGAGCCACAACCACAGCACCAAAATAGAAATATATTAAAATAGCAATTTTATAGTGCTCAAATCTAGCAACTTTTAATGTCATTTTTCCAAAATAAAAGTAAAGCATGCAAACATCTGTTGTGATTCACTGAACAATAATACAAAAAGAGGCTAGGTTATGGCATCCATACAACTTTCTGATAACGTATTAAAGAATAATTAAAGGCATCCACCACATCTTCAGGACTACACCTAAACATATTAAAATCACATAGTAAAAGATGTAAAATGAAAACAGTGTAAATATATACTAAAAAGGAATTATAATTATAGATGAATTGACATAAATATTTATAAATGATGTAGAATAATTAATTAAAATAATATATAGAATATCAAATTTCTTCACAATTAAAAATATTTAATGATAATGATTTGCTACATATTTTTCACAATGTTGAATATAAGTGGGTCCTCACATAAACATAGAAATTTGACTAATAAAAAAATTGGTATTTTATTGAATTGACAAATGAGATTAAAAATTCCTAACCAATTAAAAGTCTGTCTAAAAATTCTCTTCTGTGAAATTAACAAGCTATGGAAATTTTGTTATCTATATATTCTGGTTAACACAGATTTAATGATAGAAACAAAAAGTTGTCTAATATTATTTAAAATAGATATTTTATATCTAATAAGTCAATGGCTAACAAAGTATTTAACAATGAGAAAATATTATTGAATTCTGAAAGAAAAAATTCTATATTTATGTTATTCTAAACATGTCATCCAATGCAATTAGTTAGGAAAAGGATATGATAGATAGATAGATAGATAGATAGATAGATAGATAGATATAATGCAAATATTGGGAAATAAATTTAAAACTATCATATTTTAATGATATGTTCACCTATGTGCTGACCTAAATAGCAGATGAAAAAAATCTATGGTAATATATGATAAGGTGTTCCAACTGAATAATGAAAATGTTACAACAGCCACAATGGGTTGCTGTTTTGGGCAAAGAAATAAAACAATACCATAGGATAGGCATGAAATGTGACTTCAATTCTTTATTACTACAGTTTTATTTATTAAAAAAAAAGAAATTTCTTTACTATATACCAATGGTTAAAAATTATTAAGAAAAATAATTCACTGTAATCATAAAAACATAAAGTACACAAAAATAAAATTAAGAAAACTGTAAAGGACCAGTATGAAGACCTGCGCGCGCGCGCGCGCGCACACACACACACACACAGGCACACCATTAAAAATCAACATCAGTATACTAGATGAATATATGGAAAAACCAGGCTGCATAGTGAGATAACTCATGATAATAAACATGGCAAATATTCTTAACCTATTAACTTAAAATCCAATTTAATAACCAGATTTATAAATATATCTTAACATTTTCAGCATTTATTTAGCTATTTGGTTAGTAAATGTGGTGCTGGAGATTGAACCCAGGGCCTCTTCTCTAGCCTTTGATTTATTTATTTATTTTATTTAGTTGTTTTTAGTTGTTGATAGACCTTTATTTTATTTATTTATAGGTGGTGCCAAGACTCTAGCTCTTTTTATTTTGAGACAGAATCTTCCTAAATTGCCCAAGCTGGCCTTAAATTTGGGATCCTCCTACCTCAGCCTCCCAAGTCACTGGGATTATAGGCATGCCTCACCATGCACAGCTGGGCACTTTACTTTTATCATTTAAAACTCTATTAAAATTCCAAGTGCCTTCAAGTATGTTTATGTGCTAAACACATTTTTACATATAAAGAAGGCTACCATGATCATAAATTCAGCTAATATACTAACATTTAGGAGTTAATTCATATTTTTAAGTTAAATTCAGATTGGTAACAATTTATTTGCCTCATTTTGACCAACTCCATAAATAAAAATTATGAAAAATTCTACAAAACAGAAAAAGTTCTACATCATAATTAAACTTCTGTGTTGACAGTGATCACAATCTTTATGTACTTAAGGATCAGAACATGATCAACAATGTCTGGCTCTGCTTTGTGAATTATTATTATTTGATTCTGCTACCTTGCAAAGCCTATTGCTATTTTCTGTTCCTCCACTTAGACATTAGTCTGCTCAAAAGGAGATAGCCAAAAACAGAAGGGGATTCTCAACCTCATTCCTCATCCCACGCTCCCCAATATGGACATATCTGTCATTCCTTTGACTATAAGTAGATTCTAAAATGTTGGTTGGTATGGGTTACTGCCATGTTTTTCAACTATTTCTAACCATGACCTTTTTTGACTAACAAACAAAACATTCATTCAGATGTCTTGAGAGATCCTTTTTGTTGTTGCATCTTCTTTCTCACCCTTAGCTGAGATGACTGCTCCAAGTCTATTGCTTTATCTGAGTTGCTGAATTCTCCAGCTGATATTAAAAAGGCTAAGAGTCATTGCATTGTATTACAGTTGTTCAATATCCAAAACAAATTTGATTGCTAACATTTTAGATCACCTGATCTTATATATATTAAACATATGTTATCATTCTATTATATATAATAAATATGAATCTATTATATAAGCATACATATATACACATTAATAATGGCCTTCCCTAGTTCAGGAACTTGGTGCTGGTCTGCACTGAATATTATTTTTTCAGTAATTTCTACAGATGACATTCATGAAGAATCACAATCAATTATTTATTAAGATAGAAAAGGATAAACAGTAATATTTGTTGAGTAAATATTTTATATTAAATAATTATCAATAATGCTTTGCTGAAACAAACACTTTTGCAATTTTCATAAAACCCCTTCATTAGGAACAAATCCATGCTCATCTTAGGAATAGCACAATTTATAAACTTAAATCATATGTAATTCAAAATAAATCTTTATTGAATGCAAATCCAAGATGTGTCACTATTGAGCACACCAAAACCCTTTCTTTCCCTGCATCACTTTAAGTTTGCTCTATTTCAAACCTCTCCTATCCCTTAGATCACAACCAGCAGCCACAAAAGCACAAAGTGCTACCTCCTCTGCTACCTCTCAGGCCATCTGCAGCTGGAATAGATCTGAACGCAACACCCACATGAATCATCTATTTACATTTATTAATATAACAGAGAACAAATGATAGCAATAAGTGTATTAGCTAAATGATGAATATGCTTCCAGAAGCCACACAAGACATCAGTGCACTCACAGGAAGGCAATATGGGCCTAGGCCTTACCTGTCACAAGTTATTTCCAAAATAAATGGACCTCGGCCAGCATGGCCAATGCTTTCATTTTGGCTGTCTTAATGATCAAAGCCAATCACTGCATGATGGATTCAGCTGTTTCAATCATAATAAGTGCTAAAATGAATGGATTAGATGTTCAGCTGTCCTTATCGTCCAAAGGAAATAGATATGGTCTCAGAGTTTAAAAAAAAAAAGTTGTGATCTGGGGATATCTAAAAGTGACTAAAATTGTACCTTCAGATCTATCCATAGATCGTAACCAGGCAGCTACTTCATATTTCGACCTCTATCAAAACATTAGTATCTGGGTTTTGTAACAGGTACAACAATGATATAAAGGCTTCACTTAGGTTTCCTAAAGCTTCAATTAGTGTCATGCATTACTTTAATTGTTTCATAGGTTTTAATTCATTCCTCCCAAGGTCCACTGAGATGAGAACAGTTATTACCCACATTTTAAAGATGAGGAAACCAAAGCTTAAAGTCATATTCATAGGACATCATGGACTTAATAATTATTCAAGGTTACACAGCCAATAACCAAAACACTCTACAGTCATACCTTCATCCTTCTATAGCCATATAATTAAAACACTCACTTGAAATGAATATTAGGCCACAAATTAATATAGAATCAGTTTCTAATTATGTTGATGTAAACACAGCAAGAAAAAAACTTTTAATTCTAATAATTAAATTAATAAAAGTGAATTGTTTATTGTAGTTCATCATCTATATTTATTTATACACAAAAAACACACTTCATATTTTCAAGGATAAACATAGATACACCTAGATAAAACCAGACCATACTGAGCCCCATTGTCAGAGCATATATAAAACAGGGGTGAGGCATTCATTCATTTTCCCAGCAGGCCTTGCAATCAAGCAGCTGGGCCTGATTGTTGGGCCCCTTGGTCTTATAAAGGGTTCTGTCAAGTGTTGGCTCTGGGTCCCTTAGGAAACATAAACTCCTCCTATCTTCAATCAGGAAAAATATAAGGTCTCTCAAATGGGCTGACTGTGATTAGAAGTATTTACAATGGCCAGAGTCATTGACAGTTGATTCGACCCAATTACCTGATTTGACCACAAAAGGAATGGAAATAACAATGAGAGAACTAATTTATGCCCTGGCATAGGGAGGAACTTTCTAACAGTATCGCAAAAGCTGGAGCCACAAAAGAGGAAAAAAAATGATAAAGTTAATTACCTAAACCACAATTTTCTGTATTGAAAAAATACCGTGAACAAAATCAAAAGATACATGACAAACTGAAAAAATCTGTTATTCCTATGACATAGTATATACAATAGCTATCTTTTTTGACAGATAAAGAATACAAATCAACATGAAAAAAGACTAACAAAATAAATATAGAAGAGTATATGTCCAAGTCATTTGTACACATATATACCAAATATAAATGGCTTTCAAACACATGAATATTCCACATGATCATAGCAAAGGAACCTCAATTAAAACTATCCTGATTGATCTCAGAGAAGCAAAAATTCAGCAACAAAAGTTTTTATTTTATGCTGTTGATAAGAGTTTTAGAAAAATGAGAACCATCTTCCATTGCTGATGGGATAATAATTTCTATAGCTGCAAGAAAAATTATATGGCAATATTTATTAAAATTTTAGGTTCATATTCTTTGACCCAGTAATTAAACCCTAGGAATTCATCTTGCTGATAATTTTGCACATTTACAAAATGACATTTATACTAGATTATTCTCTGTATAACTGCCACATTAAAGAGACCAGAAACCATATAAAATATTTATTAAGAAGAAACTGGATAAACTATGTTCTATTCACACAGCTGAATACTATCCAGCTACATAAAGAATGAGAAAATATTAGAATGTACTAATATCACTATATATAACTTGCTATCATTTTTATGATAAGCAAGAATTTGCTTTCATGGGCTTAAAACTATCTCTGAAGGGACACAAAATCCTGGTCACTTAAGCATATCATGAAGAAAACTTTTGTTATATAATCTTTGTAAAGTTTTTGAATATTGAACTATATGAATGTTATAACTATTGAAACTTTAATTAAAAGAATAATCTGGTTTTCAGATCCTAAAATGATTCCCTCATCCATTCATTAATTAGAGGACTGAAATTCACCTTTGACAAGATTGGATATAAATCTGTATCTCACTTTTCAGGAGTGTTGTAGATCTTAACAAAGACTGCTAAGGAGAAGTGAAACTTTTTAAAAAATATACTTAAGCAATGCTCATTTTGCAACTCTTCCAAACCTCTTTGAAGTTTCATTACTTAGTTATACTTTCAAAGATAACAGCAGTTCAACCTCATGTGGGACAAACAGGGACTAGGCGGACGTGCCTAAGAGAAGGTATCCTTCAAATATCATGTATTTTTCCAGAAGTTTTAAAAAGAGATAGGTCATGATCTAGGAAAAAATGATGCAATATAAAATGCAAAGCTAACATTCATTATGTGTATAATGAGGTTGTAGCAAAAAGCAATTCCAAAAACTAAAGTTCAAGAACAATCTTTTTGAAGAGAACAAAATGTGTGTGTGTGTGTGTGTATGTGTGTGTGTGTGTGTGTGTGTATTTATCAGGTGATAGGCCTGTATAATAGGTCAAACTCTCAGTAAGTGGAATGAAAGGATATGAAATCAGTTGAACAATTGTTTAAATTCTGATTCTACATTTACTTCATTAAGTTTCAGGCTCCTGGACTTAACATGCCTGTAATTCAGCCATAGCAGGGCTTCCCTATGGGCATGCGATGGCACAAAGGAGAGTGAAGAACTCCACCAAAATCACTTTATTCCTATATTGGTATTTGAAGAAATCAACACTTAGATGCATTACACTTGTTTAAGTAGCTCTATTTATGCTCCTTTTGTATTGCTTCAAAGCTGTTTCATTTTAAAAATTCACTTTGTCACCCATTAAGCTATTAAGAAAGAAATGCGTATTGGACATGCTTTACTAAGAAACTCAAACTGAATTCAGTGAAGAGTCAACTCAACTCAAGCCTTCTCCTCTGAGTCCTTTCTTCCTAAGAGAATTGTTTGTGTTTTGGACTCAAGTTATTTTTCTGACCTTTAGCAGTCTGCAATTATTTTTTATACCTCCTTTTTCTGGATTATCCAACTGTTTAATGTATTCCCACAGAGTCTCATGGCCTTTTGAAGTTTAAAGGACCTATTACAAAAGAAGTTTGAGATACACTATAATTTTACAGGAACAAATAAAAGGTCAAAGGGCCCGAGCCCAGAGATGACAAGATGGTTCACTGATAAATCAATACTCGGCTTTGTGTTGACCATGGCAAAAGATTTATGAGCAAAGGGCAAATCATTTAGAGGGTGCAGGGAAACCTTGAGCTTGGGCAAGACTGCACTCCCTGCTCTTTTATCTCACCTGAAAACCTACTTATTCCTCAATATAAATATAAGAAAATGCAAGTTTAACATTTAAAACATTTTAACATAAGTTTTTCCAAGTGTTTTCAACTTAATCAAAAAAGCATACATTCTGGGGATAATATGGAAGTTAGGAAGGCCTCATGGTTTAATAATTAATGCATCCAGCTTCCACTTGGATGTGGGTAACACCTTGACATTCCTCCAAAGCAGTCTCTGGAAAATGGAGGGTATAGGGTCAAGTATTCTACCCAATAGTGTGTGTCTTAACTTACTGGCTGAGAAGACCTGAAAAGATAGTCAATACTGAAGGTAATTTTGGTAAAATAAAAGATCACTTTATTAAATATCAGTTAAAGTTGAGGAGATTAAAGAAAAAGATTGCTCAAAATTTTATTTGCTTAGAAATTCACTGGGGCTGGGGATGTGGCTCGAGCGGTAGCGCGCTCGCCTGGCATGCGTGCGGCCCGGGTTCGATCCTCAGCACCACATACCAACAAAGATGTTGTGTCTGCAGAGAACTAAAAAATAAATATAAAAAAAAAAAAGAAATTCACTGAAGGATTTAGTTCTAAATAAGTTTTTTGTTTTTGTTTTTGTTTTGTTTTGTTTTGTTTTTAGTATATATGTATACTTGCACTAATAAGGTAGCCACTAACCACATAAGGGTATCATGAATCAAGAGGTGCCTGATTAGTAAAATTCACAGATTTTGAAGACCTGGCAGAAAAAAAATGTATAACTCATTAATAATTTTTATATTGATTGTGTCTTAAAATATAGTGAGACCCTAAGCAACTCAGCAAAACCCCTGTCTCTAAATAAAATATAAATAAGGGCTGGAGATGTGGCTCAGTGTTTAAACACCTCTGGGTTTATTCCCCAGTACCCTCTCCCCTCCCAAAAAAAAAAAAAATAGATGACACTTTAGATATTGAGTTAAATAACATCAAAATTGATTTCAACTTTTTAAATTTTTCTTTTAAATGTAGCCGTATTTAAAACTTAGATTACACGTTTCACATGCAATTTTACATTTCTGCTATATTTAGCTTTATATATTCTAATTAAATTTATAACGTGTTTTACTTGTGCGTGGTTTAATGTGGTATGTACACACATGTAAAGTACACATACACATGCATTTCCTAATTAAAAGAGAACATCATAGAAAATACTTTTCAGAAGCATGCAGCTTCTTAAAAAAAATAAAATAAAAGGCCATTCTAAATACTACACAAACAAACGGTGCCTTTGAATGGCACAGGTTCAAGAACAGGTCAGTAGAAGCTCAACATAATGCCTATAATGTCTGGGGAGCCCCAGAGGGGAAAGTGACAGCATGTCTACCTGTTTTAATCCCCTAGTAGCATAGGCAGTTGCTGCAATAAGCTGCCTTTCTAGATAAGGTAATACAAGTGATTAGAAGAAAAGCTTTAAAATCTATGCAGTAAATCATTTAAAAAAACAATGTATTCAGGATTCTTGAGGCAAGTGAAATATTTTTCCCTTATTTAGTGGTGTGTGCTACTTTGCTGCTTTGTAAAAGTAGCGCTTGGAAGATTGAAATACAGGAATCTGGTTTATTTTTACATAACATCAATAGACACTTAAACCAGCCCCAAAGATGTTTTTTTTTTTTTCCTCTGCCAATGCCCTGGAATGAGGCTTCTTCCTGCCACAAAATACTAGGGAGATGGTAAGAAAGATATAAATGTAAAATCTAATTTGTAATCTCTCTTGTAATTACAAACAAAACTCATCACAAAGTCCTCCTTTAGTTAAGTCACCATATAGTCAGAGCCAGTGATGTCCCAGTGGCAATTTCTTTCTAGAAGGCAAGATAAGCAGAAAAAGCAAAAGTCTTCCTTATTTTCCAGAGTTGGAGGCAAATTTCACTGAAATGATTTTTAATTTTATAAATCAGATCATGTTTTATTTCACTGACAATTTTATATAACCAACTGTTATCAAAATGCATGCAAATCTGATCACAGCCCAATGTCTACTCTGAGACACTTCCCTGTGAATCCAAGTCTTTGTGTCAGTTATGACAATCAATACACTCTTTATGACAGCACCTTTTCATGTGATCCTTAACACAGGAAAACATCTTTAAGCCTAAAGAAAATGTTACTTCACAAATAGAAATTTTTAAATATAATCTTCAATTCATAGATTGCACAACTCAGAGATCATTTTAAGGATACCAACTAGGGACTTTGGGGTTTCTTTTCTTTTTTTAAATTGGGCTATAGACACATGCCTACACTATGTTCATAATGTAGTTAAATATTATACACTGGCTCCTGATGTTATGCTGTTATTACCTTAAAATGGAAACATTCATTTAAAGCATATAAGTGGTGTACTTTTAAAGAACCTTTCTGTGGTTTTCCAAAAGCATTCCAAAGAGGTTACTTACGTTGCTTTGAAACTGGTTTGAGTTATGGGAAGGCCATAGCCTCAGACCAGCAGCTGAGACAGCAAAGGAGATGAAAGTTTTTAGCTCTGAGATCCAAGGGGAAACACAGCTGCCACAGCTGGCCTGCTCAGATCTCAACACTTAGCACTGTGATCGAGAAGGCGATAATGCTCTGTCTCGGCTTGAAAAGTGCATTAATAAAAACAATCTTTAAATAGAACAGGAAAATCGATTACTCAAATCTAGTCTCCAAGATGCAAAATAATAAAAAAAATAATAATAATAAAGGCAAGGAAAGGAGTCTTCTTCCTAGATTCTTAAAGCTATCCACTCCTGAGTCATTGTCTTCACTAATAGAAACCAGAGGAGGCAATAGAACTTCTTAAGAAACAAAGTTTACCTTGGACAGGTACTAGGTTAGAGGTACATGGATAGAGACTATGAGTTGGGCAAATGGATATCTTGCATAGTAAGTGTTAGAAATGACTCAGGCCACAGTTTGTTTCTTTATAATGGTCAGGCTACAGAACTTACATGAACGACTGGTAGTCACAGAGATAAACTTTGCCTCCACAGAGAGTACAGGATGTTGTAGCCCACAGTTATTGCCCAAGGAGGCCAAACATGCCTCCATGAATCAGTAAGGGAAGCTGTGGCAAACTGTTTGGATGTGGCACTACTCCAAAATAATTTTTAAAATATCAGGAAAATGCAGGACTCTCCAAATAATAACACCTTCCTTCCAATTATTTCAGAGTTCTAAACAGCCATTATCCTATTAACCTAAATAACCCTATCAGGCAGGTAAGATAGTTCATACCTATTATTACACTTATTTTAAAGATAAGAGCCCTGACTTGCTAAATTCTTCAAGGCCACACAGCAAGTGAAAGGCAGGACGGCTCACATGGGTCTAGAAATTCTACACCATTCATTTGCAGTGAGTTTTACTTTCAGACAAGGAGAAAAAGGGAAGATAATTAAAGATATGACATTCCTATGTGTTTATTTTAATTTATGAAGAAAGAGTACATTTAGAAAAATGAGAAATTTGACAATACATTATAAACATCATCAGGTAACTAATCATCCCTCTGACATTCTTTTCCCACTTATTCCTGTCAGAAGGTAACATAAAACAAACTGTTTATTCTGAGTACTTGGTACAGTGTTACTTTTCAACACCAGAGAAGACAAAAGAAATATTCTGTTTTTAGGGTGTCTCCACAACCAAAGAAATACGTTACTTCAAACTGGTGCATTAGTTATTTTAAAGGGCAAAGCACAGATTTATTGATTTTACTTCTTCACCCCTTCTATAAAAGTAGAAAATTTTAAAGTGTTATAGTACAACTTCAAAAGAATTATTTTCATTCACTCATTCATTTAACTAAATTTGTTCTAGGTCCTGAGGATAAAATAGTAACCAAAGGAGTCCCTGTGTTCATAGTGACAAGCACTAAGTAGAAAACATAATACAAAGTAAAGGGTTTTGAGAGTACAAGGTGAGGGACAAAAGCTGCTCTTTTATACAGGAGCTCACTTAGGTAGCTAAAGATGGTGGTGGCTGGTTCTACCATAGCCAGCGTGGTGGAAAACCAGATGAGAGCCTGGATACATGGTGAAGACAGAGATGACAGGATGTGCTGATGGATTGGAAGAGGGGTAGGCAAGGACACGGCAGATCAAGTGTGACTTTGCGACATTTAAGTCAAGTAAATGAATGAAAGAATCCTTTTTACTAATCTGGGAGATCCTAAGCAGAACAGTCTTTGGATATTATTCTGGACCCAGTAAACTTGGGTGGGCAACACAGAGGAGCAGCACTTTGAAACTGTAAAGGTTTAAGGCATCTCAAGCCATGCCTTTCTCTTCCTTGTAGGGAAGCATAGAACATGTTCTCAAGGGCTCTGGCAGAAACCAGGGTCTGCAGAATCCCAGTTGATTTCTCACTTCATTATCTCATGTTTTAACAATACATGAAAAAAAGGTCCAATTTTTAAAGTACTTCACTTTCATACTTTTGACTATGTGAAAATGATTTACATTTATCTTCCTTTCAAGAGCACACAAAGAAAAAAGCCTCTTTTCAATGGCTTAGAGTTATTATGGAAATGTCAACTAATACAAGAAGCTGGAAATAAATATTCCAGAGACTGTCTTTGTCTGATATTTAAAGTTAATTTTTTATACATACAAATATCACCTATCACATCATCTTCCTTTTCTAGCTATTGTCAGTTTGCCTTCCAGGAGCAGGTGTATAAGATGGATGAGCTAAAAGGATCTGAGAGGAGGTTCAAAGCTCCCTCCTATGAGTAACACCTTTATTGTTTCATTCATGGTTTTCAGATGTCTTTCAGACAGACAAGGCTATAATAGGCCTTTCATAATCTTGTTTTAAGTCAATCTCTCTCGCTGATCTGTCACACACACACATGCACATACAAACAAACACATACACACACACATACAAGGATATATGCATATAAAATAGTTGTGTGCTACATAACAAAGTTTTGGACAATGAGGAGCCAAATATGGAAGGAAAGTCATCCCAGAAGACTATAAGGGAGCTGGAAAATTCCCACCATCTACTGACATCACAGCCATCCCACCATGTATCACTCACATGCTTGTGGTGATGCTGGGGTAAACAAACATACTGCACTGCCAGTCTCAAGAAAGCGCAGTACATACAATTATGTACAGTAGGCACTTCATACTTGACAATGATACTAAGTGACTGCTACTAGTTTATGTATTTACTGTTTCTCTTTTTTATTGTTATTTCAGAATAATTCTTATCATTATTTAAAAAAAATGTTACTGTAAAACTGTATGTCCTGAGCCAGGCACAGTGGCACACGCCTGTAATCTCAGTGGCTTGGGAGGTTGAGACAGGAGGATCATGAGTTCAAAGCCAGCCTCAGCAATGGTGAGGTGCTAAGCAACTCAGTGAGACCCTATCTCTAAATAAAATACAAAAAATAGGGCTGGGGATGTGACTCAGTGGTTGCAAGCCCCTGAGTTCAATCCTCAGTACCAAAAACAAAAACAAAAACTGTATGTCCAATTATGCCAGTAGTACCTCACCCCTCTTGTGTTTACCATGTCTCCTGATTGCAATATTTTTGAATTAAAGAAGCAATATCATTTTTTTTAAATTTCAGTAGCAAACTTTAATATTAAATTTGAAAGTAGACAGCAAGTTTAATGAGAAAGAAATTAAGAAGTTGTGCTTAAAAGAATGATTATAAAGCAAGAAAAAAAATAACAGCTTATTCTATGATATCTCCCTCTGCCTGTTTTTTTTTAAATATGGTAGAATATTGTACATGTACATGTACATGGGGAGAAAGACACAGGAAGACACAGCAATGACGGTGGTGGCACACCTCAGTCAGGAAGGCTGTCATGGAGCAGGCCATCCCTGAATGCAGTGAATTACACCTGCCATTTTCTCAGTGGAAATATTCATTTATTTGACCTACTTATTGGTCTATGTAGACTACTACTTATAGAACAAATTGCAAAAGAGTCTAGAAGATAAATAGAGCTGGAATATTTCTGTCTCTGGGAAATCCATTTCTAGTCTGGGAAACATCTTAGTGAGGGATAACAAGTTTTATTATATTTTCTTTTTTAAAAATTAAAAAAAAATTTAAACATAATATTGAATATACATGTTCTTTAGTTCACGGATAAATATTGTCAGGGAAGTCTTACTGCTGTCTGCTCTATTGCAAAGAAAATAAGAATGACAGTCATTCCTCACAGCTTTTAGATTAATTCAGAAAGTTTACCAGATCTCTTTCCTCATCACAGGGCAGCTGCAGAGGTGAAATGCCATACTCCATTCAGAGCGCTTAGCACTGTTCCTGGCACAAAGACAGCATTCAATAATTATTAGCTGCCCTTCTCCTATATGATTATGTATAAAATATGGCTAATAATTCTCATAGATAAAGTATAAGAATTTATTCAGACAGCACACCTGAAAGTACTTTAGAATACCTAAATCAATTTCAGAGAATTCATATCAGCATTCATATACTGTTCCCCTTCTCTTTCTCCTCTTTTTTTTCATTTTGCCGGAACCAGGTATTGAACCCAGGGTTGCTTACCACCAAGCTATATCCCTACCTCTCTTTATTTTTTATTTTAAGAAAAGGTATGTCTAAGTTGCCCAGGACTAGAACTTGGACTCTTCCTGCCTCAGCCTCCTGAGTCACTGGGCTTCCAGGTGTACACCATCATGCCCATCTTAAAAAACATTCTTGCTTGATTCTCATCAATGGAAGATAGTCAAAATAGAAATAATAGGAATGTTTAAATATAAAACAACAAAAAGGCAAAGGTTTTAACAGGTGTGGCAGCCTTCACTGTTGAGATTTTGATTCCTTTAAGTAAATCTTCATTTAATCCAAAATAATTTATTGTCAAAAAACACATTACTCGTCCTGTTAAAAACTCCCCCAAATTTAGTGCTTTTCTGAGCATGTTATAAACATTATATGCAAACATTTATGGGGTATTTGTGCTAGATATGAATAAAGTTATGAAAAATAATCCTTCCATATTATAAATTTAAACAAAATGTTAAGTAATAAGTGTACTATTCCCAGAAATTTAAACCATGTTTTAACTTAGAGTCAGTTCCTAGGAAAACAAACATAACTTCTAGTGTGTATTCATTTTTAATGGTTTCTATCAATCCCTAGATCTGTTTAAGGACTGAGTTTAGGATTAGGGGATATTTATAATTAAGCAAAGCCATTTAATACATGTTAAGTAGAAGAGCAAAGATGATTTGTTGGAAGGAATACTTTATTCCTCTGAAACATATCTGACTCCAGTTCAACGGAACCTTTATCATTCTAACAGATTTCTCTTGGGAATGTGTTGCCAATACTACTTCCTATACTGTAGAGATTCTTAGTAAATATACTTCTAGTGACAAAGTTCAAAATCAGACTAGCAATTTGGATAATACCAAGAAGCTGCCAATCAAAAGCTGGAGAAAATGTGGTCAGCATTAAGATTTAATTTCTTTTTATTGTAATTTTTCATTAGAAACATATAATGCTTATCCACTGTTCAATTCTTTATCATCACTATTCTATTCACTGTTATTTTAAGAATAAAATGTTATTATTATAGAATATTATTTTAGAATAAAAAGGAAGGTTCCTATATGGGACAAGGGAGTTAAGCAGGGATCAACTTAGAACAGACAATGGATAACAGGCCAAAGAATTTAGGTTTTAACATGAAGGCAATGGGAACCTTTGAGAGATTTTAAGGAAGGAAATGAAGAGATGGATTCACACATCAAATAGATTTTTATAATGGCAGTATGGCCAAAAGCTTCAAAGAGATGGAGACTAGTTAGGATACAACAAATGGTGGGGGTGGATTATGAATGATTTGATAACATTCTTTTCATGGTGTCTGTTGAATGGAATCAGGATTATTAATAGAGTAATGAAGTATAGATGTTGCTATAAAGGTATTTTTTAGATTTGATTAGCATTTAGACTGGGATAAAGCATGTTATTGTCCAGAATGTGGCTAGGCCTTATGCAATTAGTTGAGGACCTTAAGAGAACAAGTCATTCTGTTCCCTGAGAAACAAGTCATTCTGTCTCCAGACTCAAGACTGCAATGATAACCTTCCTAGATCTCTAAACTCTGGGCAGCCTCTGCAGATTTTGAACTTGGCTGCCCCTACAAATCCACAATCATGTGACTCCATATATAAATATAAATCATATACACAAACACACACATATTGAATACAGAGAGACTGGCAGACAAAGACAAGACAGAGATATGCTATTGGTTCTGTTTCTCTAGAGAACCCTGAGTAGTAATAAAATCACACACTAACTGAATAATATATTTAAGTGTTAAATACATATATTTGCCAAAATACTAAGGGTTGCTTTCTGTATACAGCAAAATTATGTTTGAATTTTACTCTCTTCTTTATTCATTATGTATTCAATGACTTTTCCTGGAAGAAAATGTTAGTTTTATTTTTATAATGAGAAACAGCAACTACATAAACTATCTAAATAAAAAATAATTAGTTTAACTACCTAAGCTAAAAATAAGAATTAGGAATTTACAACTCCAAAATAAATATCTTTATAACAAATATTAACATTTTCCCAAGGTGGTTATAGGTTAGTGATTATACACAATTTTATTTATTTATTTATTTATTTATTTATTTAATTAATTTTTAAGTTTTGCCTTGTTATATATGACAACAGAATGTATTACACTTTATATTACACATATAGAGCACACTCTTTCATATCTCTGGTTGTACACAAAGTAGAGTCACATCCTTCATGTCTTCTTACATGTACTTAGGGTAATGATGACCATCACATTCCACCATCTTTCAGGCCTCTATGTCCCCTTCCTCCCTCTCCCTCTCCTTTTCCCCTTTGCCCTATCTAGAGTTCATTTTTAGGTTTGTCTATTAAAAAAATGCAATGAAGACTAGATTCCTTTCATATGTTTTGACTAATTTCTACAGTTTGCCAAAATATTGAACATTAAAAAAGACATAGTCCATAATTCCAGTGACGCAGAAACCTGAGGCAGGAGGATTGCAAATTTAAGACCTCATTTCAAAATAAAAAGTAAAATATGCTGGGAATATAGCTCAGTAGTAAAGCACCTCTGAGTTTGATCGCCAATACCACCACAAAAAAAAAAAAAAAAAAAAAAAAAAAAAAAAAGGCCCAGACCAAATGGACAGGATGTATCCACAGAAGCCAGAATCTGACAGAACAGTATAAACTATCTAAAAAGAAGATTTTAACTAGAAAAGATATAAGTTGATCAGGAAGAAAAAAAAAAAACCAGACAAAAAGTGGGTCACAAAACTGAAGTTTGGTGGTGATTAACCATTTGATTACTGTACATTGAAAAGGGTGCCAATATACAAAAAAAAAAAAAAAGTGATTTATCTGGTCCTGGGAGCACCTAGAACACCTGTTTTGAAGATGAAGATTTCATTAGTTTCACTAAGTTCTAATGCCACTAAGCATTTGAATCATACTTGATCATTTATTCTGATTCCATGGCCACCTAGCAACATCTCAAAAGGAGTTTTCCACTGTAGCATGATTTATACACTAATAAGATGCTCTGAGCTTGATTAACCTGAGTCTACTCTGAGAAACAGATCTGCTCCGAGAGTACTAACAAACCAGGTTTCCAAGCCTGAAAGCCAGGAGGAACATGAGCAAGGAAGATTGCAAACTTAACACCCCATCCACCAGGTAAACTGACCAATACCAGAAATACCTGGGTGGATAATTTGCCCTCAGCAAGTGGAACCACTCTGCATTGCCCTGCAATGTAGGATTCTTTATACCAATATTTTATATCAGAATTATTTGAATTACATGGTCCTTGAAAGTAAAAATGGTTTTGATAACCTCAATAAACTATGCTTTTCTTATTGTAATGGATCCTTAAACCTTTTGTTCCGATTTCATGCAGCAGGCTGACAATACTGTACAAACAGCATTTCTTTAAGCTTAAGTTTTAAAACTAAGGAAACCAACAAGAATATAATAAGAAAAAAAAGAAAAAAATCCATTTTAAATATCACTAAATTTTAAAAATAACATTTTTCTTATAACAAACATCCTAATGTGAACAAACAACTAAAAAAGAAGCTCAGAGCATCACCAAAAAAATATATATATATATTCACTAAACATAAAATGAAAAAAAAAAATTAACAGAATCTTCATTGTCTTTTTAAACACTATGGGAAATGAAACTAGGAAACTCTGTGAGCATCAAAAATTACTTTTACATGTTGTTTTTATTATACAAGAAGAGAAAACATTTAAAATTTAAAATAGAGTTAATTCCAAGGGAATATTCAGAAATGATACATGACCAAAGCCTTTTTTTTTTTTTCCTAAACTTCAGGGGTAACGGATTACAGTAAAAAATATGATCCATTCCCAAGTAATTTACATAATGGTTGTAATTCCTCTATGGTTTTGAACATAAGAAATGGGTTTTAAACAGGAAATCTGGATTGCTCTGTCTAGAACTCATTATGAATTTTTCATATGAAATACTAAAACTTGAACTAAACTTGAGAAGAATATTTAACCTATAGAAAATATCTTACCGTAGCAAAAAAAAAAAAAAAAAAAAAAAAAAAAGTATCCAGGGGAAAAGGCCAAGAACAAGCACATAAACAAAGTGAATAAACATGTCACCAGAAGAATACAGATGCCATCCGAAGCCAAATAACTCCCTATGTTTATTACAAGGATGTCATCTTAGGAGTTAAAATATAGTATCATAAATTTAAAGGTCACTGAATTTTTCAAGGTAACCCAAACACTGTAAGGACATACAATTAATTCTCCAACTGTTAGTGTATAACCAATAATTGCAAGAGTCCCAGCTTCGTCAGATACAGTTTATATCTAGTTATGTGACCTGACCTTTAGGAACAATCCAACTTAATAAAAATGAACTAAATTATTCAATCTCCTTTGATATATTTTATGTTTATTGCATAGTAAAAGAAAAGTTCTTATTTTTAAAGTCACATTTCATATAGTGAACAATCTGCATTTGAACAAAATATATTTCATATTCTAGATAGCCAATATAATCTACAAAAGATAAACACTTGAAAATTATCACTGTTACTCTCTGTATCCTAAAGAGTTACTCCTAAGTCAATCTTTAATGCTTTAAAATCCGGCAGACTTTAAAAACCTAAAATCTGGAAAACAAAAATTTTTCACTTTTCAGGCAATTCACCATAGAGGATTAATTTAAGAATTAGCATTCATTGAGTGTTTTATAGTACACCCTATTCTCAATAGCCCCAAACAAGTCAACTCTAGCTCTTCCTTTTTAGACATGAGAAAATAGACTAAAAGAGGCTAAGGCAGTGCCTCCCAAAGTGTGATCCTGAGACCAGCAGGATCTACATCTTCAGGGAACCTTTTAGAAATGCAAACTCATGGTCTCCCTCCTAGACCTGCTGAATTAGAAACTCTGTGGGTATGCCAGCTATCAAGCCCCCCTTGTGCTGACACTTGACAAAAGTTAGAACCAAAGGTTAAAATAATCTGCCTGAGGGTATATATATCTAGTAATTAATAACACTAGAATGGAACCCAAGTTAGATTCTCTCTTCTAAAGCCCATGTTCTATACCAATACTTCATAAGACTTCAGTTAAAGGCAATCCCCTTTCTCTTTTAAATTCTTATTTCTTTCTAAACTTCATTACTTTTGGTAGAGAGCATGTCCTGAATATAGTGGAAACTTTGATGTTACAAATTCTTACTATGCCTCAAGGTCACCATCCTGACAAACGTTCCACTGTCATGTAGAACACAGAAAATGTTCCTGATATATTGTTGAGATTCGAGATTGAAATATCAGATGCCTCCAGCTGCTGATCTAGCCAAACTCACTTTCCATTCCACCTTTCTCAGTCCACAAACATTTATCCTTCTTTAAAGAGAGACAGGACAAGGTTTTAAGACTGGTGTTCTGATAAAGATAGGGTTATTTAAAGTTAGAAAGCAAGTTAACACCGAGGCTATTCATTTTCTTACAGAACACACTAGAGGAAATCAAGAGCAAACATAGTAGGCCCCAAGCCTCTAAAACTGCTCTCATTCATCTCTTCAGTCACCCCAGGCCCCTCCTCCACTAGGACCAAAATCAGACTGTTCATGATAAACTATGCTGTCAACTAAGCTGTTGTCACAGACTAGCCCTCATAATGTAACAGTTGCATCACTCAGAGTCACGGAAGCAGCAGACTCTTAAAATCTGAAATGAAGACTAGGTGAGTGTCCAAAAGACTTTATTTAAAGGAATACATATGTATAACCAAGCCTAGAAGTCAGGAGTTCTGCAAATTGAAGATAAGGAAGGCAATGAGCAAGAGTGACCGTTATTACCTCCAGACATTGTCTAGCAATGGCTTTTGAAAATTGAAAACTTCCTTTTATCTCCATATGCATAGGCCACTCATTCACTCATTCTATAACCATCTGCTATTCTCCTGGCCAAGCAGGGTTCTAGGTGGATTGCAGGGAGGCAGGGAGCCAGAAAGAGACCCTTGAAATAATGCAGGAAGTCAGTAAAGCTAGGGTGGTGCTGGCAGAGCTGGTGAGAAAGTATAATGGATGGAGTTGGGGTGTTTGGAAGTAGTGCTCTGCTGATGGATTAACTGTAAGAAAATAGTCTGAAGCTTAGGGTTTGAAGAAAGTACATTTGTTAGTCATGATAAGATCTAGGATAAAATCAAGAGAATGTGAAGAAAAGATTATAGATAAGGGGATCAGGGAAATGAAAAGCCAAAGTACTGAAGGGATCATTCATGTTTCAATCTCCAAGAAGGGTGGCAGACACTGGATTTGCAAAGAAAACAAGAAGCAAGATGTTTAAGTTATTACTGCATGAGGGTGAGAAACCAGGGAATGTCAAGAGTCTGAGCACAATAACGAAGGATATTGGGAGATAATGAACTTCAAATACACAATTTCTGAAAAAGAGAGATAAGAAATAATACTCCAGTTACCTCATGAGGTGTTTTGAGGGGAAAAATGTTGAAGAATCACAACTTGAAGAACATATTGAGGTCCCCAGTTATTCTCGCCCAACTGTGGTTAGATTTTTCCCCCGAAAATATCTTTACCAGAAAACTGAGGGAGAGGGAACAAGACAATAATAGTAATAAAATCATGGAAAAAGATAACTTTAAAGAAGAATTTTAATTTAATAACTTTAATTCCACCATTAAGTAACTAGTCTAACCACAGATTGGCATGGTGAGAACCCACACTGAATCAATTTCCTTGCCCAGTCCATGTGTTTTGCATGCCAAACTGAGCCCCTTCATCCACCATAGGCATGTTCTTAGCCCCTTAACATGATATCTTTTTCCTCTTACAGCTTTCTTCAATCCAAAGAAGGTACTTTCCTACCTGCCCCAAACTCTTCCTCCTGTTATGGAGCTTCCTTGCTGGACATTTTTTCTCAAGTATCCCAGATCATCACACCTAAGCTGCCTTTACTAACGCTGATGAATTTCCTATAGATATCTCTGATCAAAAACTTTCCTGATTTCTCTCTTCAGTGTCCACTTTTGGACATTTCCCAAGCATATGTAATAAACGAACAAATCCAAATTCCTTATCTTCACACTCAGAAATTCTATTCTTTTTCCCATCGTCCTTTTATTGAGAACATGGTATCACATTGCTCACAGTTTCCAAGGCTAGAAAGCATCATATCTCAACCACATTTACCTCCACCTCTTCATTCAATCAATCATCCTGAAAGTGCTTTATGACGTCAATGCCTCCTCTGTTCCTACTGTTACATTGCTAGCTTCTGACTGCCTTTCTGCACACACGGCCTTCCAAGTGGCATAGTCTACATTACATTGGTTCCAGATTTTAATTTTCGAAGACATGACTTTTAGTCCATTACTTCCCAGGGTCTAAAAGCTTCAGTGAGCTCCATTATAAAGTTCTAACCACTTTGCATAGATATCCCAAATCCCCTTGTCATTAGATATTGGTATGAATTATAGGCTGCTGCTACACACTGAACATAGCACGTGTGTTTGCTCTTATGTTACATTGTTCATACGACAAAAAATGCCTTTCCATTATATATTCTTCAGGACATATTTCTAAAGCTACATCTCCATGGGAGCTTTCTTTGATCTTTTTTCCCCTTTCAAAATAATAATTTCCTTTGTATCTTTGAACAAGTAAAATTAAATAAGTAAAAAGAAAAAAATATATATAATTTTAAATATTATTTAAAGATCAACTTATAAATCCATTGATAAATACAATGCTTATCTTCTTACTCTGACCATGCTTGAGATATATAATATACAATATAAGCTTCTCAAAAAATATCAGAGGACAGTTCTTGAATGGAGGGTGCTGCTATCAGAATTTGTAGGGTGTCATGTTCTGTTTGAAATTCTGATACACATCTTCCCTACATGCTTCATCTATTTCAGCTATACAGAAAACCTTGGCTTAGAAATAAGAAGTATCTACACTGAGCTCTAAGGATATTATGATAAAATTTAAGTGAGTGCTGTTCCTATAAGATCCAGTTTTCAGAAGAAATAACTAAACATGTCCATGCCAAATTAATATAAACAAAATAACCATAACGAAACTGAGTACACAGTTGCATACTTATGTCAGCTATTTGGGAGGCTGAAGCAAAGGATCACAAGTTTGAGGTCAGCCTCAGTATCTTAGTAAGACACTGTCTCAAAATTTTTATAAAGGGCTGGGTAGAGTGCTTTCCTAGCAAGCATGAGACCCTGAATTCAATCCCCAGTACTGCAATTAATAATAATAATAATAATCTGAGAAAGTATTTATTGTTTACTTTAAGCCAGGCAATGTTCTACATAACATATCTCATTTAATTCTTTCAATCAACCTATAGGATAGTCTCTCTAAGCCTCTACTACTCATATGATGAAAGGGAAGGAACAGGAGTTAACTAACTTGCCCTGAGGCAAACATCCCATAACCAACCCAGAGACCTCATATTTCCAACATCCAATTTGTTTGGAACTGTAGGAGCATCTAACATCCACTGGAACTTTCTCATATTTCATTTAAGCCACACTTGCATTTTCTTTAATACAGCCTTCAAATTTGTAGGACTAAGTGCAAGAAGCAGCAGCCAATCAGGAAATACACAAAATATGTATGAGGAAACGGTGTGAATGCAGAAACCATGCCAGCGGTAAGCCAGCAATGGAGGCCACTGCAGAGGGACTGCCAACTGCAGCCTGGTGTCATTCACCAGTGGAGATTTTAGTAGTGGGGAGCGTGCATGGAGCTGGAAGGAGGTAATCTCCCTACCACTGAGCCAATGGTTCCTCCCAGTAACTGCAGGAAGAAGGCCAAAAATTATACTTATTTTATAGTTTCTTCATTTCAGGGGATTCTTTGAATCTGAAATTTCATATGCTTGGTTTCATTCCACCATGTTCTTTCAGTTAAATTTCAGCTGCTTTCTGTTAGTAGGCTAGGGAACTATGCCAAAATATACCCAACAAATGCAGTCACCGTTGCACTGCATACTATTTCTCGTCCAACTACTGAGAGTGGAAGGAGTGAGGGATGGGGGAAGGATCTCTCCACCATTAAGATCATCTTTGGCAAGTGCTACATACACAAATGTTTCATCACGGATAGTATAGAAGTCTGCATGGCACAATAATTCAACTGAGAATAGCATAACATTTTATGTTCTGCAATTATTATTTATTGTCAAGGCAACCTGTTGCTATGCAGGGCTAATGGACCACCGCCATCATAACTGTCTAATGTCCTTCAGATATTTGACTGCTGCATCCTATGCTTCTACACAGTTATACATTCCTCAACTATCCCCTTCCAATCTTCCCAGAAATCAGATTTACTTTTTTCTCATCAGAAGGAACAAGTTAAGGTATTCCTTTCCAAGCTATATATTAATCTTATTCATCCCACTTCTCCTAAAAATAAGCAAAATTAAATAAAACAAAAGAAATAATTTCTTTTATAGTTAATGAAGTTATACTATTTACCATTAGTAAAGCAAAGCCTTCTTTGCCTGGGATGATGCTGGTTCTAATTCAAATAAATAATCCTTACCTCCATGATATTTATTAAAATAAAAGTAAATTAATTGCCTTGTGTAAACAACATAGATTTGAGGGATTTTAGATCTAAATTCATATAGCATATCTCCTGAGAGACTTATACATGAAGAGCTTGCCATATCTTAGCAATTCTAATAACATTTTTTTTCCAAATTGGCATGCATGTAAATCACTTTTTCAGGCACAAAAAAGGACATAAGGAAGATGTTAACTTTCTATAAAGCAATATACCATACTTGAAAGTTGATTGATTCCCTAATTACTAAATTGAAGCTAAATTAATATTAAAATTCCTTTTCTAAATTGAATAAGTTAAATAGATATATTTTAAATTAAATGTCATGATGTTAGTATGTGATAATATTAGTAAAAGGATTTTACATCTCTCAACTTTAAAATATACATATATATAAACAAAAATATATCTATTTGCTTATTTATTGATCTTTTGCTTGTTTTAGATCACCTCTACTTTAACCCTATAAATAAAGAAACAAAAAAATGAAAAACATGACTTTCCCCATCCCAGGAGAGGGCAAGAAAAAAAGGTAAGAGACTCAAAAAAGACAAGAGACCCACATAATGCAGTTTAATTATAAGATGATTATAAATTATAAAAAAATGATTTTTGTTTTGTTTCATTTGACAAATTTTTACATTTGAATACTAGGTTTTAGCATGAATGACAAAATCACCACTAAATCCAAGTTCAAATTTTTTTACATTACATTCATTCATTTCAGACTCTGATATTATTTGAGCTCTATTGGGGCTACCGTACTACTGTTTTGCCTGCCTTATGGGAAACTGTTTATATCAGGATGTGTGTTTGTATATTTTATTTATTATTTGAAACAGGTTAATCCCAGCATAATTCTCTTTGCACAGTCCTTAGGAGGGGGGAAAAAAGGAACACACAGTATAAACAATGCCAAGGAAATATCAACAGATTACTGTCAAAATTGCCATTAGTGTCCTAGCAACACTCCATGATAGAAACTATTATATCAAGATAGCAAAATATTTCTCACTACATTGCACTTTCCTCATTTGATGTAGAAAATCAAGTTTTAGGGTTTGGGAATACAGCTCAGTGATAGACCACTTGCCTAGCATATGCAAGGCCCTGGGTCTTATCCATAGAACCACAAAGAAACAAAAACAAAACCTCCTAAACTTCCATTTCTAACCTATGAATGTCACACAAAAATGTAATTCTTTGATGAACCATCACCATGAACTGCAATACAATATGCTGTCCCATATAATGCACAATTATATGTTTTCTAACTCAACAGAGTTATACTTTGCAAATTCAACAGGACAAAACTCCTTGGGTGACAAGTCAACATTCCAATAGAACATACATTTAGCTTTACATTAGAATATCAGCCATGAATCCCAAAAAGAGGATAAAGATAGAATCTAATATCTATATCATTATCTATATGTCATTGATGGCTTCAACTGACTTCAGTTATAACAAAAAGCCTTTTTGAAAAATCTGTCTCATGCTCACCAAACACACAATATCACACATTTTGTAAAGCAAAAACACTTATCTTCCTTGCATTATTTTTTATACAGCTATTACTTGCCTGTTCACTGTAATTATTATTCTCCTTATATTCAAATTTAGAAACTGAAAAAGAAAGGAAATAAAAGTCTTCAGGTTGGGTTACAGCTCAGTGAAACAGTGCTTGCCTACCATGACCAAGGCCTTGGGTTAGATTCTTAGTAATGCAAAAAATAAAATAATAAAATAAAACAAAGTTGCCTAAGATTCTAATGTGGTTAGTGAGGTTTAATTAGCCTAATCCTGAATTCATTTAGGAAAAAAATTTTTAAAAAAAGGAATTAGAAGACAAAGACATACAAAATGAATAAAAACAATCATTACCCAAAGAAACAGAAATATTGTTAGAAAACTATGTCTATTAATAATGGTAACTTTGTCTTGAGGGAAAAAAAATAAGAACCAACAAGAAGGAAGGAAGGAAGGAAGGAAGGAAGGAAGGAAGGAAGGAAGGAAGGAAGGAAGGAAGGAAAGACGGAAGGAAGGAAGGAAGGAAAGACGGAAGGAAGGAAGGAAGGAAGGAAGGAAGGAAGGAAGGAAGGAAGGAAGGAAGGAAGGAAGGAAGGAAAAGGAAAAGGAAAAAACAAAATCCATAGAGGGCAACATTTCTCATGTACCAACAGGGTCCAAAAAAGAGATGCATTGTCTAAATAAGGCAGAGAAGACACTACTGCATCTTACCATAAAGAAACTGCCTCTGCCAATGTCATTCCTTAAAGATATAGAAAAAGCAATCATGAAATTCATTTAGAAAAATAAGAGACCAAGAACAGCCAAAGTAATCCCTAGCAAGAAGAGTGAAGCAGGAGGCATCACAATATCCGACCTTAAACTATACTATAAAGCCATAGAAACAAAAATGGCTTGGTATTGGCACCAAAACAGACATGTAGACCAATGATATAGATTAGAGGACACAGAAATAAATTTACATAAATGCAGTTATCTCATACTAGACAAAAGTGCCAAAAACATACATTGGAGAAAAGATAGCCTCTTCAACAAATGGTGCTGGGAGAACTGGAAATCCATATGCAGCAAACTGAAACTGAATCCTATATCTCACAAAACTCAACTCAAAGTGGATCAAGGACCTAGGAATTAGACCAGAGACCCTGCACCTTATAGAGGAAAAAGTAGGCCCAAATTCTCATCCATCAGATTAGGCCCCTACTTTCTTAACAAGACTCCTAAAGTGCAAGAAATAAAGTCAAGAATTAATAAATGGGATAAACTCAGACTAAAAAGCTTCTTAGCAAAAGAAACAATCAATGAGGTGAGGAGAGAACCTACATTTTGGGAGCAAATTTTTGCCACACGCAAATCAGAGCACTAATCTCCAGGATATATAAAGAACTCAAAAAAAAAAAAAATTAAAACCAGAAAAACAAACAACTCAATCAATAAATGGGCTAAGGAGCTGAACAGACACTTCTCAGAAGAAGATATACCTTTGATCAACAAATATATGAAAAATGTTCAACATCTCTAGCAATCAGAGAAATACAAATCAAAACTACTCTAAGATTTCATATCACACCAGTCAGAATGGCAGTTACCAAGAATACAAACAACAGTAAGTGTTGGCAAGGATATGGGGGAAAAGACACACTCATACATTGCTGGTGGGACTGCAAATTGATGCAAACAATCTGGAAAGCAGTATGGAGATTCTTTAGAAAACTTGAAATGGAACCACCATTTGACCCAGCTATCCCACTCCTTGGTCTATATCCAAAGGAGTTAAAATCAGCATACTATATTAACATAGCTACATCAATGTTTATAGCAGCTCAATTCACAATAGCTAAACTGTGGAACCAACCTAGATGCCCTTCAATAGATAAATGAATTAAAAAAAACTGGTATATGTACACAATGGAATATTACTCAGCATTAAAAGAGAAAAAAAAAATATGGCATTTGCAGGCAAATGGATGGAGTTGGAGAATATCATGGTTAAGTGAAGTAATAAGCCAATCCCCAACAACCAAAGGCTGAATATTCTCTCTAATAAGTGGATGCTGATCCATAATGGGCTGGGGAGGGTGGAGGAACTTTGATTGGGCAAAGGGGAGGGAGGAGTTGGGAGGAGGTATGGGGGCAGGAAAGATGGTGGAATGAGATGGACATCATTACCCTAGGTACATGTATGATTACACATGTGATGAAACACTACATTGTGTACAACCAGAGAAATGAAAAGTTGTGCTGCAATTGTGTACAATGAATCAAAATGTATTCTGTTGTCATAATATACCTAAGTGAAATAAATTAATTAATAATTAAAGAAAAGAACCTGAAAAAAAAACTCTGTTTACCAAATTTATTGATTGTAGAACTCTGCTTTCCATTTCCATCCCTATATGTGAGGACATTTCCTCAGGCATATATAATTCTTGTTAAATAAAGAAACAGGAATATATAGAGTAGAATCAGAAAAATATTTTGTTATAATGCATTGTGCCAGCATGATCTCACATAATAACCTGGGTAACTAAAATAAAATGCATTAGAAATCTGAGAACTCAATAATATTTAGTAAATAACAGATCATATGATCCCTGTTTTTCATTGGTGAATATCAACACATGTTAAGTGACATGGTTTTAAAATTAAGATGTACAGTGGTAGTTCATATAGGACTTTGTCAATATTGCACTTATCTCTTGGTAATAACAGTGGATAGAGTGGGATAATAGGAGAGAGAAAAGAGAACACACATGGTCCATAATACTAGACAATGAAAAATTTCTACTTGTATCAAACTGTGATACCTCAGGTAGCATCAATTTACACAAGAGCTTTAAACTGAAATAGACTCTTTTGTGTACCATTTCACCATCCAAAAATGTGACTGAAAAAAAAGAAAAAACTAAAAGGTTCACTAGCCCTTCCATTCGTATTTGAAAGATTTACTCCATTGTTAATTTTCACAAATTGGGACATTATTTCCATTGAAGTTTCTGTTTATCCTGGAGAACAATCCAGTACCTTAGTAAGAAAATCCCTTTGCTCTTAACTTCCATATTTCAAGGAATGGTTTCTTTACCACAAACCCAAGCAATCAGTTCCATGCCTGTGCACTCCTTTCTTCAGATTATTGTTCCATGAAGCTACCTTGTCAGGAAACTGGAAAATTGCCTTCTCCATTTATATTACCTTAGAAGTATGTGTAGTCTTATGATTATATCTCTCTTTATTCCCCATGGGTTAAGAGCAAAATGCTAGCAGCCTAAGGATACAGGAAATTGAAATTTTGTCACCTGCAGAGGACAAAAAAAGTGTTTGATATTTTTTTCCTTCCATGTTAAGAAAGAATCTCTTGTGTGTGAAAGAAAATTACCTTCCCTTCAGTAAAACACATCTGGAAATATTCTTAACTATAGTCTCGCAGAATGACTAAGAAAGCTGATACCAATGTTTTTGTGATTTATTACAAGAATGCAGTAGAGTCTTTAAGGGATGTTTTCTTTTACTCAGCTATTTGCTTGGGAATCGTGATGCAACTGATAGGCAGAAACAGAAATTTTCTTCACTGAAGGGCATTTGGCTCTAGATATCTAAATACTGCATCAAAATGGAGTTTAAAATCAAATAACCTATGGGCCCTTCAGACTTCCAAGACTTCTTGTATTAAAAGCCAAATCGGCTACAAATTTTCTTCAAGTGGCCCACAATAGAATCCTTATCTTGTTATACATCAAACTCTCCACAGAAGATTTTTCTGCCTTCTCCTAAGATCTCATACTGTGCAGGCAGAAAATGTGACTATAGCAGAAATACCCAATTTGCCTTAGAATTGAGACTAATAGCAGAACCTCTCTGTCTATTCTTGTCTTGAAGGCTTGTTAGAATCTCGATGGGGAGGAAAGTTTCCCTGCTGATAGTTGCAGCATATCAAAGATGAATCATGAGTAAAAGGAAAGATTATTTTGTTCAATGAGACATTTCTTACTCCCTTATTCAGGCAACAGCATTTCTGGCTAATTACCCAATTACAGCTGATATAAGGTATGTGGAAAGAATTAAGGACACACAGAAAGGGAACACATGAAGCCACCAAGATGTGATCATTCTACACTCCAATTGCAGTAATGAACCAAAGGATCAGAGCCCAGAAGGAAAAAAGAATACAGTAAACACTGCAACATACCCAGTAATAAGATTATTACCAAATTCTATAAATGGTATGCATGCAAATCTGGGAATTCTTAAAGACAATAAAACAAAACAAAACAAAAGTCAAGATTTGTGTTGGAATTTAAAAAGAAAAAAAAAGAAGAGAGAAAATCAAAATCCCATACCCAAAAGGTTGACAGTATTATCCCATGCAATATCTAAATAGGAATAGGAGTGAATTTGGTATGTGGTTTAATAATATTATTATTTTTTCTTTAAGTAATGACATCATTTCCTAGGTGCGCAGAACAACTGCCATCTTCCTTAACAAAATGGTCTTGTATTAGAAATCTTACACTTTAATCCACAACTTAAGGTACTATCCAAAGGTAGTAAAAAAAAAAAAATCTACAAATGATTTTGATTGTTAAAATCCTCACAATAAATTTCAAGATAAAATAAACAAAAGAAAAATTAAGCTTTATGTAACACTGAAGCAGGAAGGGAATTATGCACTAGCACAAGATGAAAAGGAAAAAAATGTACTTGGTACATCACAGCTGTCTTCCATTACATATAATTATCCATTCCCAGCCTTAGCTAGGAAACAAAAGCTTAGAAAGAACAATGAGTATGTAGATGTCAAAAGGCAATATTTCAACTATGCAGCTTTTTTTATTTTAAAAGAAGTATAGGTAGAAAATAACAGCCTATTTATGTATTACAAAATTTATTTTATTTTGCAAGCTTGCATAAAATGTATTAACCACGAATAAATTTTGGTGATCAAACACTAAGTTATAAAGCTATTTCTATTTTAGAGTAAAAACAACAAAACATGTATATAATTTTTAAGGTGTAAATCATCTATGACTGTGCATCATAGTTTTTTTTTTTTTAAAGAGAGAGTGAGAGAGGAGAGAGAGAGAGAGAGAAGAGAATTTTTAATATTTATTTTTAGTTCTCGGCGGACACAACATCTTTGTTGGTATGTGGTGCTGAGGATCGAACCCGGGCCGCACGCATGCCAGGCGAGCGTGCCACCGCTTGAGCCACATCCCCAGCCCATATAGTTTTGTTTTTTAAAAGGAAAACCTTCTGCTATAACCAATGATTCACTGAAACTGAAGTTTAACTATTTATCCTATTCAAATGCCTTTTTCATCAAAGATAGTCTCAATATTTTTAAAGTTAAGATATTGGAATTCATCTGCCTCTTTAATCCTTCAATTTAACCCCATATGTACTATTTTATGGACTGAATCTGCAGTTAAACCAACATCTTTTGTAAAAAAAAAAAAAAAGAGTTCAACAATTTATATTTACTTTCATATCCACAATACCAAGCTTTCGACAAAGTAGGTGTTTCATGTATGCTGTAGTTACACAGTGAAGTGGGGAGTATAGAAATGAAGTAAGAATACATAGTTCATCAAGACAGGGTCATCTTTCAAAACTTAAAATGTTTTCTGTAACTATCTAAAATACAGTGACACTGGCAATTGAAAATAAAATTTCATATACAATTTGGGTCATGAATTGAAAGCAAAGAACAATTTTATTTTTGAGAAGTATTTTTGTCTTGAACTTGTATTCCCAGTTTAGTTTTGATTTTTTTCATCTGTAGCAGCCTTGTGTACCCTTTCAGTTCTATTGTTTCTAGGGGGTCAACCCCATCCTTTTGCCCATGAGAGGCAGAATATTAAAATGAATTAAGTTGGCAATAATTTCAGAGGTTCCTAAATCAGAGTTGATTCTGATGTTCAGTGTATCTTCAAGGTCCCAGGCTGGTTTTTAATTTTGGCATGTAAGTGTGCTTGACACATTTCTCCATATGATCAAAAGATGACTACTCAGGTTCAAGCATCATATTCTCAAGCAATGTCATGCAAGGAACTTCCTCAGGTACTGCCTTACAGGAAGTAATGTTATCCCATAGCACCCGAGCACACTTCCTTGGTAAGCCTCTGGAGGCATGGCGGAGCCTATCATCAATGGCAAGAGGTATCAGTTGCCATCAGCCAGGGATCATCCTCTCTGGATGAGCAGGCTTCTCAAGTATCCTTAGAAAAATCACTGGGTAGATAAATCTGATAAGTGTCACAAGCAAGAGCATCTACCAGCCTTAGGACCTGGTTTTCCAAGTCACTTGCTACTGACTCAAGGAAGTTTCCTTTTTTTTTTTTTCTTTTTTTTTCCTAATCCTGTTTTCAAATAAGAGGGACCTTTTGAAAGGAAAAAGAAAGTCATGTGAAGAAACTGGGGTCCACATGAATGTGAACGTTTGGAGGGAGGTGAAGGCCAACATATGAAAAGGGCATTAAAACCTGATTCACCTATGCAACAGGAGAGATGATCACAGAGCTCTGAGAACTGATGATTAGAAATGTCTGGTTTTTTTGTTTTTTTTTTTTTTTTCATGTGAGTAACTTGAAACTGAGTTTTGGATTTTCATCTTTTCCAATAGTTTAGGTTTTTGTCTTTTCTTATACTTTTATTAAATTCTCCTTAGGCTTTCTTTTTCTTAGTTCAAATTTTATGTGAAACTATTTGATTTCTATAAAGTATGATTTTTCTTATTCAAAAAGCTATTGAAAGTATACATATAATTTCATATATTTCAAAGTTACATATAGGTCACTTTGACCTGATTCTAAAAAGTAAGTTTCGACTTTTGCATTACCCTCCTCGCACCCCCCCCCACGCCTTTGCATCAGTGAGTTTCTGTTGTTCTAATTCTGTTTTTACAAAGTGTGAAAGAAAAGCAAGTTAAAGAATGTAGTGTTCTTTCACAGGGCTGAGTATTAGAAAAAGGCATTCATTCTTTGTTATAAACTTTTATGGCAAAAAGGAATTTGTAAAGCTAAGTTTTGGAGGTTTATTTGCTTTTATTTCTTCATTTTGTTTTGCTTTTCTTTTTTTTTTCTTTAAGTAACTATTTAAAAACTTCAGTCTGACCTTCCTAAGAATTTCTACATTCATCTACCTGAGAGTGTGATAATCTGTCTCTCAACATAATACAGTGCTTCAGATGCTCAGCTGTATTAAAAACAGAAAGTGAATAAAAGAAAACCATCTCCCTTTGCTTTAAATTCATGATCTGTCAGTTTTAGACACAAGAGCTTTCCTTTGTCACTTGCTATGTTATCAACAATTTGAGACTTCAGGTCTGGTTTCGTCCTCTCTGGACCACATTTATTGCAACTATTTTATAAGATGTAAAAATAAACTGCCTAACATCTCATTGTTTTCTGAGAATTGTGGCTGCATATTCTAGCCTGGGGAATTTTCTGACTTTTAGCAAATGCTCTTTGCTATGACTCCTGGTTCTGAGCACACGCCTCTTCTCCTCACCCATCCCCCAAGAACCCTAACTGACATTATAGTAAGAAGACCTACTCTTGGGGGAACACAGAGGACCTTCCCAGAACCGCCTGTGTGCTTTGATAAAGAGTAACTCCCAACTATGCTGAGCTTGGGGGAAGGTACAATGTCTGGTTTGATAAATCTTGTCTGGACTCTCCAACTATGCTCTTGTTTCAACTTCCTCTGCTGTAATCTGAATCTATTCTGGAATCCTAGAGGACTGCAAAGGGACAAAAGAAATTTCTTTTATTGTTATGAGGCTTATGACCTCCTGTCTGATGTTTGACAGTTGGGAAAGATTATTTTCTTTTCCTAACAACTAGGAACTGCCTTTGAGGCCTCAAAATTATATTAAGCAAACACACTAAAGGACAAATTTTGCTTAGTTAGAAATTCAAAATTAAATACATTTGCGGGTGGAGGAGGGGAGTGCCAGGCATTTAAAAGCGAGCCAGTTTCCAGGTTGTAACACTCACATTATCAGTAAGTTCCCCAGACAAATCAAGGCGTTTGTCCTTCCAAAGTCTTAATTAATCCAATAGCCTGGGTCTAACAGTTTCGGAAATTCCCATGATGTTGGGAATTCCAAAACACTGCTTTTCACTTCAGAATCTTAATGTGTCATTACAAGATTTATAAATTTTAATTTGGAAATCAATTTAAAATTAGGAAGAAAAAACATTATAAATCCATTTATACTTTCACTTCAAGAAAAAGAGGAGAGAGCCTCTCTTCTTAAAAAGCAGGGAAAAGCCTGTATTGAAGCCTTACTTGATGATGTTCTTTCCCCTGTTTTCCTTTATGGAATAAATATTAACACTAACATCCTATTGTATTACTAGAAGTTCTTAGCAGTCTAAGGGGAGATATTGAAAATTTGCCTCACCTCTCTATATTAAACTGCTAAGTTTAAGTCCCTAAATCAGCCAGTCTCGCCCCTCTTCCTCCCTTCCCCCTCTATTCTCTCCAAGGGAACTCAGGTAGCTGTGTCAGTCTAAAGGGGATTTATTGTGCCACTGTACTTAGATCTCCCTCTGGAGATATCCAATTTTACCCTATCTCTTCCTTCGAAAAGAAAATAGATGAGCTGGCTAAACTGTTAGATCTTACTTCTGGATTCTCCACAGATTTCTGTCCATGAACTGAAATCCTAGCTGAAACAACATCAAAGGCATGAATTTCAATTTTTTATCCAGAGTGATAGTCTACAAAAGTGTTTTATTACTTGTCATATGCTTAGGACCAAGGGAACCGCTTTTGACACATAAGTAAATTAAAAATAGGAAACCAATGTGGAAAATATTTCTATAAAACAAATTATTTGTAATACTTGAGTCATGTAAGGGTTCAGTTTAAAATTATGCTAAAGGAATATTTCTTCAAAAATCTATATTCATTATCATGTATATTCCTGAGAGAAGTTAGGGAATTGTTCATAAATGGTTTTCAGAGGAAAGTGAAGTGTTAGTAAATCATACCTTTGGTGTGTTCATTGGTTGGTTTTCAGGAGTCTTCCATAGCCATACTTATGCTTGGTAAATGATAACATCTAATGACTCACTGAATATATAGATCAATATTATAACTAACAAAGATTATTTTCTTCAGTTTTCCAATAAAGAAATTAATTCTTTGGAAATCAAATAACTTCTCTGAGTGCCATAGCTTGGATTCAAATCCAGTCAGCTTGCCTCTGTAGCCCATGCTCCATGTACAACATACACCTTGAAAACTTAGGAAAGACACTGTATGATCTATGGTTTCAAAAACACAATAGTTACGAGCAGGTTTTTCCATCTTACGTTTTCAAAGGAAAGTTCTACAGGAAATATGAGTTAGAATATGAAATTTCACTAAAGCATATTCAGTCTCTGTATTAAAGTTTAGCTCTATTAAGAAATACTACTATGCCTAATATACTCTTAGCAAATACTGATCACACAGGAGGCACTCAGTAAATGTATAGTTATCATTACTCATTAAATTACATGTTTTTTGCCTTAATATACGGTATAATTTTTATATACATAACATTGTGATGTGAAAGATGGTTAGGAAGTTAAAATAATTTTCTCTCAAAATTCATAAGTCTTTAATACACTTTAAAAGAAAACTTAAATAAAATGCCATAAATTTTATTTCATAATTTGTACTATAATACATATAATAACATAATATAATGATATATGTTATAGTCATAATATGAAGTATTAGCAACTAATACTATGGAAGCTAACAATATTGGGGCAAAGAAAGTTTTCAAAACCCTGTTATAAACTTTCATGTATCTAATATGTTCTAGTTAATTTTTACTTTATACTAATCGTATGGTTAAGATTAGAAAACACATTTATTTGAAAAAAATTGACATTTAAACTTTCATAATATAAAAAGAGCAGTTAATTAAAGTAAGTGATTTCATGTTATTTTTGTTATTATCATCAACCATTGTAAGTGGTTCTATCACATACAAGACTAAATTTCAGCTAAAATTCATACAATAAAATGAATGTCAAATTATTTTTTCCCGGGATAGTGCTGTCATTCAGTGGTAAGGCACTTGCCTAGTTCATGAGGCCCTGGCTTTGATCCCTCGTATAGAAAAAATGAGAGGAAAAAAAAAGAATTTTTGTCCTTAATATAGCAAGAACTGGAGACAAATATTGCTCCCTCAAAAAAGTTACCTCAACCTAAATGCTTCTGTTCTATCGACATTTACCTCAGAGCTGAAGCAATGATTCCACATCCTAATTCAACATCCATCTTCTTCACTTGCAGAATGAACAAAATAATTCATCTAATAAGAGATTAGAGACTCAACATAAATGGAAAAAACAGGAATCTAAAAATGTCTGAGGTGTGTAGTCTTACACAATAACCTTTGCTCAACCAAAGTATCACGAGTTTCCTGAAAAGTCATGGGAAAAAGAAGAATGATGAAACTTGGAAATGAAAATTATTAGTTTTAAGAAACAAAATTAGCTGAGTCATCATCTGCCTACAAATGATATTAACAGTACTTTCAGAGTATCATGAGGCCATTTATTTTGAAAAAATAAACAGAAAATGAATTATTAGAAAAGGAAAAGGTAACTATAAGGAATCAATGTAGCTTCACTAAAAATAAGCCATGGCGCCTCTCTGGTTTTCAAGGCTGGTAAGAGCCAGACAATAAAGCAGAAGTCAAATGACATAGAAAAAGTCTGAAACAGAAAATTGTGAAGTTTGAAAACAAAAGCAAATTAAACAATTAAAGAAGTAAAACATTACTGGGATTTTGACATCACATAAATGACTATGTAAAAGGTAAACTGGTGGGGACACCTTAAAGTTATTTGGTTTCACTGATTAATAACTTATATAAAGTTATGACACAAAAATAAAAATCAAAATGCATGCACTCAGAATAGCTTATGGAAGTATTTTCAAAACATCCACCCATCCAAAACAGCTAAAGAGAAGGGTATGTTACCAATTGAAAAACTATCCGAATTCAGGCCAAGTATTCTGGCAGTCTCCAAACATCAGAACTTTCAGACAATTTGGTTTTAGGAAGACAAAATGTTACAGAGAGAATCATGAAAATCTATCCCACATGGAGATTAAAAGAGCAATCCAAGTAAAAAAAAAATCAAGCCTATACCTGTCAAATGTTAGGAACTAACAACTTAGAGGAAAAGCAGCGCTATTAATAAATGCTTCACGTACATGATCTTCAGAATTTAAACCCTACTTTTCTTTAGTGACAGATTTTGTTACTTCAAGTCAATCACCGTATGTCAAAAGAACTGTAAGGCAGCATACTATAGACTAAAGCACAGTCAATGAAGTTTTACCTAGGAAGGATTTAGGATTGATATACATGACTTATTCACATTACAAGAGGAAAATGGCCAGGCAACACAAAGAGGACAGAAAGGGAAATATTACTCAAAGTTGAGTAATCAATAACAAACGCTAATTTCTAAGAATGAGAGATGTTATATATGAGTTTATAACTATTTTCACATTTTGAAGTAAGATGATAACATGCATAGAATTTTCAATAAGAAAGATTTATTTTTATATCATTAAAAAGTCCTAAAGACTATAACCAAACAAAATAGATTAATTCAAAGACAACTCCACTTGTAGAAATAAATGGCAAAGAAATGATGATATTTTATTAATAATTATATCTTATTTTGATAAAGAGCAATATACCTGATTAAAGTGTTCTCTGTGTTTTTTCAGATTACTATACAGTCAGGTGATAAGTTCAGATAAGAATGTGTTTATAGGTTTAACAATGGGAGTGAGGAAACTAGCATTAGGCTTTCCCCATACTTGTGTTACACACGATTAATTATTGTTAGAATATGGTCATTTCATCCAATGTGGGAAAAAGTGAAACCACACGAAAACACATGATAATTTCACATGTAAACCAAATAGAGTGAACATTCACTGAAATAAGTGAATCACTAATACAAATGTCTGATGAACACCCATCAAGATCAATATGGGGAACACAGTAAAGAACCTACTAGAGACAATCTACAGGTGCACACACTAGAAACTGTGTGTTACTTTTTGGGGAGGTAGGGTGGTAGCAGTGATTGAACTCAGAGGCACACAGCCACTAAGCCACATCCCCAGGCCTATTTTGTATTTTATTTAGAGACAGGGTCTCACTGAGTTGCTTAGTGCCTCGCTTTTGCTGAGGCTGTTTTTTTTTTTGTTGTTGTTGTTTTTGTTTTTGTTTTTTTCCTGAGGCTGGTTTTGAACTCGAAAGCCTCCTGCCTTAGTATCCTGAGCCACTGGGATTACAGGTGTGCACCATGGCACCAGGCTGCTGTGTTACATTTAAAACACATTGGATCAAACCAAATATATCAATAAACCAATGAAGATTCTGTACAAAAGGATTTAGTGTTAAAATCTCATCACTCTTTTTTTTTCCTATTCTACCTATGAAGAAACTTTATACATTATATACAACAGCACTGACATTCATTTGCTATGGCTTTTTAACTTTACATACAATGTCCACTTAATTCTGGGACATGGCGCCAATGCTAATCTGTGCACATCCAATAGGATGTAAGCTCTATAGGACAAAGATTTCTATCACTGCTGGACTAAAGGACCTACAACTATGCCCAGCGCATAGAAACCACTGAATACAATTTATTATGAATAAATGTATGACTGAATGATAATGATAAACACAAAAGTAATTGATAGTACTGACATTTTATTATACTAAACTGATAATCTGGAATACACTTATATCTACATTTTAAAATATAATAGATATAAAAGAAAAAAACAAATAAATTATTGTAAAAATTTTAAGGTCTCCAAGAATACATCTGCTGAGGACAAGAATTATTGACATACAAAATAAAATTTCTATGTGAAGGAGTCTGATAAAGAAAACAGAAGAGTGCTAAGGATACAGGTCAGTGGCAAAGCGCTTGACTGGACTAGCTACCATGAGGTCCTGGATTTGAAAAGAAAAGAATAACTATATAAAGTTAATGAACAATGTGTTATTCATTAAAAGAATTCAGTGATACGAAATATTTAAGAATTAAAACAATTCACAAATAAATCTAATTGAACTAAAAATAATTAAACAGCACATTGGTATACACTAAATCTAAAAACAAAAAAATTAAATTTTAATAAAAACTTATAAGAAACAATTCTTGCATATCATAAAAATAATTTGGACCTAACTTGAGCAGTCTTGTATTATTTCAAATAGATCTTTAATTTCAATCTCTCTCAGACTAATCCTCTTTATCTCTGCAAACAGAGTTAAAAATTGTCTTGGAATATCTTGAAATACAGGGTAAAACTACTTTCATTTCATTCATACAATGGAATATTATATGTCCATTAAAAATAATGTACATAATGGAGGAACATCTAATAACTGATATGTTGGAGGGGTGAAAAATGATATATGGATAGGCACAATTTGAATAAAACTGTCCAAATACTTTTTGAATTTGGTACACCTTGGAAAATTTACATCTGTTCAAATGGAAGATGCATTTCAATGAGAACCTCTAAACTAGAAAGATGAATGTATGTGTCCAGGCTTCTGGTTCAGACTGACTCTCAATTCACATAATGACATATTTCCTATGCATAACCTCATACCATCTCATCAACCTCACTAAAGATTTCTTTTTGCTGAAGATCCATTGTTCGTACTCAATTAAAAATGTTATTACTTTCAGAATGTTCTAGTCTAAAACACCAAGAAGAAAACAATACTCTAATGCTTAGTAATCCAGGCTTAGTCACAATCCAAACAATTTACTCCCAAACACATCTTTCAGCTCAAACTCAAGCCTCATCAAAGCTCCAGTGTCTAAATGCCATAGACCTTGGATGATACCAAAAGCTATGAAACATTTGAATTTAAATTACTGCAAAACAGGCACCTCTATTTTTAACTAATTAGAAAACAACAGTCAAAATAAAATGGCCAAATTACTTTCTCAATGACAAAACACTAACAGTATCATAGTTAAGCTAAATAGAATATGTGGAGCCAGATTTTATTTGTCTATTTACTCACATACTTATTTATTTGCAAAAAGTAGAAATAATTTGATAGGTAACTGATAATGGGGTCTGTTGATTAAAAATTTAATATTACCTTTTATAGTTCAGGTAAAAATAGTAGTTTTCCCACATAGTTCGAAGATAGCAAAAATGAATTAAAAATCTTGCAATTACCAAAAACAAAAATTTGAAGTCTCATAGTTGAATATTTTGGGGTGAATAGCATCCTTTCAACAGAGAGAAAATTGGATCATTGTCGGGCATCAGAAGTACTGGGGCTGTGTGAAGTCGAATGTCACTCTCCTGTAGGTGCTTTCCCTTAATTCACTGTGCTTCTGTCCTACCTAAAACATTTTAAGCTAAATTATGCAGCAAGTGCAACAAATTTCTTCTTTATATTATGTTAGACTTAATAAAAATCTAAAGAATTTGGTACAAATATTTATAGCATCTTATGGTATAATAGGCAGGATAGAACACATATAAGAAGAAAATACTCATCACAAAAATATCCCCAATTTATAAAGGGCATATCCTTGATCTGCATTGGTACATGTGTGACCGGGGTACATGTGTGTCTACACATACATCATGCCTACAAGCTGGCTGGTAAAATGGCATTATCTATTTATCTTAAATTTCAAATATTTTTCCATCCATGGTTTGACCTATTCAAGAGGTTAGGCAAATATAAGAAAAACTCAAGTAGCATTTTTTTTATCTTATAAAAATTCATGAACATCATTACCACATGCTTTCATTCATTTAAAAAAGAAAACTAAATACCATCTGTGCAGGATAGTCTAATTAGGGGATTAGAACCACAGACGCCTTGCTGGCTCACATGTTCAAGCACATGCCCCTTTGACCACTCCAGGAAAAAAAGAAAAAGAACAATAAAAAGGTAGTCAGAGACATCCCTTTGGATTCAGTGCTGACAACTAGAGTTAACTAACCCCATAGAACTTAGCTGTCTGCACTCTCTCTGGGAATTGGCTCTTCTCTTTCCTTGAAGTGCACTCCTACTCCAGCACAAGCCTAAGGATAAACTTGGCATCCCATGAATCAGGTTTTAATAAGTTCAAACATTTTATAGGACACGGGTATTTACAGTCTGCAGCATACTATAGGGATTTGCTGGCCACAACAGAAAAAAAATCACATAATAATACTCAATTTTTCTGAAAGAAAATAAATTAATTCTAACCATTACTCAAGAGTGATGCAAAAGATATACACAACCCTGTATAATATGTAAAACAGAACCTGCAGTGCCTAGGAAATTCATGTTGATTTTATATGTATTACAGAAATTCCACTGAAAATCGAGGTCATATAAAAAAGTCAAGACAAAAACCTATTTATTATTAAATAGGCCTGCTTTTTTAAATCTTAAATTCTAGCAAAATTATCACAGCAAAATCACTTTAAATTATAAAGATTATGAATTCTAACATAATGTCAATTCTACTATTCCTACCGGCTAGCAATAGAAAACAGAAACCCACACAGCTTTATAAGATGATGACAATTAAATATGTCTACAAAACAAGAGCAGTAAAGTTTTATTTCGGCTCATACCCAGAAAGAAGTGTATACTTTGTAGATTTTTTAAAAAGGCTTCACCTCAGAAAAAGAGGGTAATGGGGAAACCCAACTCATAATCTCTTATTAAAAAGGAACAGTTTTTGTCCTCTTTACATAACCCAAGGAAAACATAAAAGTAAAATTAAAACTTGGAAATAATAATAGCAACAATCATAGGCTCTCTATTTGAAGGAAAATAGTCCATCAATTAGATCACCTACATTGGTACAAACGTAGAAGAAATTTATTTTATAGTTAAGTTAGATGTAATATCAACAAAAGTACCAATTAAATGGCACCGCTACCAGGCCACTGGTTTTTCAGCCACTATGGCACCACGAGACCCAAATCATTGATTTTTCTATTTCTATGCCAATCACAGCACTCCATAATAGAATGACCAATCTGCTAAAGAGCAGCTATTTATGTCATGGTTTCATAAGACAGATCCATGTCCAGCTGGAAATAACTTCAGGCATTTTCAACCCAAACCAGCAATACAACTGGGGATCTTCAAGCAAAATTAAGTCTACACAGATTCTCCACATTCTGATCCAAAGAGAAAAAAAGCCCTCATGTAAATATAGCTTATAAAATCTGGAATTACATGCTATTCTTTCAGTGGTCAGGCTCTGCTAGTTATTGACTAGTGTATTCTCTTCGGGTTCTGGAGGCCTTTCCTTATGAATATTGGCTGCTGCAACAATTTCATATTGTCAACAGATGCCGGGATGCTGCTTATTCAGCTCAGGAGTGGTTGCCAGTGGAGGCTCATTGCTTCGGGCGGCAGCAAATTAATCCCAGCAGAGATGAGTTTTATTTGTTTCTCTAATAGTGGGGAGAAATATTGATGAGAGGATTCTGAGCTGTAGGAAGGACAAAAATACTATTGGAGACCGCACCAACTCATTTCAGGGACTCCAAGGTAGTGGGAATGTATGTTAGCGAGCCCATTTTAGTCCAGATTGTCCTTGGGGCATTCACCTCTCAGACTTCTCTTTTCACAACAAACATAAGCTCTTTGTTCTCCCTGGATTTACAGTGAAAGGGTTAGTCTCATGTATGGAGGTATTTATATCTGGCATTAAAAGATTTAAAGGAAATAATAAAAATGCCACTAAAAAATTGCAAACAGCAACAACTAAAGGCATTCTTATTTTATTATCTGATTTTTGAAAAGTATGATTATTTTTAGATACCCAACACCTTATACAGGACTTTATTTTGCCAAATTTAGACATGATGAGCAAATTTCCCAAATGGAGCTGCTACTTTCCACACTCTTCCCTTAACTTCCTATTGAGACTCTTTCCTCCCCAGGAATAAAAACTGGCAGATTATCTTAATGATTACACCAAAGACATTACTTGGTACAGCAAGCACTGTAAAGGGAGAGACAAGGATGGAAAGAGAGATCTTTCCAGTCCTTGAACTTGAAATTCCCATTAAATTGGTTTATAGTCATCTAATAAGAGTAGTTGTTCAATTTTTTAATAAGGTTACCAATTTAATATTATACTGTTAATGAACAGGATGATCTTTACAGATCAAATCGAAATAACCACATAAACAAAGGTTATGGATTTTAATTCTTCAATTAGGGTTTGATGAATAGTAATAAGTTAACACATGGATTTGGGAGTAAAATTTTTTGAGTCTCAGAGTCGATGTTTATGCAGACTTGAGCCTTTTTTATTTATTTATTTTTAAGACATGTTTATTTATTTATTTTTTAAACATTTATTTTTTTAGGTATGAGTGGACACAATATCTTTATTTTACATTTATGTGGTGCTGAGGATGGAACCCAGTGCCTCATGCATGCTAGGTAAGCACTCTACCACTGAGCCACAACCCCAGCCCCAAGCCTTTTTAAAAACCCACCTGTTTAAAAAATAATAGTATTTGAAGTGGATGTTAAAAATTTTTTTTTCCTATCTTTGATTTCAGAGTTCCTAAATCTGAGATATTATGAATTTAGAAGGGCTTTTTTTAACGTTTAAAAATGGCATAGAAACAGGATTACATTTGAAGAAGTATGTGTAACATGAGTGACCAATTTATTCTAATTACAAGGTCGAAATTATACTCAATTTCTTGAATTAAAAAGGTGAAAAGGGTAGGGAAATTGTGAAAAAGGGTCCCTGAAAAGTGGAAAAAATAGTAATAAGGACTTTCTGACTAAAGTCATTGAAGTTAGATTAACATATTTATCTGCTTTACAGAGACCACGTGAACATCCTGCACATTCAAAACCCCATGGTGTACTGTGATCCCGTCTGTTTCTGCCCTCATCTTCCAGCTCACACCCTTTCCTCCTTCAAAATACAACAATCTGTTTTGAGTTGACATTTGGAGCATACGGCCATCATGCTGAAAGAGCTGCCAAATGCTTCTTCTCCTTCTCTTCTTGCATCTTCTGTCACCTAAGGGAATGTACACGCGTTCCACATTTCCCAATTTCTACCACTCAATCATCAAATTATGCATCCTCCATTCCTCACTCTCCAGGTTTTCACACCCTCTGCCCCCTCAAGGACCCCTTACTATCTCTGCTCTGTATTTGAGTCATTCACTCATTTTTGGCCACAATGTATGGCAACTATTTCTTAGTCTTTTACCCCATACAGCAACACCTCGGTTTCCCAAACTTTGTTCTCAACTGTCTCACTCCCTGGTGGAGCACTGAAACAAAACACTGTGCTTAGTTCCACACTAGTGTTCAAGGCTTTAATTTTGTCCCTTTTGTTTAAAAAGAAAAGTACAAAGGTGGCACCATGGAATTTAGTACATCCATAAAATGCATCAATATTTTTCCATGCCTTCCAGGGTCTCCATTACAGCAATAATCACTGCCCCGGCTACACCTGTTTGTCTTTAGGCATGAGACATTAAAAGAGCTACAATTCTAATGTAGTACGTTGGTAATGATTCAGTATACTTAACTATGTTACAGGTTTTTGTGGGTTTACCCAAGTGCCCAACCACCACTTAGACCCTTCTTTTCCTCCCATAATACCTGAAGCTTTTTAGATTCACAGAGTTTAGAAGAGGGAGAGACTACAGAGTATAATTACATTTTTGTCTTGTGAATGAGGAGGCTGAAACACAGGGAATTATGTGGTTGGTCCTGTGCTTCACAGAAAATCAAGGGCAGGGAGATGATGCTACATGCACAAAGTCACAGTGCTTGCCAGAGTGCTGGTCTCTGGCTGGAGTGTGCAGGGTAGTTTGAAAACGCAAGTGGAGAAGGTAGTAAAGATGAAAATAAAAGAGAGGGCAAGGGCTAACTTAGGAAAGAATTTTTCTCTGAATGGTACATGGTGGCCACTCAATGCACTGTTTCAATGAACACAGAGATGCCAATCTAAGGAATATGAATATTATAATATGGCTGATAGAGAATGTTTTAGTCAGCTTTTTTTTTTTTTTTTTTTTTTTTTTTGTGACTGAAAGACCTGACCAGAAGAACTGTAGAAGAGGAAAAGTTTATTTAGGGGCTCTCAGTTTCAGAGACATCAATCCACAGATCACAGAATTCATTCCTCAGGACTGGAGGTGAGGCAGAACATCATGGCAGAAGAGTGTGTCAGAGGGAAACAGCTCATGTGATGAACAGATAGCAGAGAGATTCCACTGGACAGATACAAATGTATACTCCAAAGTCCCACCCCCGATGCCCCACCTCCTCTAACCACACCCCACTTGCCTTCAGTTTCCACTCAATTAATCCCAACAGGTAATTAATTCACTGAATTGTGTTAAGGATCTTGTAACCCAATCATTTATTCTCTGAACCTTCTTGCATTGTCTCACACATGAGCTTTTGGGGAACACCTCACATCCAAACCATAATGGGGAGTCTCTGCAGCATCCTAACAAAGCAGTATCAAACTTGAACCTTGAAATTAGTTATATAAAACAATGCAGTGAAAGATGAAATTATGTGAGGTGTTACTCAAAGCAAGAAAATGTAACTGTCTGGATAAAAAATGATAAGGACCTGCATGGAGATAATGACAGTGAGAAAAAGAAGAAATGAACTGTGAGTGTGTGGGGATATGAGGTGTGTTTCCCATCACTGAACTCACAAAGCATTTATTTGTACAAAACCTGTAGCTTTCAGGGCTCCACTTGTATCACTCTAACCTGATCTAATCTACAAGATATCCTGTGAAATAATCTTCATTAAGATCAAATTATGTCAGGAAAAACTGTGAGCATTCTCAAAAATTTTTCTTTCTCTGAAAGTAAAAATCTCTCCAAATTCTACTTGCCAAGATGAGAATTTTCCATCTATGCAAATAAAAGTAATGAAATAGTTATATTGATAAAGCAATAATCCTAAGAATATTTGACTTAGAAATATACAAGTGCCAGCAATATTACAAATGTACTATGGGTATTAACAAATTTAATCTTCACAGGAACTTTATGAGGGAGATTCTATTGTTACCCCATTTTATAGATTAGAAAAATGAGGAACAGATTTAGCCACATGTTATTATCAGACATCTACAAATAGGTGAAGAATGGATCTGAACTTAGTCTGGCTGTATAATAATACAGCATTCATAGAGAATAATATTACCTGAATATGAATAAGTTATATGAAAATGAATAAGTTATATGAAATGTCTCTCAACATTTGACATACAAGACTTTTTAGTTTTAATATGTCAACCTCAAATAGTTAACATCGAATATTTAATCAGTTGCACATTTTCTACAATAAGGATTTAAGCCATACTAATTAGAACTGTAGAACTTTAGCACATATATCTTTAAGGGAAAGAAAAGAGAAATAATAAAAAAAGATGATTATAAGAACAACACTTCTATTTTAAGGTTCTTTGACTCAATTTCATATATTGTCAACATACTCAATTAGTCCTATTCATTAAAAATTGTACCATGACACCTGCAAATTATGTTACGTGATTAAAGGAAGATGTCTTTCAAAAAGCATTCACTCAATAAATTACTATTGCCACATACATTCAAATACATGAATCTCAAAATGATAAAGTGGAATAGAGGAAACCCAAAATAATACATATACATATGTGATTCCACGTGTACAAATGTAACAAATAAAACATCAAAATGAATATTACTAATATATAGTGCTGGAAATCATAACAGTGATGCTTTGAAGGACAAAGGAAAGGACAATGATTAAGAAGAGCTCCAAGAAGACTCTAGGTTTCTGATAACATCCCAACTATTGTTCTGCCTAGTGTTTACATGAATCAGCTTAATTTGTTTAGCTATACACTTTCAATTTGTGCAATATTTTGTGTACATATTTCAATGTGCAGGACAAAAGAGGAGAATAGCAAAAGTGAAAGCCAAACAGTTAAGTTTAAAGCAGAGTGTGAAGGCCTTGTATGCTAGGACAGCGGACCTTGTCTGGGTCTGCTTCTATTCCATAGTTATGTGAAATAACACAGATGTCAGGTATGTTCACCTGGTTGCAGATCTCAAAATACTCAGCTCAAACTTCCCTTCTTATTCCTGGGAGCTTCAAATCTCCCCCCAAGTTTTGAGCCAAATTGCTGAAAGTTTCTTCTGCAGCTGTGGTTTTGGTGTTGCACTGCAGAGCCAAATGTGAAACTCAGTCTCTTCCAATGTTTTGACAAAATTCACCCTCAAAACGGATCCTTTTCAGAAAGCATTTTTTACTACAGTCCCCTTCTCTGAAGAATGGGAAGATCATGTGAAGACTGCACTGCACAAATGAACGTCACTTCAAGTTAAATGTCAGATGCTGCATTTCTTAATATGCTGTCTCACACCTAAGGGAACTTGGGGCCAGAGGAATTCTTTCCTGTTATTGGGTCATCCTTTGAGAAAGCAGTTTTGACCAATTAAAAGTATCAGCAGCTGTGATCACTGAAAAAAATGCTTCTTCAGATAACCTATATTTGATTACTCAAAATGTCCCATTCCTGAGATTAAAGTAAAAGGAATTTTATTGTTAACAATTTAGTACTGGAAGGCCATTGATTTATAAAATTGAAATTGGTATAGATGTGAGGGTTTTCCATATCTCCTATGGTCTCTGGTCCTGGTGGGGAATAGGGCTCTTTCATTACGGGGTACCACAACAAACATGCAGCTGGTAGCCTGTGGTATTAACAAATGAAATATCTAATGATAATATTCTTAAAACAAGTCTGACTTCAAATATTCTTTTTCTTGCTCAACATACACACACACACACACACACATCAGTTTTTGAATGTCAATCAAATTTTAAGCAGTCATTTCAACCTTCAAATGAACACTGTCAGCAAACAAACATAATTATAGAAGTCCTTTCTCTACCTTGAAACAGTAGTTCTTTACATTTCTTAAAGCCCTCTGGGTTAGTTCCTTATCTTGACTTCAAAGAGATATATGAGCTTAGATCAATTTTGTAGGAGCATACTGCATGATGAGAAAGGAGCTCTGGCTCTGTTTCAGGTCAGGGTGAACCAACCTTCTCAAATACAAAAAACCATACAAGTCTTATAAAAATTCCCTTCAGCGGCCATAAAATGGCTAGCTATTACAGTAAGGTTGATGTAAGACCCATGAGTCATTTGAAAAAATAACTGTTCACTCCTTGATGATTCCTGTATGTCATTCTAGATGTACCCAGAATGTAAACAATGGGCCCTCTCTAAAAAGTCAAATCCTACCATGTTCCTTTAGACAAGATGATGCATTCTGTACAAGGATACATTCTCCCAAAGACAATACTGGGGCCCATGTCTACCGATTACAGAAAGCGGGTTTCTAAGAAAAGGATCTTACCACAATCAATGCTGCAATTTCAAGAGTGAAACTATTAAGAAACTCTTCAAAGTGATCATCAGTGAGTTCAATATGAAAATAATGTATTTATACATTGCTAAAATAGTGTTTTTGCTTTCTTTATGCTATATTTATATGGAACATTTTTTTCAAAATATGCCTGCTTGTTTATATTTCATAAATTTCAAGAAGAATTAAGAATGAGCCAGGATAGCACATTTTTTTCACATATGCCAGAGAAGCGTATTAGGGGAATGCTAGGGGCTACAAGCATTCCTTCTTTCCAAATTAAATTACATTCCCAAGTTTACTGTGTACAAAACCCTAGAATTAAACTAAATCCACCAACTTTACTTCTTTAGAGAGCCATGACTAGGAAGAAAGCACACATGTGCACAAGGGCACACACACAAACCTGATTTTCATTAGGGCAGACACAGTTTTCCAGTGATGGATGCACACATGATGTTTCTTCCTAGTTGGGCAGAAATGTCAGAAGTCAGCAATTTGGCGGGAACAGAGACTGCCATGTAGAGTGCCAGTTGGGCAGCTTGACAATATGGGGCTTTGATTCCTGCTTAGGAACTGAGTGTTCATACAGCATGAGCCTCCTTTGGATTGAAGGAACATAGAAAATAACTCCAAGAAAAGAGTGAGGAAAGTCGGTCAGTAAAAGAGCATATATCTAGAAATGCCCACACCTTAAACATTAACAATTACAAGGCAGAATCTAAAAGAAACCAGAAGGAAGTAAGATATTTTATAAAAATACAACTTCTTCAGCTGAGGATACAAAGGCACTATTCCCTTTTTCTTCCTTCTGTCTTCCTGGCTCCTTTATTATTGTCAATTTTTGCTCAAATGTCACCCTGTCAGTGAGGCTTCCCAGCACTATTTTAAAATGAAGTCTCTTTATGCTCTCCCTATCCCATCCTTAATCCTTTTAGTTTTCCTCCACAGAACTTATCATCACCTAATATATCATATATTCTACTTATTTTCATAATATCTATCTCTTACCCCTAGAACACAGTTTTGTCCACTGATGTATACCAAGAAAACAGAAAAACATGTATCAAGCTATGTGTTATTTGTAATTAAATAAAGAATTTTGGTGGGTAATAAACATTGTGTGTCTCCAAAATTTATATGGTTCCATGCTGGTACCTAAAGATCCTGTGAAGACATAGCCAGTACCTTGATCTTGGACTCACAGAGTTTATAACCATTAGAAATAAATATTTGCTGTTTAAGTCACCCAGTCTATGACAATTTTTTATAGAATCCCATACTGGCGAAGATACATTTCCAATGCAGAAATTGGTAAACTAGGGAACAGCAGCAAGATATTTTGAAATCCACTGGGACATATACTGACTCTCTGTTTTTACTTTTGTTTTTTAATTATCATAATGCTTTATTATGTTGATAACATTTATATTAAATATGAAGGGTTTTTTCTTGTGCAATCTAAGTGGTTTCATTCAATAGGTTTTTTTAAAGTGGTAGATGGAAACAATACCTTCATTTTAATTATTTATTTTTATGTGGTACTGAGGATCAAACTCAGTGCCTCACATGTTCAAGGCAAGAACTCCACCGCTGAGCTACAACCCTAGCCCATTCAATAGGTTTTTCCCATTCATTTTTATATAGGAGACATCTGTCCCTAAGAAATAAAGTCTTATGAGAATATTAGGGGAAAGCAAGGCAGGAACAGGTTGAGACAATGAGTCAGGAAAAGGAATGAGTCAAAGATAAGTGATTACAGGTCTAAATTCAGTAAAGGCTGAGTAGCTAAATTAGGCTAATATATTCACAGATAAAAACCACATATTATAATCAAAATATAATGAACAATGCTTTGAAGCAAAACCGAAGAGGGTGGAACCTTGAGAAAAGGGAACTGTTCTAGAGAAGAGACACATTAAAACAACTTGAGCACTGAAAGCAATCCCAGGCTGTGTGGGTCAGCTTTTCATCATTGCGACTAAAATATCCAACAAGATCAACTTAGAGAATGAAAACTATTTTGGCCTCACAGTTTTAGATGCAGTCAATGGTCAACCAGTTCTGATACCGTGGGCCTGTGGTGAGGCAGAACATCATGTTGGAAGAAGTGGTAGAAAAAAGCTACTCAGTTCAATGTCAACCAAGAACCAGAGAACACCAAGAAGCCAGATTCAATATATGTAATCCCCAAGGCATGGCCCCTTGTGACCAACTTCCTCCAGCCACACTCCACCTGTCTAGGGTTACCAGTCGGTAATAGAGTCAAATTATTAATCCATCAAAAGGATTAATCCACTGGCTAGGTTATGGGGCTCATAATCTAATTATTTCAACATCTGCATTAACACAGAAGTTTTTGGGGGATACCTCATATCCAACTGTAACATGGACTGTGAAGAAAGGATGAGTTGAAGCTCAGTTGTAGAACTCAAGGAGAAAGTCAATGTTATATTAGTCTGAGATCTAAGAAAATAGAGTCGAAATCTGGTGGCTAAAAATTAAAGGAGGAAAACTCACAGAATGAGAATCACATATGAGGAAGCTCTAGAGTCTGCATATAATCTCCTCCTCCCTCCACCAAGTTCTTGAATGAACCATGTACTACATTTGTGGAGTGGAAACTCCAGAAACCTCCAATAAGTAGCAACATTTGAAGAGCCAAAAGAGCTGAGAACCAACATGAGGAAAATAGATTTGAAGTTATGCCAAGTGAATAGCACCACATCTTATTAATAAAGCCCTTGTCTGTTGGACTAAGAACAAATTGGGGCAGGGTGTGGGGGAGATACATGCTAATTAAAATTAATACCAAGTAACCATAAATGTAAGGTCATCAGAATGTAATTCAATTGCCAACTAGAAAAAAAAGTTAATACTATTCAAGGAAAAATAAGAGAATGCAGAATCTCTCCAAAGCCAAATCCAAAAATGTTCAGTATATACAACCAAAATTTTCAGACATGTAAGTATTGGATAGAAATATCCTGATGAGGAGAAAATAAGTTATAAAACAGATACTAAAATAGCCCCACTTTTGGAATTGGCAGACAATGACTTTTAACAGCAAAAGAAAACAAATGTAAGGACTCCATGGAAAACACGGTAATAATGATTGAACAGATGAGATATTCACTGGACAAGTAGTAACTATAAAAGAAAATGAAAAACAAAACAAAACACATTACCCTAAGTACATATATGAGGATACAAATGGTGTTACTCTACTTTGTGTACAACCAGAGTCATAAAAAATTGTATTCTATATGTGTACTACAAATTGAAATGCCTTCTTCTGTCATGTAAAACAAATTATAATAAATAAATAAATTTAAAATAAAGAAAGAAGAAGTGAAAAACTAAGAATTTTAAATGAAATTCAACTCAATGTACGAGAGTTTAACAGCAGACTAGAGATAGCAAAAGGGTTGGTAAACCTGAAAACTGATCTCTTGAAATTATCTGAACTGAAAAACAGAGGGCGAAAAAAACTTCAGTATAATGAGTAGAGCTTCCTAGACAAGTAAGACAACACTAAAATGTCATAAATATGCAATGCAGTAAGAATCCCCAAAGGAGAAATAAGTGTACTCACTCTAATGTAGAAAATAAGACATATATATATATATATATATATATATATATATATATACACTTAAAGTCTCCAAGAAACTTAATGTACTATAGTATAATAAATAGAGAAAAATCACACCTAGACACATCAAAGTCAAATCCCTGAAAACAAAAATTAAAAGAGAAAGCCTTGAAAGAGACCAGAGAAAAGAGGAAAAATAAATTATACCTAATTTCTCCTCAGAATCAACAAAAATCCAGGATGCGATAAGATTGTTACAGTGCTGAAGAACTTAAACAAAATAAACAAGAAACAAAAAAATCTCCCACAGTATTCTATATTCACTGAATATATACCTTTAACATGAAACTTAAAAGACTATACTTACACAAATAAAAGTTGAATTTACTGCCAAGCAACACAATAAGTGCAAAATGTACTTCTTTAGGCTGATGAACAAATAATACCAGATAAAACTTGAATTACATATAGAAAGAAACAAAAAGCACTAGAAATGTAGATAATGCAGATAAATTAAAGGTAGCTTTAAGCTTCTAATTTATTTTTTAAAACTAATTTTAAAGGAAAATACAGTGTGGGGTTTATATTTTGTGTCATTACAAATTATAAAACAGAAGTGTTTTTCCTATTATCCATCAGGCCAATTTTCAAAAGATATATGAACAGCTGAAATTATCTTTTAAAAAGTTCGACATCATGAGGTATCAGGGAAATACAAATTAAGTCACAAAAATATCTCATGTCCATGAGTATGGCTTAGTCAACTTTGTGCTGCTATAACAGATCACCAGACTGTATAATTTTTAATGAACAGAGATTTGCTGACTCACAGCTCTGGAGACTAGGAAGCCTAAGATCAAGGGCAAATATCTAACAAGGGCATTCTTGCATCCTCTTCATATGGCAGAAGGTAGAAGGACAAAGGAGAGAGGGATGTGGGAGGCAGGGATCTGAAATACAAAAGAGAGTGCCCACTCCCAAAAGCCTTTTTGTTAAAGCATTTAACCCACCCATGAAAGTAAATCCCTTATGGCCTAATCACCTCCAAAATCCCTAGTTCTTAATACTTTTTAAATGCCAATTACATTTCAAAATCAGTTTTTGGAGGAGACAAACATTCAAACCACATCAGTGCTGAAAATAAAAAGATGGGTCGCATCACAGATGCACATGGGGCAACACTCTTATACTCGTGCTGGAAATATAAAATGGTACAGTCACTTTCAAAAACTGTTTGGCTGACTGTTAAAAAGTTAAACATACACTTAAAATACAATCCAGCAATTTCATTCCAAAGTATTTATTCAAAAGAAATGAAAACATATGCCCCCAAAATACTTGTACAATAATGTTTTAGCAGCATATTTATAACAGACCAAACTGGAAACATGCCAAGCATCCATTAATAGAGGAATGGATAAACAAAATTGTGATATATTCATGCAAGGGAATTCCACTTGGAAACAAAAAAAGAATGAACTATTGATGTGTAAACTAATAGATGAATTTTACAAACATGTTTAGTGAAAGAAGTTACACCAAATATACATACTGAATAATTCCACTTACATGGAGTTAAAGAACAAGCAGGACTCATCTACTATGATAGATATCTCACCAGTGGTTCCCTCTTGCAATAGGAATTGACTGGATAAAGAATGGGGAAACTTTCAGAATAAAGGACATATGTTCTATATCTTCACTGGAGTGGTAGTTACATGGATGTGTACATTCATCAACATTCACTATATTGGACACATAGATGTCTACAAATGATTGTACATACATTTGACCTCAATAAAAATATATGAGTACCTATTTTGGACCTTGATATTCATTTCAAAACTTAACTTTTAATTTATGAAACTTGGAATATTTCTACAAACTTTTTTATAATCTTTATTGGATACATTCCTAAAGTTTGTTTGAATTGAGTTAAAAATGCCATGAAACTTAAATTTGGGTGCACACACCAACATTAGAGAAAATGAAGTCATAACAACAAACACTAATAATTATCATTTTAGTTTGGATATAATATCCATTTTAAGTCAAAGCTTAAATGATAAAGAAGATTTCAATTCTTTCCAAGAACCTCCTTTTCAGAGGTAACACAGGATCCTTACTATATTTGCCAAAATTTTATTGTGGAAGTTAGATTACATGTAGATTTAAAACAGATCCATGTACTGTGAAACTAACAACATTGCTGAGCCACAAGGATGATAAAGACATGAGAGAAGAGTTTCCTAAATTACATGCACACTGCACTTCTACCAGATTTTGTTGCATACCATTACGACCACCTCTACACTAACTGTTATGTCTTTGGCACATGAGAATAAACACAGTGACAGACCAGACAATATACTAGGAATCTCAGAGTAATGTAAAGTAGATTATTAGGTTTATGGGAAGAGCTGTTACTTCAGTGCCTGATTGTACAAGATCAAACTTAAAAAATAAATACAACAACTATTATAAATGTTAACATTTGAAATAAGTTTCTCCTGATTTTTGATTGCATGGAATATACTCATTATAATTCAAGTTCTATGAAAATGGAAATTTAGAATGCAAATCAGTAAACTATCAGATATATCCCCAACTTCAAATATACAATTAGGGGTAGGGATGCCTACCTAAAAATAAATGTTTCATTACACCAATAGTAAATTCAAAGATTTAGACACAGATCTCTCATAGGTAAAAAATAAAATAAAATAAAATAAAATTTGCTGGAGTCCATCATTAAAAAATAGTAATATGGGGCCAGGATTGTGGCTTAGTGATAGAGCGCTCACCTAGCATGTGTGAGGCACTGGGTTTAATCTTCAGCACCATACAAAAAAATAAACAAAATAAAGGTATTGTGTCCATCTACAACTAAATTAAAAAAAAACAGTAATATGCTGATTTTTTTGAATCCTTCTAATAGACACATAAAACAATATAAGTGTATACTGTGATTTTTCATGAAATCAAGGGGACTAAGATGAGGGAAAGAACAAGACAAGAAACAATGATAGTTACTTTCATGAAAGGAACCTTAGTGCTGGCAAAAAAGGCCCTTTCTTTCCCCCTCCCACTCCTGAGCAAAGACATCACATTGTTGTAAGCATAACTCATTGGGAGATTTGTTCTTGACATTTTGGGTTAAAATTTTCAATGAATTTCTTCATAGAATCACTACTATTCCTCAGGTATAGGTTATTAATTTCCATTCCATGTCTTGTATATAAAATAGTAGCTAAATAATTTGTTCAGCAAAGTAAGAATTAACCACCATGCATTTTTGTGTGCTAATTATATCTCTTTTTTAAATGTTTTATTAGTTCTAATCAGTTATACATGACAGCAGAAAGCTTTTTGATTCATTGTACACAAATGCAGCACAACTTTTGATTTCTCTGGTTGTGCATGATGTTGAATTGCACCACATGTGCAGTCATACATGTACCTAGGGTAATAATGTCCATCTCATTCCACCATCTTTTCTACCCTCATGCTCCCTCCCCTTTCATCCCTCCCCTTGGCCCATTCAAACTTCCTCCATTCTCCCCACAAACTCCCAGATTATGGATACCATCCACTTACGAAAGAGAACATTCAACCTTTGGTTTTTGAGGATTGACTTACTTTGCTTAGCATGATATTCTCCAACTCTATCCATTTACCTACAAATGCCATAATTTCCACCATGTATTTTAATGACAAAATATTTTCAATGCTGAAACAATATACTTGTATTACATTTTGAGAAAAAAAAACCTTTCCCTTTATAAATGAAAAATTATCTTTTCTTCATATTTCATAGGAGCAGATTCTTTTCCACAGTATAAAAACTGACTTCTACAAGGATATTATTTTATGACAGACTTTCCTCTAGGATTTGTGACCAGAAAAAATATCTTTTTGAAGAGTGAAGTCTAGAAAGGACCAATTAGTGTATAAAAAAAGATCATAGAAAGCTGCTGCTCCTGTTCCTACTACTTAACAATTCCCAACTTTGACATACTTGCTTTCTTTGGTCTTCCTACTTATAAAATGAGAAGAATACATTTATGAAACTTCTAGCAAGATTTCTGAAGCACCCAGAGATAAAGTTTTGCTAGGAATCTTTGTCTTTTCAACACTTAGCTGAATCCCAATTTCTTTGCCCATCAACTTAAAGAGTTTATTTTACTTGTAAAATCCAAAGTTCAAATTGAAAGAATGATGGTTCTAATTGTGGGGAAAACAAACTAAAAGTTACCTATGTCAATATTTCCCTCAGTCAACACGGCCCTCATTTGTATAGAAAGGTAACTATATAGACAAAAATAATGCACATTTCAAAAAGCTAGAAGAAGATTTTGAAAACTTTTACCATAAAGAAATTATAAATGTTTGAAGGCATAGATATGATTAATCTAATTCAAATATTCTGCAATGTGTACATATATGAAAACATCATGTTACCCCCTTTTCTGTTTTATTTTTCAATTAAAAAAAAGTTGTAATTCTTAAAACATGTGACAACCAAAAATATTGAAGCTATGACAAAAAGTGAAAGTAGCAATGAATGTATCATTTTATCACCATTATACATATACTTCTAATTAACTTTTAAATTTTAACTAATTCTTAAAATTGATTTATATTTCAAATTAATTGAACACTCTCCAGTGTTTATATGTTATTTGCTCACTTTTCTAACAAATTACTAAGAGATATTCAGATATCAAAGTGAGGTGCATTTTTCAATCCTCTTTATGTGTAACCATCATGGATATTCAATATTTATGAACAACTGTTAAATAGGAAATAGGTTTCTCAGCACATCTCATGAAAAGAATGATAACATAGAAGGAATAAAAAGGAAGGATGAATGTGGCTTTTTTTCCCCCCATCTCAAAAATACTTGTCAACTGTAAGAACAACCAACTGGGTTAAAGAAAAAGAAGAAATAATACAACAGGAACAAATTATCATTGAACTCCACCAAAATTTCCCCAAATAAGAATTCTTGCTGTTGTGCCTATGGAAGCTGCCATGAGTGCCTGCAGGAATCCCGGAAGACAAGAATGGAGTCTTTCAAGACCTCTGATTACATCCCTGTTTTAGGCCCACCTCAGGCAGCCTAAAGATCCTCTTAATCAATTAGCTGAGGTTCCTGCTAAACCCAGCAAGAGAACCAGAGAAACTGGCGCACATGGAACAAAGCCATCTATTGCAGTGGATGGGCTTTTCTTGTGCATATGCACAGGGCATTGTTCCACTCTTCAAGAATCACATTAATCAATGTTCAGAGGCTGCACCTCTGAAATAGAGAGTTGGTTGTTCATCAGTGATTTATTATGGAGCCCAACATGTTTTTGACACAAAACAAGTTGGTAGTTTGGATGCTGTCACTGGAGGGGGAAGGGAAAGTAGGGTGTGGGGTGTGAAGGGTGCTAATGCAGACACAAATCAGCTCCCCTATCCTTCTGAAAAATACTGCAACTGACAGCCAGGGTTATGAACGTCCATGCTGTCCCTAAAAAGACCAAATGTAGTGTTTTGATCAGCAAAATCTGGGAAATACTGATATTTTATACTTACAAAGGAAAGAGGTGGAAAGAGAAGACAAAGAAATGGAAGAAGAGAAATATAAAATCCAACTGGGAGGGGGAGGTGTAATCAGTTTTAAGTCTTCATTGTTTTTCAATGATTTAAGTTTTTTAATTGAATCGTTGCTACGGAACAGATTTTCAATGGACAAAAATCCTATCTATCTACTGCCTTGTTAGGTGACACAAATGATAAAGTTCAACATAAAATAAACAGTAAAATTAAAAATCATTCCATGTCACTAAAACAATATCCACGTTTAAATGGGCAGCCACATACATCAGCATATGAGTGAAAAGGCAACATTTTCCTTGCGAGAAAAATCATTTTGTGTTTTGGCAAGGTCCACCATTATCATCACAAAAGCTGAACAAGAAAACTTCATTTGAACAGGAAACAGTGGTTCTGTTGTGGGTTTTGTTTTGTTTTGTTTTATTTTTCCACATAAGTTCTTTTGAACCAAAAGCCATTTATAGAAACAAGGATCACATCTTTTAAAACAAAAATTTGGGTACAACATTTGATGGTGTTTCTGATGACCTATTTGGCATCTGGAGAAAATTTTCCTGAACTGGGATTCTGCTAAAAAACATAAGAATCATCCTTTTGTCATACTTGTCATAGATGAGGAGCAATCCTCAAAAATCTCAAAGGTTGCATGAATGGCTGTTTAATGAATCTGGTTAAATAAAAGTAATTATTCATCACTATTCATATATCTTTAACTTTTCAAGACATCAAAACCTTCAGAGACTTAAGACTATGAGAAACAGCTGCTTTTGCCCAATTATGTTCTGGGCTGTCAAGATTCATAATACTCAAGCAATTCCTTCCCCCTATTAAATCAGGGAAAATTATTCAAATAGGTATGGTGTTGTACCAGGAATTTTAATATGATTTAAAATAAGACAATATACTTAAAGAGGATTAAAATCTCCCCCCCCCCTTTTTTTTGCCTTAGTTTCCTCAGCTATAAAACAGAGAATATAGCATTAAACTATAGTGTTGCTTTCAGAAGTGCCCAATAAATGCTATCATGTGTTTGAATGTTAAAATATTGAGAGATGTAATAGTTGTCTCGGGGCTTCTAAAAAATGCATTCCTAGCTAATTTCTGATATTTGTTCACCCTGTGTTCTAACAGGAAAACAATGGAGAGGGACAAAGAGAAGAACTATTATGGCTTTAATTAGTAGTGCACCACTACTCCTGACAATACACATCTGTCCACACAGAAAGAATTCTTAGTTCACAACTGGATGGTGCTAGAATAGCAAAGATCAGAAGAAAAAACAATGCTGAAGGATTTACTCCTATCAGGTGTCTCTTGCATGTACATGCTTGGGTAAAGGCTCCCATAGATGTTAGATGTTACCAATACCTGTAGCTTTTTCTGTAAGGAAACAATTTGGACTTGTGAAAGTGATCTATATCTTACCTTCCCTTTTCTGTGCCTTGATGGTCTAGACTAGTGATTCCACAACTTGGCTGAGCAATACAATCACCTGGGCCCTTTTAAAAATTTCAAAGGCAAGGCCACACCTCAACCTAATTAATTGGCAGACTCTGGGGAAAGAACACAAGCATCTGTATTTTTAGAAGCCCGCCCTGGCCAGGTGGTCCCAATGTGCAGACAAGCCTGGGAACAATAAACATATCAAAAGCAATTTCCCAGCAGGTAGCATGTTCAGAAGTCAGGTTTTGGAAAATCCCCTACATATCTCTGTATATTCCCAAGTACTTATCATGGTTGTCATTTAGTGATGTGTTCATCAGCTGACTACAGAACTTAAAGAACTGTTTGATTAAAAGCTCAAATCAATGAGATACCATTGAGACAGAGCTTGAGAGTTGCACTTATTATTTTAAAAGCAGCCTGAATTGTCAAGAATACATTCTTAAAGGGCTACCCTTATAGTGCAATAGAATGTTCATTTAAAGTTAATATGTTTTTAAATAAAGCTGTCAAAAAATCAACATTTACATTATTCCTCTTCAAATTGTGAGCTCATAATTTCACATACCAAACTAGGAAAACAAAAACATTATTGCCATAGTTAAAATCTACAAGGTCATATGGCACTGATAGATTCTCATTCCTGAAAGGTACTGGAAAAATACTTAAGAGGTATTAGAATTTTTGCTTATATTTGCCAAATATTTATTGATATACAAATTATGCAGTACAGAGTAAAGCATGCATGTGACATGTTATATTTAGCAAACAAAAATATAAAAAAGTACTTCTTGTATACATAATTTCCAAATTTAAATATACATGCATATACACACATATATATACCTGTAAAGATTTTCTACCTTTTTGCACATATTGTGTTTATTTTCAATTAATTTGTAAAGAAGGAGAAAAACAAAGGCTGGCGTACATATGCTCTTGATGTTGTCCAAGATACAGACCACGAAGCCTAGAGGAACAAGGAGGGTAATACACCCCCAAGTCCAGGTATCACCCATGATCAGTGCATTTGTGCATTTTTCTCACTTATGATTTTGACTTATTAATATTATTCTGTACCTGGATTAGCATCCCAGTGTTCACCAAATTCTGAAGTCCCTAGCTGACTCAATTATAAAATAAGTATTATTTAATCTATACTGATCTTAGAATAAATATACCTTTTTTTTTTTGAAAGATAAAGCACTTTCAGAGTGAGGGACAACTTAAATGAAGGTGAAAATCTCTGCTCCTATAAAAATGCCATGCACATGACTTCAGGTACCTGGCAGTCATTAAAGTTGTGGGTATCATTCATTTCAAAAGAAGCAAACTTTAATAATCTAATGAAGCAATTTACAAAAACAATTGTTATTAAATGGTAATTATTTAAATAGTTACATAGTTATTTCTATTCGATTCAATATGCAATAGGGGATGTATGGGTATACCACACTAGAGTTCACTTTAGTTCTAGTTTATGTATTCTTGTCTTCCTGCTAGATAATATCTAGGAACTTGAAAAGTGGAAATGTTTACTCTTTCAACATAACTTTTAAAATGACTATATATATGGCATTGCTATAAAGCAACCACAGGGAAAAACTACTTCAAAAATAAATAAGGGGGTGTAACTGCATGGAAGAGCACATGCTTAGCATGAAAGAGGTACTGGGTTAAACCCTAACACCAAAAAAAAATTTAAGATAAACAACAAACTTATATTACAAAGATAATATCAGACAATGTACTTTCTCTTAGATGGTTAAAGAAATGCAAATCATAGCATATATTTATTATATTTTAATATAATTTAGCATATATTTATTATATTTTTAATCACCATTTCTCTCCTTATTTGGCTATTTATTTACTACAAAAAGTGATCATTCACCTAAAAATAACATCATATAAAACAAGCACACATCCTATAATACAAAGGCAACCTTTAAGAATTTGTCACTATGAGCCAGGTGTGGTGGTGAATGCTTATAATCCCAGTGGCTTCAGAGGCTGAGGCAGGAGGATTTCAAGTTCAAAGCCAACCTCAGAAACTTAGCTAGGTTCAAAGCAACTTCAGGAGACCCTGTCTCAAAAAATAAAAAAAAAAGGGTTGGGGATGTGGTTCAGTGGTTGAAAAAAAAAAAAGAATTTCTCACCTTGATAGTTTAACTGCGTGTATTGGACAATGAGATAAATAGAGATATTTATGTTTTTCTATGAAATGAAATTGTTTTCAATCAGCACTGCATATGCTACAGGACTTCTTGTCTATGAACATAGTCTGAGCACAGCAATTGCTCTCTGGATACTGAACAGAAAAGCCTTTGGGACTATGGATGTGTGAGGCTATTATTTCTGGGTTTTGACATTAAGAAATATGATCTATGCCCCAGGAAAAATACTAAAACCAGAAGAGACAATAACTCAAGGTTCAACCACAAAAAAAATAGAAAGTTCAGTTACACATAAATGCAGTTTTCTAAGACAGAATCAATACCAACATATTAATCAGCAGTTGTTAAATTAATATTTAATTTGGCATATCAGTGAAATTTCTGATAAATTTAGAATTATTTCATGATTTGTTTTATTCTTCGATGTGTGTATATATGTATATATAATAGAAAATCATTCCTAAATACTTAATTCTCAAAATCTATAGAGAGATTCGTGGATCATAAAAGTACTATGTTAAACATTTCATAATATTTTAGTAGGCTTAAGAATATAAATGTTTAAAGTTCTCAAACAGTGTACATGATGAAAGATCTTGCATGGTGTTCTTAATGAAATTTCTTGCTATCACATTCACTAAATATTTATATTAATATATATGTTGGTGTTTTAAAATTAAATCTTGTTAAACATTTCTAAGTTGGTCCTAGATTTAACTACACAAAACAGCAGTTTTGAGGATGACAAACATTCCATTCCTTTTATCTTTGCCTACATTCCTTCTTTAGAAAAATGAGGTTATACAGGCAAATCCTTAAATGCATGCAGATGTTCAGCTATGATTTTTGAACATGATGTTTTCAAATTAATTTCTAATAGTACTTTAAAACAAGAAAAAATATTACTTGAGGTACTGAATATTCTAACAAAATGTTCAACATAAAATAAAATATTTTATCTCCAAAATCAATGTCATGTTCTTGAAAAGAAAGAATAGAAATTGGAAAAATTAATTCTTATAGCATTTATTTGACAAAAATTACCAAAAAAAGAAGACAATGAAACATAACACCTTTCTTCATCTCATCTGTCTCTTTCTCATTATCCATCCATGGAGACACTAACAGCTCACCACAGAGAGAAATTGCTTGTTCATTTATTGCAAGAATCTTTTTCAGATAAGTGGCAATTTGCATCCACATGAGCAATGTATGGCAGTGTCTCATCTGGCCCAATGCAGTATGCAATTTTGCACACAATGTCATGCTGACCTGAAGTAAGTAGGATATATTGCTTGCATAAAAAATATAATGGGTAGGGGAAATATCACATTCATGTGTTCCAGCCCACAATTTCATTATGTCATGACAATCAAGAGCACAGCCAAGGCCACACCTGCAAATATTAGGCAGTTAATTAACCAATGAAAGATCACTGGGGATTTCCATTCAGCCAACAAAAGAGTAAAGTTCATTTAGATTGGATACAGCAAAAGTTTTACATAACTCTTCAACATGTAGAAAGAAACAAAGATTCAATAATGGATGACAATATGCCTTGAAGAAATTTTACTGTAAGATATAATAAATATAAAAGAGAAGCAATATAAAATATTAAAACTTACTACTAATTATAGATAATTTCTGATATCCAGTGGGGATTTTTGAAATAATGCCATTTATTTTAAAATGCTCTTTTAAATTGTCAGAAAGCTTTTAAAATTATTTTTGACTAAAATCAAGAGGGAAATTTGACTACAATAGGAGCAATGTGTCACTCCCTAACAGGAGTGATTTAAATCTGTGAAAAGTGAGGCCTGACAGGCATAAATTGGCTCCTGTCTTTGGATATTTAGAAGATGCATTAGCTCTTTTTTCCTTGACAGAATACAGTATTCCATAGGTAGATTAGACCCCATCAAATGTCTACACTAATAACTTTTGTGATTGCCCATCTTTCCATTATAGTGGCCATTTTTTCCATTGTTTTCTTTCTGTCATTTAGTACTGAAGGAGGAGGGGAAAGATTGGTTTGATGAATTCTCAGTGTCCTTTATAGTCTTTCCAGGAAATTGCATTTTGTTTCCTTATAAAATTTTCTCTACAGGAAGTTACATTTATTTAAAAATTTTTGGTTTATTTCCAGGAAACCACATTTTATTTTCTTATACTGGACTCAAGGTTCATCTCAAAGTCTAGAGTCCTGGATAAATACCAAAGCAATTCCCTTGCCCAAATGCATGGGTACTCAGATAACCACTGAGTATCAAACAGCCATGACAACTTGATATTTTAGCATCAAAACTAAAGGAAATAAGTAGTTAGAATTTTATAAGAAACCCTAAATGTATAAGTGACATAAAATTGATGGTTATGTTTTTAATAGATGATAAAGCAGAGGTGCATTTTAATATGCAAATCATGTTTTTAAATCAGAGAATTATTTTCAGATTCATTTTAATGATTCTCTTATTCATATTACTATCCCCTTGGAGAAAAAAAATCCTCTGTAACTTAAAAAGATTATATGGTACCTTATCTTACCTATTCCTCTGTTGGCTTCAGTGTGCAAAGAATAACTCTATAAGCATGGTCAATGTGTAAATTTTTATTTATATATAAAACAAAATTTTAACTTTGTATTTTAAGGGAGAATATTAACAGAATGTTTATCTTGAAGGGAAAATATTAAACATGTATTAAAACTGAAATATTTTCTAGGTATTGTTCTAAAATTCCAAGCCACAGTATTTCATTTTTCCTTTTAGCTAATTTTCATTGATTCCTAAGTCACAGAAAGATACCATTTTGGTTAGTTAGAAAAAGATTCCAAAAAACTGCTTGTTTTTTGATAGAGGGTTTTGAGAAATACTCTCATAGGAACTGGCAGCCAAAATTTAATGAAAGTACACCTAAATATGACTCTCTTCAAATACAGGCCAATGTGTAAGTAAAAATCATAAATGATATAATTAATGTTTGCCACTTTTATTAATATAATCCTCAAAGAGCTACATTCCTTTGGATCCTCTTTTACAACTTCAAATGCCCCACTCGTCATATACCATAAATATTATGGGTTTTCAACTTGGCCAGCAAAAGTTCTGGCTACTAAACAATTAAATACTTTCACCATATTTAGTCTATTTTCCTTGCGGAAGTTTCATCCTGCAAGGCACCCATACCCAGCACCTGCCTTCCAGCTTAACTTCAAAGGGATGTCTCACATGAAAGCATACAAGAAGAGAAAAATCTGACACCACAATTGTTTTCATCTCCATTTTTCAAAAAAAGTATAAAATGAGCCAATTTTAGATTTATTTTAAAAGAACTCTCAGGCAATAAAACAAAATAAGTTTAGAAATATGTCTTGCAAGATTTTTAAATGCTTAATTATTTTAGAGAGACCAAATAGTAAATGGATCAAGTAGAAGAGAACAGGTCACACCACTTTGGTTTAAATTCAGGCGCTGCTATTTACAAGTCAAGTAACATTGGGTAAATGAACTAATAATCCTGATGTACTTTCCTGATCTACAATATGGAAGCAATTATTTTTCTTATCTCAGAACATTGCTACATGAAGTAGCACAGTGATTCCATATGAAGCACTTACAACAGCACCTGACAGTGTACTCAATAAATGTTAGATAATGTGAGTATATTTGTTTTATGACTATTTTTAGTGCTTATATACACATATCTGTCTCTCTCATAGTGAAGGGTGTAAATCTGTTCAGTAGGATTAAGTTCCCTTACTAGAAATTCATATGCGCTGACAGTATTGATTAAACAGCAATATGGAATGGAACATGTTACCCATTTGACAAACTCTTATGTAGTATGGCACTAATCCATTGTAATTATTCCTAATACCTAGACCTGATACCTGAGAAGAAATTTCAGTTCTTTCTTTTGGAAATTAAGATTCTATCCATGGCAAACTTTTTAACTACAGGGAAAAAAAGTCCCAAACTATGAATATCTCATCCTCTACTCAAAATATATTTATATCCACTAGGAATTGGGACTGCATAAATAAACCCCCAACATAGCTCAGAATACCATGTTCATAGTAAATGTTGGGAACTGAAAAATGAAAACAATCATCCAAGAGAACTGAAGCCCTATGGGTATGTGTGTACACACACACACACACACACACACACACACACACACACACACCTTGTTGTTTTCCTCATATCAGTATTCAGGAAAATAATGGATCACAGGAATTAAGAGAATCACAGCTATTTTATGTAAGTGTGATTAACTTTCTTTACTCCATAATTCCTCTTCTCAATCATTAAACTAATGAAATGATCCCCTGTTATACTAGTATCTGTGTTTCAAATTTATTTTCAAATAAGCACAATCCCATTCATTTCAATTGATGGATTATGTACCATTATACAAATTATAAAATCATATTCACTTAGGGTCCTATTTCTATATAATTCCCAAGATGCTTCTGCCATATTGAAAAGTAATTAGAGTATAAGAGTTTCTCATTAGACTAAAAATATTAAATTCTGAGAGATTACATACTTATTAATTATGAATTGAACAAGATTCAGTACTTTTTCTAAAGGAGCCCTAAGAGAATATAATTATCCCTCCCAAAAATGACCAGGCAGCCATAACATGAACCGTTTGGTTTCTGCCTTTGCACCCTACTTTCATGATCTAAGGCAACACTGTATGCAACATTTAAACTCTAGAGAGACAGAGATATAGATGGAGTCGGGGAGAGAGGGAGAGATATCACAATGTTAAAACTCTCCTACGAACATCAAAGACTAAAGAAATTGATAAGTAAGCATACCTGAGAAAAATAATATATATACACAAATTCACATATAATAATATAACTAAACACTGACTATAAGCAAGGTACCATACTTCATAGTCAAATGTGTTTTACTATTCACAATAAAATTTTAAAAGTAATACTACTCATCATTTGATGTAGAAACCAAATCTCAGTGCAGTAAAGTGAATTGCCAATGCACAATCAATAAATGGTGGAGGCAGGATTTGGATCCAAGTATGTCAGACTAACTTCAAAGACAGTGTTTTAGCCACAGTGATAGATTTGCCTATTACATCTGACAGCATGGCTAGGTATGATGGTAGAACTATTTCAGTATAGTTCAGTGGAATTCTAATCCAAGTCTAAGAATTATAAATGTGGATATTTTTTGATTTGTGTTTTGTTTTTGCTTGTCTCACGCACAGAGAGAGAGAAAGAAACAGAGAGCATGCTGTAACAAACAAGAATATTCTTATAACAAAATTCTAAGATCCTCCCTGCCATTTTAGGTTTTCTCTGACATTCATTATGAACAAGCCAGCTGTCCAACATCTCTCATAAAACAGCTCTTAATTCACCCAGAATCGTTTGCCCCGATTCCTCTCCCATTTTCTTTAAAAAGCATATGTCACAGCTGCATTTCAACGAGGCTCAAGTAATGCCTCATCTGTGAGCCATCTCAATGGACAACTAACATTTTGAAGTGCACACAAAATGGGACCAACAGTGCCTTACTGTTAATTAAAACCATCCTGACAGCCACTGCCTTGGCCTTTACGGTACAGCTTCTCCCCATGTTTGCCCAGTTGAGTCAACACATCTGCACCTGTAGGCTGGCTCATGATGAATCAAATGTGAAAACTGAAGTGATCCTTGAAAAACAGGATTCCTTTTTCCTATGACAAGCACTCTTCTGGCCCACATGTATATATGTATGTACAGACTGATGCTTGGAACATTGCTATTCTTTCTAACAAAGGGACATCAGATATTCTGATATCTTAAAGCACCTGTTCTCAAATGGTGTCAAGAACCTTTGTACCCCTCACAAAAAATGAGAAGGCCTAAATCACTTTATTTTATGGTAATTACATCTATTAATATTTGACATGCTAGAGATTAAAATGGAGAAAATTTTAAATATTTTTAATTTACTTTAAAATAAAAATAACCCTATGATAAATAACATTTTCAAAGAACATAAATCTAGTTAAAAGAATGGCATTGTTTTACATTTTTGCAAAGTTCTATAAATGTCTGGTTAAATAAGTAGATAGCTTGATTCATCTACCTACTTCTGCATTCAACGTGTTGCAATATGCTGCTTGATTAAAACGTATGAAAGGCATTCAGCCTCACAAAGACATATGGTTGGGAAAGGAAGTAAGATTTTAATGGCCTTTTCAGATAATTTGGATATTCTCCTTTCATATTATACCAACAATTGACATAGTAATTTTCAAGTTTAGTGATAATATATAATCTGAAGCCATAAAACTAAATGTTTTATTAAATTCCACTGGTCTCTATTTAACTTTGAATGAGTATTTTATCCAGGCATGATTTTGATTTTGCAGACCCTCTTTGTGTGTGTGTGTGTGTGTGTGTGTGTGTGTGTATACACCCTCTTGAAAGGACTTCTGAATTATACTTTGAGAATCAATCCTGGGGGGGGGGGGAATCTCTGAAAGAATAAGTCTAGTGAAAAGGAAAGATGTAAAAAATATACAAAGAATTTTATAGGAGGATTCAAGATTTTGGCTAGTTCATACTAGCGTTCTGCAAATTAGAAATGGTGCCCCTCTGCGAGACACAACTCGGCAAACTTGGCGGAAGGAATGTGGAATCACTTGGATTTGCTAGACACACTTTTTGCCATGAACAAAAAGTTCCTCGATACATTGACAACAAGGAATGGCAAGTCACTCGATAAGAAAGAAAGAAAGAAAAGAAAAGAAGGAAGGAAGGAAGGAAGGAAGGGAGGGAGGGAGGGAGGGAGGGAGGGAGGAAGGAAAGAAAGAAAGAAGAAATTGTACTTGGGAGCCATACCTGATATTATTCATGTCATGGTCCAATTTTATTCCTTCATATCTGGAGTATATTCATGACCAGTTTGACAGCTAAAAATTCATGGTCAATAGAAAATTATATCAGATCCCAACAGAATACTTTTATTTCATAACATGTAGATTATCAGGAAAAAAGAAAATTGCATAGAAAATACTTAAAGAGATGGAAATCTGTTTAAGTCCTAATACTAAGAGTTCTTTTTTCAAAACAAGACAACTCTCTTTAGTTAAAGAAATAAAACATTTTCAAGCATTTTTTTTTACTTTAATAGGATGAAGGTTCATTATGCCCAAAGAAAGTCAATATAATAAAAGAAGAAATCTGAAAATAAAAGTGTATAAAAACTGAAATATTTTAAAGCAGTGCTATAAATTTCTTTAAAATCTGATGAAGTAACTACTTTTATCTGAATTTTATGAACAAAAGAATATATATATCTAGTGAAAAAGAATATTCTTAACTGAATTAATATTAAGCAAAAATTATTCCTGTCTCACTACTCTTGCCACCATTGCCAAATTCAGAATGTGTCCTGATTTGATTTATTTATATGTAGTTATAATGTAAATCTGATTTTTTATAAACATAACCTACCATCAAGAAAACTAGCTATTTCCTACTCTACTGGTGACCAGAGGGCACAGTTTCAAAACTAAGAAATTACTAAACATCAGTGTCTTTCAGAGACTATGTAGTAAATATGCAATTTTGCAAAACACAGGGTTCCTAAGTGGTGACTCAGATACTGGAGATTACCAATATGTCTGAATACTATTTAAAATGAATGTATTAAAAGCTAGTTATAAGTAAAAAAATCATTGTATGTGGCACTAATTGTGGTTCTTTTTTCCCTTACCACTTTCTGAGCTCATTAGAATCACATGCTTCGAGAATGGCTCCCTCTTGGAAGACAGACACCATTGCATCTCTTATACTCTTAGTTAATCTTAGCTTTCCACTATACCAAGCTGATTCCAGCACTAAAAAGTACATAGTGTGCCAATGATAAGCATAGTTTTTACTCCACTGATGAAAAGCATGCATGGCCTGAATGGAACATTAGAATAAATTGCACTCCATAGCTGGCTAAAATATTTCTTACAGACTTTTTCAGTCAGCCTTTCAACACAGACACAATGAAAATGTAAAAGGCATTCCATAGTCTAAAAAGTTAATTTGAAAGTTATACTGAAAATGAGCCCTAAAAACAACCTGAATGAGCCAACAATATGAATATTGAGCTTAAAACAACTCCAAGATTTCTTTTAATTGTAAGAATATTTTCAATTACAAGTATATAGGTGATAAGGGAAAAAGAAAATGTGATGACAATTTGTGCTTCTCCTAATGTCTGTGATTTAAGGATCTCTACATCTCAGGAAAGGAAAATGGTGTTTAGCATGAGTATTTCTATTTAGTGCTCACTAATGCCCTGTGAGGGCTGCTCTCCAGTTTGGCCCACAGAATTTAGAAATACACAATATACAAAACAGAAAATGACATTCCACAATAACTAGAATTATTTAGAAAGTTGATGAAAATGTCATACAGATAAAATTATTTTCATGTTTACAGAATTACTAAGTTATAAATTCTTGGTGTTTAGAAACATCTATGTACTTGGTCCAGAAAGGAAAATGTAGCCCATATGTGTCATCTGCTGTAAAAAGGATGAGAGTCTTGCCTGAGAGTTGCAAACACAAAGGTTCATTCCTCTAGGGTGAAAGGTAGGTATATTAAACCCAAGGAAGCATTTTAAGAATAACATAAATCTTCTCCCTAATCACATGCTCACCAAGAAACCTGATGATAATTTGAGTTCCTAGCAGCAAAATAACTTCTTTGTGGTTGCGCATATTCTGGTCTACTAATAAATTAATCATAAAGCTGAAAACCAATAAGTTGCTATTCCCATTCCCCATAGTGCTGGGGATCTAACCTAGTGAGGGCTTCCTAATTGTTAGGCAAGTTCTCTATCACTGAGCCAAATCCCAGCCCCTTCCTTTCTCTTTGGAATAATAAAGGTACACATTTGATGTTGGTTATATCAATGATGCATCAAGGATAAAAGGGCAGTTTCGAGAGAAAAATGTAGAAAACAAAGTTTGTTTTTAAGACTACCAGTAAATTTTATTTTGAGTGAGAGACTAAACGAGGGATAGTAAATTTACAGCTCAAAATAAATGGTCTTCAATAATATAAAGCAATCAATAGGGTGTTATGTTAATAATATTAAGGGGTCTGCCTGAATAATATAATATAATATAAAGTCTTTGTTAAATTTTAATTTCATATGCATTAAATGTGCCTCATATTGACCTTTCACATGCATGACATATGCAAATTTTAAGAGGTTTTGTATTTATTTTTTAAGTTTCTGTAACTTTCTTTTTATTCTTCCATAAAAAAATTACTTCAAATCATATCTAAGCTCACCAAATGAACCTCACGGGGAAGCACAAGGAAGCATGGGAATGTTTTTCTCTTTCCAAAATTGATACCAAAACTTATTCAACTGCTATGAAGGATAAATGATAATATATGAAATGTCATCAGATAATTTGCAAGACAGTTTACTGGAATCAAATATTGGGAGTATCTTAAAGAAAACTCTAGTATAGACGAAGAGGATTAGGACAGAAAGAAATGGAAAGAAGAGAGAAGATGACACGTAGAAGGAAATCCAGTAGTTTCTATAAATGCTCCTCCCAAAGCACCTGGAAAATGTTTTTTAAGATGAGTCACTCATACTGTGGCAAATATTCTAAGTACTGCTCTGGGTACATTCCCCTTGCATTGGAAGGAAAACATTGCTTTGAAAGGAACTGTCTAGCTGAAATAAACTGAAAGCAATGTTAGAGTATTTTATAGAGAGCATGGAGTCTCAATGTATGATCTCTAAACCAACTTCATCAGCTAAACCTGGAAATTGTTAGAAACACAAATTCTCAGGCCACACCCTAGACTTGCTAAATCAGAAGATCTAGGGGTGCCAGCCGGCAATTCAAGTTTTAACAAACCATCAAGGTGATTCTAAAAAATGCTAAAGTTTGAGAACTTTTGTTCTAGACTAATAGAGTCTAGAAGGTAATTATACCTTTAGAAGAAATTCAAGTCAAAGAGATCATTCAGTTTGCCACTGAACTAAAAAAAAAAAAAAAAAAAAAAAAAAATGGCAACTATTGCAACAACTAGAAGAAAAAGGAAGCATTTCCAATTATACAACATGGAACCACACACCCGTAAAAGAAATGAAAAGCAGAAACAAATCACTAGAGCCACACTTTGAGAAGGTTCTGAATCCAATCTAAGGCAAAAAATTGTTGAATTGACATCCATAATTTTTTAAATCTACTTTTGTAACATAGTTACAGATATAATTTAACAAATTGATATATGAGAGCTCAAGCCATGAAATTTACTAAACTGAAATTGAGTGTTTAATTAAGAGTCAGAATTTACTTCTCCATAAACACAAATTTATGCATGTCTCAAACCCCCTAATCTAGTTCTTTCAATTACTTTGTGCAGCCCCACTTAACTCCTTATATAGATATGGACTGCATCAGTGATACTGTCTGTGGGATACACAGAAAGGAGAAATGAAAATAATGCCCAGAGCGCTGTTGGAAACTGCTGATCCTGATCTTACTAAAATGAGTGAGAGTGTCATGCACTAGTACCTTGACCTTTAACCTGAACTTGCCTTTGGGGAATTCTGAGATGGACTAAATCAACTGATATGGACATTGCAATTGAAGGTCCTGTCAAAATTTTACAGTTTTCAAAGGGAATAATTGGAAATTTGAAATGGCTTGTAAACTATATGAAACTACAATATACCTAGAATCCAACACATTTTATTTCTTCGCTATAGTGTTAATATAAAGCAACAATAATGTTAAACATCACATTTTAATCAGATACTTAGATAGTTTGCTACTTTGAATTCAATATTTTTTGAGTCTTTGGTATAAAAATGGAAAATAGTTTAAAAGACAAGATATTGTTAAAATACATGAACATTTAAAAATAAATACAACCAAATATATCTTGATGGTGAGAACTAATAATTTTCCCTATGAACATCATAATTTCAGAGAATACAAAACATAGGAAAAAGAGTTCTCTTCACAAATTCAAAAGAAAAATATTTTATAGAAGAATCAAAGGGTCATTTTTATAATTATAAAACAATTAAATTGAATCTCAGTGCTTTCAACTTAAAAACTAAAATATATACTTTTTCTTCATTTATGCCTTTTTTTCCACTTATGCCTGTACCATGAGGTGTTTCTTGTTCGAGACAGAAAACTAGAATTTTTTTAACATCAATGTATGCTTTAAATTATACTAATAAGCAAAAACATATCAGCTGCGAGGTGAGACTACATTGAAAAAGACTGCTTCAGTTTACAGAAAATACCAGCTGTCTCCACTCTGTGAAGACGGATTACCACCTGTCCTGTTATCTTCCATATACAATACAAGGCACGTTGGCCATTTTAGCCAGGATAACTGTACCCATATGTTCTTTAATTCTGGGCTGCACACTGCCTACCATTAAATATTCGTAATTGATCATTGTAAACAGGAGATTAGCATGAAAGACGAGGTGTTTAAGCAGAATCTAAGTCTCTGTTTCATTAAGCCTCCTTCCTTTTTCTCAAAACCTTGCACAAGCTATAATATTTGTAGTATCATCAATTTTAGCTAAACAGTGAAGCATCCAAATGCAAATAGAAAACAGTGTTTATTTAAAGCATAGTAAGTTGGGGGCTACACAATAAATTAGTTTACACAGTAAGCTAAAACACAATAAACTTATTTACAAAATTAATAAAGACTTAAGTTGCCCTTTAAAAATGCTGTTTTTTAAATGATCACATAATCTTAAATACATAATTTGCTATAAAAAAAGAAAGAGAAAACATTAATGTCTAACACAAAGAACACTATGTATAGTTAAAAGAATAAAAATTTAGAATTGTTTATGAGCTACAAAAATGGTTTTATTTGGAAAATAAAACGTATATTTGCAATTTTATAAGTTCTTTTACTAAGTATTTAACCAACAAATGGGGATACTTAAAGTAAGTATGCAATTTTCAATAGAATTAATGGAGAAAATGTGCATCATTACCAAATGATTAATGTACTTGACTAGCCCAATATGCAACCAATAGTATGTGATGTATGTTCCATTTGATGTTGAATTCTGTTTCAGTGAGTACAGAGCTAAAAAACAAACCCAGAGCCAGAGATAATAGAATTCAGTGATAGAGTGCCTGCCTATCAAATGTGAGGTCCTGAGTTCAAACCCCAGCTCTGCCAAAAAAAAGGAAAAGCCAAACCCAAAGTTGGGGTCCTTCCATGTGCAATCATTTAGCTTATTTTTCAACCTCTGAAATCTCAGGTGAATATGAATTAATCCAAAAGATTAATAATGTATACCATCAAAAATAGTTTGTAAAAGCAGAGTGAAACGTTTTTAAATTCCATTAAACCATCTTACTAGAAAGACAGTAATTTCAAGTATTATCTCTTCATTGTACATAGTCACAAATTCCAACCCTCTTGTAGAAAATAGCAGACTGATATTTTTTAACGTATTTGGTCTTACATTGTTTAGTTCCAGTTTATATTAGTCAAATATTTTATTTGTTTCCAACTTGTGAAATGTTAGAATTCCTGATTAAACTGAAATGTAAAGAATAGAAAGAAGCAAGCAGAGATTAAAAGAACACATTACAAAAGCTTTCTTGATTTACAAAACTTTTCTTAAAGGAAAGCAGAAAGCCATTGTAATGGTTAAAGACTGGGCCCTTTTATGTGCACAGATGGGAAGTACTACTAGAAAGGGTCAGATTACCTTAGGCTAAAGACCAAGGAAACTTAACTGCCCCAGGCCTTGAGTTTTGTGGTGAGAACAATTCATTCATTGAGCACTAAGATTCAGTAATCAAAGTGTATGAGGACAAGGGTGTGATTTTCATTTTATCTGAGGACAAGCCAGTACCAATTCAAATGAAAGAAAATGAAATCTACTGTGTGACTAAGATTGTTTTTTTTAAGAGGCGATCCTTATTTCCTCACTTCTATTTAATTTTGTAAATCATTGACTATATATAATAAGACAAAAATATACTGTTTTACAATTTCAAAAAATAATTTCACATTATATTTTTAAAGTATCTTCAGACATCACAGAGGACACAAATTATGTTGCATCAAAAATTTGGGGAAAATGTAACTGCATATACTTAACACATATCCTACATTCAATCTACAATCTATTTAGGTTTCGATGTCCTCAGTTTTATGCATTTTTTTCTGACATTACTCCAAATTTCGATGAATGGCCAGAAGAATCAATAATCTGGATCAATGTCATTATGGGTAGCATAGCTGGCTTGGTTTCTCAATGCTAACCTTTGAAAACAGCTGCAATGACTTACAATAGGCTATATTTAATTTCACCTATTTAAACTTAACTACAATATTAGGTAAAAGTGGAAATAAATGAATATATGGAGAAAATACATTTTTAAGGTAAGGTATGTAGTGAAATCGTTGCGATATTTATCCTAAATTCTATATTAATCATCTGCTCCATATGAAAGCACTTGCTCTTAATAAGCACAGAAAACTTGCACGTGTGCCTGTTGACTTTTTTCATTATTGGGTGTTTCACTAAAATAAAAATAGTGGAAAATCCAGAGGACAAAAGGGATATGGAAGATGCAGGTCCCATTGGGACACCATGGCATGAAAAGAAATGAAAGACCATTATCTATTATGACAAGGTCAAAATTATTCTTTGTACCTTGGGCTCCTGATAACATAATCTTCAAAAACCAAACTGGCAAGGGGATAAATTTGGACTTACTCAAGATTATAAAAGTACCAAATAAGAATAATAAGAAACACCTAGAGTCTTATAATAGAGTCTCAAAATTCTGAAAATACTTCAAAATCTAGGAAGACAAAAGGAGAATTAACAGTAGATGAATCCTGACTTAATTTTATCCTGCTTCCAGAAAGACTCAAAGATATTTATATTCAATTTCTATTTTAAATTAACCTCATGATCCTCAGTACTTATTTCCAAATGAATCCACAATGAACAATGTAGATCAGATTAATACTGATTCAGATACAAAACATAATTACAAAAGGAAAATTTAGTAAAATTTAATCAAAATATATATTAAAATTCGAAAAAGAAGAGGGACGGTGTCTCATGAAAACAGACCAGTACAGTATAGCAAAGAAACCAGGGGGAGGGAGAAGACGAGAGAAAATACTGGGGAATGATATTGACCAAATCATATTTTATGTCATGTACTAGTATAAATATGTAAGAATGAATATCACACAATTATGTAAAATTATAATACACCAATAAAATATGTAGAAAAAATCATGTATTGGAAAGTAAAAATTATGGGTAGAATCAAGTAATAATATGTTCACATAATTCCTTTTCTACAGTGATGTTTTCTAAATATAAAACTTTGGAATTAACTACCAGCTAATATTGTTTATTTAGCATATATGTCTATATATAAATCTTTTATTGAAAATATAGTATTAAGATATAAAGAACAACATCTAAAGAAACCTGGAGGCTTTTCCTGTAATAATCATAATTATAACTCCAACTATGGTACTATAGTAACTGGATTTACAATCACCAATGAACTCAAGCAGTGTGGACTCCAGAGTTATTATCTAACCAAGATGGTACAAATAGCGGTATATAAACATCTTCTTGGAACTCCCCAGTCAAGAAAGGCTTCCACTGATTACTTTATTAAATATATTTACCTGGAGTAAAGAATTACTTCAGCATTAGCAAGCACATAATAAGTCTGAAATAAAAATTTTTCATTTTTGTTAGGTTCTATCATTGAATACTTCCATTTAGTAATAATTAATATCTGTATAGTGAGAGTTTTCTTTATAAATGGCTATTAACTTTTAAATAAATAAGTCTGAAGTATTTCCCATTAAAAGGGACACCTTCTCTTAGAAAAATAACAAACACTTTCAAATAAAAAAAATAAGCCTAATGATCCAATTTTGGCTGTTTATTTTGATGGTGATGCCATCTTAAATATGAAGGCAATTTGCTGAAAGTGGTAAATTAATTTCATTTACATCTAGAAATATGATTACATTTTGTAAAATCTAGATTTCCATCATTCTTCAGCTATAATGAATAAAAGAGACATATTCAAGAGAAATTGAAGACACCAGTATCAAGATATCCAGAGCCATCCAGAATCTTTAAGGAAGCCCTGGCATAAACTCAAACCATGTCCCAGTAAGATAATTTCTCAGGGGACATATTGCCTCAGTTTTGAAGGATTTATCTCAGACAGATTCATCTAGGCTATTAACAATTCTAATTCAAAGAACCCAACCAAGAAAGCAAGCAAGAAGCAAATAACTGGATTCTTTTTTTAATCCTAATTCTAAATTTCCATTCATAAACAGAAGCTACTACAAGACAGAATCCAGATTGTTGTGTGAGTTTTATATTTCTTTAAGGACAAAGTACAATTTTATGTTCTTCAAAGGTTTACAGTACACATTAATTGATGTAGAATAATACTTTATAATGCATTAAACATCAAAGCATAATATAGTGAGCATAAAAACCCATTGGTAAAAGATTTTTTAATTAACTATTAAAAGAACACATATATGTGGTAAACCACTTAAGGCCAATCATAAAACCATACTAATTTTTTTCTTTTGGGATATAAGGTGACATTTATATCCAAAAATGAAAAAGAGTAAAAGCCCACAGAGACGTAGATAATTGGGAATGTCCATGACCCATAAAAGATGCACAATGTTCAATGGAATGAGAGAAATGTTTGAAACTATCCATAACGGAAGAACAACTTGGAAAAGTAATTAACCTGAGAAGGATTCTCAGGTGGAAAATGTGGCTACTTTTGTTAAACAAAAACTGTTTTTTTCATAATGTGAATCAACTATAGCTTTACTAATGTCAACTATCTGTTTTCTGGATTGCTGTCAATATCTAGCTATAAATTTCAACTACTTAATGCTTCTAACAAAGATGAACCAATATCCCTTATTTGGTAACTTTTGGGTTTGTTTCATGTTACTTTATAGCAGTCTTTACTAACTCAACATTTTCTCAGTGTTTTAAACTTTGTCAGGGAATCAAGCATTCAAACAAAATAAAAGACCAGCTCAATTAGATCTTGGCATTCTTTCTTGAACTTTCCAAGCTTTTTTTTTTTAATATAGTTTTAAAAAATTTTAATAGCCAGATGCAACGATGCATGTCTATAACCCCAGCGGCTCAAGAGGCTCAGGCGGCTCAGGCAGAAGGATACCAACTTCAAAGCCAGCCTCAAGCAATTTAGGGGGACCTGTCTCAAAATAAAAAGTAAAAAAGGGCTGGGGATGTGGCACAGTGACTAAGCAACCCTGGGTTCAATCCTGGGTACCAAATATTAAAAACTAAAAATGTACATGTTTATGGAGTACAATATGATATTTTAATACACATATACATTATGCAATGATCAGAATAATTGGCATACCCATCACCTCGAATATTTATCATGACTTAGTTTTGGGTACATTCAAAATCCTCTCTACTATCTATTTTAAAATATATAAGTAACTGTCAACCATAGTTTCCCTATTGTGTTTCAAACCATTAGGAAGTCCTTCTCCTAATCAAATGCACTCCCGTACCCATAAACCATCCCTCCTCCACCCATTCCTCTTTCTACTCTCAAGTTCTGAATGTAACCTTGAGCTTCACTTTAATCTTTTCAGCTTCCTTTTAAGGTGCCAGAAGGCATACACATGGCATTTGAGTCCAAATACCCCTAAATCCTGCATAGTTTTAGAAAGCTTCATGTAGAGCTCTGTGCTCACCATTGTAGAACACTGTGGGATGGCAACTACCCTAACCTGGGCACCCAAATTATTTACTTCATGTGTCTGTAACCAATTTATTGATCCCTTTTTGTGGGTTCTTTCTGGAGGAAAAAATCAGCACC